>NC_064643.1:472655973-473305973 GCF_023864345.2 Schistocerca serialis cubense
CCGTGATTTCCCTAAATCGTTTCAGGCAAATGCCGGGATGGTTCCTTTGAAAGGACACGGCCGATTTCCTTCCCAAGTCTTCCCTAACCCGAGCTTGCGCTCCGTCTCTAATGACCTCGTTGTCGACGGGACGTTAATCACTAACCACCACCACCACCCAACTCGCGTATCATATCTGCAACACTCTCTCCCCTATTACGTGATAATACAAAACGAGCTGCCCTTTTTTGCACCCTTTCGATGTCCTCCGTCAATCCCACCTGGTAAGGATCCCACACCGCGCAGCAATATTCTAACAGAGGACGAACGAGTGTAGTGTAAGCTGTCTCTCTAGTGGACTTGTTGCGTCTTCTAAGTGTCCTGCCAATGAAACGCAACCTTTGGCTCGCGTCCCCACAATATTATCTATGTGGTCTTTCCAACTGAAGTTGTTCGTAATTTTAACACCCAGGTACTTAAATGATTTGACAGCCTTGAGAATTGTACTATTTATCGAGTAATCGAATTCCAACGGATTCATTTTGGAACTCATGTGGATCACCTCACACTTTTCGTTATTTAGCGTCAACTGCCACTTGCCACACCATACAGCAATCTTTCTAAATCGCTTTGCAACTGGTACTGGTCTTCGGATGACCTTACTAGACGGTAAATTACAGCATAATCTGCGAACAACCTAAGAGAACTGCTCAGATTGTCACCCAGGTCATTTATATAGATCAGGAACAGCAGAGGTCCCAGGACGCTTCCCTGGGGAACACTTGATATCACTTCGCTTTTACTCGATGATTTGCCGTCTATCACTACGAACTGCGACCTTCCTGACAGGAAATCACGAATCCAGTCGCACAACTGAGACGATATCCCATAGGCCCGCAGCTCGATTAGAAGTCGCTTGTGAGGAACGGTGTCAAAAGCTTTCCGGAAATCTAGAAATACGGAATCAATTTGAGATCCCCTGTCGATAGCGGCCATTACTTCGTGCGAATAAAGAGCTAGCTGCGTTGCACAAGAACGGTGTTTTCTGAAACCATGGCTGATTACGTATCAATAGATCGTTCCCTTCGAGGTGATTCATAATGTTTGAATACAGTATATGCTCCAAAACCCTACTGTAAACCGACGTCAATGAATAGGTCTGTAGTTCGATGGATTACTCCTACTACCCTTCTTAAACATTGGTGCGACCTGCGCAATTTTCCAATCTGTAGGTACAGATATATCGGTGAGCGAACGGTTGTATATGATTGCTAAGTAGGGAGCTATTGTATCAGCGTAATCTGAAAGGAACCTAATTGGTATACAATCTGGACCTGAAGACTTGCCCGTATCAAGCGATTTGAGTTGCTTCGCAACCCCTAAGGTATCTACTTCTAAGAAACTCATGTAAGCAGCTGTTCGTGTTTCAAATTCTGGAATATTCCATTCGTCTTCCCTGGTGAAGGAATTTCGGAAAACCGCGTTCAGTAACTCCGCTTTAGCGGCACAGTCGTCGGTAACAGTACCATCGGCACTGCGCAGCGAAGGTATTGACAGCGTCTTGCCGCTTGTGTACTTTACATACGACCAGAATTTCTTCTGATTTTCTACCAAATTTCGAGACAATGTTTCGTTGTGGAACCTATTAAAGGCATCTCGCATTGAAGTCCGTGCCAAATTTCGCGCGTCTGTAAATTTTAGCCAATCTTCGGGATTTCGCGTTCTTCTGAACTTCGCATGCTTTTTCCGTTGCCTCTACAACAGCGTTCGGACTGTTTTGTGTACCATGGGGGATCAGTTCCATCTCTTACCAATTTATGAAGTATGAGTCTCTCAATTGCTGTTGCTACTATATCTTTGAATTGGAGCCACATCTCGTCTACATTTGCATAGTCAGCTCGGAAGGAATAGAGATTGTCTCTTAGGAAAGCTTCTAGTGACACTTTATCCGCTTTTTTAAATAAAATTATTTTGCGTTTGTTTCTGGTGGATTTGGAAGAAACGGTATTGAGCCTAGCTACAACGATCTTGTGATCACTAATCCCTGAATCAGTCATGATGCTCTCTATTAGCTCTGGATAGTTTGTGGCTAAGAGGTCAAGTGTGTTTTCGCAACCATTTACAATTCGCGTGGGTTCGTGGACTAACTGCTTGAAATAATTTTCGGAGAAGGCATTTAGGACAATCTCGGAAGATGTTTTCTGCCTACCACCGGTTTTGAACAAGTATTTTTGTCAACATATCGAGGGAAGGTTGAAGTCCCCACCAACTATAACCGTATGAGTGGGGTATTTATTTGTTACGAGACTCAAATTTTTTCTGAACTGTTCAGCAACTATATCATCGGAGTCTGGGGGTCGGTAGAAGGAGCCAGTTATAAACTTAGTTCGGCTGTATAACCTCCACCCATACCAATTCTCACGGAGTATCTACTTCGACTTCACCACAAGATAAACCACTACTGACAGACACAAACACTCCACCTCCAATTCTGCCTAATCTATCTTTCCTGAACACCGTCTGAGACTTCGGAAAAATTTCTGCAGAACTTATTTCAGGCTTTAGCCAGCTTTCTGTACCTGTAACGATTT
The DNA here is from genome assembly GCF_023864345.2 of Schistocerca serialis cubense. Lineage (NCBI taxonomy): Eukaryota > Metazoa > Arthropoda > Insecta > Orthoptera > Acrididae > Schistocerca > Schistocerca serialis. The sequence goes on from NC_064643.1 coordinate 472,658,544, forward strand.
CAGCTTCTGTGCTTGAAGCTCAGGGACTTTCCCAGCACAACTACAACAATTTACAACTACAATTCCGACTGTTCCTTGATCCAAGCACGTCCTGTATTTGCCATGCACCCTTTGAGATTGCAGCCCACCCCGTACTTTCCCGAGGCCTTGTAACCTAAAAAACCGTCCAGTCCACGCCACACAGCTTCCGCTACCCGTGTAGGCACCAGATGAGTGTAGTGAACCCCTGACCTATTCAGCGGAACCCGAAACCCCACCACCCTATGCCGCAAGTCAAGGAATCTGCAGCCAACACGGTCGCAAAACCGTCTGAAACTCTGATACAGACCCTCCACCAGGCTCTGCACCAAAGGTCCGCAGTCGGTTCTGTCAACGATGCTGCAGATGGTGAGCTCTGCCTTCATCTCGTAAGCAAGACCGGCAGCCTTCACCAAATCCAGAGAGAATTTCCTCAGATCCAAAGCGACACATGTCATTAGTGCCGACATGTGCCACCACCTGCAGCTGGCAGCACCCTGTGCTCTTCATGGCATCCGGAAGGACCCTTTCCACATCAGGAAGGACTCCACCCGGAATGCACACGGAGTGCACACTGGATTTCTTCCCCTCCTTAGCCGCCATATCCCTAAGGGGCCCCATTACGGGCCTAACATTGGAGCTCCCAACTACCAATAAGCCCACCCTCTGCGATTGCCCGCACCTTGAAGGCTGAGAATCGTCCTCTGAAACAGGGCAGGCAGCTGCATCTGGATCAGCCAAAGACAGTACCTGAAACCTGTTTGTCAGACGCACCGGGGAGGCTTTCTGATCAGCCTCTGGGGACGTTTTTCGCTGCCTGCCATGCCTTGGAACGACCTCTCAGTCAACTACAGGCGAGGGCTCAGCCCCACTGCGGGCAGCAACCGGGGCAACCACAGCAGCAGACCGATCTGGGGTCGAGGTTGACATCCCCGTGATACCCAAGTCTGGCTCCCCACAGTGGTGCCCATTGGCAACAACCTCAAGCCGCGCGACCGAAGTCAGCGCCGCCTGCAGCTGTAAGCGAAGGGATGCCAACTCAGCCCTCATCCGAACACAGCAATCACAGTCCCTGTCCATTCTAATCGATGTTGAACAACAGTTACTGAAAAACGAGTCCGTGCCTAGATAACGCAACATAAACACGCAAAGAATGTATGAACTAACCTGTACAAATGCCTAACCACTGCGCTACAATCTGCCTGAATTTACGATTACAGTAACTAAAACTCTAAATTACACCTCCTATACGAAACTCACACGCAATTTAAGTAAGAATCTACGAAGTAAACACAGAAAAGAAGGTATATACGTATCTTTCTGCGCAGTCGATGTGCACCAGCTGGAAGCTCAGCCCCAGTGCGATCTTTTGTGCTGTTAAGTCTTCCTTTCCTGTCTCGTCCACCCATAATGTGAGTATTTTTAATTGGGAAACAAAACTGAACGTTTTCTTGGTTAGCTTAGTGTCTTTCATTCTGTGGTTCAAAATGGCTCTGGGCACTATGGGACTTAACTTCCGAGGTCATCCGTCCCCTAGAACTTAGAACTACTTAAACCTAACTAACCTTAGGGCATCACACACATCCATGCCCGAGGCAGGATTCGAACCTGCGACCGTAGCGGTCGCGCGGCTCCAGAGCGTAGCGCCTCGAACCGCTCGGCCGCACCGGCCATCTTTCATTCTGTGGATATTTCTATAAATCTTCAACATCCTCGTCCTTATGGCGTGTGTGATTGTTTCCATATTTCTATGTAAATCGGTATTTCTCCTCGTCATTCAGTTGTTATCTTTGTCCATTTGCGATCCTAAGGATTTTCTGAATATTTCCCTTTCTTCCTTTTCCAGTTCTTATTGTTCACGTGCTTTATTGACCATAAGGCATTCAGATCAGTGCAGTGCTTCCGGTTTAGTTACTTATGCGTAGTTCTAATTTTCTTTTCTTATATCGGCCGAGCGGTCTAAGGCGTTGCAGTCATGGGCTGTGCAGCTGGTCCCGGCGGAGGTTCAAGTCCTCCCTCGTACATGGGTGTGTGTGTTTGTCCATAGGATAATTTAGGTTAAGTAGTGTGTAAGCTTAGGGACTTAGGACCTTAGCAGTTCAGTCCCATAAGATTTCACTAATATTTGAACATTTCTTATATCGACTTTAGGTGGGTTTGTATGTCCATTCCGTTTTCTTCAATTTTTCTTTACTTGTGTTGTTATCTGATCTGTTTGATTGTATCCATTCTCCAAAATAATTGAACTTACCAATTATTTTGAGTTTTCCATGATTTGTTCGTATGTACTTTCATCTGCTATGCTTTTTGCTTCGAGTCAGCAGTCTTCTGACTGATTTGATGCGGCCCGCCACGAATTCCTCTCCTGTGCTAACTTCTTCATCTCAGAGATACACATGCAACTTGGGTTCTCAATTATTTGCTGGATGTATTCCAGTCTCTGTCTTCTTCTACAGTTTATGCCCTCTACGGCTCCCTCTAGTACCATGGAAGTCATTCCCTGACATCTTAACAGAAGTCCTATCATCCTGTCCCTTCTGCTTGTCAGTGTTTACCACCTGTTCCTTTCCTCTACGATTCTGCGCAGTCATCCTAGTTTTCAACATTCGTCTGCAGCACCACATCTCACATGCTCCGATTCTCTTTTAGCTCGGTATTCCCACAGTCCACGTTTCACTACAATACAGTGCTGTTCTCTGTGCTTCAAACGTTCATTCTCAGAAATTACTTCCCCAAATTAAGGAATATATTTGATATTAGTAGACTTCTCTTGGACAGTAATGCCTTTTTTGCCTGTGGTAGTCTGCTTTTGATGTCCTCCTTGCTCCGTCCGTCATGGATTATTTTGCTGTCTCGGTAGTAGAATTCCTTAACTTCGTCTACTTCGTGACCATCAATTCTGATGTTAAGTTTCTTGCTGTTCTCATTTCTGCTACTTCTCATTACATTCGTCTTTCTTTGATTTACTCTCAATCCATATTCTGTACTTATTAGACTGTTCATTCCATTCACCAAATCATGTAATTTTTCTACACATTCACTGATATGCTAATGTTCAATCTATGCCTAATCCGGTTTTAGTTGAAATCCTCTGGAGTGTTTCTGTCATTAACTTTTCATCTGTTTTGTCCTCAGAAAGTATTGAAAGAAAATGGTTCAAATGGCTCTGAGCACTATGGGATTCAACTGCTGAGGTCATAAGTCCCCTAGAATTTAGAACTACTTAAACCTAACTAACCTAAGGACATCATGCACATCCATGTCCGAGGCAGGATTCGAACCTGCGACCGTAGCGGACGCGCGGTTCCAGACCGTAGCGCCTAGAACCGCTCGGCCACTCCGGCCGGCCAAGTATAGTATTGCAATATCGCCAGCAAAAGGGAGACATTTCACCTCGAATCTGTCTGTTCCTTATCGCAGATGTGTACTTTCAATGTTGACTTGTATTATCCCACTCTCTCATGATCTTATCTTACACCAAACTGAGTAGAATAGGTGAGAGGCCGTCGCCCTGCCGAACGCCTATGTTAATTCTGAAGGGTTTAGAAACGTCTCCTAGGAACTTAACTTTTGAAGTCGCGTCTGCGAGTGTGTTCGACTGATTGTCTGGTGGTTTTTTCGATGCCTGTTTCTTTTAGTTTAAGTTGTATTATCTGTATGTCTAAGGCATCGTAGGCTTTTTATAAGTCGATGAAGGTAACAAGTGTGTGAAGGTTCGGTATTGTTCTGATCCTGAGGATTGATTGCAAGTTAAAAATCTGATGTGGTCACGATCTACTTTTTTCTGAACCCCGCTCCGTACTCTCCAGTTGTTTGTTCTGCTTCATCTTATATCTCGTCAATAGTGTTCTGGACGTAATTTCGTAGGCGACTAGAAGTATATGCCTCGGTAACTGTTGTACGTTCCGTCTTCCTTCTTACGTACTGAACAGAATATGACTTGTTTCCTATCGTCCGGTATTCCATCTGTTCTTCCAGAAAACTTAAATAACATGAAAAACCAATTATTAAGAGACAATTGCTTTTTTCGTTTTGTCTGCATTCTGATCGCTCTCATTTATTTTAGACGATACGCTAACGTCGGCAATTTGCCATTTTCAAGTGATTACTTATAACGTGTAGGTTTTGCCTGTGTACAAACGTACGTATTATGCGTAATAACTTGAAAATTTCACATCGTCTAAATTAGCGGATCATGTTAGATAAATGAGTGTGATCCTAATACAGCCGAGGTAGAAAGTGGAATTGTCTTTCAGAAAGCTGAGAAATTACTGGACACATTAATTTCGAAACAGGAACGGGGACCATGGAATCAGTTATTTTTATGTATTTACCCGTGTCAGAAGCTTATCTGTACAATATACACAGTTATACACAGTGCACACATATTTACCAAAAAGAAAATTCAGAATTATCATTAGTCAAATTTGAGTACCAGGTGACATTCATTCAGACTTGAACCAGACCGAGGACACTATCTTTCGCAAGCGTAAGGTGATGTACTGAACAGGTAAATGGAGAAAGAGGGCACTGGAACAGGTGTTCCGCAGTTTGTTCTTCTCCACGCTCTCACTTCCTATCATCCACCGTGAAACTCAATAGTCTGAGGGAGGACTTCGCTCTACCGGCACCAGTTCTTAAATAACCTCCTAACAAGCCACTCCTCGTTGCAGCGGACCGGAAGAACTTCTCGCGGTTGCATTCAGCCATACAGTACCGATTTCCATCCAAAAAGTCTTGTCTGCAGGGTGTTTAAAGGTATTTCTGTTCGAGTAATTGTTTCCTGAGTTTAGCTTAGGCCTCTGTAGTTCATGAGCAAACGCTGAATGGACGTCATTGTTTACAGCCTTCAACTGTTCATGATCGGTGACAACTTCTCGACGTATATTTTGAATTGCGATATGGGCCCAAGACATTATATCTTCTCAAAATGAGTAGGTGTAATCAGTGTGCAAGCTTCGTTTGGAACAGGGTCCTCTGTGTGGATATGAGATGATTTACACCAAACTCTCCTTCAAAATAGCAAAAAGCCATAGCAGCGGTTCTAAGAACTTAGAGGTTAGCTCGCTATGTTTGTGCCTCTTAAATTCCTGAAGGTGTTATTTCGAGCGCTGGTTTTCTGTCTGACGTTGTAGGAGTGTTGTCTGAAGGTGAGGCAGGGATCCAGTGTTACTTATAGTCACTCTGGAATGAAACAGTGCTCTAAGAGGATGCCATTCTAAGGCAGAGTGAGTTTTGTTGAGGTCTTTATAGTCCTGTGTTGCAGAGTGCAGAGTAGAGTTTTTGAAGGATTGTGCCGTAGGTGGTTAGCCTTATAGTACACTGAGATGACAAAGTCATAGGACAGCGATATCAACAAAAGGGCAGTACACAGGTTGATCTGTCATTTGTACTCAGGTGTTTCATGTGAGAAGGTTTCCGACGTGATGATAGCCTCGTAACGGGAATTAGCAGACTTTGAACGCAGAATGATAGCTGCAGCAAGACGGAAAGGACTTTCCATTTCGGAAATTGTTAGGGAATTCAATATTCCGAGATCCACAGCGCCGATTATACCAAATTTCAGGCAACGCAGTGCCTCTCACTTACAACGACAGCGGTGTGGAGGCGTTTGTGTAGTGTGTCAGTGCTAACAGACACGCAGGACTGCGTGAAATAACAGCAGAAATCAATATCGAACGTGTGACGAACGTATCCGCCAGGACAGTGCAGCGAAATTTAGCGTTGACGGTCTATGGCAGCAGACGACCGACGCGAGTGCCCTCGCTAACAGCACCACGTCGTCTTCAGTGCCTCTCTTGGGCTCGTGACCATATCGGCTGGACCCTAGACGACTGGAAAACCATGACCCGGCCAGATGAATCCCAATCTCAGTTCCTAAGAGCTGATGGTAAGTTTCGAGTGAAGAGCAGACTCCGCAAAGCTATGGACCCAAGTTGTCAACAAGGCACAGTGCAAGTTGATGGAGGCCACATAACGGTATGGGCTATATTTATAAGGATTGGGTCCTCTGGCCCAAGTGATCTGATCAGTGAGTAGAAATGGCTATGCCCGCCACTTGGAGATCACCTGCAGCCATTCATAGACTTCATGTTCCCACACAACGATGGAATTTTGTAGTGATGACAGTGCGCCATGTCACCGGACCATAGCTGCTTTGAAGAACATTCTGGACTTTTCGAGCGAATTATTTGTCCACCTAGACTGCTCGACATGAACGCCACCGTACATTTCTGGGACATAATCGAGAGGTCAGGTTGTGCACAAAGTCCTGCACAGGCAACACTTTCGCAATTATGGCTGGCTGTAGAGGCAGCACCGCTCAGTACTTCTGCACGGGACTTACAACGACTTGTTGAGCCCATGCCACGTCGAGTTGCTGCAGTAGGTCGGGCGAAAGGAGGTCAGACACGATATTAAGAGGTACTCCATGACTTTTACATCAGTGCGCAGCACTGAGAGCCCCATAAAGAGTGACTGCTACGTCTTCACATGTTTCACATTGCGCTTAGTAATTGAAGGGAAAGTGTAGAAAAATTCCGGTATCTTCCTGGGACTTGTGGACCTATAGAAAGTAAGATAGAATAAAGAACCACTGAAATCCTAAATCGAGATTGGAAGAAGGCGATTTTAGGTCCGCTACTTGCAACACCTCGCTAAGTAAACCCATCATCACAGTGATGGTGAATAAGATGACTCTCAGAATACCAAAAGCTGACGCTACAAAATTCTAATTCGAGTGGGGCCTTTGACTAAATGAAGTAATAAAAATGATGGGAGGATTTAGCACGTGGAATAAGAGGGTGCAGCAACGAAGGGGTACAGTTTCATAAATCTCAAAACAGTTCGTTGTCGACGAGACATTAAACACTAATCTTCCTTTCTCCTCTCAAGATCGTGTTGTTCACTAGATGACAGGATCACGAGAGGGTATATGCTCTTCCTACTGTCACAGTTCGAATACGTAGCTCAGGGGTTAATGGAAAAAGAATGAAGAGGATGTCATCAGAAAAGGTTCACGGTTCAGCACATTTCCAGTTCACTGTAAGTACACTGATTTGCTATAATCGAGTTACGATTTGAAATCTCTCTTAGGGTACAGACAACTTTCACTGAGGGAACGATGTCGACACTTGGAATATTCTGTCGCTCATGCTGCTTAGGTTTTGAATTCCATTGCATGCACCTTGACATTGAAAATTTCCTACTCTGAACTACGAGCAAAAGTGTAAGGAAACGTATTTTAGAAAGCCGTCGGTTCGGCTCTAAAGTTGGTCATAGTGACAGAAAACCTTTAAAACAAATAAAGTTGGACGTACTGAACGTTTAGTGGAGAGCAAGAAAAGTACATTTACTAACATAAATAAAGACCCTATCTTATTCTGTCTGCTGCAAATTAAGATCTATTAATGAAGAAATGACCTTGATAAAACTGAGTGGCCTTTGCAAATACCGAATAAATCTATAACAGATTTATTTGAATGTTCCCTGAATATTCAATTTGCAATCCATCTCAGGTTAGTCTCATTAAATCCGTATTTTGAATGAACTTCTGCATGTGAGATATTTTACTACACACAGGCGATGCATAGTTTCCTTGGATGAAATGTAAGGAATATAATTTTTGTGACACTTATCTTTCATGGAAAGAAAAATGCCATAAACAAAGTAGTCTACCAGGTCGTATTACCGTATAACTGCACCGGTGCCCCTGTTCCAGAGCCGTGAGATTGCATTATCCTGTGCTTCAGGTTCGATTCCGTTAGAACCATTGTGCACAGCGACTGTGATGTAATTCAGACAGAAGTGAAGTCAATAGTCGAAATTCAATCTGTGATTTATTGCAGGTCCATATTTCACATACAGATGGTAGCTACACTGTAGCTGAAATCTAGATCTGCAATGAAGTCCAGATTGAATCGTAACTGATTGCTGAATTTTTTCTTGTTTGGATTTTGTGTATGTTACGGAAACTATTTCTACGCAGTGCAATATTAGATATATTGTTATAAAGTCATCTCTTTCTTCGACAACGACCTTACTAACGCCACATTTGAAGTGTAATTGTGTTTTGTAAACTTTTCCATCATATCTCCTACTCAGCTTTGATGTTATAAACGATTTTCTACGCTTCTGGAATTGAAAAGAGAGGAAAACTATATCCATGAAAAGCAGGGCTAAAATTCCTTATAACCACAAGTAATTGATCAGTGCTAATAAAGTGTAGTTCACAAGACACAAAAAGTTGTTCACAGACTTAGTATTTGTAACGTTTCTAATAATAGAAGGTCAAATACAAGACTGAATAATAGGGAGAAAAATCTGATCCGTTGTCAATGGAAGCCATTTCGGGATTCCAGTGTCATGTAGTGTAACCGACGAAAGATGAAGGAAGGTTTGGTCAGTATTCCAGCTCATCTGCACTCGACGGCTTGATGCTACGCATGAGAGGTACATGCTTTAGTGTGCATGGAAAAAAGAGACATTCTTAAAGAAAAGGCGAATGGGAAAATGTAATTATGTCTGTGCAACTAATGTAACCTGTTTTCGTAAATTGTATCGAACTGGAATAAAATGGAAGAATCAAGTGCCATACTGAACTGACGTGATATTAAAAGTATGGCCGCCTGTTTCACATAATACTCCTTACTGAGTGGTGCGTTGTGCAAAGAAATGTCAGACGTGTCAATGTTTGCAAAATTATTTTCTGTACTTCACCAGTCTAGATGCTTTCTGTATATGATGGGAAACGACAAGGTCACTTATCCCATTTGGTAATATATTATTTTATGTGTTTTTCTGTTACCGTTATGTTACAAGAATAATATCTTTCATATGACTCTTCATGCTTTCCCGGTGGATACATTAAATATAAGACTCTCGTGCATTACGTTTTGAGAATCGCATGATGTGCGATTCATAAGTATCTCCAGGGTCTCAGAAGACTAAAAGACACAGACAAATGACCCATTGCAGTGTATGGAACATCTTTCCAAGTTGCAGTTCGTAATATGAGCCGAGGCGCAGTTGCACTAAGGGCCAGGCATGTCACAGCATCCGTTCCGAATTGTCGCTCAGAATTAGTTCAGATCTGCAGCTACGGAACCGAATGAACCGATTCCCAAAATGCGCTGATGTGCTATACCGTACAATTCGTGTCAGTGATTTCAATGAATTGCAGGTATTTATTGACGTTTGCCACGTTACAAAACGGTACTCACATTGAGAACTTGCAACGTGAGTTAAGAAATTAAAGAGATGCTCTTTCTACTGCCATGTGTTTCTTTTATTGTAGTTTTCACATAGTCATCTTCCTAAATCTCAGAGGTGCATGTCCATAATCATGTAGTTAATCGAAACGACTGCTTGACATCGTCTAGTGGTGGCTGTTTGTTAGGGTGTCTACATAGTGACTACAGTGAGAGCATGTAGAGTCTTCGTGTGAAAGTCGCTCATGCACAGTTGAGTTGTTCTTAGACGGATGGTGGTAGCGTGTTCAGAGAAGTCTATGCATGTACCACGTGATCCGTGATGCCGTTGAATGCCTCTGTGGCTGAGAACCAAACTAAATTCCTTGCCACTGCAATATCAATTATCTGCCATTGCAAAGTTGAAATCATTTGTTTTGCTAACCACTCAAAAAAACAGCTGAAACTATAAACTGAAAAATACAAACAGCTATACATCGGAGGCTTTTGGAAATGTGTTAAACATAATTTCGATTCTCTCGAGGACTGAAAAGCTAGGAAATGGCTCCTGAATACCTGTAGAAGCACAAGTTGCTGTTCCAGTTATATCTATTACATGTAACTGAACGTTCTGAGACTCTGGTTGATCGCATATTTTGTGAATAAATACAAATTTTCCGATTTCGTACGATTAACCTTACAATGACTGACTGTATGATGTGAGGGAGTTGTGTATCAGTTTCGATGAGATACTGTTATTATATATCAATTATAAACTTGATTGAAGTAATAATTCTTGGTCCTTGTATGATGATCTATGTAGTATTTTAAAATTGATAAAGAAATAAAAGTAATATTATTACCGTTTATGATTTCCTTGTAATAGAGAAAATTAATGAGTTCCTAAATATGTATGTAATTCGTGTTGCCGCGTTTAGACCTTCGTAAGACGTCTGTTTTACTACATCTTTTCGTTCCACTCACGCTTATGATGTCGTCTTTTTGCTGTACTGATGATGTGATCTTCAAACCGGATACTGGTTTGATACAGGTTTCCACACTAGTCTTCTTGTACAAACCTCTTCAATGTGCATAAATACTGCAACCTACATCCATTTCAACCCGCTTTTTGTCATCAAGCGTTGCTTTTCCTCCATAATTTTTAATTTGCGAGACTATTTATGGATACTTTAGTGCGTGTCCTACCAACCGATTTCTCTTATTAGTCAAATTGTGACATTAATTTCTTTTCTCCCCGGTTCGATCCTATATATCCTCAGTAGTTATTCGATCTATCCATTTAATCTTCAGCACTCAGCATAACTCCACGTTTCAAAAGCTTCCGCTCCATTCTTGTTTGAAGTGATTATTTTCAACATTTCACTTCCGTGCAAAGCTATACCGTAAGCTGATACCGTCAGAAAAGTACCTATTTTTTTTTTTAGAAACGCTTCTTGCTGCTGCCAGTCTACGTTGTACATTCTCTTTGGTCATCGTCAATTATTTCTCTGCTCAAATACCAAAATTCATTTACTGCTATCTTCTTCACTTTCGATAGTTATTATGCTGCTCAAATTGGAAGACTCGTCTGTTACTCTTAGTGTCTCATTTCTTAATCTAATTCCCCAAGAATGGTCTGATTTAATTTGACTACATCTCTTATCAAATTTTACTTTTGTTGATCTTCATCTTTTAGCCTCTTTTCAAGACACTATCCGTTCCGTTCAACTGACCTTCCATGTCATTTCCGTCATTGGCAGAATTGTAATATCTTGATGATCTCCAAATTTTTATTTCTTCTCCCTAAAATTTGATTCTCTTTCCCCATTTATCCTTAGTTTCCTTCACAGCTAGACCAAAGTACAAGTTAAAGATCATCAGGGATAGACTACACCGTCTTCTCGCTTCCTCCTCTAGTACTGATCCTTTTCAGTGTATTTCGACAATTCTAACTACAGCCTGCTTTCCGCTTATGTTGTAAGTATTCTTTCGCTCCCTATATTTAAATCTTATTACTTTTTTCATTTCTAAGAAAGTATGTCAATCGAAGTTGCAAAACATTTTTCTCTAAATCTATAAACGTTGTAAGTGTTGGATTGCTATATCCGTCTAAATATGACGTGTATAAACTGCTCTTCAAGTGCTACACCTAATATTATCATTCGAATTTCAAGTCAAGGTTACTTATTCCTAGAAAGCAACCAATCCGTCTTTCTACCCTCCCCCATTAACTTCTGGATGCGTGAGCTAAAACTACAGTGGAACTTCATTTATGTGGACTAAGTGCTACCACAATTCATGTTGATCATCGAAAACCTGGATAAAACTGAAATTCAGAACAAATTACACTGGCATTCATTAAAGGTCATAAACACACACTTTATATTTATTTTCACATATACACATAAATTGCAAATTATTTTCACATATTGTGAATATATGTTAAAAAGAGACACTTTGAGTGTTGTACACAGAAAAAAATCTGAGAGTTTATTTTCAGCCTGAGTCGTAAGTCATGCAGGCATTCCACCGGTATTATTTCGGCCGAGGTAAGTTCTACAGGGCGTCCCAAATATACGATTATTTTATGTGTCCTAATATCTTCAGACTGATTAAATGGCTCTGAGCACTATGGGACTTAACATCTGAGGTCATCAGTCCCCTAGAACTTAGAACTACTTGAACCTAACTAACACATCCATGCCCGAAGCAGGATTCGAACCTGCGACCGTAGCGGTCGCTCGGTTCCAGACTGAAGCTTCTAGAACCGCTGAGCCACACCGGCTGGCTATGCCGTTAATATCTACGACTGATCATCATGGAATGTTTGCAAATGCTTCAACAAACATCGATGGCGACATTATCACCACTTGATGTCTTTTTACACTCGCAACTATACAGCAATTCAATAATAACTTCTCTACTGACTCTGTGCCAAGTTCCGTGCATGACGTTTCGCTAAATTTAAATTTAATGTTTGTCATCTTCGACTGTTGTCGCTATTATTTGCCGAGTGTCAAATACTGTACAGTTACTGTACTAAAGAAATAATAATCCAGATGAGCGGGAGACTTGGATTAATGAAGCACAAATAAACGAGGTTCCACTATACTGTTGTTTGTTTGTAATAGGTGTCCAGCTCGGCAGGCGTGTCGCGGGAGTGTATACACGCTAGGCGCCGGAGCCACCTAACACCAGCCTTCTCACTGCAGCAGAGAAAACGTGACGACGAGCGAACACTGTCATCGTTCTTAGCACGCTGTAATGGGTATTGTCCCGAGAACAACAGGCTTTCTGCACTGTTGGGGTCCCATTATACCAGCTGCCTCTGCCGTGGAGGTATTATAAGTGGAGATGGTGTCACGGATTTACGCCGTACTTTGCTTTGACTTACGTCGCCACCATACTGGATGCCCCAAAAAATTAGCAGACTATTGTTTACGATTGTTTCTTGTTCTTAACTCCTGTCAGATGAATGCAATACTAGGGCAACTGATAAGGCAGATGTCAACTTTATGTTTTTGACGTCATGACAATTCAACTTGCTGTACCTCTATGGTCTTAACACTGGACAGTGGCGTGTTCTCTGGAGAGTATATAGCGCTCTTGCACATGAAAGTTTCTATACTTAGAAGCAAATTGCTGTGATTGACACAAATTTATTAAGAATGATTATTCAGTGGATTATGTAATAATATGTCCCATTTTAATATTTGTATGTAAAAAATAGAGCGTCCCATAAATGTTGCAATAAACTTCGACTGGTCGCAGAGAGCGTTTTAAGGAACAAATCGAGTATAGGAATCTGTATCTGTAAACGGCATCCAACGGCGCTATAACGCATCAACGATATAGGCACCGACGCCTGCCACCAAGCAACTCCTTCGGCAGCAAAAATGACTCTCTGTGCTGACGGACCATAGGCGAAACGTATCGCAATGTCGTTTGTTATTCAGTGATAACGACTGATTGCCACGATCGCTAGTAGAGAAGGTGGAGTTAGATGCTGCGTAGACAGGGATTGTCTCCCATTAATGCGATGCCCCGTTGCTTTTGTGGATGATGGTTTCGGACTTCGGTTTCAATCTGCAGTTTATATTTCACCTGTACACGGAAAAACACTGGAGATTTTAGGGGGTCTCAGCTGGACGCTGTGCTGTTGCTCTTTCAGTGACCTGTCGTGTAATTAACTGTACATAGAAAACATACGCAAACGCTACACAAAGACCCAAACTGTTGAAATACTGCCCACAAGAAATTTTGCTTCTTTACATATGGTTCCTTTTTGATGTTTAAAATGGCGCAAGTTATTTAGAATTAATGTAATTAGAGTTAAACTCAGTAACAAATTCAACATTATAGAATATGATGCCGCCAAAAAAGAAAGCAACTGTTGTATAGCTAAGATGGATAAAACTGAAGATGTACCTTTAGAACGAAGGCGGTTGTGGCCTATCAAACGGTCCTGAAATACAGCTATGATGTTTTTTATTAGCATTTATGTAATTCATCACTGAAAAACAGACTGAACAAGATTACTTACAAGGGAAACTCCCCATCACACCCCCTTCAGATTTAGTCATAAGATGTCCCAGTAGATAGCCGTTCAAAAACTGAACACAGATCAAGCTCCCAGAATAAGAAGTGCAATAAAGAGCAGTCTCAGATCGCAATGAGGTCGTGGGTAAGCGGTCGTGGTGTTGGGCTGCGTAGCGGGAGAGTCGTGTTAAAAACTCGTCCTTGCCATTTATTTACATCTTTTTTTACAACATTATGAACTATCCATCCGGTCATCGAAATGTTTGCTCTCCTTCTGTAGTCTTGGCATTTGTCATACTATTATACTGGTTACAGAAAATAAGTCATGTGCTAACAATACATTACCGTCGCAAGTAAATGTCATGAATAGCGAGAGCAGGCAAGATACCGCATAGACGTCTCACAGAAATGAAAATAACAAATAAACGGGTGTGAACTATGAGACAACAAATTATTTCAAGCGTAAAGACTTCAGAAACGGAACTCAACTTCAAAACCTCTAAAAACATATGTTTTGACACAACACAGAGAAATTGTGTGATTGTGATAGTGTTGCGTTTATTTGTTGCAGCTTGTATGACAAACTATTACGTTTTCATTCTTTCCTTGGGAGTGACACATTCACGTTCATACGAATACCTATATCGAACAAGGAGGCATATTTCATTCACTTACCAGTCGTACAAATTATGTGCGTCGATAAGAGATTCCTGTCATATGACACAAGTGTCTATGACACACCAGACGTATTTTCCGATGGAGTATTAGGCCAACTTGTCGACTTGTAATGAGACGTTTGCAGTTTCCATTCGAAATCCACTTCCTTTCGGCTGCTAACAGAGTAGTTGTGCTCAATAAACTATCATTATAGGTACCTACCTTACTCCTCTCTTTTGCAAGTTGTCATTACGCCTCGACACAGACATAAATTTGAATAAAGCAAACAGCGAATTAGAAAAAAAATTGTCGCGAGGGAGATATAAACACGGCTCGCCCGCCTGTAAGCCAACAACGTAACCACTTAACCACTGTGTCATTTGTCCTCTCAGTTGCTGTATATTAAATTTCTTGTTCTTGGACTGTTCACTGTTTCTATTCTGATTTTTTTTTTTACCACAGTCTAGTTCACCATCTTTCAGTTTTCATGTTTGATCTGTGTTTAGTTTTTGACGGGCTGTCCATTGGTCCACTAAATCTCAGGAGGGTTCGATGGGGAGTTTCCCTTGTTAGACAAACGATACAAGAAAATTACATGAAAACGGAATGAAAATGAAAAGGCAATTGAACAACTACAACTGTTAGAAAGAAGATAAATGTCACGTAGACGATATTAGGAACATGACTAAATGAAATGAACCAAAACCAACACTTCGTGAAACGTCTCGATGGAATGTGACACGAGCCAGTGAGAACTTTATAAGTAAAACAATTGTAAATAATGAAATGAGAATAAAAGTGAGCAGGAACATGTTTTGGGTAGACAGTACGTTTCATCCGTAACTTTGTCAGACTACACAGTAACTGTCAACAGAGAGAAAACTGTACGATCATCCGAGGGCTTATTTAAAAGGTTCGATATTCCAGAAGATGAATCAGAAAAACAGTTAATATATGACGGTAATGTGTAATGCTAGGCGAGGTGGGAATTAATGGCGGTCGGAGAGACTACTCTTGACGATGACCATCCAGATTCAGGTTCCGTGGTTTCCCTAAATCGCTTGAGCCAAATGCTGGGATGGTTCTTTTGACAAGACCACGGCCAATTTCCACCCACACTCACTCCTAATCCGCACTTGCGCTCCGTCTCAAAACAGTTCGTTGTCGACGAGACATTAAACACTAATCTTCCTTCCTCCTCTCAAGATGGTGTTGTTCACTAGATGACAGGAACAAATATGAAAATAACTTACAAAATTAATGACAGAGTGACTGTGGAGGAAGATATTCCCCAAATCTGGAAGAATTCTGCAGTCGTTTACTTCACAAGCACTAGACCACTTACGAGATTAAAAAAAAATTATAAACTAATCTCTCTGTTTCGTTGATGCCTACAGTATTAAGTAACATTAGCGTCAGACATGTAGAAGAAAACACGGGATCAATGTGTCACAGGAACGAATTGGCTTAGGAAGTGGGTATACAACAGTTTACCACTTGCAGTTTGAGAGTGAAATTGTAGGATGAGGCAAGGAATGTGAATTACCATTTGGTCTGGGATTCATATCCTCTGACTCAGGTTCAAAAGAATCTGTACCGAAAACTTGTGACAAACCATACAGCAGTTCAGTTTGTTTTAGTATACTGATAAAAATATCCACAAATGCTATAGCTTCCATCATGATAGTGAGACAGAATTGAGAGAAGTATCGGACTAGTGGAATTCATCACATGAAAACTATTTTCAGTAACCCTAAAGTAAGATTCCTTCACTGGAAAGAACAAGTAAGACTCCGTGTAAATCTGGCATGTCTGAACCATCTTCGTTTACTTGATTAAATCTGACAGTTCGTCACCGGTGTAGATAAACGTCAACGACGAACTGAGGACAGAATGCAGCAAGTTTCAAAGTGGGGCATAAAGACAGTTGTGATGAACTAAAATAGTATGTAACTAAAATATAAAAAATAAATACTACATACTAACAATAAAATCATTGAACCGCTCAAGGAATCTTTGTTGTTGGGGTAGGTGAAGAGGACGAGTAAATGTGATCTACGTTGCTATTCGTACACAAGAAAGAGTTTTCAAAATGAGGATTCCAATAAGAGTGAGGTAAAAATTCTGTAAGCAGGGAGTATTACGACACTTGATATGTGTTAATAAGACATCTCCTAATACGACAACTGTACAAAAACTGACAGTTATGGAAGGAAAGGAGATTAGAAAATCTGTGGGAATATCGTAGCCACGTGCAACTGAAGACTGTAACACACAGAAATGTCTACAAGAAACCTTTGCCTAACAATGAATATAAAAAGTAGAGATAAAGATTACGACGGTGGTGGTCGTGATGATGGTATATGCAATTTTTTACGTAAGTTTGCAATTTGATACTTCTGCAACTCGTATGGTATATACGCTACACCACAAACACTTTACCAGTAAGATATGCATTAACTTGCCCTCCAGTTCGTATTTTAATGTAGGACTTCACTCCTGTAAGGTACTAAAACTTCCTTTTATGAGAAAGGGATTATGATTTTTTTATTCGAAATTGGATATCTAAGGACTTCACGTTAACCATCACGCTCATTTGCAGTGTCTAGGTCTTGTTCATCGGCTGTATTTGATGTCCTGCCAGTATCTCTTGAGCCCATCAATCAGCGCTGTCTTTATCTTTTCTTGTGAAGGCTCTCATGCAGTTGTTCATCATTCTTTTGAAACTTTCCTGTAATTTATGTTAATAATCTGGTAGTAATTATTTTAATAGTAATAAAAATTATTATAACTTACACCAGCTACGAATGAATTTTAGTTTTAACTTTGAAACTCACCTGTGCCATCAAGTTGTTTACTTAGAGAGTAGTAGCTACCACATTTTCAGTTATTTCCTCATTGAACGTTTAACGCAACTTCATGTGGCTCATAATATGAAGGTCTAAGGTATTGTGACGTAGCATTTCTTTTAATGGACTATAACCACAACACGTGGTCAAGTTTATGTCTTCAGCCACTTTTCACATTTCTTTATGTTGCATGAATACGTAGACCTCACACCGCAAAGAATAGTATTGCGGTCATTCAAAAAGAAACGAGTACGAGGCTGTAAAATGAAAACTGACTGAAGGGATCGTTATGCAGTTGCCTACGAAAGAAGTCGTGGTTCCTTTAAGAGCACTGAGGCTCCAAACTCACCGCTAGAGAATATGTGCGCACACACACGTGACGACAGAGCGCGCACGTGCTCGCGTCCACCATTCATTGTTCTCAGTAGCGCTGATAGCAGGGAAATGAGGAGTTCAGAACAAGAGCAAAGGGATGTACCACGTCTTCGCACACCGGAAGGAGTGCGAAGACGGAAATTAATCGAAGAACAGCACAAGTGTACAGAGAGTACCGTATTTCCGTTGCATTTCCAACATTCGATCCGACCGCTAAGGCAATGGCTGCCACCCTAACTCGTCTGTCTTCAGTAACGAGGGCATCCACTTACTGGAAAATGCTATTGGTAACACGTTGTGGCGTTCCAGACGTTTGGCTAACGACATCCGTCCTTCCTTGAATAGCTTGTGGCCCGCCTTGTGCCTAGCAACGAACATGCAGCGCTCATCGTATAGTTGCGCCATTCTTTCATTAATTTCCTTTCCGTGAACTCATTACTCTGTTAGCAAAGCGCTACAACCCTTTGCTCCTCCTCTGAAGCCTTCATTTCTTTGTTTTCAGAACGACTAAGTGCACATACATATATTCACTCAGTCGTTACGTGAGTGTGCGCCTATGTCCCTATAGGGATGAGTTACGGTCCTCAGCTCTCTTATAGGGACCACACCTTCTTTCGTAGACAATATTAGGATCCATTCAGAGGTTTTCAGTTTACAGCCTCTAGCACATTTCTTTTTGAATCACCTTAATAGTTTAATTATCGTAACGTTAAGCACTAATAGGCTACCAAAGGCAGGCTATACTATTAATACATTATTCTGATACTTATATACATAATAGGTTACGTAATATCAAGTAAACCGTTTTTGAGTTATTACACTTCTTTACCCAAATAGCTGATTCTACTTCTTCACTGCTAAGCCAAAACATTTTGACCACTGTCCACCGCGACGTTGGCTGCCGCCTGGTGACGTAACGGACACGTGACGAGCTATGAAGTGCAGAGGAGGCGGATGGCAGAACACCCAAGCAAAGATACTGGCTGCGAATGGGTAAATCCACTGAGATATGCGACTTTGACTAAGGTCGACTTATAATTATGCAGAGTCTGTGAACGAGTATCTCGAAAACGTCGAAGCTGGTCGATTGTTCACGTGCTACTGTCGTGAGCATCTACGGAAAGAGATAAAAGGACCGTGAAACTACTACTAGACGCTAAAGGACCTGACGTTCACTGCTCTTCATAGAACGTCGGCTTCGGAGGCTTGTCTGCTTTGTACAGTAGAACAGATGGTGATCTGTTGCGTCTCTGCCGAAAAAGCACAATGCGGGTGCACGCACAAGTGTTTCGGAGCACACTGTTCACTGTACATTGCTTAACGTGGAGCTCCGCAATAACCACCTCTACATGTTCACATTTTGATCCAGCGACATCGGTAGTTAAGATTGCAGTTTGCATCGGACCATCGGGATTCGATGGTCGACCAACGGACACGTGTCGGCTCTTCGGGTGAATTGAAATGCTTCATCGAGGTAAACGGCGGCTCGAAACCCTTAGCGCGCCGCGTACACAGGCTGGTGAGAGCAGTACTATACTATGGGCGAAATTCTTCTGCTCTTGGGTGCGACCTGTGGTGGTAATCGAAGACACACTGACAGCTGGCAACCACCTGCATCCGTTCATGCTTGATGTCTTCCCCGACGGTGATGCCATCTTTCAGCAGTATAATTGTCTGTGTCTCGGATCCAGAACGGTGGCACAGTGGTTTGAGAAGCATTGTAGTAAACTCACGTTGGTGTCTCGACGACTACATTCACCTGATGTTAATCCGATGGAACTCATCTCGGTCGCTATCGGGGGCCACCACTGCGTACGCAAATCAGCTTCCCGTTATCTGCTTGAATCACATGACCTGTGCATTGACATCTACTGCCATATAGCTCCACAAACCTACCAAAATACTATCGGATCCGTGATACGCGGAATAAGTGATGAGTTTCGTTCCAAAGACGGTCAAACAATCTACTAAGCAGGTGGGCATAATGTTTTGGCTGATCAGTGTATATGTTGACTTATGTTTGCGTAGAAATCACGGATTAAATTCCGAGCTACTCCAGACTTTGAAACTATGTAAATACAGTAACAATTTATATGCCCTGCTATTCATCATGTAGGAAGTTCTTGCCTGGGCGACATGACAGGAAAAAAAGCGTTGCTTTCAAAATCTAATGCCAAAAATTTAACTAGACCTAACGAGCTTCTTATCTCATGGAAGAGATAAGCATGACTTCTACTCCAGTAAATAAAAAACTGCGCACTGTTTGAAAACAGTTGCAGTTTATCTTAACAGTGAGACTGAAATTGGGTAATATATCAGAGTTAAGACACCTTTACGTCTCGTGATCACTGCATCATCAGACACGTCATGACGTTGCGAAATTATATCAACGATTTGGAGAATTTTAAACTCAAACATCCATCATCATCTTTCTTCATTTCCATTCAGTAAACAACAAGTGAGGAGCAGTTAGTTTCGGATGATTCAGTACTCTGCGATGATGAAAGGAATTCGTATCTACAGTGAACCTCTGCATGCTGCTGTGCTTAAAAATTAGTAAATTTTTCTGTTTGGAATTCTGTGAATAAAATTAGACAAAAAATATTGTTGGTGAAATATAAACGTTAACTTCCTCATTCTGCGAACAGGACAGAGTAATCTACGAATTAAAAGTTCTCAGCAGGAAGATTTCATAGTCGTAATTAGTAATCTGAATTTACTATTGACAAAAAACATAAAATATGTATTCTGCATAAAAGAGAGGAAATGGAAGACGATGATGGGTTTATTTGCAGTTGCCGTTTAAGTCAACAGAACTGATACGCAAGCTAATTTAAAGAAAAACTTGAATGGCTCATAAATCGATCCTATTTATTTGAAGAAAGATCATGACATTTGCCTGAAGGAATCTAGTGAAAGCGAGGGACTATATCGAGATAGTCTGGTGGAGATTGTAAGTGTACGGCTTACTCTAGCCAGGGGCAGTGTACCGTTTCCGTTGTTTGTCTTTGGGTGAACTATGTTTATCATATGAGACAGCTGTCTGTCGAATTGTTGTGCCACTGGTGAACTACTATTAGACTACGCGAGCTGATTACCTGACTGGTATTCCGACTACCGAAGTGTAAGCTGCAAACAGGAAAGTGAGAGGTATCTTTTACATCGGACTCCATTTTCCAATATCTGTTCTCACAGACAAAATGCATTTGCGATTATCATTCTTCTACAGCCATTTTGTTCGTGACATTGAGCGGAAGGAATGTTTCAGAGCCTCTTGGAATAACTAAATTCTTCCATCTTCTGGTCACATGAGAGATTACCTCAAGTCTTTAGGCTTCGCCTTTCATGATGGATTTTCAGTGTCATGTGGTAGCAAGAACCAATATATATCACTCCTGTAAAACAATACATTTGAGTAGTACTTGGGTCCACAAGGTTCATAGCAACTGAATACCATATTCATCGTTCAGGTTAATGTAATTACTTCATTATTGATTCTGGCAGAGGGTCATCTTTATCTTATTATTTTGTATTGTTCCAGGTTTCCAATTAGTCCACCTTAATTCAGGCATAATATTGAACAACAAGATTTCGTTGTGTCTGGACGTGAACAATGTTTATATCCAGATTAACTGCTTATGTCTCACTGAAAGACGTTTGAATTTCATTTATTTCATGAAAAGTAAGTTTTTCGATGGAATTGTGGGTATCAGAATGTTTATGCTTCGACCGCTCATCACCATTCTAACAGCAAAGCGAACTGACATCTTATTGGATTTCTAGCAGATTTGTAGCAATTCGCATAATTCTGTTTTATATTCTTCCTGTTATTATATCCAGAACAAAATAGATAATTTAACTGAAATGATTCTCAGAAACTGAAAAAAATACATATGCGCCTATCCACCACTTTAGCTCAGTGTTTTAAATTCAAATCAACCTCCAGAAGACACTAACTAGTCGTATGATTATTAATCTGTGGTTGAGAGCTTTGATGTAATTCGAAGTAAGCTCAGTATATAAATCTATCCTACATGTAACTGTTATTGCGTAATAACTGTCTGAAAGAAGCACCGCAGTCACAGACAGCTTCCAAGCATCCAGGCTAAAATCTCCATTATAAACAGCTGACAGCCTACATGTAGTCCTTATAACGGAAACTGTCTGTTCGAATCGAAATGGAATAAGAAATTAAGTGACTTGTTGTCGTTACAATGTTCAGTAAGTACTACTTATATGAAAAACAAACAAAGAAATGATATTCCAACATCTAAGGCAATTATGTAGATATTATTTGTAAACATGACTCCTCTCTTTCTTTCACCAGTCTCCGAATTATTTGGTTTGTTCATCTCTCTTATTATAAGTCCCTTATTTATTAATATGCAATTGTAATAAGTTTTAATCACTCTGATAAAGCCAGATGTTGTTGTTGTTGTGGTCTTCAGTCCTGAGACTGGTTTGATGCAGCTCTCCATGCTACTCTATCCTGTGCTAGCTTCTTCATCTCCCAGTACCTACTGCAATCTACATCCTTCTGAAGATAAAGCCAGATATAACGATACAAATACAAATTTGCGTTGATGTAGGATACAGCATGTAAAGTGATATTCTTGGATGTAAGACAAGAGTGAACTGCAAGTAAATATGGCAATTAAATGATTATATGACTATTTGTATAACACATGCAGCTCAATAAAAGAGTTTAAAAGTGTGGACGGAAATAAAATACTCCGCGAAACTCTAGTTGATGTTAGAAACTTTTATGGATCTTCGCTGAGCTCATTTGCCACACTGAAATGTAATTCCTAAACTAGCTACAGGTACACATACGAAACTACACATCAGAAAGGCTATCAGCAGCCACTAGCGTCAAAAAAACGTGGAACAGGAAAACTACAGTTTTGATTAATTATCAAGTGATATGAAAAAAAAAATCTTTTCATTACCGCCAGCATTTGCAAAGTGAACAACTGTTATTCTAAATATACACTTGCCCTACTTACACAGTAGGTTAACTTGGATTTATTTTGTTTCATAATATGTTATCTAATGACAGTACATTATTCTGATACAAAGTAACATGACAATCATGGCTTCATTGGATTTGATGGCTTGCTGACTCAATGAAACCAGATCAGACCTCAAAAACCAGAACATCACTTGGGTTTCTTAGTTTTTTTACTGGCAGTAAAATAGCTTTCACCGGTAGCCTACATTCATTCGTGTTTGTGAAAAATGCCAAACCGCAATGTGGTTCGAATTTGACTTTGAACTATATGTTTCCCTAAACGTAGTTATGTAGGATGAGTCATAGACCGAAGGAAAGAAATCATACACCACAGATGGGGCAACGCCTAGAACTCCTGTATGAAACTAGCCGTCGGAGATATGAGTTAGTTAATATACTGAAGACCATATTACCACAGTTTTCATCCCTTTTCATTCTTACAGCGAAAGAAATTGAGATAATCGACATCTTGTTGATGTGTTTTCTTGCGAGTTTTGGGTAAGAACGCTTAACATATTTTCAGTTTAATAGTTCCGTATAATAATGTGCAAATATTCAGATAATGTCAGTTGTATAGTTTGTTACTAAGAAAGTGACTATTAAAACATACTATCAGTGTCAAGCTTTTTAATAATGCAACACACTATCTATAGAGTGTTTGGCGTAATGTGAACGATGTTCAACACCACACCAACAGTTTTCGTTTTCTCGGTGTGGATCTTGTTGTCTTTACAGTATGATACTCTTATGTTATTGATAAAAAGTTTTGCGGCTTCTGAGCTACTGTCTCTGGCGACGGGTGCAGGCGTAAGGGATTGTTCTTCTCGCCCACGGAAACAATAGTTGCACTAAACGAATGTAAATGCGTTGAGAACATATTACTTAACTTTATCTCATCGCGTTGTATTTTTTGCCTCTGGTCCAACAGTTCACTCACCTTAACATGTGAGTACCTTAACATACATTGGAAAAGTTGGAATCATTATTATCTCTAGAAAAATAAAATTCGGTTAATACAAAAAAAAGTTCAAATGAAAGGAAATCTCTGTTAGAAGGTGTATGTCACAAATGATAGGTTAATGCATTAACCCTACTATTGACTTGGTTGAAGAGAAACTAAAAAAATAGAAAGGAAGGCTTTGAGTTACAGTGAATCTGATGGCTATAAGATGGATTTGTTGAAGGTTTCGGTCACCTTTTCCATTCTCTATAATACTAATGAAAGCAATAAAAACCGTTGATTGGTAATAATAGGCTGCATACTGACGAATCTGAATGAAAGCTAAAAACGCAGCGAGGCAATGTGCAGCAGCAGATTCTGATACGTAAGCAAATAACTGAAGTGACTATGGTTGTATCTGCCAAGAGGTAACTCCATAATACGGGTAAGGCAACCCAGGAAGAAAGTGCAATAAAGTTGCAAGGAAACCAGATATCATTGTTTAAGTTCACTGATGTAATAGTTATTTTGGAAAAATTAAGGAGTAGTATGGAGACTAGTTGACGACACGAACAGGATAAGCGAAAAAAGAGGGAAGTGTGAAAGAGTAACAGAAAAGAGAATGGCGATCTGATTAAAGTCAAAACTGAAAACGACAGCAGTAGGAAACAGTAGGAAAAGCTTAAAAAATGCTCTTCCCTAGGAATCAAGATTACACAGGATGGCTGAAGGATGGAAGATGCCTGCACCAAAGCACATTATGGAAGTGATATGCGATGTATAGACTTTCTCAGTCAGCGACCCCTGTCTTTCTGTTTAGTTTCGCGAGAGATAATGTTTTTTCATGACGATATTTTCAGCGAAGGATGCTGTCATAGAGTAGTTGTTTCGCAGCTGTCCTTTTACTTCTTTTTCTGGAACAACAAACTGTTCGCTGACTCTTCCCAGGGAAGCTAGATGACGCTATGTATTTGTTGTGGCTCTGAGAGGCGGCAGGCGGTAGTCACTCTGGGGCGTATGTGCATTGTGCGTTGCCTGTAATCCAGTCATTTGCTCCTTCTGGAAGATGGTTGGCCCAGAAGGATTCAAGTAGAAAATTTTTAATATCTTGAAGCCCAGTCAGCAACTGTGATAATTAAACATATAACACGTCAGCCTCAGTTGCAAACGAATCTTTACCTGGGTTTCAGCGAAAATAATTTGGCCTTCTTCAGAAGCTATTAACACTAGACTATTGCGTGCCAGAGTTAGGCCATGTGAAGTATAAAACTATAGCACCGTAGCACCCAGTCCTAAATCTACATTATTTAGCTGAAGAGAGACAGCAGGCCCCACTGCGCGGACGAGGTCGGTAGGCCGCGAGAGCTGATAGTGGCGAGCAGCTATGTACCGAGTACCGCTGATAGTCATGCTCATGCACTTGTGGAAATGTAGATGCTTAACAGTAGCTACCTTTACGTCAGAAATTGGAATTCTGAAAATTTCAATTTTCGTGGAAGAAGTAATTAAAAGCGTTTTGAAAGTCGTGCTACTGAAAAACGTTAAAACAGAAGTGAATACACAACGTACTAAATAAAGTATTCAAAAGATTAGGCTAGCAAAGAAGTCTATGGAAAACCAGTTAACAAACTGAGGAATACGTTAGTGAGTCATATGGTACAGCGTCCAGAAATAATTAACTCTGCGCTGTAGGAGCAGTAGAGGGAAAAAACAGTAGAGAAAGGCAAAGACTACAATATGCCAAACAGATGAAAGAAAATGAAGAATATAGTAATGATGTAAAAATGAGAAGCTTAGGTCAGATAGGGAAAGATAAGAATAATATAGAGAAGAACGGAGAAGAAAACTGAGGGGCTGGTGGATGACGATCGGTTTGGCCTTAGGAAAGGTAAAGAGACCAGAGAGGCAGTTCTGACGTTGCACTTGAAAATTAAAGCAAGACCTAAAATAAGTCAAAACACGTTCATGGGTGCTGTCAGTCTATGAAAAGGATTCGACAATGTAAAATGGTGCAGAACGTTTGAAATTCTCAGGGATAAAAGTGTAAGCTGTAGGGAAAGACGCCTAAGGTAAAATATGTACGAGAACTAAGCGGGAACAACAAGAAAGGAACGCAAGAACCAAGTGCTGGTATTAAAAAGTGTGTAAGATAGCGATGCTGTCTTTCGCCATTGCTTTTCAGTCTATACACCGAAGAACCATTGACGGAAATAAAAGGAAGTTTCAGTAGTGCAACTAAAATTCAAGGTGAGTTGATATCGTTGGTAAGATTTACCAGTGACATTGCTATCCTTAGTGAGAAGAAGAAGAACAGTAGTATCTGTTGAACTGAATGAACAGTCTGATGAGTGCAGAACTGGAATGAGAGTAATCCGAAGAAAGACGAAGGCCATCCGGAGTAGTAGAAATGAAATTAGATATAAATTTAACACAAAAATTGATGACTACAAAGTAGACGAAGTGAAGGAAAACTGCTGCCTTGGAAGCAAAATAATATACGACGGCTGAAATCAGAAGGACATGGGAAGGACAATGACTTAGGTGAAGTGGGAATAGTAAACCAAAATTATTCTACTACTGTCACACATACGCCTTAATTTGAGGAAAAAATTTCTGAGAAGGTACGTCTAGACTCTAGAGGATGGCAGCATATGGAAGTAAATCACAGATTGCTGGAAAACCGAAAATGAAGAGAATCTATTCGTTTGAGATGTGGTGCCACAAATGGATGTTGAAAATTAGGTGTACTGATGAGGAATGTTAGAAGAAGAGACAGAATGATAGGACACGTGTTAAGACATCGTGGAATAGCTTCCATGGTATTCCACGGTACTATGGGGCGCTGCGGCAGATAGAAACTGTAGGAGAAGAGAGAGATTAAAATACATCCAACAAATAAATAATGACTCTGGGTACTCGATCACTCTCAGATGAAGAGGTTGGCATTGGAAACCAAGTCGTGGCAGGCATCACCAAACCAGTCAGAAGACTGATGACCCAAAACGAATGGAAAAGAGGGAAGATGTAGGTGGAGGATATCATCAAAACAGTCGATAGATCGACGACATCAACAAAAATCAGTTAACAGACGTAACTTCGCCCGCAAATTCATAAAGCAGCATTTTTCTTACGTGAAATTCTAAAAGCCGTGGGTCAAGGCAGACGGATACACACAGTACCTTTTGAATCCCCAAAGAGATGTAATTCAGTGCCACACGTACTCTAATTATCAAAAGTACGATGATATGGGATATCAAGAGAGATCTTTGATCGGATTTCCTGTGACCTGGGGAAGTGTGTTCGCTCCCTTGCAACCATGTTATATATTAATGACCTTGCAGACAATATTAATAGTAACCTCAGAGTTTTCGCAGATTGTGTAGTAGCCTGTAGTCAAGTACTGTTGGAAAAAAGTTGTACATATATTCAGTCAGATCTCGATAGCATTTCAAAATGGCTCACAGATAGGCAACTCGCTCTATACAAATATCAAATGGAACGATCATACAATCTCTGTCGTCGGTAAACATGTGGTAGATTGCGTTTCATTGGTAGAATATTACGGAAATACAAGTCTGTCTGCTATGGAGATCGCAAGCAAAATACTCGTGCGGCCCCTCTTAGAATGTCATTCACATATGTGGGACCCATACGAAATGGGACTAGAGGCATTGAACGGATACAAAGAAGGGCAGCACGAATGGTTACAGGTTACTACTTTCTTTTTTAAGCCATGGCATAGTGTCATGAAGATGCTGAAAGAACTAAACTGGCAGAAGGCTGAAGAGAGTTGCAAGCTATCCCAGGATAGCTTTCTTAGAAATTTTCCAGAACTAACGTCAAGTGATGATTCTAGGATAATATTAAAACTCTCTATTTATCGCTCACATGACGATCACGAAGAGAAGATTAAACTAATCACGGCCAACAGAGGCGTCAAGCTATTATTCTTTCCACACTCCATACAGGAATGGAACTGGAATATGGTACAATGGAATGTACCTTCTGCCGTACACTTCACAGTAGTTTGCAGAGTATAGGTGTAGATGTACGTGTGGCCACATTAAATCTTGACCTATGGAAGAAGACGAAACCGAGACGATGGAAATGAGACGCCGCTTTTCGGCCCGACTTATACATCATTTGAGTCAATGACCGAGGAAGAGCGTAGTTCCTGACCACGCGGAACTCCGCAATATCCATTACAGCTAAAGAGGGGGAGAGAGAGAGAGAGATCCGTCGATTTTATCTCCGGAAACGAAGATTATGCACGCGCATCAGGAGAGAGTCTTATCTCAAACTCGCAGGCCAGATCTCAGTGTGTGATATCCGCCTCACTATCGTCCGGAACGTAAAAGAAAAGGCGGAAGAAGAGATAGGAGAGGGAGCGGATGAAAAAGAGAGAAAGACACGGACTCCGGTGTTAATGGTGACCGTGACTGCGGCGCGTCGAGTGGACACGCGCATCATCAGGAACCGCAGATGCCAGATGTTGGGCGGCTAACGCAGGGCGCGTGACTGTCCGGCGGCTACTTTCTCGGTCTAATTATCATCACTAATTGAGGCCGGGCCAGCTGAACAGCGTAGCAAGGGGGATAATGGATTAAGGCCTCTTTCCGCGCTTGCTGCCGTGGTCAGGTAGTGGTTTCCTGCTTCCTTACCAGTTCTGTGTTCCTCTGACAGGTCGTTCCACATTTTGTTAATGAAATGTATTCGCAGTTACGAATACGAACGAGCATCAGGTGTATAAGGGAATGACGACGATGAAAATTCGTGCCGGATGGGACTCGAATCCCGGTTTCCCACTTCACGCGGGCGGTCGCAGTAGTCGCTTTGGCTATCCGTGCACGACTCACGGTCGTACACAAACTTCCATATTTCGTCGTTCATGCTCCGCAACCTGCACTCGTTCACACATTGTACGATTCCCGTACAGGGGAGGACATTTTAATACGGGTCTGGTCGTAAATCGTGCAGCGATAGCAAGGGGGTTAAGACCACTGTTCGTGTGTTCGTGTAAAGCGGGCAATCCTGGCTCGACCCCTGGTCTGGCAAAAATTTTCATTGTTGTCATACCCTTATACAGCTGATCGTTGTTCGTATTCGCGACTGCAAATAAATTTTATGTATTTCATAAAGGTTGTAGTCACCGTAGCGCCTATTCCTTGGGACATGCTTCTATTTGAAGAAACTATGCATCGTTCTTTTTAACAACAAAGGATCTAAAACAACGCGATATGTTATTCATTCTAGAAATATTTCCCTTTTTCATTGTCTCCATATGATGTTCTTTTTCATCCTCACTCCTCTTGCTGGCCAAATGCGGCCTGCTACTATATGCTCCGCTGTAACAATTTCCCCATCTCAGAGTGCGACTTACATTTTCAGTTAAATGCTCCAGTATCTGTTTTTCCCTACAATTTTTGCCCTCTACGGCTCCCTGTAGTGCCATGGAAGTGATTCTCTGAAAACTTAACACATGTCCTATCATCAGGCGTGGATACAGCCTTAGGTTCTCGCAGCGGTCACTGTTTGATGGTGAATTTTAAAATATATTTCATCTTTGACGACAATGTATGGGACGGGGGGCTGAATTATTCTCATATAAACTCTCTCCACAGTACTTTTACTAAGTTTGGTATGGAGGCTACTTTCACTGCAGATTATCAATGTTCATAGTTAGTATATACACTCCTCCCCCACCTTTCCCTGCAAATTTAACTTGCTATTACTCCAAGTTGTAACATGGGACAGATGCCTAGGTTTTTAATTATAACAACAATAACAATGAAATAAATTAAATATATCGCTATAATAATTTATTTTCGTCAATGATTGGGACATGATTATTGCATAACATCGGAAAAATTGAAATTCAGATAACATACCACTTGAAAAGTGGTCGTCATAAGATTTAAGATTCTCATATGTTATGTAACTGATTTAAGAGCTTAAACATATTTTGCAGAACTTCATTTGTAAATAATATCGATCAGCGTAACTGTTGTTGTTGTGTGTCTAGACCCATTGTTTCTATGCGCTTCACAACAAATCTTGAGAATGCAAATGAAAAAGGATTTCTCAGCTAAATTTGCAGATGATAAGTTAAAAGTTCACAATAATGTAGAGAGGGTCCTGAATAAACTTGTAATGTAAAAAAAAAAAAGACTGAGAAGAAGAAAACGCACTGAAGATAGCACTAAGGTGCTGAAACATGTTTGAGTCTATATGGAAAAAGGTGTTTTACATAACAGGCCGACCTTATAGTCAATAATGGTGTCTTTTTACATTTTAATGGATTTTTGTGTGTGTTCCTTGAATTCAGGATAATTTCGTTAATGTGTATATTGATCCTTTGCACATTAAATTTTTTCCAATCATTGTTTCATCTGTATTTATTATCATATTAGAGTCTTTGTTTAGGCCTCTTATCAATTGCTTTCCAATATGGTTCAAATTTTGTTCCTGTTCACAGTGTCAAATGCTTTAACAAAATCTATAAATGCTATCGTCTGTGGGTTATATTTTCGTCTTTTTTCTATTACTTGTTGCAGACTACACATATTGTCTGTGGTTGATCTTCCTTCTTTAAATCCAGCCTGTTCCTCACAATGAATGTTTTCGAAATTGTTTTAAGTTTGTTACTCCTTATTCCTCCTTACAACTTTTATACTGAGTTGAGATGATCTTATCGGTCACCTTTCTAGAACAGATATAGGCCTATGTATATATTGTCTCATTGTGAAGCATAACAAATTTTTCTACAACAAAGGTAACTTTCTAGAAAAATTTATTTCATTTGCTCATGTCAGAGATCTCATCTGACGGGAAATTTATCAGTCGAATTCCAATAGCGTTTTGGTATTTTTTAAAGATGCATGCCAAATTCAAATTATTCTTTATTAGGTTCCTTACGTTCTATCGCTCAGCCAATAACATTGATTTTATGATCTTTAATTGTTTTAATTTTTAGTTTTAATATAGTTGATTTTATAAATTATCTATTTTATTGTTGATTTGTTATTACTTTTTTTCCTTTGGCTTGACCTTGTGGCACAGAACTGTACTAATTCTTTTTCATTGTTACTTCCGGTTTGTGTAACATACAATCTTTTCGGTATGTAGAAGATTAATGTTACACGTGAGTAATATTAATTTTTTTCATGCTGAGAAGGTGGTATATTACCGAAAGCCATAGTAATAATGATAAAATATTAGTCCAGCTCTGCGTCATGCACTTTTTAAAATAATGAGAAATAATTAAATAGCAGCAGTGTACGTCTGGTATGGTTAGGGCTCATGAGTACGTGTAGCTGAAAGTTGTAACTTGATGGCATATTAAAATTGTGCGCTGGATCGAGAATCGCACTACGAACATTCACCAGTCTTGGCAAAATGCTCTTCCGACCGAGGTATCCGGGCAGGACGCCACTACGTCTCTCATGTCTTCCAGACTTCACAGAAGTTGTCCTGAATACTGTGCCCGGATAGTTCGGTAGACAGCGCATTTGCCAGCGTAAGGTGGCGTTTGTAAGTGCGAGTCTCAGTTCAAAAATAGTTCAAATGGCTCTGAGCACTATGGGACTTAATATCTGAGGTCATCAGTACCCTAGAACTTAGAACTACTGAAGCCTAACTAACCTAAGGACGTCACACACATCCATGTCCGAGGCAGAATTCGAACTTGCGACCGTACCGGTCACGCGGCTCCAGACTGAAGCGCCTACAACCGCTCGGCCACATCGGCCGGCGAGACTCAGTTGACACACAGTTTAAAATATCGGGAAGTTTCAGTTCAGCGCACACTCCACTGCCGTGTAGAGGAGTCATTTTGCGGTTAAAACATCTTGATCCACGCTGGGGTAAAACCATTTCCCATTGAAGTCAGCGTTCCAGGTCTCATTCCAGCAAACAGTTTCAATCTGCTAGGAACACAGAGCCTGCGAAAGTGAAAGATTCGTCCTGAAAAGAACTCGTAGACTATGCCTAAGCTATTTATCTGCGATGTCCATTCTTCCAGAAGTACTAGGTCAGACACTTATGTAGGGCAACTTCTATGAAACGTAAGTGTTGGACAGGGGCGCTGGAAAAATTAAAGCTGTGAAAGCGAATCGTATTAGTGCCTGGATAGCTCACACGGTAAGAGCATTGCTAACGAAATCTAAACTAGATTATAGCCTCGGTCCAGCACACCAATAAATTCGATTAGGATGGTGGTTGTCTAACAACAGTAACTGAAGCAGCGCAAAAAATCTCTGTAGTAAAAAAAGTTGCACCTAAGGAAAGTCAATAGTAATCACAGCCGAGGCTGCTAACGCATCTTGAACGCACACCGAGGTACCGTACGCTCTTTGCAAATTATTCACGCAGTGTTTATGTAATCCCCCCCTCTCCCCCACCAGTAGTTGGAGACTGTCAGGCTCAGTGTAACGTACAGCGCAGACTCACATCGAAAACAGAATGACGTGAATTGCAAGCAGTGCGAAAGGAATGCGATTCGCTGACTGAAGGAACGCTGCATTCATTGAGGGATTGGCAATGCAGCGTGAGTCTGTTCTGGGTATTTTCGACGTCATTATTGGAAACAGAAAACGCGAGTGACAGTGGACAAGTTTGTTTTAGCTGAAGTAGCGCAAGCAACATACAGAGTTATTTTAGTTTATGCTGAGAATCATATTTTTATTGTAACATTCTGTTAGCATTTTCATTTGTAGGCATTTTCTGAGTATAATCACGTAAAGAAAAATAAATGAATAAATAGAAAACAAATTACAGACCCGTGGAGCCTACCGCCTTGGGAGAATGTTTGGAAATAGCTAGAGGCAATGACTCAAGAGGGATAGATCCTTTGGTTTTTTTGGTAGGGTTAAAGTGGCGGTGCTAAGTAGGGGTGGATTTGTTTTTTTTTATTTTTGGAGATTAAACTTAGTTAGATAAGGAGACAGGTCCACGACCCCATTAAAAAAAAATATTCCTAGGCCCATGGTTTCATAAGACAGGGGACGGAAAAACAAATCCAAAGGTTGTGGGTTAGATTCCTTCAAGGGACGGCTGCGCGGTGGCACTTAATTCAGAGGTAAACCGGTTAGAATCCTTGAGCTGGATCAAATTTTCACTGTTAGTATTTGGTCTGCAAGAGGGGAAAGATATAGCTGCGTAAATTTCCTGAGCACCAGTCTTTGTGCCAATGCCCTGGACCACATTCCAAATCTGTGAACATTGTTTCATGTACTGAGAGCATGTGACAGGTTTGATGGTGGTCCCTCCGTCAAACGGCGACGTTATGTTCGGCCGCCCCGCTCACTCGAGAGGCGTGAGCTAAGTGCCGGCACCTTCTCCCTTCTCTCATGATCATCATCATCATCCTAAACAAACGCTAAATTATAGATTCAACCATTACACTCACCTACATTCCACAAGTACACATTTGCGTCAACTCTCACACGTCCGCAACGAAACGGACCAATGTTTCTCGGAGTAAGAACGCCATTTCAACTAGGATGTTTATGCCGCTCAGCCCAGCACCCCTTGGAATGCCTCAGCAAACCGTATGTCATTTACATTTTAACGGTAATTACAGATTCGTGAACATATAAATCATGTACAGTATTAAATGTCATTTCTCGCGTTCAAAACGTGTTTTTAGTTTTAAATAAAATTGAACAATCCGTCAGTCGGTTCAAAATGGTTCAAATGGCTCTGAGCACTATGGGACTTAAAATCTGAGGTCATCAGTCCCCTAGAACTTAGAACTACTTAAACCTAACTAACCTAAGGACCTCACACACATCCATGCAGGAGGCAGGATTCGAACCTGCGACCGTAACGGTCCCGCGGTTCCAGACTGAAGCGCCTAGAACCGCTCGGCCACACCGGCCGGCTCCGACAGTCGGTAATTATACT
Source organism: Schistocerca serialis cubense (assembly GCF_023864345.2). Lineage (NCBI taxonomy): Eukaryota > Metazoa > Arthropoda > Insecta > Orthoptera > Acrididae > Schistocerca > Schistocerca serialis. The sequence goes on from NC_064643.1 coordinate 472,692,024, forward strand.
GTCTTTTACATATATTTTGCTTCCAGTACATCTCAGGCTCAATAAACTCGTAATTCTATGATTATATTCTTTCTCGAGGTTCGAACGCATTATCAATCATTTGGTACACATTTATTGCTGACTTTCAACTGAATACTTCATTTACAGGATTGAGCCTGACAACCTTGTCAGGTCTTACATAATGAAAATAATTTCAGTTATATACCGCAGCTATATGTGCTTGTCTGGACAATACTTAAAATAGTATTCCTTACTTCCAACTTTAAAAAAAAAAGTTCCTACATCGTCAGTGTTCTAGCTAGAAAACTGGAAGGTTGCTGGCAAACTGTGATGACTTCAGTCAGTAAAAATGCGTGTGTAAATTATAAAAGAAATCAAACAATAATACATCAAAACACAGATGCTGAAACGCTCAAATGTGAAACAGAATGAATAATTACAAATTTATAGTAATATCGGTTGTGTTGTTAACTTAGTTATTGTATGTTACTGATACTTGAAGATGTCTGAACTCTTCCAGAAGCAGTTCCGCTAGTAAACAAGGGTCCCGCGTTTTCGATATTTGATTTGCAGAATGGTAAATAATGTTCGACAAAATTCTTCTAATTTTGTGACCGCGAATCGATCTTGCACTAATGCTAATGTGAGCATACCAGCTTAAATTGCTCTGTAGTGATGCTCTTTCCTACTTCAAGGGTGTCTTAACTCGAGCGACTGTTTTCTGATCCTGTGGTCAAACAGCGTGGTGTTTTTCGTCTGTTTAACCGAATTACATTGATCTGCGTTGAGGATCAACATGCAGTCTTGGTGCAAAGCGCTTCCATCTTCCTGGTGCTAGCAACAATCTTCAAATGCGTAGCCTTCATATACACATTTAGATATTGGGTTCTGAAAACTTGCTCTCCTTTGTGTCTTAATCAGACCGTACCACACACCACTCCAGAAGTTGTTCTAATGTGTTTTGTTTTGTTGTCCTTTAGTTTTCATCCACATCGGTATGGCTTCGAGTTTAGTTTGCACCGAGGGGAAAAGTAAACCACATTTACAACCAGCTGTGCATGTCTTGCAAATATTATCCCTATACAGACTATTTGTATTCCGTACTAGCCGTCCGATAAGAAGGTGTGTTGCTTTTTGCAGCGTAGAGTATCCAAAATGTATCCATATTCCCAATTTATTTGATTCTACATATGTAAGAGTAGACACTAAATATTGTAACTATAAGTAACCATCCTGTAACTAACCGACTCTGCGAAATGTCATCACAAGCCCTAGCAGATGAACATAATACCCTGTTACTAGTTGCCAATCTGTTTATATTCAACTAAATTACAATTTCATGCGCTTCTGTACACCAAATACTTCATCACTACTTGAGTGCTTATATTCATTCATTTATTAGTCCTCGTCTCTGTCAATATTGTGTATCGCATCACTGTATTCGTTCTGTCAGCGACTTCTCTTACTGCTGAAGGTTATTCACACCTCTCCGTCACTGGTATCTTTCTTCACACATACCGTCTCTCCGTTGTAAACACCTCTCAGATCTCTGTTTAGGTCTCCAATATTTCCTCCGAACTTCATAAGTTCATTCCTAGACGTATTGATCTTTTACAACACTGAGAACCATGAGTGTATTCGTATTCCCGATTAACAACTGCGTTTCCCTCTGACATGCTCAGTAGATGCTAAACCAGCACAGTCACACAGTGCTCATGATCTCTTTCTTGTTCTGTGAAGGTAAGGTTTAGGGGTACAGGCAGTGTCCTGTCATAAATTAATCCATACCTATACTGATAAGGATGTGATCCAGTTGTAGTAACTAGACTCTATAGTCAGAGCCCTGTAGTTCCACTGCCCCAGTCCCGCTGCGATCATCATGTGATCGCTTTCGAAGGTCTAACTTATTATTTACGTTCTAACCCGAAATTCATGTACTTTACCTTTCAACCGGTAACAAATATTTTGCTACAAGACATCTGACTGTAATGTCAAGTTGGCATATTCCCATAATAGCGAGAAGACCCTTTGCTGATGTAGTACTGAAGGCTTCCACCATCCTTAGCATAACCCCTCGCTGATTTCGGCTTAACGTAGCTCTTCGCCTTGCCCGACTGGGCCAGTGGACTCAAGTTCTTTCTGCTCCTGTATCCATTCATTTTATCTGCTGAGGCTATCAGTTTATATGACCTGTTCCACGGTTGCCTGCAACAGGTCTCATAAACACATGTTGTAGTGGTATAATTTAAGTATGTATGGTCTAAAGTTTCGATATGTATGATATTTTTGGCTTCGTACAATACTGAAACAAAATTTAAGGATTGAAAAAAAAAGGAGATAAGATAAAATCCGACAATTATACCCCAAATATACCTTCAGACAATGTCATCTTATTATCAAAGATTTTGTAGTCGTCTGAAAGTCTTCGGTCGAGCCGCATAACACCACCTATTTTCTGGAAGCATTTGTTTTGTGAAACTGTGTCAACAGCTTCTCGTAACTCAAGAAACTTAATACATATTCCTGACGTATTGTCGTTGGAACAGAGACCAGTACAGCGCTGAAGAAGTATAGGTTTGTGTCTACAGTAGCAGTTTATTTATTTTGCCTACTGGCTACCGGTTTCGGTATACAGTATCATCCTCAGGCCATTCTGTGATAAAAAAATCCAAGTGAATACTTAGAACAGTACTGCAAGAGCAATTTACAAAAATATTATCCTTTATGACATTAATCGCTTGAAACACATTGAACCTCTTTGCCCTGGCGCGCAGTTGTCACCCTTGCTTCCAAAGTAGGTATTTAAAACACTAAAAGAAAATGTCAATGTTGAACTTGAAATAGACGTAAGATGCGGCCAGTGGTGTTAATAGTGCCTCCTATGTGCAGAGTTTATTTTATTTATTATTGTTATTATTATTACCTCTTAAAAAAGTCACAATGTAAAAGGATCTGAAAATAGCATAGTATTTGAAATTAAAAAAATTACTAACGAAATAGTCCCTGCTGTAATAAAAAATTAAAAGCAAAATCACAAATGTGTGGACTTAAAATCGGCTCATCAATTATAGACATACAGCACCACCAGGTTCAGAACATGATAATTGGGTTACCGTGCCACAATAGGATTATGTTTCCAGTACAGCACGTTTGTTTGTGATTCTTTGTGGTCGCCTAATATCAAAGCTCAACGATGCAGCCTTTCATAACTGCTTGTTACCTAGGTGGGGATGTTACCGGCGCTGTGGACTGCCGATGAGCTGTGACACGGCGTCGAGAGCCCCAGCGTACACATTGACACTGCTTGGATAAACTGGAAACCGGATATGCGGCCAACAGTCGTCAACTGAAGGCTGCAAAGTAACATATAACTACAGTACGTCGCTAGTGCCTCTGGTCGCGGAATTTCTTTTCAATAGAAATATGCTTTTGCGTTTCTATTATTTAACGCTATTATTGTAAGACCACTTGCTTAACTGCATGGTCAGATCGATGTTTTATACCGGTAGAAACTGTATATAACGTAAAATGTGAACTTGGCTAAACACATTTGCGATTTTGCTTTTAATTTTTTATTACAGCTGGGAGTATTTTTTATGTAATTTCTTAATTACAAATGCTATGCTACTTTAGATATTTTTACATTGTGACTTTTTTAAGAAGTATAATAATAATAATAATAATAATAATAATAATAATAATAATAATAATTAATAATTAATAAATAAAATAAACTCTACAAAGAGTGCACTCTTATCACCATTGGCCACAATTTATATCTATTTAAAGCTCAACACTGACCATTCCTTTTAGTACTTGACACACCTGCTGGGGAAGCCAGCGTGACGATTGCGTGCAAGGGATATGAGGCTGCCTTATATTTTAAGGTTCACTGTACACCAGGCGTTTGCTGTCATCAGGGACGGTATTCCCGTAAATTGCTCTTGGACTACTGTTCTGAGTACGTAATTAAATTTGTCGATCACCAGATGGTTCCAGGATGGCCCCGAGTACCGAAACAGGTAGCCATCAGGCAAAGATGAATAAATTGCTACTGTAGACACAAACATATACCAGAATGTACTTGAACAAAAGAAACTTAAATTTACAGGACTTCAAGGGAATGGTCCTTAATGGTGCTATCAATAGACAGCAAATCATTGAGTCGGCAGTTATTAAAGTGGCCGGCTGTTTCGTTATAGACATCTACGGTAAGAAGAATCCAATTGCTGTTGTAGTAATTGTGTTTGACTTTATGACGAGGGGAAGAATAGGCTTCGGTCTTAACGGAAGGCGCAATTCCGATGTATAAAAATTAAATGCAATCCCTTTACCATATCGTTGGTACTAAAATGTAGCTCCGTCGGCAATGATTGCTCTGTCGATGGGTTCTTAGTACTAGCAAAAAGTACCATTTAGCTTCATAAATACTGAAAGAGCCATTGCAGAGAAATGAGTAATATTTCACCCCGGGAAACTGCGTTTACTAATCCTGCTTTTCTCCACAACCTAATGAGGCATTTCCTATTACCACTTTTTCATTGTGGATGATATACGAGATAATTAAGAGATCATGAATTTTCACTTTATTTAAGCTGCGTCTCTGTAGAACGTGATGCTCATTAGAGCATTTTTAAATCAAAGTAGTGTGACGAGATAGTCGGTTTGTGTCAGCTTCTTCCGTTCGAACGTCTCTAGTGTGTTTTGGACTAGTTCGTTAGTTATGGTAAAACACTGTTGCTATTAGCTCCAAAATCGCCCGTTTTATAGATTAACAATTAATAAACTGAGGCTGCACGTACACGACAAATGACAGTAATATTAATTCAAAACTTTTTTTTGTTTAAAGACGAACGAAACACTAAAAGTTTCCCCTGCCGATGAGAACGAATCAAACCATCTACACTACGCTATCTGATGACGGGTGTGTACTAGTGTGTTGACGTGACTGTGGGTAATATCAGACGGATGTTGTATTGTTGCTATGTTAACGTTTTACTAGATCTTACAAAGCGCTTAAAGAGTGATAACTTTTGTGCTCTACAGTAGCGAAGCAGGCGCTGTGCTGGTAACTGCCAGAAAGAAAACTGTAATTATTATACAAATAAGATAAAATGGCTGAGGACAGCGATTAACGTTTGGCCAAAGAAATTCAGCCCACACATTTAAGCGATTTGCTCATTTAATATTCAGTGATTATTTCAAACACTTACATATTCTTTCTATTTTGTATTCTTGTCTTTTGTGTTCTCGTTAGCGCATTTCATGCAATAAATCCAGGTAACTAGGATTCTGACACAATTTGAATTTTCGTTTAGTGAACGCACTTGATGAATACAGGTAAAACAATGACTCAACGTACGACATGACTCATTATAAAATGTTGATGTTAGAATATTTGAGAGAAATGTAATATATGGTAGTGTTCCTTACACTAGTTTAAAAAACTGGGTCTCTAAAATAACATTATATTTTATTTGTTTCAGGACCGTAGAGGAGCTCGGCTGAGAGGAACATTGGTATCTGAGGGTGAGTTACAGACTTGTATCAGTGTTTTCTGTGTCCAGTTATACCTGAGCTGTGGAAGTGAAGCGCCGGAATGATAACGACGTTGTGGTGTTCCCGTGAGTGCATCACAATCAGTCTCCACCACAGAAGCTTGATGAGCTGGGAATCGCTGTACATATTCAAACAAATGTCAATGTACAATTATTTATGAGATATTCGAGAGAAATAAAGATAATGATTACGATTATTTGTAACTCTGCCGGAAAATATTTGACATGTGTTTATTTTTCCTAGTAGCACCTGAACACTTCTCCCCCATCAGTTATGAAAAACATGGAAGAATGCTATTAAGGATAATTTTTACATCAGACACCATATATTTTATTACGTTTTTGAGAGCAGAGGATGAAGTGCTGAATGCTCACAGTCTAGCTACTAAAATGCAATTGTGTGTCCGACCTGAATAGTAAATTAAAATGTCACTGTGGAAGCAGAGATTTTAAGAGGTCTTGAGATCGCGTTTAATAGATCTGTGTGACAGGTAATAATTTGTTTTACAATTAATCATAGAACAGGTCATAATGAAGTTTATCGAAAGTTATATCAGAGCAGCAAGAGCGTAAAATTTACATCGAGTTAAAAAATCTGCTGTTAAGATGTTTTAATTTACAGGGAACTTGTTATTGATGTTCAGACTATCTGCTTAAACACTGTGTTGGAAATACTATCGTGTATATTACGCTACAAAAAAGAAAGCAGCTTGTGGCTGCCTCGGGTCCATTAAGTTACAAATCTCATAGCGCTGATTTGTAAATTAAAAAAGATGGAAAGGAAGAAATGACTAATTTATAAATCTACAATATCATTTTCATTTAACAGCTTCAATTTCCAGCTATAAATCCTTCGTTTTCTCGTAGCACAGATAAAACAGTTTATTCATAGTATTATTACGGCACCTACAACATTGCTCCCTCTAGGGTTTGACTGTGCTGGGTGATAAAGCAGTGAACTCTTGGCTGCTCGTTTGTGCGGTTTTAATTTCCTCATCACCTGCAGCCGGAAGCTGCTCATATATCATACCCATCGTACATTTTTCTATTGTCAGGAAAGAATGACCTGTTCCTTCTGACAATTCCTCCTGCATTTTACCATTTCTGCCTGGCAGCTACTGATTTCAATGCAGCAGGTGATGATGACAATGTTGGCCTGTGTGCTGTCAAGTTCACAAATGAGGATTATATTATTCGGCACAGTTCTTAAATATACCAGCTGCCTGCGGTGCTTTTGTTACAATGGTTCAAATGGCTCTGAGCACTTTGGGAATTAACTTCTGAGGTCATCAGTCCCCTGGAACTTAGAACTACTTAAGCCTAACTAACCTAAGGACATCACACACATCCATGCCCGAGGCAGGATTCGAGCCTGCGACCGTAGCGGTCGCCCAGTTCCAGACTGTAGCGCCTAGAACCGCTCGGCCAACACCGCCGGCTTTTGTTACAATATATGGATTCAGGTGTTTGTGATGTTCCTTGTTATAATCAGGCCCTTTTATTTATTTTTTGTTTCCAAAACTCTGACATTGCGGTATTGTTTGTTGGTTCAAATGGCTCTGAGCACTATGGGACTCAACATCTGTGGTCATAAGTCCCCTAGAACTTAGAACTACTTAAACCTAACTAACCTAAGGACATCACACACATCCATGCCCGAGCAGGATTCGAACCTGCGACCGTAGCGGTCGCGCGGTTCCGGACTGAGCGCCTAGAACCGCTAGACCACCGCGGCCGGCAGGTATTGTTTGTAACAGTAGCTCATAGAGCTACAGGATCGTAGCGGGATGCTGTTAATATGGACTAAGTAAGGTATACTAGCGTATCGGAGAAGAGACCTCTGAATGATCAAGACGCGGCTGCTACGTGCGTCGGCCTGAATCAATCACGTGGCTATGGCAACGTCTCAGTGTTGTCGTTGCTCTACACTGAGATGGCGAAAGCCGTAACATACGTTCTAATATGGTGTTGGACCTCTTTTTGCCCGGCGCAGTGCAGAAACTCGATGTGGCTTGGACTGGTAAGTCGCTGGAAGCCCCTGCAGCTATATTGAGCCGTACTGCCTCTATAGCCGTCCATAATTGTGAAAGTGTTGCCGGTGAAGGATTCTGTGCACGAACAGCCATTCGTTCATGTGCCACAAATGTTCGACGGGACTCATGGCGATCTGGGTAACCAAACCCTTCCAGAATGTTCTTTAAAAAAGTCGCGAACAGTTGTGGACCGGTGACATGGCGCATTGTCATCCAAAAAAATTACATCGTTGTTTCGGAACATGAAGTCCCTGGATGGCTGCAGGTGGTCTCCAAATTGCCTAACATAACCATTTCCAAACAAAATCAGTTCAGTTGGACCAGAGTACCCAACATACTCAACGTAAACACAGCCCACACCATTATGGAGTCAGCAGCAGCTTGCACAGTGCCTTGTTGAGAAATGGTTCAAATGGCTCTGAGCACTATGGGACTCAACTGCTGAGGTCATTAGTACCCCAGAACTTAGAACTAGTTAAACCTAACTAACCTAAGGACATCACAAATATCCATGCCCGAGGCAGGATTCGAACCTGCGACCGTAGCGGTCTTGCGGTTCCAGACTGCAGCGCCTTTAACCGCACGGCCACTTCGGCCGGCCTTGTTGAGAACTTGGATCCATGGCTTCATGGCCTCTGCGCCACGTTCGAAAGCTACCATCAGCTATTATCAACCGAAATCGGGACTCATCTAACCGAGCTACGGTTTTACAGTCGTCTAAGGTCCAACAGATATGGTCACGAGCCTAGAAGTTGCGTGACAGGTGACCTGCTATGCAAAGGCACTCGTGTCGGTCGTCTGCTGCCACAGCCCATTAACAGCAAATTTCGCCACACTGCCCTAACAGATACGTTTGTCGTACGTCCCACATTGATATCTGCGGCTATTTAACGCAGTCTTGCATGTCTGTTAGCACTGACAAATCCACCCAAGCACCGCCGCTCTCAGTCGTCAAGTGAAGATCGTCAGCTACTGCATTGTCAGTTTATTCTCGGCACACACTTGACGCTGTTGCTCTCGGAATATTGACTTCCCTAATGATTTCCGAAATGGAATGACCCATGCGTCTAGCTCCAACTACCTTTTCTTTTTTAGTGTCCGTTAATTCCCGTCGTGTGGCCAAAATCACGTCGGAAGCCTTGTCACCTGTGTACCAATGACAGTTACATAAAATTTTTGAAAACATTATCAGCGATCTTTAAAATTTAAATTTAACGATTAAAAACAGTCTTGGTCGCATTCAGCAGTTATTCCAGCGTCGAGGGTCGGCGCAACTTGCTCCACGGAGTCCACCCACCGTTCTGGAGTCTGAAGATGGTTCTTAAATAGAATCGAAACCGGTCAGTCCAATAAAAATAAAAAGGTTGCGATCAAGACTGATTTTAATCTTTAAAAATGACAGCTACGCCAGTGCACTACCTCTTATACTTTGTGTAGGCGATACTACCGCCATCTGTACATGTGCATATCGCTATCCCACGAACTTGGTGTCAGTGTTTAGCGGACTATTGTTCTCTCCCGCAGCGTTTGTGCTTCGCAGATGAAAGCTGGAAACAACTCTGGCAACTGCCAGGTATCGTCTCTCGCCGACTATAGGCTACTGTAGCTAGAGCAGCTCTTAAGTCACATCTGGTGCGTATAGCAGATCGTTAGTGCAAAGAGCGGCTCATCGTGTGAAAAGACGTCTTACAGGCTGACATACAAATCGTGGATGACGTAGATGAAGGGCGCCAAACAACAGTAAATTTAAATAGAAATATTAATAACAATAAATCACTTTTCATATGGGAAATGTCAGGGGAGTCTATCAGTCACGGGCAGTAACTGTGGCGTTATTCCTATATAGTGAACTTCGAATCTTCCTATATGAATGAGTGGGACTAAGTCGCCCGAGAGTATAGGAAGCAGTGCGAAACAGTGCGATGTTGAACAGCAGATTTTTCAATGCATCGAGTCAGTCAGTCGACGCTTGGATACAATTCAACTGAAATCGCCTTGTAGACAACAATCTTAATATTTTCCATTTTCTATTTAATTGTTTAATTTATTATTAGAACTGTATCTTTGTAAAGTGCATGGTGGTTATTGTCAGTAAATTCACCGTGATGGCATTACTGTTTTTCCATTTGTTAAGGGTAGCTACCTTCGTTCCTATGAGAAGCTACACGTCACCAGTTTACAGTACAACTGCACCACCGACTCCGAGGAACATTATCAGAAGAACTGCAAACGGAGCAGGTAGGGGAATGTCTAGATGCTTACTCAAGAGGTTACACATGTACATCTGTACAGGGCGGACTAACCTCACCTAGCCTCCCTGAGTGACAGTATTTTGCCCGATGTAGGAGTAAGGCGCGCGATGTAAGAACCAACTGCTCATGGCCGAAGTGTCTGCTCCTAATTAACAATGTTGGGGGAATATCTTGAAAGGGATGTTTCATCTTGCTCAACCCTTTCATTTTTATTTTTAGGACTATAAATGAGAGAACAAAAGTCTGTGTAACCTTTCTACGTTGGTTTCCATACTTACACGATAACAACAGTTACGCGGTAAGCCACTAAGCTATCGACACGAACATTGGGTATTTGTTTGCCACAGAACAAGGGTAAAAGCCGTCTCAATCCTGAAGCCGGTTATCAGATCACAGTGCTTTAGTAGACATGGACATGGTATGCATTTGTTTTTATCCTGCCTATTAAGAGACTTGTCACTTAGTTTTCCAAATACGGTAATTGAACTTATTGAACCTGGAATCTAAACTACAGTGCTACTTCGCACTTTGCGCATACGGAAAGTATTTTCATTGGGAACAAAAAACTGCGAGCCACAAAAAAGTCTTAGCCAGTGGCGGTTGTAACACAATTTTTCTGAATAGAGCGACCTTTACCCGCTCAACCAAGTCACTCTGGCATAATACTGTTCATTTGAAGTAAAGATATTGCTATTCACTTGGCTCATATGTACGCAAAACACGTCTGGCGATCGAAACTACGATGACAGTCGGTGTGGTGTGACAGTGAGACGGGCCACCTAGGATTTCCAAGATGAGCAAAGAGCATGGGGAATTTGGGAATTTGATTAGTGGACTTAATGTGGTGGTGACCAGGCGAATTTTTGGGGCCATGTGAGACTAAGATAGGACTAAGCTTGATGCCAAATTTTTGCTGTCCTTTGTTCTTGGACTGTATTAAAATTGTCTGAAAAATACAGGAGTCAACGAAAATCAAACATTACGACTGTCGTCAGTTAGCAATATTTTGTGTTTGCAGCCAGTGGTAAAGGACGTCAGCCATATTTTAACTATGGTCTAAATCCATATAAAAGATGGTGTCATCGATTACAAAAGACAATGGAGTCCATGAATCTGGGATCCATACTTTAGGGCAAGTATTGTTTGCACCGCTCGCTGTCTGTTACAATAGGGAAGGTTTGAAGTCATCTCCGTAACATCTGTACTGGGCTGCCGAATAATGGAGCAGGGTTTCTACACGGATATGTGCTTGCAAAAGTTAGACTGATAAGATTTCCAAGATAAAAAACCGAGACTCTTGCGTTCATACTTTATACCTAACTTCATTATTACATTTACTCTTACCTTTCTTGTCAGTTATCACAACATTTTGACCTTTCTTGTCAGTTATCACGATATTTTGACGATAGTAGACTTATGACGATGCAGCAGCTGTAAAACCCATAGCAAAAATGTACCTCCATTTTGTGAACTGGAAAGTGACATTACACATGTATAGAATTCTTTTCTTCAGAAATAAAAGAGACTGATATTTACTTGTTTATTGCAACAGCGTGGATTCATTTTCTGAAATGTTTAGTCACCTACTAGGTACTTAGGAACAATTTGTTAATCCTAAAAACTCTGTAGTATTACTATCTGTAATCAGATGCAAGTTATACATTTCATAACTTCAGATATCGTTTGATTGCATACTGTTAGAGCAAGCGTGCATACATGCCAAACAGTGTCCAATAAGGACTGGTAACAGACGTCGCGGCGATCACATTTTTCACAATTAACTTTCATATGGCAGCAGTCCCGTTAGGAGAAATGATTAAGTGATGCTCCTTTATACCTCGTTTGGTTTTGGTTTTACTTGTCTCGAGGGCCATAAAGCGGAAGATCAACAAGTTAGAGTTGGGGGTAGGTAGTACCTGTTTTCCTTTTCTACATATCTCTTATTCTTTCTGTAGGTATAAGATTGGTTCAAATGGCTCTGAGCGCTATGGGACTTAACATCTGTGGTCATCAGTCCCCTAGAAATTAGAACTACTTAAACCTAACTAACCTAAGGACATCACACACACCCCTGCGACCGTAGCAGTCGCGTGGTTCCGGACTGAGCGCCTAGAACCGCGAGACCACCGCGGCCGGCTGTAGGTATAAGATGGGTTAAACCAAATGTGGTAGGCCTACAGGGATATTGTGAAAATATATATTTCTATAACGGTCTATTTCTAGGAAGCTTGTTTTACACAAATATTTAATTAAATGAGAAATAGTATTGCATGCATTTTGTTTCCAATAAAGCTCACCTGATATAATAGTCATAGTCATTAATATGTTTCTGATGGCCTCGCTGGAACTGCTTTGGATTTTACCTTCTTCTCTCGTCAGCAACATTCAAACGGTACGTCCTCTATTAAAAAAGGTCACATGCCACGAACGAATGATTCTAATGCAACATACCTCTATTCTTCGAGACCTCTCCGTCAGCGGTGCTATACTGCTTTTTCAGAATGCTCAGTTTATTTCTTCTCAATGTAAAATAAATGAGCGCATTTTCGGCGTAGAATTTACAAGAGAGTATCGCGTATCAGCAAAAAGTTGCTTTTTATGCTTCAACCTTAAAACAGAAGTTTATGAAGATGACTTAAAAAAAAGGTACTTCTATTCCGGTAATGCAACTGACTTACAGTGGCAGAAGTACCAGTGGCAACATTTAAAAAATGTCAGATATACACAACTACATCTACGTGCAGAAAGTGGGTAACATCTATTGTAAAAAATATTTCTTCCGACTTCTTGCAACTTACCTCTACAGAGAGAAATAATGATTTCATATATAGGGCTTGTCAGAAAACAGCTCTGGATGAGGAGTACTTTAATGGAGTACTGTGCTGCCCCTGGTATCCTCTTTAGTGACCCTCACTGCGATTCCAGCAGCTTTCAATATCGAATCCTACAAGGGTAATCTACACTCAACTGAAACATACGAAATGGAAGTAATAATAGTTTAGAATATTCTGTTAGTTGGTAAATGAAACGATGAAATGAATGTATCGTAATAATGCTCTCTTTTTTCATCAGTTAATATCAGAACGCCATTAGGCTTCATTCCGAATCAAGCGATCATAGCTTTATCGATATCTCTGAAAATGATCTGTTTCAAAAAGAAATATGAGAAATTCTAAATATTTTAATACATTTATTATAAACTAAGTTAAATGTTGATACGAAATATTTAATCTTAAGGAGTAAGGGACGCGAACAACCTGGAAGGTACAAACTAAAAGATAGATGTGTGAAGATGTGATCTATTGTAATAGATGTTGCTGTAGCAGAGTACAGTGGAATTGGAAAGTGGTCCGCGTTAGAGGCTCGGGTGGGCTAGCAATGACACGACGAAAAACACTGGCAGTTTGAGCCCAGGGACAGAATACTTTAATAATTACTGCTGAACGAAAAGGGTACGACCACAGACTTGATCTGAAGATTGAGTCTTTTAATAAATTTCCTGTAGTAATTCCAGTTTTTAACTAACTGAAAAATAAGAGTTTTCTAAAATAATTGTCGACATGATATAGAGCCAAAAATACCCGGATGTTATTGAAATTCTGATGCTGACTTGACGCATTAGCAATTCAGACTTGGCTCGAGTTTTGCCTGGGACACTGTGATGAAGTTATTAATATGGCACTTTCATTTTATGTGCCGTTAAACAAATAGGTACCTGAGAGAGAGTGTAAGGGTCTTTGAAATTATGCCAAATTACAAATGATTTTTACGTGGTATATGTAGAAGTGACAGTAGCCGAAGTTATGAGTATTTTTCCATTTGTTCATTGTAACAGGACAGTACATTTGACTGTATCGAGTAAACATCAACTGAGACACTGAGAACCATAAGGATCCACAGCACAGAAACAAAATTTTGAGAAAAATAGATATTACGAAAATCAAATTTCCAGACAAACTACCAGTCTCATAGGTCTGAACTGTTTTTTAACCAAATCTCATTTTGTACTTCCCATGAAAAAATAATATACCCAACTTATGTTACAACATATTAATGAATTTTTAAGATTATATTTGTTATTAACGTTAATTCCCAAATTTCCTTGTATAGGCTAGTCACGGTAGTGTCACTTTACACTTGTGAAGTTTGTGATTAATCTGAAAATAAATCAGAACATAAAGAACAGATACCAAATGCACGATACACACACACACACACACACACACACACACACACACACACAGTTATGACGTAATCCAGCACTTCATTGTCCTAGCTATCGTCATTTTCATTAAGCATTTCCTGTGGCTTGCGATTCAGATAAAACTGCCGGTACGCCTCCAACTATGAAGTATTACTACTGTGTACATTATGTAGAACTAAATTATGTTGTGTATCCTAGATAACAATTGAGCAGTGCGGAGAAAAAAATTATTGTGCGTTTTTGGGCCCTTACGAAACTGAATATCCGAGAAACCGGATGTGCAGTGTGGGGCTACACATATAGGTAAAGCTGGTTCACCATAAGATCAACAGATGTCAGGAGCATCTATACATGCGAAAATCTTAAACTGATGACAGTGTTGTTTACGCCCCTTCGGTTCTTAGCGCTAAAATTAATAGTATTCCTTTTGACAATCAAGAGAACTGCATCACAGTCCGCTAGCCCATCGTCTACCACATGCAAGTAAAGTTGTTTTCCGGAAACAAGCGCTAAATCTGCGAAGGAAAAGAAATTAAAAACGAAGTGGCGCATAGTGTCACCGAGACCACACCGACATCAGCTTAGGGTTGAGTACACGTAAGTTCTGTTACCGAGCAGCAGCTTGCTGTGGGACACGTATCCACCAAAGTAACTCTACGGTGGTGTCAGTATAGTCTGCGCTCACGTGGTAGGACTATTATATGAGTGACTAAGGAAGTAGCTCAAAACTTTTGTCTTCCATGATCATTTTTACTATTATTGAGATATACTTCCTCTGACATACTAATTTTTAACTTTCTATATTAGCAACATGTATGACTTGCTTGCAGTTTATTCTTGTTCGTATTTCCAATAGTCAACCTTTCACTTTCACTCCACGAAACTTTTTCCGTATTTCCACATTAGTATCTAATACCAGTAGAGCTCCATAGTTGAAGGAAAGTGCTAATTGACTGTAAGGATCTACTTCTGATAACTTCCTTGTTTTGGCAATCCTGTGAAATCTTACTGCTAACTTAGGAGAATTCTGATTTCATGCAGGTGGCTTTCTTCATTCCGCTACTCTTCAACGCCTTAGTTTTGCTTATCCCTATGCTACATATGCCGTCCATTTCTTTCAACAAGTTTCCTAAGGCTGCCTTTCATCAGGCTACATCTTGTGCGAACATAAGAGTTTACATATGTTTTATAATTGTATCGTTATTCTCTTTAGTTTACCGATTTATTTTGCTTCCTTACAACGTTCTCCCGATACTTATCTCTATTTTGGTGACACAAGTGTTTTCACAACACAGATATAAACTTTAAAATACTCAGCATTCACACCTGTAAAATTATAAAAGAATTTAATAGCTGATGCTACCTAAAAGAGCAATATTCTTGATCATATTAAGCACCATAGCGGACACTAACATTAATGATTAATGAAGAGCATCTGAGCTGTATTGTTATCACCTCAACTTTATAGTGTAGTAGATATTTTGTTATTGAGTGTCAAAAGCAATTGAAGATGATTGTTGTATCACTGGACCCCTGAAAGCAACAGTTGATAAAATATATGTAGAGTAAAAAAAAAGGGAATAGCTGTTTTGTCTTTCTAGAATAGACCCTAAACTTTCAATTTTATTAATTCATGAGTTCTATGTACGTGACAGCAGCATTTCTAATGATTTTTGTTACGATCCGCACCTGATATTAGCTGCCCTACAGGGCCAGGGCCATATTTATTTAGAATGTCTGTCTGTTTGACACCCTGAGCTTGAGAAGACAGTTCAGATGTTTTGTCCATTTGCGCGCTAAGTGGTAGCTAAGTTTGCACACATTAGTACACTTACTGAGCAGATACAAAGGTAGGACGTACGACATATGTTACATTATGGCAGGCTCAGAAGTGAAGGGGTTATAACATGCTTGGTGCACAATACAGCGATCCTTTCTTGTGGTGGTCATATGTGATCGACCGGAATTTGGAGACGAGTATGCCTGCTATCATATTTCAGTGCAGTTCTACAATGGACCACTGTCACATCAGATAGCCCCAAAAATCTGGATATTGCACGAATCGAACAGCCAGCCAAATGTAGGTCCGCGATCATGACTGATTCAAATAGTGTCAAAATGGTTCAAATAGCTCTGAGCACTATGGGACTTAACATCTGAGGTCATCAGTGCCCTACATCTTAGAACTACTTAAGCATAACGAACCTAAGAACATCACACACATCCATGCCCAAGGCAGGATTCGAACCTGTGACCGTAGCAGTGGCGCGGTTCCGAACTGAAGCACCTAGAGCCGCTCGGCCACCACGACCAGCAAATAATGTCAGATGCTGGTAATGCTGTTCGCATGAATACACCTTATCTTCGTGTTCTTCACAGTTATCACTCAACATCTGGCGCTGTATAGTCGGCTAACATATACGACCGGGTCTGGTAACATCACTAAAAACAAACAACTCTAATGCGTTCTGGCGTCCTTGCTACCCGCTACAGAGAGTTGCTACCATAATCATTTACATATCGGCCGATGGTATGTACGTGCACCAAGTTACATTACGTCCTTTATCAAATCTCCTGGGTGCTTCACATTATTTACCTGGCAGTGCACATGGAATAGTTATATGTGTGCAAATTTACATCCATAGTGTTCGGAAATTCCCATTAAAAACTTCTTGAACTTGTAGATGGGTGTGGGAACATAATATTTCGAGTAGGAAACGTACCGTTTCCATTCTACGATTGGTTCAGTTCAGATGTTCAACGCGTCTGCTTCTGCTTGAGGATATGAATTAGGCGTGATGTAGTACAATTCCTAGGTAACAATCCGAAAGGAAACATAACGAAACATCTAACTATCAAAAAAAAAAAAAAAAAAAAAAAAGGTTCGAATGGCTCTGAGCACTATGGGATGTAACTTCCGAGGTCATCAGTCCCCTAGAACTTAGAACCACTTAAACCTAACTAACCTAAGGACATCACACACATCCAAGCCCGAGGCAGGATTCGAACCTGCGACCGTAGCGATCGCGCGGTTCCAGACTGTAGCCCCTAGAACCGCTCGGCCACCACGGCCGGCACTGACTATGAACACTTAAACGCTACGTTTTAACATTATACTAAAACAAAAAAGAGCCCAGAATATGCTACATACAGAACGTGCTGTTCAAGTGTTAATACAAATAAGAGTGCTTAAGCGATAAATAGATATTTCGCTATATTTCCTTTCGAATTGATACCTAATAATTGTACTGCGTCAAGCCTAATTCAGTTGCTCAATAATAAGTGGGAAAATTAACATATGAACTGAAACCGTCGTTGAGCGGAAACGGTATGTTTCCGGACATGGGTTCCTATTAAAAATATTATATACTCTCTCTTTCTTCGAGTCGTAGAAATTTGTAACCGGTATTTCCGAACACACTGTGTATCTGGTAACAGGAAAATAAAGACAATTAGAGAAAAATAAATAGCGCAGGAAAATCCCGTTACAGTTCCACTTGTACTTTACCTCCTCTTCCGAAAACCTCTTCCTTTCTGTTCTGGGAAGTTGACGTCGAACAACAAAGGTTATGAGTGAGAACTCTGCCTTACACCCGTGTCAGTCTCTGGCAGTAGGGTTAACGGCAAACGAGCTGAAGTGTACAAAGCGGCGGCAACCAGTTTCCCAAGAGCGTATCATTCCGGCTGAAAGGAAAGCAGCGTGTCCCACGCGCCTCGGTCCGGACTGCGCGGTGGCTGAAAAGGAAAGGGCAGCCTGCTTTTGAACCAGACCGGAGACTGCCGCGTAGCGGACCCAATTAAACTTAATGGCCGGCCCGCGCCTCCCGTAATTACAAAGCGAGCTTAATGCGCTCCATTAACGAGGTTTTCCCCTGGTGCGGCCAATACCAATAGGCTCAGTGTTCGCCGCCGCCGCGCTGCTGTCTGCGCCGCCGAAACTATCGCGATCCCGCATCGTAATTGCGGCGCCGGTAGGAGATTTTTCGCGAGTAGCAGCTCCGGGAAGTGGCGGACCTCTGACCGAGTGCTCGCTTGTGTGTGTGTGTGTGTGTGTGTGTGAGTGTGAGTGTGAGTGTGAGAGAGGGCGCGCGCGTGTGTGAGAGGTGCGTGCCGGCCGTGCGTGCGGGCGGGCTCCTTTGAGAGGAGCCGGCCGGCGCCAGATGCGGCGGATAAGATACGAGTGGCTGAGTTACGGCCAGCACGCGGCTTCACGCCGCCGCTCCGACGCCCGCGCCACGCCGCGCCGCGCTTCGTTCCTCGCATTCGGGGGCCGCGCCCATGCTGTACGTCTGAGGGCATTAAAAGCGACGTGGCGCCACGACCAGCCGTCAAAAACTGAGTGTCAAGATTTTTCACCGAATACACGAGATGTGCAATTCGGCTGTTCGTCCTTCTGTACCACCTCATCAAAAATATCCGGACGCATACGCTGAAGAGCGAAAGAAACTGGTACACCTGTCTAATATAGTGTAGTGCCACCGGGAGCACGTAGAAGTGAATCAACACGACGTGGCGTGGACTCGACTAATGTCTAAAGTAGTGCTGGAGGGAGCTAACACCGTGAATCCTGCAGGGCTGTCCATAAATCCGTAAGAGTAAAAGTTGGTGGAGATCTCTTCTGAATAACACGATGCAAGGCATTCGAGATATGCTGAATAATGTTCATTGGCTGGGGAGTCTAGTGGCCCTCTGTAGCAATTCTGGACGTGTGGAATGTGGCACTGTCCTGCTGGAATTGCCCAAGTCTGTTGGGATGCACAATGGACATGAATGGATGCAGGTGATCGGACAGGATGCTTACGTACATTTCACCTGTCAGAGTCGTATCTAGACGTTTTAGAGGTCCCATATCACGTCGACCACATACGCCCCACACCATTACAGAGCCTCCACCAGCTTGAACAGTTCTCTGTTGACATGCAGGATCCATGGATTCATGAGTTTGTTTTCATATCCGTACACGTCCATCCGCTAGACACAACTTGAAACGAGACTCGTCCGAGGAGGCAACATGTTTTCAGTAATCAACAGTCCAATGTCGGCGTTGATGGACCTAGGCGAGGCGTAAAGCTTTGTGGCGTGCAGTCATCAAGGATACACGAGTGGTTCTTCGGCTCTGAGAGAACATATCGATGATGTTTCGCTGAATTATTCGCACTCTGACACTTGTTGATGGTGCAGCACTGAAATCCGCAGCAATTTGCGGAAAGGTTCCACTTCCGTCACGTTGAACGATTCTCTTGGCCGTCGTTGATCCCGTTCTTGCAGAATCTTTCTCCAGCCGCAGCGATGTCGGAGATTTAATGTTTTACCGGCTTCGTGATATTCACAGTACACTCGTGAAACGGTCATATGGCCGGCCGCTGTGGCCAAGTGGTTCTAGGGATTTGAGTCCCTAACCGCGCTGCTGCTACTGTCGCAGGTTCGAATCGTGCCTCGGGCATGGATGTGTGTGATGTCCTTAAGGTAGTTAGGTTTAAGTAGTTCAAAGTCTAGGAGACTAATGACCTCAGGTGTTAAGTGCCATAGTGCTTAGAGCCATTTGAACCATTTGAACGGTCATACGGGAAAGTCCCCACTTCATCCCTACCTCGCAGATATTGTGTCCCATCGCTCGTGCACCGACAATAACACCAAGTTCGAACTCGTTTAAATCTTGATAACCTGCCATTGTAGCTGCAGTAATCGATCTGACAACTGCGCCAGACACTTGTTGTCATATATAGGCGCTTCCGACCTCGGCTCCATATTACTTCCTGTATACATATCTCCGTATTTGAATGCGCATGCCTATACCAGTGTCTTTGGCGCCTCAGTGTATTACTGGTCATTAATGTGGGGTATGCCCACCCTTCGCCTTTGTTGTGACGGTTTGAACTATGCTGCGAACCTTTCAGTTACATGTCTGATTGTCTGAGGACAAATATTTGCCCATTCTTCCTAAAGAGCAGGAAGCACAGCATGTAGTTGTATTGGAGGTTGGGGTCTGGAGCAAAGTCGACGTTCTGACTCATCCATAAGGTGTTCAGTTGCATTCAGGTCGGGACTCTGGGCAGGGCAGTCCATTTCCGGAATTTTTTTCTTCACAAACCACTTCCTCACATATCGTATTTTATGAGAGGATGGATTGTAACAGTGGTACAGTTATCATCCCCGAGGTGTTCCTTTACTGTACACATCACACAACACTGTGAAATGTATTCATTTCCTTCCGCAATTAACGTTATCTTAAGACCTGAATTACAGCTTAATCACAAAAAACACTTCGCTACTTGTACACCACCTCCTCCGTAGTTTTCTGTTGGCACTACACATGATACATGGTAACGTTCTCCAGGAATATGTCAAACTCAAACCCTCCCATTGAATTGCCATGGGATCTAGAGTGATTCGTCATTCTGCACTACTTTTTTCCAGTCATCCACTCTCCAGTGACGTCGTTCTTTACACCACCTGTAGCGTCCCTCAGCTTTGTCTACAGAAACACGTTATATTTTAGGTGCTGTTCAGCCGTTGCATCATGTTAGTTTTACCTCCCTACGTACAATAATTGTGCAAGATGGACTGCTGGTAGTACTTCGGAATTCACGAGTGACTCCTTCCGCTGATTTCATGTGATTTTTTATTACGGCTGCTCGCAATTCTGAACGGACCCTTTTCGTCTGTTTATGAGCAGACGCCTGCTCATTACTTACACTATGTGATCAAAAGTATCCGGACTCCTGGCTCACGATGACTTACAAGTACGTGGCGCCCACCGTCGGTAATGCTGGAATTCAGTATGGTGTTGGCCCGCCCTTAGCCTTGATGACAGCTTCCAACCTCGCCGGGATACGCTCAATCACGTGCTGGAAGGTTTCTTGGGGAATGGCAGCCCATTCGTCACGGAGTGCTGCACTGAGGAGACGTATCGATGTCGGTCGGTGAAGCCTGGCACGAAGTCGGCGTTATGAAACGTCCCAAAGGTGATCTGTAGGATTCAGATCAGGACTCTGTGCAGGACAGTCCATTACTGGGATGTTATTGCCGTGTAACCACTCCGCCGCTGGCCGTGAAATATGACATGTGCTCGAGCGTGTCGAAAGATGGAATCACCATCCCCGAATTACTCTTCAACATTGGGAAGCAAGATGATGCTTAAACATCAATGTAGGCCAGTGCTGTGATAGTGCCACGTAAAATAACAAGGGGTGCAAGCCCCCTATATGAAAAACACGGCCACATCGTAACACCACCATCTCCGAATTTTACTGTTGACACTAACATGCTGGCAGATGACGTTTACCAGGCATTCGCCATACTCACAACCATGCCGTCGGATCGCCACTTTGTGCACCGTTATTCGTCACTCCACACAACATTTTTCCACTGTTCAGTCGTCCAATGTTTACGCTCCTTACACCAATTAAGGCGTCGTTTGGCATTCACCGGCATGATGTGTGGCTTATGAGCAGCGGCTCGACCATGAAATCCAAATATTCTCACCTGCCGCCTAACTGTGATAGTGCTTGAATTGTTCCTGATGCAGTCTGGAATTCCTGTGTGATGGTTTGGACAGATGTCTGTCTACCACATATTACGACTCTCTTCAACTGTCGGCGGTCTCATCAGACTACGCTTTTGTGCTGTAAGTGTCCCTTCACATTTCCAATTTACTGTCACATCGGAAACAGTGGACCTACGAATGATTAGAAGTGTGGAAATCTCGAGTACAGACGTATGGCACAAGTGACACCCAATTACCTGACCACGTCCGTAGTCCATGAGTTCCGCGGAGCGCGACATCCTGTTCACTCACGATGCTTAATGACTTCTGAGTTCGATGATATGGAATACCTGACAGCACTTGTTGATGGCGCAAACACTGATATCCGCGGCAGCACAATGCACGTAAAATGAAAAACGTATGTTTTTGGGGGTGTCCAGATACTGACGGAACACGCAGACCTACCGTGCCGGCGATTACTAGACAGCTGCGTCAACCACAGCGCCACCCGGGACACAGTGTTTACTGCAATTGCGCAGACTATCTCGGTACGCCTCACGGCCGACCCATACTCCAAGTAAGCGCCACCTGTCCGCAGTTCCTGTCCATTTTCTCCATACTCGCTACTCTGAGATACTCGCTGAGGTCGGAAGTACTTGCGCATCTGCACTGAAGACGGGGTATCTAGTGCCCATCTATATATTATTGCGTGGTGTCTGTTCTTTTGGAAATGCGAACTCAACGGGGCCTTCCACTCTCTACATTGTTTGGTGCTACGGAACCTGTTTCCCCAAGACCCTTGAACATTCGGCTGAACAGCTGAACAGATGGTACCTTGCGTAATGTAAATCGTTCAGTTTGCACTTTATGGACTCTCAGATTAACTCAGTCTGCTAAATCATAGCAGTAAATCATGTCTGCCATTTCCCTTGTGGAGTAAAAGACCTTCGTTGCTAGGCTGTGTCAGTGTACCTGAAAGAGAGAAAACGTGTTGTACCGTCCCACAAACATCACAATACTACGTACTTTACACGTGACATGTAAGTAGGCCAAACATCACGGTACGCACCCGGAGTTAGGAGAAATGTAAGCGAACGTAAACAGATGTAACAAGACTGCAGTATAATCACACAACGTAATCAGAACAACTCACTGCAGACCACTGAGCCAACTAATGTTTACATCGATACTGCACGGCAGTATACCGGGAGGCTATTGACCCTAGTATGACGCGGAGCGCCATTGCAACATCGATGCTCATATCCGCAACAGTATGTTCGTGATGCCTTCTTACGACGCAGTATTTCATGCTATGGGTTATAATTGATGTTAATTATTGGGTAGTCGTCTGTAGTAGGACAAGAAATGCATTGCCGTGGGTGACATCACAAGACCGCCTCCTATGAACACGTGTTCAAAATGGTTCAAATGGCTCTGAGCACTATGCGACTTAACTTCTGAGGTCATCAGTCGCCTAGAACTTAGAACTAATTAAACCTAATTAACCTAAGGACGTCACACACATCCATGCCCGAGGCAGGATTCGAACCTGCGACCGCAGCGGTCACGCGGTTCCAGACTGAAGCGCCTTTAACCGCACGGCCACACCGGCCGGCTGAACACGTGTTCAAATGTCGTTTGTCAGAACGTATGCTTGTGGGACCCATGGTCATGAGTCATTTTCGTCTTGTTTTGACGCATACTATCATCCCCTGAAGTATTGGACAGTTTTTCCAACACCGTGTACACAAATGATAAGTGTACGAATGGCGAGTAAATTGCGCTAGCCATACTTGAAAGGCGTCGAAGTTATTAAGCACGTAATCCAAATGGTATACTCAACGAATCTTTCGTGAGACCAAAGAATCTAAGCAGAAGTAATTACTAAACTCGTGGTCCCATAGAATATGATATACAACATCCAAGCCGCTATCGAGAACTGTATATCGAACTTTTTTACTGAGTTTTCCAAAGAACCCATAACCAGTGACATAGTACAACGTAGCATGTTAAATACACAGAGTAAACCGTTCTCCCTTTTGAAAAATGAAAATTATTTGAAAGTACAACGCTCACGGAAATAGAAACAATAATAGCCGAGGGCGCCAAAAGATGGCTGGCTTAGAACGGCTTTCAACTGAATTTTATGCTCATTACCGACACATAATTAGTGCAGAATTTACAAGGATATTCAACGAATTACTTTCCAACCAAATTTTTGCTACCTTGTTCACAGAATGTTTAGTAGTTCCAATACTAAGAAACTTCTCATCAATCAACTTGTTAAAGTACCGACCAATAACGATATTGAATTCAGATTTCAAATTATTCACATTTATAATGAACAACAGTCAGTGCTATCGGAAGCTCAGTGGTGTACTCTAGCAGCGCACAGATCTGCAACGCCTAAACATTACCGGCATTTGATTTCGGTAAAGTTTTCTGTACGGTAAACCACGAGTCCTTACTCAGGTTCATAAAACATATGAGAGTTAATGATAATGTTCTGCAAACAAAAAAATTGATTGTGTGGTACATATTCTAAATGCAAAATTAATGGCCAATTAACGAGGCCCATTCATACAAAATCATCCTATACACAGTCTCCGTGGAGCCACTTATAGAAAAGTTCTGTCTAGAATTGGACGGTTTACACATTTTTGACAGCAGAAGTGTCTGTTCCACATTTACAAATGACGTCAGTATAATAGGAAACAACAATCAATACTTACAAAGAGCCAAGTTGATGTTCAGGATCCACTTACAAAGAGCCAAGTTGATGTTCAGGATCCAAACTAAACGCAAATAAATCTCATCTCTTATTAGGAGCACACAAAGATTACATTCAAACCAGATGGCTGTAACTAGCAGACGCATGGACAAAATAGGTGTGATTACCACTGCAGATCCAAATTAATGTTGAATCGAAACTGCCAACGTAGTACGTACTATGATTAAAGAACATGTCGGTAGAAATTTAGACCACATACATAAAGTGGAACTAATACACACATAAAAAATGTTTTGCATCACCTCGGTGCCGAGAATTCCGGAACCTGAGCAGAAAATTGGAATAGAAATCAACATAAACATCATTTCCGACCTTTTTATTGCTCAAAATGGTTCAAATGGCTCTGAGCACTATGGGACTGCATCTGAGGTCATCAGTCCCCTAGAACTTAGAACTACTTAAACCTAACTAACCTAAGGACATCACACACATCCATGCCCGAGGCAGGATTCGAACCTGCGACCATATCGGTCGCGCGGTCCCGGACTGAAGCGCCTAGAACCGCTCGGCCACCCCGGCCGGCTTTTATTGCTCATGAAAACCACACATTCCATGTTCTACCACCATACAGTAAGACCTTCATAGGTGGTGGTACAGATTGCTGTACACACCGGTATCCATAATACCCAGTAGCACGTCGTCCTGCTTCGATGCTTGCCTGTATTCGTCGTGGCATACTATTCACAAGTTCATCAAAGCGCTGTTGCTCCAGATTGTCCCACTCCTCAACGGCGATTCGGCGTGGATACCTCAGAGTGGTTGCTGGGTCATTTCGTCCATAAACAGCCCTTCTCATTATATCCCAGACATGGTTGATGGGGTTAATGTCTGGAGAACATGCTGGCGACTCTTGTCGAGCGATGTTGTTATTCTGAAGGAAATCATTCACAAGATGTGCACGATGGGGGCGCGAATTATCGTCCATGAAGACGGATGCCTCGCGAATATGCTGCTGATATGATTGCACTATCGGTCGGAGGATGGCATTCACGTATCTGACAGCCGTTATGGCGCCTTCCATGACCACCAGCGGCGTACTTCGGCCCCACATAATGCCACACCAAAACATCAGGAAACCTCCACCTTGCTGCAGTTGCTGAACAGTGTGTCAAAGGCGTTCAGCCCGACCGCGTTGCCTTCAAAGACGACTCCGACGATTGTCTGGTTGAAGGCATATGCGACACTCATCGGTGAAAAGAACGTGATGCCTGGGCTGGCCATTCGACATGTTGTTGGGCCCATCTGTACCGCGCTGCATGGTACGGCGGTTGCAAAGATGGACCTCGCCATGGATGTCGGGAGTGAAGTTGCACATCACGAAGTCTATTGCGCACAGTCTGAATCGTAAGACGACGTCCTGTGGCTGCACGAAAAGCATTATTCAACATGGTGACGTTGCTGTCAGGGTTCATCCGAGCCATAATCTGTAGGTAGCGGTCATCCATTGCAGTAGTAGCTCTTGGGCGTCCTGAGCGAGGAATGTCATCGACAGTTCCTTTCTCTCTGTATCTCCTCCATGTCCAAACAACATCTGTTTGGCTCACTCCGCGACGCCTGGACACTTCCCTTGTTGAGAACCCTTCCTGGTACAAAGTAACAATACAGAGGCGATCGAACTGCAGTACTGACCGTCTAGGCATAGTTGAACTACCGACAGCACGAGCCGTGTACCTCCTTCCTGGTGCAATGACTGGAAGTGATCTGCTGTAGGACCCCTCCATCTAATAGGTGCTGCTCATGCATGGTTGTTTACATCTTTGGGTGGGTGTAGTGACATCTCTGAACAGTCAAAGGTACTGTGTCTGTGATACAATATCCACAGACAACGTCTATCTTCAGGAGTTCTGGGAGCTGGTGTTATGCAAAACTTTTTTTGCTGTGTGTAAATAATTATATATACATTTAAATTAAAATATATGAGATATTGCAACAATCTTTCCAATAGGTGATGGCATTGCAAAACGTGTTTTTGCTTGTTCCGGTTTTCACCCCTTCAAAATAATGGAGTTAGTGCGTTTAACAGGTGGATTAGGACTGACGGATGTACCATGCACTGCGCTGTCCATTGTAAAAGCGTTAAGAGTGTTACAAAATAATCGAAATACGACAGCAAAAGTCATAAGATTAACAACTCCTGAACTAATCCACGTAAGAAAAGTCTATTTAGAAACTAGCTACTTTCAAGTAAATTCCCCCAACCAACGGATCTGCAGTAATGTCAAACTTAACTTCGCGTCCCCACAGCTAATGAAGGAAAGCTTACAGAACACAAATATCCGCAGAAGACTTGGATGAAAATCAGACAAAATATGCACGTACCGACACAAGGATCCATAATAAATTCACTATGGTACGGCGCTATAAAAGAAACTATAACTTTTGGAAGAAAAGCTATGTAAACGCCGTATTGCGTGAATGTCACTTGGTAGATAAGCTTGGACACACACTCATCTGCAGAAATCAAAACTAAATTCGGGACCAGACTAAGGAAAATCTTACAGTTCTGATCAGGACAACCTAAGCAACTACATGCATTACGCACAATACCAACCCCGATAACTGATTTACACAGAGACAAAAAATAATAATTACATTTGGCTTCTCGGTCAATGCTGGGTGTTTCCGTATAGGCGAGAAATAATTTAACGGAACATAGAGGATGTTCCACAGAATAAACTGAGGTAGGGAACCTGGTGACGGCGAAGCCTGGTTAAAGAGATATGGAAGTAGACTTGTTTACAGTTTTATCTAGCATTACTGTTTTGCAGCTTATTTACAACTAACAAGCGTACACGTTTACATGTACTGTGCTGTTTATTTACGTGTACGTTCTTTATCTCCTGCAAAGAAGCAAGAAGGACGAGCCACATCTTCTACCTGGCCGTCTGAATGGCCACCTGTACTTGAATTTCGAGCAAGGAGTTCTGCCTGAGATATTGGAGAACGTTCCCTTGGTTATTCGTGAGAGAATGTGGGTAGAACATGACGGTACACCACCTCATTTAAATTTGGATGTTCGCAACCATGTCAATCCTGTATTTCCTGATCGCTGGATTGAAAGGGGAGGTCCTATTATATGGCTGAGAGGTGACCAGACCTGAATCGCCTTCATTATTTCCTATGGAGTACCTAAAGTGACTGTTTGTGAGACCCCAGCGGATACAGAGTTGGATCTAGTTACCAGAATTGTAGCTGTCTTTGATGTGATTCACAACACACAAGGGATATTTGAAAGGGTGCGTCAGAATCCTGTTCGCCGATGTCATGCTTGCATTGTGGTAGATGAGCGTCAGTTACAGCAAATTCTGTAAGATGCAATACAAATGGTACGTTCATTGTGTCAGTGAGGGTATTCGCGGTTAACTGTAACTAATGTAAATAAAAAAGTACACAGTAATTTATTTTCATTCCAGTTATCTCCTAGAGCTGGTTTCTCCGACCCCAGGTTCCCTGCCTCAAATTGTTCAATGGAGCATGCTCTATGTCCTGTTAAAGTTTTGCACGCTGTTACGGAAACACCCTGTATGTCTATTACGCAAATTACCTCCCAAAACGACTGTGTAATATATCTTACGGTGTATCACAAAAGTGTAAGAAAACATAAACATTACAGAAAATCGTGCTAAAACTTTCTGACAGCTTCAATTTCTGCGGAGTATCCGTCTCAGACACCCACTCAACAAACAACGCTAACGGTGCAGGGCCTTCTCATCCCCTGAAATTTAGACGTAAAAGAGCATATCGCATTAAGACCTTTTACTGCTTTTTTCGCGCTGGAGCTAAAATTGAGGAATTGTGTTGAATAGTTTAAACATGCCTGGAGACACCCACAGATGGAACAGAACCCCCAGCATTTTTATTTATCTCTTTTCTTTACAGTCAAGTGTCACTGCCAGCGAGCCGGACTAGGCTGAGTATGCTATACATGGTGGATGGCAAAAGGAGCTTTCGTGTATGCATCCTTTCTGTTTGTTTTTAATTATATGTGAGGAATTACCAGAAACTCAAGTCACAAGCGTCAAATCACTGAAGAAAGGCGAGCAATGAAATATTCCTGAGTTGAAAAATTCAGTTTGTTTAAAAGAAAATTATTGTCACTGATGTATATGTATATATTCTTCATCACTTTCCACTATCATCTTAAATATTCACAAAGGAGACGTTAGTTTAAGTTAGAAAACGTTTTATTTATGAAGAGTGTTAACGTCAGTTTACTTAGCAGACATAACGTTCAAAGTTGCTACCTCAGAAGAAGAGAGGATTCCTCCCACGTAGAAGAGAACTTTAATTACATAAGAAGCAACAGTTTTAGTCTCAAAGTGTCATTCACTAGCAAAACAAAATATTTTCGCACCCACCAGTATAGAAGACATACAGATAGTTTGCCGAAGAACACAAGTAAGGAGGCCGAATGGTATGAGCTGGAAGGGGTCGTTAGAAGCACTCCTCCCTAAAAAGAGAAAACAAGAATGGGAGTAGAAAAACTAAAAGAAGCAAAAATATCCTTGATCTAGAGGTAATATCTTTGACTAGTAGGGTCCTGACCGCGTTTTCGATTCCCGTCAGTGCTTAACGACGACGACGAGCTCCCTGTTCAGGCGTTGAAGTCCCAAGAGATGTCGACCGGCCGCGACGTTATCTTCTGCCTTGCAGTGTCATACGGATGCGGTATGGAGCTGCCCCGAGGTCATCACACCTCTCTCCCGACCATTTTGCCGACTTTCCAGTCCGTGGGACCGCTACTTCTCCCTCAAGTAGCTCCTCAGCTGACATACGAGGCCTCGAAGAAGGTGGAGGAGCGCACAAGGAGTTATGCATAGTCTCTGGGCTTTCGAGAAGGGGTCTGCCGCTAAAAGGAGAAAAAAAAAACACTAATGATCAACGGCATAATTATGCTGATAGCAATAGAAACCACAGCGTTAAAAGTACTTAATGTGAATCCACAGGAAATGTGACTTGTAGTTAGAAAAAATACCATAATTATCTGACCGTTAGAAACAAGATTCCGAAAAGTTTTCCCATTTGGATCTTTGAGATGGGACTGCCAGTTTGGAGGTAATCATGTGAAAAAAAATAATGAGTAAGTAACTAATGGGTAACATTCAACAAGTCGGAATGTGGAATCTCAGAAGCCTGAATGAGGTAGTGAAACTAGGAAGTTTGTTTAGGGAAATGGAAAGATTCAGACTAGATATAGTGGGGACCAGAGAAGTTAAATTGAAGAAAGATAAAGACTTTTTGCTCCGAAGACTATGGGATAATATCAACTACAGCATAAAGTGGTATAACGGGACTGGGATTATTGTGAGTAGTGCGGTAGGTCAAAGAGAATGTTACTTTGAATTACTCAGTGATAGGATTATCTTCATTAAAATTCATAGCAAACCAGCACCAACAGTAGTATTTCACGGATGTATGAAAGTATGGAATGTGATCGCGTCGTTTTGCTTGTGTTTCTGTCGAATGCTACGGCAAGTAATCGTGTACTGTTTTGCTACTAAGGTGACACTGTTGTAAGTATTTGTGGCACAAACAAGAAGATTCGCATTTGAAGAACGTATTCTTCTTGGCGTATGGGTGCATGAAAAGGAAGAGAGACATATGTCGAAATTCGGGACATTTATAATTGCTTCAAGAAAGAAGCCCCAACGCAGGCTAATCTTCGGGAAACTGGAAAGAAAGGCCTTTGCAACTGGGTCTGCGACAGATGCACCACACATTGGAAAACCCACGAAATATGATAACGAGTATTTAAATACATCATTGCTTCGTTCGCCAGCTAAATCAACAAGGAAGCGGTCAGCGGAGATAAACATTCCCGGAACCTCCATCGTTCAAATGGTTCAAATGGCTCTGAGCACTATGGGACTTAACTTCTGAGGTCATCAGTCTACTAGAACTTAGAACCACTTAAAAAACCGAGCGAGGTGGCGCAGTGGTTAGCACACTGGACTCGCATTCGGGAGGACGACGGTTCAATCCCGTCTCCGGCCATCCTGATTTAGGTTTTCCGTGATTTCCCTAAATCGTTTCTGGCAAATGCAGGGATGGTTCCTTTGAAAGGGCACTGCCGATTTCCTTCCCAATCCTTCCCTAACCCGAGCTTGCGCTCCGTCTCTAATGACCTCGTTGTCGACGGGACGTTAAACACTAACCACCACCACCAACTACTTAAACCCAACTAACCTAAGGACATCACACACATCCATGCTCGAGGCAGAATTCGAACCTGCGACCATAGCGGTCGCCCGGTTCAAGATTGTAGCCCCTAGAACCGCTCGGCCACTCCAGCCGGCGCAACCTCCATGAGCCGTTGGATGAAGAGAGAAAGGTATCGTTTATTTCGACCTGGCAGCATCAATGATTTAAGTGATCATGATATGAATATGCGACGTGAATCGTGCGAACATTTATTTGCGGCGAATCCGAATCAGCGCAGAGAACCATGATCAGACAAGCTGCAGACTCCGGTGTTGCCAGGAATGTTTAACGTGTGCCCACAAAGTGATTGGCCCTGTGCTTTGTTGTTGGTAATAGCAAATGCTAGACGGATGCGAAACTGCAATCGTTTTAAATCACTGGGTATCAAAGGAATGCGTGCAGCATACCCCGTGATGATGATGGCCTCTATTACGTTCGGGTCGATATTGTAGGGGCCCTTTTTCTAAAATGAAATAGTGTGCGGTAACCCTGGTGGCTAAAGAACATTTAAAAATTCTATCGGGTTATGCACCGTTTGCTGTGTATCCATTACTTAATCAATGGACATAAAGATAAGAGAGTTGCAGGAAAGCATTTTCTAGGTAAGCTAATTAACATAATAGAATTTTAATAAAAAAATAACTGTAAAATACGGACTAAAATATCTTCAAGGACATAAGTGATATGTATCAATGGCAACTAATCAATAAATAAGAGTTTGCAATCATGATTCTGTCCACTTCCCGAGTTTTCTCTTGTCCCGCGATTTAGAGACATCTCCAGGGCAGGTATTGTCGCTGTAATTTGTTCTCGCGGTAAGAATTACGTTTTGTTTACCACAATATATATTGCGTTTGTTAGACATTTAAATTTTCATTAATTTTCTCCATTGTCTTGTTTCATCTGAATGTAGAAATTTAAATTGAATCGGTCCAGTACTTTTAGAGATGTTTGGTTATAACGTTTCTGTCAAATGTCCTTTAAGAGATCGTGTAGAAGTTCGAAGTACATCGACCAAGAACTATTAGAGATTTTTGGTAACAATCTTTCACATTTATATACATATATGTTTCAAGTTAGATTATTAAATTTTATGTAGGGAGTGGTCTTCCTCTTGTCCTGACGGTAATGTGTGCAAAATATGAACAACATCAGTATAGATCTGTAGATTTGTATGAATTACAGTCAAACAAGCGAAGAAATGGAGACTCTACTTCATGTATATAGGTAGGAAGTATGTAAGATCATTCATTTCTGTGTTATTCCATACTCGCATGTATCTTTTTTTGTTAAGTACAACTTTTGCTAGAGCTACGGACTCGTTATGTGTCCTGTTTGCCTTTCATGTTGCTTCCTGTTTCAAAACCAAATCTACAGCTACATGAATACACTGCAAATCACATTTAAGTGCTTGGCAGAGGCGTCATCGACCACCTTCGCAGTGGTCTATTAATCCAACTTCCTATAGTGCGCGGGAAGAACGAACACCTATATCTTTCAATAAGAGCTCTGATTGCCCTTATTTTACCATGGTGATCGTTTTTCCCTATGAAGGTCGGTGTCAACAAAATATTTTCACATTTGGAGGAAAAAAATCGTGATTGGAATCTCGTGAGAAGATTCCGCCGCAACGGAAATTCAGGAAATTTTCGGTGGTAAATTTCTATGGGAACGAACTGCTGAGGTCGTCGATCCCTATGCTTACACACTACTTAATCCAACTTTAACTAACGTACGCTAGGGATAACACACACACCCATGCCCAAGGTAGTTCTCGAACCTGCGACGGGGGGAGCCGGACGAACCGTGGCAAGGCGTCTCAGAACGCCGCAACGGAAGACGCCTTTGTTTTATTGATGTCCACCCCATATCCTGTATCATGTCAGTGACACTCTCTCCCCTATTTCGCGATAATACAAAACGTGCTGTCCTTCATGGACGTTTTCGATGCACTCCGTCAACCCTATCTGATACAGATCCCACACGGCGCAGCAGTATTCTAAAAGAGGACGGACAAGCGTAGTGCAGGCAGTCTCCGTAGTAGATTTGTTACTTTTTCTAAATAAAACGCAGTTTTTGGTTAGCCTTCCCCTCAACATTTTCTGTGTGTCCCTTCCAATTTAAGTTGTTCGTAATTGTGATTCCTAGGTACTTGGTAGAATTTACGGCCTTTAGATTTGACTTGTTTATCGTGAAACCGAAGTTTTACTGATTCCTTTTAGCACTCATGTGTGCATGACAATACTTTTCGCTATTTAGAGTCAACTGCCAATTTTAACACCATACAGATATTAAATCGTTTTGCAAATATAACATTAGAAGTTTTCGGTAAAAGCCTCCTGCGTACCCTGTACATTAGTATAGAATTTGTAATTCCTGGTGCCGTGAGAAACGGCGGAAGATGAACCTCGCGCACCAGTGTTCCCACAGCGCAGTGCCGGTCTTCAGGAGTAGCTCCAACCTCCGGACGGCGGTTAACCGCCCAACGCCGCAGATGGGGAGCCTTCCTTGGCGGGCGATTAGAGCAGGCTGCTGGCTTCGGCTGACGGGATGGCGCCGGCTAATCGATGAGCAGCGGCGAGCCGCAGGCCCCCCTCGCGTGCTCGCCTTCGCCTCCTGCGCGTCTGTTTCCGCGAGGTGCGTGAGGCGCGCGTGCGCAGACCGCAGCCTCCGCCACCTGCCGGGCCGCGCCCGTGCCCCTAATAGGCCTCCACTTGCGGTTCCTCAGAGGCCTCCCTCTGGCCTCGCCTCTCTTCCACCTTGCTAGCGCCACTAATGCCGGACGTTGCCCTAATTTGCCCGCACTTTTCTCTCCGTTCCCTACCTCTCCACGCGTGGGCTGCGGTGGATCAAAGCTTCCCAAAGTACTGGAGCTTACGTGGGAGCGATGAGCTAAAATTTAATAGCTTTGATTTGTCTTCTTCATCTTCTTCACTTCAAGTAGTAAGCTCCTCGCCAGTTCCAGTCACAGTGTAGGTATCCATCCCGATGTCTTCCGGGCTCTCGTTTGCAATTGTTATTTATTTTCTTATTGGTCCTGCTGCCACCCTATATACAGGATGCTCAGAAACAGCCTGAAAAAACTTTAACGGTTTTGCTATGTAATAATTGTCAAGGGAAAAATTACAAATATTGTGGTGCTTTCGAGTTAATTAACATTGAAGTTATCCAATAAGGCTGTTGTGCGTTCAGATACAAGAGGAGTGGCCAGAGACAGTGCTGACAAACATGTTTTCGTTTGGTTTCTTAAGGGGAGATTGTATCTCATATAAATACAAAGTTAAATTTGTCAATTTTAAGTACATTTACCTTGTGAACGGTTCATGATAATGTTATTAAATTTTAATGGCTGGTGGAGGAAGAGTCTGTCTCCATTGACTTATTTTTGTAGATAATTCGCTTGCATGATTTATTTTTAGAGAATTTTTTTCCAAGATGTAAATTTTTTTCTACATACACTCCTGGAAATTGAAATAAGAACACCGTGAATTCATTGTCCCAGGAAGGGGAAACTTTATTGACACATTCCTGGGGTCAGATACATCACATGATCACACTGACAGAACCACAGGCACATAGACACAGGCAACAGAGCATGCACAATGTCGGCACTAGTACAGTGTATATCCACCTTTCGCAGCAATGCAGGCTGCTATTCTCCCATGGAGACGATCGTAGAGATGCTGGATGTAGTCCTGTGGAACGGCTTGCCATGCCATTTCCACCTGGCGCCTCAGTTGGACCAGCGTTCGTGCTGGACGTGCAGACCGCGTGAGACGACGCTTCATCCAGTCCCAAACATGCTCAATGGGGGACAGATCCGGAGATCTTGCTGGCCAGGGTAGTTGACTTACACCTTCTAGAGCACGTTGGGTGGCACGGGATACATGCGGACGTGCATTGTCCTGTTGGAACAGCAAGTTTCCTTGCCGGTCTAGGAATGGTAGAACGATGGGTTCGATGACGGTTTGGATGTACCGTGCACTATTCAGTGTCCCCTCGACGATCACAGTGCTGTACGGCCAGTGTAGGAGATCGCTCCCCACACCATGATGCCGGGTGTTGGCCCTGCGTGCCTCTGTCGTATGCAGTCCTGATTGTGGCGCTCACCTGCACGGCGCCAAACACGCATACGACCATCATTGGCACCAAGGCAGAAGCGACTCTCATCGCTGAAGACGACACGTCTCCATTCGTCCCTCCATTCACGCCTGTCGCGACACCACTGGAGGCGGGCTGCACGATGTTGGGGCGTGAGCGGAAGACGGCCTAACGGTGTGCGGGACCGTAGCCCAGCTTCATGGAGACGGTTGCGAATGGTCCTCGCCGATACCCCAGGAGCAACAGTGTCCCTAATTTGCTGGGAAGTGGCGGTGCGGTCCCCTACGGCACTGCGTAGGATCCTACGGTCTTGGCGTGCATCCGTGCGTCGCTGCGGTCCGGTCCCAGGTCGACGGGCACGTGCACCTTCCGCCGACAACTGGCGACAACATCGATGTACTGTGGAGACCTCACGCCCCACGTGTTGAGCAATTCGGCGGTACGTCCACCCGGCCTCCCGCATGCCCACTATACGCCCTCGCTCAAAGTCCGTCAACTGCACATACGGTTCACGTCCACGCTGTCGCGGCATGCTACCAGTGTTAAAGACTGCGATGGAGCTCCGTATGCCACGGCAAACTGGCTGACACTGACGGCGGCGGTGCACAAATGCTGCGCAGCTAGCGCCATTCGACGGCGAACACCGCGGTTCCTGGTGTGTCCGCTGTGCCGTGCGTGTGATCATTGCTTGTACAGCCCTCTCGCAGTGTCCGGAGCAAGTATGGTGTGTCTGACACACCGGTGTCAATGTGTTCTTTTTTCCATTTCCAGGAGTGTATTTAAGCTTTATTTATTCATAATTTCTAAAATATTAAATTGACCTTCTCTTAAAAATGTATCATTGATGTTCAGCCCAGTTTCTTTAAGTTGTGTAAGTTTCACTATTCTATGATGGTAAGTTCCTGAAAAAATGTAAATAATCATTAAAAAAATAAAATCTCAGGAATCCAGCTTTAAAGATGAACATAATTTGTTACTAACCTTAGAACATCTCTGGACCATATCTCGGTCATCTGCTTTTTCGTCATCCTCCCTGACCCTCTTAGCATTCCTTGGGTGCATTCTTGCCTTCCTAGCTATCATACTCACTTCATAATCTCCTTTGTTCACAAGGTCAGCATCCAATTCAGAACATGCCATCACCAGCCGGATTGGATTGGATTGTTTGGGGGAACAGACCAAACAGCGAGGTCATCGGTCTCATCGGATTAGGGAAGGACGTGGAAGGAAGTCGGCCGTGCCCTTTCTAAGGAACCATCCCGGCATTTGCCTGGAGCGATTTAGGGAAATCACGGAAAACCTAAATCAGGATGACCGGACGCTCACCAGCGGGGATTATATCAAAATGTTTGAAGTAGTAACGATCAAGCTACAGTAGTCCATTACAAGCAGTATTGTAAGGTCCTTAAAAATGTTATTAGGAAGGCAAAGAGTGTGTTTTATGCAAATAGAAAAGCTAATTCACAGGATAAAACTAAAATCATATGGTGAGTTGTGAGGGAAGTGTCTGGTCAGCAGCACAACGTCGACTATATAAAGTCAGTTCGTAATAAAAATATTTCTGTTTCTGATAAATCAGATATATGTACAGTATTTACCAATCATTTTCTGAGCATTGCTGGTGAATTAAATAAAAATTTAGTTTCTACAGGAAATCATACAAATTTCTTAGTAACTGCCTTTCCGAGTTTGATGTTTGAAATACTCCTCCGTGACACAGACAAGGGGGAGGTTGAGTCAATAATTAAACCACTGAAGACTAAGGACTCTCATGGATATGATGGATTGCCTAGCAGAATATGAAAGTAATGTGCTGCACATGTTAGCCGTGTATTTAGCCATATTTGTAATGTTTCCTTTAGGCCTGGTCAGTTTCCTGGACGATTAAAGTACTCAGTAGTAAAGCCGATTTATAAAAAGGGAGAAAAGGATAATGTAGACAATTTTAGACCTATTTCTATGCAATCAGTGTTTGCTAAAGTTATTGAAAAGGCTGTGTATGTAAGCATAATTTATCTATTTATATCGCACGATTTGTTATCAAATGTACAGTTCGGCTTTAGAAGTCGTTTAACAACTGAAAATACTATGTCCTCTTTTCTCTGTGAGGTACTGGATGGGTTGAACAACAGGTTTCGAACGCTAGGCGTATTTTTTCATTTAACTAAGGCGTTTGATTGTGTTGATCACAAATTAATGCCTTAGAAGTTGGACCATTACAGAATACGGGGAGTAGCTCACAACTGGTTCAACTCCTACTTTAGCAACATACAGCAAAATATCATTATTAACAATGTTGAGAATGGCTGTAATGTGGGGTCTGAGTGGGGTACAGTCAAGTGGTGGGGTGCCCCAGGGATCAGTGTTGGGGCCACTCCGGTTCCTTTTTTATATAAATGATATTCCCTGTAGTATTGCGGGTAACTTAAAAATATTTCTGTTTGCTGATGACACTAGCTTGGTAGTAAAGGATGTTGTGTGCAACATTAGCGCGGTTCATGACCTAAGTTAATGGCTTGTAGAAAATAAACTAACGCTAAATCACAGTAAGACTAAGTTTTTACAGTTTCTAACACACATTTCAACAAAACATGACGTTTTAATTTCACAGAATGGGCATACGATTAGTGAAACTGAACAGTTCAAATTTCTAGGTGTTCAGATAGTCGTCGAAAACCCACGTTCAGGATCTTATTCAGAGACTTAATGCTGCCATTTTTACTATTCGAACGGTATCTGAAGTAAGTGATGGTCCAGCACGAAAATTAGTCTATTTTGCTTATTTTCATTCGCTTATATCGTATGGTATTATATTTTGGGGTAACTCTTCCCATTCTAATAAGATATTCTTGGCTCGAAACGGGTGGTTCGGGCAATAAATGGTGTAAGTTCACGAACTTCTTGTCGATACCTGTTCACGAGTCTGGGTATTATGACATTGGCCTCTCAATACATATATTCTTTACTGTCATTTCTTGTTAACAATATTAGCTTATTCGGAAGAATAAGCAGGTTTCACTCAGTTAATACTCGGCAGAAATCAAACCTGCTGTTGGATCGAATCCTTAATTCTCGTGCAGAAAGGAGTGCGGTATACTGCTGCGTCCATTTTCAATGAGCTACTGGATTCATAAATGTTTTATTTTCATCTGTTATTATTTTTATTTTGTAATTGCATGTACTGACAAGTTTCATGACTTTGGAGATTTGCTCCTTAATTTAGTCCTAAAGTTACATCCAAATTCCTCAGGGTTTTGGAATACCTTCGGATAGAACAGATGGCAATTGTTCATGGAATTCAGAGCTGTGGAGCTACAAGTGACTGGGAGTTTTTCAGATTTGCTCTCAGTTCCAGATTTTGCGCTGAACGTACATCTGTAAAATTGCAGTATTGATCTTCAGGTCTGCCACTTAGGTCAATCTGGAGGTCGTCGGCCTAGAATGCTCTATAAAGGAGGTCAGAGTTGACAAGATGACGCTGACATACAAGGAGAGCAATATTGGGCCCAGGACTGATTCCCGTGGCACTTCTGAGAAAATATGCTTCCAGGACGACTTTTCATCCCTACAGACAACACATTGCTGTCTGTTTCTCAAGTAGCTTTCAAACCACTTTAGCGTACTAGCTGAAAATTCTATCTGCCGCATTTTTTGAGCATTATGTCTATGTTAAATATATCAAATCGTTTGATAAAGCCTAGTGGCGTCGATATTGAGGCATCATGGTTGTCCGTGGCATAAATCAAGTCAACGGTTACCTGAAATACAAAATCACCCGTCTCACTTGACCTTAAGCTGATTAACTGGTAAAAGTTTCGTTTTTCAGTCATAATTATTTATTGAGACCTTAAAATGGTCCAGCCAACTGTACTGGAAATGTCCACATCTACCATATGCTCTACAGCCGTAATTTCGCGGTGAGACCCCCATGAAACTACTAGAAAAGATGATGACTGGAACACACAATGGCGTATATTGTATTTCAATAATTTTATTCATTTTCAACGTACTTTCAACACTATAAATGAAAACCATTTCGCTCGTAAGAGACGCATGGGGAACCCCACTTCATGCCTTGTTATATCCACCACAGTAGAACAACGTGTTAGTAAGTTGGGTGCGTCAAAATGTCATTGTGGCCTACCAGCTATGTATACCGAGACTAACCAGTGAGGAAAACTTTGATAACGTCTCGACACTCCAGTAGCTGTGTTTCCACATCCAACCTAATCTCTGTGTTCTACGATGGACAGATGTCCGTGTGTCCTGTGCACCGTATTGATGGTGGGGTTGGCCACTGGTTGCAGTTATCGAGAATTAGATTGGAGAGTGGTGTTCTGCACTGTGATCCCTGCATGCAACGGCGTTCCGTATCATCGAGGTATTCGCATTATTCGTAGCAGTTGACTTTTGGGGTACAAAATTACCCAAAGAAAGACATTCACGGAACAGCATTGACATGGTGGGTTGAGTTTATCACAGTACTTGCACGACCATGCAGAGGGCTCCCATTATTTGACTACTACGAATTACGCTGATATCGAATGTCTAGAGCACCCTGCTTTCACAGTGGCGACCAGTCATGTAACGAGCCAACTTATGCAGCCCACAGTGGAGACAAGTCTGCTGACCACACAAACCTGACAGTTGCTTTTTTTAATGTCACCAGTCTTTCGACTTTCCTATCTACTGTCACTCCCTTGATCTCTCTCTGATTAAATATCCTCTATAGTCTCTTTCCCTACGATTTTTTGACCTCTGACACTTCCTTCACTACGTATTCTTATGCTGCTGTTTGCGAAAATTGCAAAACCAACAAGAAGACATTTGAGTACAGAGATACTTATTTTACAGATTAGGGATATGACAACACACTAGTACTCTCTTTAAAACAAACTTTTTGTCTTTGTCTTCACTTTTATAATTCCTACTAGATGTTTGGAGTATTCGTCTGTCCCTGTACGTTAGCGCCAGTCTTCGAACCACT
Organism: Schistocerca serialis cubense; assembly: GCF_023864345.2. Taxonomy (NCBI): domain Eukaryota; kingdom Metazoa; phylum Arthropoda; class Insecta; order Orthoptera; family Acrididae; genus Schistocerca; species Schistocerca serialis. The sequence continues at coordinate 472,731,637 of NC_064643.1, forward strand.
GTAAACACCTTATTTCACCAACAATTGTTCAAAGCTTTCTTGAGGACTTTGAATCCCTAGGAAAGTACCCTGATGTTTCTCCAGTATTACTGTTATTACTAAGTTCAAGAGCAGAATTGCTTCGTCTGCAACTTTCCCTTTCGAGCAGTATTCGACCAATTTTTCTTTCATTTGTTGTGTAGCCGTATCTAAATCAATTGTCGATGATTATATATGAAACTATGTTCAATGGTGTCCACTGAATGACATATGGTTCCACTCGTGCGAGTTTGGCAGCCTGACTCGCTATGAATAGAAGAACAAAATTGTTCCCCTTGTAGCAGACAGTTTCGCAAGGGTTTCTTAGAACACGAGGAACGCCGCCTATGAAATAGCAGCGCTCGCCACCCGGCGGGTCTATTTTGCTGCCAAAGCCTTCGTGCCTGCTGGTGCCCGGCCAGAGGTGGGATGATGACCGGTAAGCACTTAATGCGGCGGTCGTTATCTCCATCAGGGTCAGCCGTTCCCGACACCCGGCGGCCGCCGCCTGCGGTTTGCCCGCGCCTATTGTGCAGACTCAGACTCTCGCGTGACGCTCTCTTCCCCGGCGCTGCGGCGGCAGTGGCGGCGGCTGTCCGCAGCTCCCATCCTTCGCCAAGCCACAGAGCTCTCCCCGCTGGAGGGCTGCTCCTTATACGAGACACACAACTGTATGACGTGCTTACCTTTCACGCTGATACTTTCTCCAAAGTGCAGTCCAAGGGTTTTGCTCATACCTGGCATTTCGCCAACAATGCATCAGGTCCGGCACTATAAAATCACAATGGAGGCAAGTAGCATCTTGCGTCGCTCAAGGTTCGGTATTGGGTCCTATACTCTTTTCATTGCATGTCAATGTTGTGTCATTACGTTTGTCCTACTGCAAAATCCGCTAGTAAGTCGATGACCTCCAGTGGTATCTAAGTGCAAAATTAGTAAAGCAGAAGACAGCTATCGAGTCTCTCAATACCGCCCTGTGTGCTCTATCAAAATGGTCGACAGGATGTAGGGTTAAACTTAAGCCATCCGAAATCCAAACTGTACTAGTTGGCCATTCTAGCCTCAATAGCCCGTATTACCGGCAGTCCCTACCATCTTTAATGGTAAATGGGACAAACATCAACTTCTGCCCTTCAGGAAAGACTCTAGAAGTAATACCGGACGAAAATCTAAACTGTACTGACCACGTAAGTGCAACGTGCAAGAATGCATCAGAATCTCTCCATGCCCTACAAAAATATAAAACGCTACTTCCTCTTGACATGAAAAAGAAACTTCTACAAACACATATACTTCCAATTACTGATTACAGCGATGGTGTCCTGCAAGGCCTTTCTCAGGAAAGCTCACGGCACCGGGAAATGCATGTGAATGCCTGTGTTCACTATATCTGTGATGTTCAACTCTTCGATAAAATTTCACCATCATATGCACAGCTATCCTGGCTGTGTGCAGACAAGCACAAAGTTTTCCCCACTGTCGTATCAACATACACCGTCCCCCCTATCTCTCCTCCACTTCAATGCTCTTGTCTCAATAAACTGGAAAAAAATCCGTTCCCATGAGAGTAACATCCTTTGTGCGCCATTCAATTGTCCGGCCACTTTCTCGAAATCCTCCTCGGTAGCAGCAAGAAGACTGTGGAATAATCTCCCGCATCATATTAAAGAACTGAACAACGTCTCCAGTAGCGGAAGACAGTGAATGACATATCCACTAAAGCAACAATAATTACTAACATTGTCCCTGCACACACTTGTTATGCATGTTCATCCCTCTTTCGAGCCAGATCTTCGTCATTTTCCAGTTTTCTTAGCTGATGAAGTCTCCTAAAAATTTCAAAAAAATGGTTCAAATGGCTCTGTGCACTATGCGACTTAACTTCTGAGGTCATCAGTCGCCTAGAACTTAGAACTAATTAAACCTAACTAACCTAAGGACATCACACACATCCATGCCCGAGGCAGGACTCGAGCCTGCGACCGTAGCGCTAAAAATTTCCTTTCCCACAATTCGCCATATGAGGAAATATGTATTTTGCAGAACTATTAATTCTTTTTATGTCTGTCACTATCATTAATGTTATTATTTTGATTATTAAAGTTATTCCTATTGTCACTATTACTTAAGTCAGTATTATTTGTTCGCATTTTGACTATAAACACTCAAATCATTTTGATACTGTTCGTAATACTAAAATTGCAATTTCCTAGGTAACCATGACGTAAAAAGGCAGTGTATGTGTGCAGCCCTGGTCCTATGTAAGACATATTAGTCATCAGCTCTAATCAGATCAGTCTAAATAAATAAATCAGTAAAATAATTGTATCATTCGCAACTTTTCATCATCAGAAGATATACGATTCCCGTGCAACAGAGGATTATTCGCTGCACATATAAACATCGCCACTTTCCCTTTGTGAGAATGACTAATATATTTGGTGTTAAATAAAGGTCCGCCTCCTTAGCTGAGTGGTCACCACAGCTGACTGACACGCGGAAGATACGACTCCAATTCTCGGTATGGCCAGGAATGTTTTGTTGGAGGGGGGACTAGAACGGGAAACACTCTGCCTCGTCATGCTCGTTGAGGAGCTACTTGACCCAGCAGTAGCGGCTCCAGGTCAGGAAAACAAATAACGGCCGGGAGAGTGGTGTCTCAATCCTGCATCCTATGAGAACACTGGCAGAGGATGACCTGGTAATCGGTCGGTCCCGATGACCCGACCAGCGCCTAAAATGAGTTAAGAGCTACGAGCAGTTGCTTATCCTTGCTAGTGTGAAACATCTCTTCTACTGCAAGCTCTTTGCTATAACTAAGGACCTGCAGAATTCAGTAAACAATGAAAACAAACGAGAACACGTGATTCTCTTACTGTGAAACAATTGTGTTTCTTACGTTATCTGTTTGTTATTACGTTTCCTTTCGTTTGCCAGATCATAACACAAGGTAATCTCTGCCGTTTCCTGTCTGGCTTAATAGGTTTCCATTCTGCTGTTAAGTACAAAGATAAAAATACAATGTAAATGTGTTTCACAAACTTTCACAAAAAGCAGCTTCTGTTAGAACAACAACAGGCGCGGTATTTACCAGAATTTAAATACGGTAACAACACTAACACATATTTACTGCATGAAATGAGCTGGGAAAACAACAGTGGAATATGCTCTCGTATGTTACTGCATTCTGCAGGTCGGTCGTAACAGCAAAGAGATTGGAATGGAAGAAATATGTTTCCCAGTGGCGGTGATGAACAAGTGCTCAAAGATCTTAAGGTATACATATAGCTCTTGTTTTGGACCACTATAGCACCTCTCATGTTTCGAAATATTTTTATCATCCTGTATAATAGGTCTAAATCTCTCTGAACGTGTGCCTAGGGTAAAGCTTCTATGAAAGTGAATATTCGACTCTGAGAGAAAAGATGAGAATCGGAGCGTTTCAGAGATAGTTATAAAGAAGAATACTGAAAGAATGGGTTAACAAATGGCTCTGAGCACTATCGAATGAGTTAACAACCGTGAGGTTCTTCACAGAATCTGCAACGAAAGAAATATTTGGAAAACATTATCCAAAAGAACGTATGGGATCATACGAGATGTGTTGAGACATGGGTGCTACACGCAGCAGTAGGGGGCAAAAATTGTAGGGAATGACAGATATTAGAAGTTTCCTCGTAAAAAAAATTCAACAGTTTCTCAGGAATTTTACGCTAATACAACACAATGAGAACTAACAACGAAAATTAATAGATTAGTACGTGCCAGCCAGCGTACAGATAATAGTTTTTCTGTTGTTCCAAACGGGAATGAAACAGGATAGATTAATTATAACTAATATAATTGTGTCTTCTACCATTCACGTGTGCCTCGTATCAGTAGATATACGGATATGAGCATTTAACTGTGCTGCGACTTTCTTTAACAAATCAAATCTCTGCGTGAGCGCACGTGCCGAGCACAGTTTAAAAATTATCGCTTTTCGGTACAGTTCATGAGCACAAGACTGAAATATATTGCATTTGTATATTTCTGGGGGTGTCCCAGATTCGCCGATTGCATAGCGATTATTGTCTGCAAGCATTATTAAATTTACTTAGGTCTGTTTCTTCTTACATACTCGTTGTTTCGACCGCTCTAAAGGGACCATGTGGTATTTCCGGATAGCTGGAAGCTCTCGATTATCAGTGGGGCGTTCACTTGTAAAAGTGAGTTTTCCCACACTTATTTTGAAGAAGTGGGGTTACTGGAAATAACTTTACCGGCTACTACTGGTGGGCCGACTTCATTGGATAGATGTCAAAACAGGCAGACCCGGACTGGGGGATTATTTCTCAAAATGTTACTGTCGTTCATGTGGCTTCCTGGCCGTTGTTTGTATTAGTCGACCTAAATAATACTTTGGTCGCCTTATCGTGAGCTTTTATTGTGGTATTTCGTGAGGACGCGCTGAACCACATGACAGTATGTGCACAACTGTCATGAACGCATTCACAGTGCGGTGTCTTTTCCTTAGTCACCATTGTACACGCTTACTGTGACATCACCGCGTGTTTCCGAGAACGATCACGGGAGGCCAAGTACAGACGTATCCTGGTCGTGCAGTATTCTTAGCTCACTGTTACTGCGTATTTGCTTCCTTAACGGCACTAAACCACGAAGCTCGAAGAATGTAGCCGTCTTCTCTACTGACATTACATTAGCGAATAGAAATATCAAGTGTTTTTGTAGCCACTCAGTGAATGAGAGCTTCGTAGATTCGATAATTTCTTAATTGAGAATGATCCTAAAATCAGCTTCATTTTGGTGAGGTCGGTGTTGCGTTCCTAGGAGTTTTGGTCTGGCAATACTCTAGAACACAGATGTACAGAAGTCCTAGGAACACAAATAGGTATTGAAATGCCTGTTCGTACCACCACCCAACCCAGAAACAGTGCTGAGCATAGTCATTCCGTGCCTTCCGTATTAGTGGCAATAACGGTACAGAATATCTTAAAAAAGTCATTGGAAGCCAACAGCTAAGACGGTTCATCAACAGATAGGGCTTACAGACGAAATATTACTAATTATGCCAGTACAACGGACGAGGAATCGCCTTGTCACTCTTTTAGGTTCCCGTCCGTTTCTAGATACACTGACTGCATGAGCAAAATTTTTCGCAAAAATGTTATAAAGACGCTATTTTTCAGTCAGAACAAAGAAAGACACATTTTCCGACGCTAAACGGATGGACAACATTATTTCCCCATTGCAGGAGTCTATGAACTGACGCGTGGTTTTGGCAAAGTGTCTAGAGACGAAACTGTAAGGACTGCAATTCATAGTTAAGTGGCTGACAGAGTGTTCATCGAACCACGGTGAAGCTATTTTGTTACCACCCCGCTCTCGAACGGCGTACGAGAAAAACGAGCACTTCAATTTTTCTGTGCGAGCTCTGATTTCTCATATTTTGTAATGATGATCATTTCTCCCGTTGTAGGTGGACGCCGACAAAACTTTTTCACAATCGGAGGAAAAATTTGGCGATTGAAATTATACGAGAAAACCCTGCAGACACGGATAACTCGTTTGTTCAAGTGATTGTCATCCCATTTCACGTATCATGACCGTGGCTCTGTCTCCCCTACTTCACGATATTACAAAAGGAGTTGCCCTTCTTTGAACTTTCGATGTTCTTTGTCAGACTCATATGATGCAGACCACACACTGAAGAGTAGTACTACAGAAGGGAGAGAACAAACGTGGTGTAAGCAGTCTCTTTAGTAGATCTGTTGCACTTTCTAAGTGTTCTGCCAATAACTCGCAGTCTTTGGTTTGCTTTCGCCACAACATTATCTATATGATCGATCGAATTTAAGTTACACGTAATTATAACCCCTAAGTACTTAACTGAATTTATAGTCTTTAGATTTGTGTGATTTATCGTGTAACCGACATATAGTCGATTTTTTTGCACTCATGTGGATGACTTAGCACTTTCCACTATTTAGAGATAATTTCCATTTTTCGCATTTTGTCTAAATCACTCTGCAATTGATTTTGATCGTCTGATGACTTAATATTACGGTAAATGACAGCGCCATCTGCGAATAATCATAGAGGGCTCCTCAAATCGCCACCAATGTCGTTTATGTAGATTAGGAATGGCAGTGGGCCTACAACGCTTCCTTGTGGAACACCAAATATCACTTCTGTTTTACTCGATGACTTTCCATCAATTACTACGAACGGAAAAAATGTGAAATCTGCTGGAGCGGAACTTCAGAGGAACGGCGATCAAGACGTTGATTTCAACAACGTACATTTGTTAATAGAGGAAATCTAGAACCGATTATGATTTCTAAGAAAAAATGTTATTTCAGTGGAGAAGGCGGCTATAGGCTTCCAACTTCATGGATTCCTGCCGTTATGGAAGTAAATGTGCAAGCACGGTACATGAGAAATACAAACGATTCACCCCCTCTTGCTCTCAGATCTTCAGTCTGTTCTGTTGTATGGGGACACCACGTACGTGTGCAAATAAGCAAACTCGCACACACATTGCTTTTATGAGACGTATTTCGTTTACAAGCAACATGTCCTCGAAAGAATCCAGTAAATGAAACCCTTCTTTTTGTTTCCCAGTGTACTTGCTAGTTTCATCTCTTCAGCGTAAATTACTGTTTCTAAAGTTTTCTTATCGGTTTTAATGGAATGTGAAGTGTTACGCCAAAACATCTACCAATCTTAAGGCCTTTTTTCTACTCTGTAGTTTTAAATAATTTGACGCACTGTGACGAAAGTACAAATGCTGCAGCGTGTAAACTGCTTTTTCACAATAGTCCATGCTGCGTACACCTTCAGCATTGTCATGAATTATGAATAATGACGACAATTTAAAACCTTTGTCGAACAGCTGTCTAATTAAGGGGATGCAATTTCTTGCCCTGAGTAGGTTGCTAAAGAAATGAAGGATTACCGCGGAATGAAACAGCATTTTTCTTTGAGATGGTAAAGTTTTCGGTGCATAGACATCGAAGCCACTTAACTGTAGGAAGCTTACTTCGTTGTCATTAATTACTACCACTTTCCCGAGTGAAATTCTAATCGGTGGACTTCTGCATAATAATGAAAAAACATGACGCGATGTCGCTACCGTCTTAGCGAACGTCCAATGACGGGAAATCCTCTTTGGTTCTCCACTGTCTTCGAGACCGGCACTTTATCCGCATACTTGAGATTAGAGTCAGTTACGGGACTTTTGGGCTGACATTTCTGGTCTTTCTCAATTTTGAATATGGGTGATATCGTGCATGTGATAAAATTCTTCTCGAAGTTCTGGAAGCTTGCATCATTGGTTATGACTTAATATTCATCAGCGAGGTTCGACTCCCGGAGAGCACCTCCGGTTTTTATGCGATAGTAATCTCTAGAACGCATCCAGACAACCCGAAGTAGTCCACGCCAAAGCAGAAACAATCTGTCATTCAAGTCTAGCTTGCTTGGAGTAGCTACTCATCGGCCAACTGCAGCTTAATCCAATGTGTTGCTGACATCAACTGAAATTACGATGCAAAAGACAGTTGGAATGAGTTATTAGTTCCGTAACGAACACAATGAATTCAGAAACGTTAATAACAACAAGATAAGCTTTGAATGGCTTTAGTTTGAGCACAAATTTAATTATATAAGGAAGAATTGGAAACGATTCTTACCTCACAACTTAATCGTCTGCCATACTTTTCAAATACGCATGCTATACAATTTTTTATTGTTATATTTTCTTCAGAAAGTTTACAGGAAAAACAACTGATGCAACGAGTTCTGCAGCCCAACAATAATTTTACATTGTAGCTCGTCCCTGTCACGCTACACCCGAGCCCTGACTGACTGACTGACTGACTCAATCTCAAGATATTTCTATCCCTCACGTCGCTACAACGTTAATGCACAGGCGTTTCTACATGAATTTTCTACAACATGCCGTTCTTCCGGATCATATTATTTTGTAAAACAGAATTTTTTTCTTTGTTTACGTCATTACAGGTGGTATATTATTTTTCAATTGTATTACAATACGTATCAAGGAATTAAGAATTTCGTAGTATGTTTTTTAACAGTATACAAATTTTTAAGTCAAAATGATATTAATGTCTTGAAATGTTGAAAATGGGCAATATTAAATAACATGAATTTAACCAATGTTTTCTCTGTTGAGAATTGATATTACATCCCTTGCATTTCTCTGCAGAAAATGATATTATTAATTACACGACGTTCCTAGATGATAGAACAATTGATAATTCTTTAATTAACATGATGGCAACTGGAGTGAACTTTTCACATCTGTTAGTTTAGTGCCCTCAAAATACATTGCAGAAGATTTCATGAAATTTCGGACCATCTTTCGGATGTCCACGGTTTGCTGTCACGTAAATCTTCGTGTTTGTTTTATAAAGCTCGCAGTTATAAAATACTAACCTTTATTGAACAACAAGTGACCAGTGTTTAACAAGGAATCTTTTACAATGTTTACAGGTTTTGTAACAAACCGTTGTTCACTGACAGATTACAGAGACCTCAAAGCATTTGGGTTACGAAGACTGTTCTGTTGACACAAGTTAGTATAAATTCATGCTCTGCTTTTACATATTGTTCACGAGGTTACAAAAATAAAGTGCAAGTTTAATTTTTCAAATTATAAGGGGCGATCAAAGAGATTCGGTCACAGAGCGTTGCTGCAGCGTATATGCAACATAGCAACACTCTGGTGCTGGTTTGTAAGCGCGGACATGTAGACAAGGGATCAGTGTGGCATTCGTGTCTTAACGGCGTGCGTACGGTGGATGCGAAAACGTGATCTACGGCGACTTTATAACAAAATGCGCCCAAGCAGTAACAAATTGCTGTTATTCCTTTCTTGGCTGCCAAACGACAAACACTGGTAGACATACATTGGAGAATGAAGAATGTGTATGGGGCAGCATGTATATCGTAAGCCATACTTGTGGTATGGTGCGAGAAGGTGTACTGCTATTTCATGATAATGCACCTCTCCATATCGCACTTGTCGTAACGCAGAAGTTACGCCTCCTCAAAAGGGAGATACCATCCTATAGTCCCGATCCTGCCCATGCAATTATTACACCTTCGGTCCTTTAAAAACGGCCTTGAAGGATCCACGATTCCTGTCGGACGAGAATGTCCACCATGCAGTTAACGACTTCTTCACGCAAAGCACACGGGGTTTTATCAAACGGGTATCTTCAGCCAGGTGCGTCGATGGTTGATTGCCTCAATACTCACGACGATTTTGCTTGATTGGTACGGTACGGGCCTAGTGCGAAAACTTTTTGATCGGTCCTTAGACGTGAAACGTAAGCGAAAAAAGTAATTACTTTACAACAATCAACCCTGTAAGCGAACTGGAAGGCTGCTTTACTAAACGAAACCAAGCGGGAATATTTTTGGGTTGCTTAACTCTCAGGGAAGCTCGGAAACTGTTTTTATCCTGAGCTCCGCATACTTCATCCATCACGACAAAGCCCCTAATTCCTAATTTTATGGGCAGACCATCCAACTTGTAAGTACAGAGATTGTTTATTACCAGTTGATGCTCTACACAGCATTCGCTAAAAATTATTAGTAGTTGGTTGGCCACTGTATTCGGTTCTAATTTCATTGTCCTGCAGGAGAAAACCCTGATTCATCTAAAAATTGTCCTTATCATGAAAAATTTCAAATCCTACATACTTCACCTAGATTTTTGCCATTACTGCTACTTTTAACCGGTTAATTCTACAATACAAGTGAGTAGCTTCTGAAGAAAAATAAAACTTATTGTCTCGAGACACCACCATAAACACAGATACATGCAAGATGTCCGAAAGGTATTTCGCTGAATGTATGTTTTACATATTTAAAAAAAAATGATGGGCGTGAAACTGGTGTCTAAGTTTTGCTCACCGAATCACTTTTAATGGTCGACGGGAAAATCTCTGGATGATCATTCTTGACACTTCACTTTTCGTCATCATAATCGATGTTCTTCGGAAGACTGCATCCGTCTCATTAATGAGATAAATGATAAAATAGTGCACCAGTTCCAAGACGCCGACAGACCTACGAACTGAAGTTCGATAAAAAGTGTCCGCTCCACATGGACCCACATGAGACCGACAGATGCCATGCACTCAACTACTTATTAAAACTGTTGTGCAAAGGAAATGCTAATCATTTACATGAAAGTTAATTATTTGAATATCAAAATGGGCGCAAGTAACTCGCTTATGGTGTCGGTAGCTCTACATTTACAATACCTAACATTAAATGGTATGTGCTGCGCCACGAATAAGGAATTGGGGAATTCTTGTAAATTTCGCGCAGGTATGGCTGGAACGTAGCAGTTAAGAGACCGGCTGGTACGTTGGATGGCAAGAGCGGCCATGTTGATATGTTGCAAAAAAATGTGATAGTCAAGGTTTACGACATCGCTTGCAGGCGTGAAGGCACGGCCTGGCGGTCATTATATAAGTGTGAAGTAATCAGGACAGCACAGGGCACTGACGTGCTATGAAGAACTAATACGTTGCAGTTACAACGGTCCCTAGCGACCTGTATGTAGGGGCGAAGCGGATTGAGAAAAGCTGACGTTGTAATTATTACAGAGCACTCTACTTCTCCCCTCCAGAGGAACTACGTTAAAGGCGTAGAAAAAAAGTAGAAGAAAGGAGGCTGGAGGCTCAAATCAGGCTGTAGCGTCGTCATTCCATCCGCGTCAAGAACCGGAGAGATTGACGATTGTTTAAGTTGGGTGTCAACTACAATCACCTTTTGGTGATGGATGCTGACGGCCTGCCGGCCCTCTGAAGCAACCTGCAACCTCCGCTGCATGGACGCGTCATAGCTGTGGTGGAGCGGGCGGCACCTTCGAGCTGCGTTGGCGCGAGGAGCGAGAGGGCTGCGCTTGAAGGAGCAGCCAACACACACGGCGCCCACTTAGTTGTGGATCGAGCAGGAACGCTACGTCTGCAAGGCTGGGTGACCGGACGCTGATGCTGCAGATTGCGGCATTGGCAATGATGCTGATCCACGCACGCCCGGTGCGCGGCTCCATCGCCGAGTTAAGCAGAAGGCCCGCTGTGTGCCTTAGATGCAATAAAGTGAGTGACGCACTAGCCTGTGTGTCTCTGTATGCTATGGCGTAGGTCACCCCTCTCTCCCAAATCGTACCTCTCGGTCGTTCTGAAATATCACAACCCCTGAGCTCGGGGTGATTGTAACATAGGGAATTTCTAAAAGCTCAAATTCAAGGTCCATGAAATTACAATGTTTATTTTCTCTTTTTTTATTAGAATATGATTAACAAGGCAAAATAATTTGAGATCACGATTTTTAATGGAATTATCAGATTGTACCCCATAAATCACTGATATACACTACTGGCCATTAAAATTGCTGCACCAAGAAGAAATGCAGATGATAAACGGATATTCATTGGACAAATATATTATACTAAAACTGACATGTGATTACATTTTCACGTAATTTGGGTGCATAGATCCTGACAAATCAGTACCCAGAACAACCACCTCTGGCCGTAATAACGGCCTTGATACGCCTGGGCATTGAGTCAAACAGAGCTTGGATGGCGTGTACAGGTGCAGCTGCCCATGCAGCTTCAACACGATACCACAGTTTATCAAGAGTAGTGACTGGTGTATTGTGACGAGCCAGTTGCTCGGTCACCATTGACCACACGTTTTTAATTGGTGAGAGATCTGGAGAATGTGCTGGCCAGGGCAGCAGTCGAACATTTTCTGTATCCAGAAAGGCCCGTATAGGATCTGCAACATGCGGTCGTGCATTACCCTGCTGAAATGTAGGGTTTCGCAGGGATCCAATGAAGGGTAGATCCACGGGTCGTAACACATCTGAAATGTAACGTCAACTGTTCAACGTGCCGTCAATACGAACAAGAGGTGACCGAGACGTGTAACCAATGGCACCCCATACCATCAAGCCGGGTGATAGGCCAGTATGGCGATGACGAATACACGCTTCCAATGTGCGTTCACCGCGATGTCGCCAAACACGGGTACGACCATCATGATGCTGTAAATAGAACCTGGATTCATCCGGAAAAATGACATTTTGTCATTCGTGCAACCAGGCTCGTATCTGAGTACACCATCGCATGCGCTCATGTCCGTGATGCAGCGTCAAGGATAACCGTAGCCATGGTCTTCGAGTTGATAGTCCATGCTGCTGCAAACGTCGTCGAACTGTTCCTGCAGATGTTTGTTGTCTTGCAAACGTCCCCATCTGTTGACTCAGGGATCGAGGTGTGGCCGCACGATCCGTTACAGCCATGCGGATATGATGCCTGTCATCTCGACTGCTAGTGATACGAGGCCGTTGGGATCCAGCACGGCGTTCCGTATTACCCTCCTGAACCCACCGATTCCATATTCTGCTAACAGTCATTGGCTCTCGACCAACGCGAGCAGCAATGTCGCGATACGACAAACCGCAATCGCGATAGGCTACAATCCTACCCTTATCAAAGTCGGAAACGCGATGGTACGCGTTTCTCCTCCTTACACGAGGCATCACAACAACGTTTCACCAGTTAACGCCGGTCAACTGCTGTTTGTTTATGAGAAATCGGTTGGAAACTTTCCTCGTGTCAGCACGTTGTAGGTGTCGCCACCGGTGCCAACCTTGTGTGAATACTCTGAAAAGCTTATCATTTACAAATCACAGCATCTTCTTTCTGTCGGTTAAATTTCACATCTGTAGCACGTCATCTTCGTGGTGTAGCAATTTTAATGGCCAGTAGTGTAGTTAACTAATACAACACTGATAAAGTGAGAGCAAAAGGACAATGTCATTCTGAATACTAAAGACAGGCACAGAAACTGCTTGTTGCATGAGTGGTTACACGAATGTGAACTCAATGTCTGCCCAATACATAACTTGTGAATCACGTAAACATTTACATATATGGAAGAACGATTACAGACTGAATACAATATGTGGTCAGATTGTGCCGCGATATCGAAATATCGCACTACAGATGCATCTCATCAACTGTGTGTCAGTAACTGCAGCTCCAAGACATGCATTGACGGAAATGGGTGAGTCACAAACATCAGTTGCGGCATGGCCAGAAGTCCCTCACTTCTGACGTCCTTCCTCCTTTGCTGTTCATCTGGTCGAAATTTTTCAAAGTCTGGAGCGAGGGTAAAGAGAGCTTAGTGAAAGCCGAGACCCGAGACAACTTGACCGCAAGAGCGTCTACCTCGTAATCGACCCCCAGACTCCTCTGCATCTCAGCTCCAGATATCGCTATTATAATATCGTGCACCTTACTCTGCCAGTCGGTAGGCTAGCTTCAGAGCTTGTGTCCGATGGAAGTTTATAATGAAGTTACGTCTCCCATCTACGGTAACTTTTGGAATGAATAAATTGGCTGTGTTCCCACGTACAAACAATTACCTAAATCTTCCCCCATTCTCGGTGCCAGACTGGTGGGTTCTGCCTCCACAGATCAGAAAACAAAGCGTAACCGAAAGTGGCGTCTACAGGAGACGACGGGCGAACTTCGCTATAACTGTAGGGGCGCGATACTAACTAGCTGTGTTCCGTGAGATACCTATAATAAATGACACTTCAGTCTTCTAGCCTTGCCTGCAAACTATTATATATGGATGTCTTGTTTTGTGTTATATTTGTGTTATATGATATACACAAAGTAACGGAAATACACGCATCTCTAAACTCCCGCTCGTGGAAGAAGATTACTGGAAAGCTTTATGAGATGAAAAAGTGAAGGCAGCAGAGGAGCAAGAGGGTAAAAAGACAACGCTTACTGGAGATCCTTGGATATCACAGGAATTTAATGCAGAAAAGAGGAAACATAAAAATACAGAATGTGTAGCAGGCGAAAGGGAATGCAAAATAAGATTGGCTGAAATTTCAAATGGGCTAGGTAGGAATGGCTAGAGGAGAAATTTAAGTTTATAGGAGCATGTATAACTAGGGGAAAGATAGACAACGCGTACAGGAAAATTAAGGGGATACTCCACGCTAAAAATATTTTTTTTTTCAAGAATATTTTGACGAATATTTCACATCTTTGGAATGTTTACTCTTAGATCTCAAAACAATTTGATTGTACTCGAATTAAAAGTACATTTAATAAATATTTTAAACATTTAAATATTGACTGTTCGAGGGTCCGTGGAACACCGACAGCTGCCAAAGTGGTCCAGGTAGTGCCTGTCTGTCAGAGACTTGCATCTGAAGCACTGCTGGTAAGACGCACAGATGGCAAGAAATAAAAAGCAGTAAAATTTTCATAGCATCATTGGTTAAAAAAAAACAACTTATCACCGTCATAGGAGAAGACCTGTTTATCTAGAGATCAAAGACGGATACAGCAGTCCACAAGATACTACCTGGACAAGGAAAAAGGAAAACTTTAAGAAAAAGTTTACCCTGGTCTTGAAATTGCAACAAGAAAAAGTATTACAGGAGAGTGTGAATTTTAATGCGTATGTGTCTTGTACTAGCATTCATTTTCTGATGTTGTTGTTGTTGTTGTGATCTTCAGTCCTGAGACTGGTTGGATGCAGCTCTCCATGCTACTCTATCCTGTGCAAGATTCTTCATCTCCCAGTACCTACTGCAACCTACATCCTTCTGAATTCGTTAAGTGTACTCATCTCTTGGTCTCCCTCTACGATTTTTACCCTCCACGCTGCCCTCCAATACTAAATTGGTGATCCCTTGAGACCTCAGAACATGTCCTACCAACCGATCCCTTCCCGTAGTCAAGTTGTGGCACAAACTTCTCTTCTCCCCAATCCTATTCAGTACCTGCTCATTAGTTATGTGATCTACCCATCTAATCTTCAGCATTATTCTGTAGCACCACATTTCAAAAGCTTCTATTCTCTTCTTGTCCAAACTATTTATCGTCCATGTTTCACTTCCATACATGGCTACACTCCATACAAATACTTTCAGAAACGACTTCCTGACACTTAAGTCTATACTCGATGCTAACAAATTTCTCTTCTTGAGAGACGCTTTCCTTGCCAGTGTACATTTGATATCCTCTCTACTTCGACCATCATCAGATATTTTGCTCCCCGAATAACAAAACTCCTTTACTGCCTTAAGTGTCTCATTTCCTAATCTAATTCCCTCAGCATCACCCGATTTAATTCGACTACATTCAATTATCCTCGTTTTGCTTTGTTGATGTTCATCTTATATCCTCCTTTCAAGACACTGTCCACTCCGTTCATCTGCTGTTCCAAGTCCTTTGCTGTCTCTGACAGAATTACAATGTCATCGGCGAACCTCAAAGTTTTTATTTTTTCTCCATGGATTTTAATACCTACTCCGAATTTTTCTTTTGTTTCCTTCACTGCTTTCTCAATATGCAGATTGAATAACATCGGGGATAGGCTACAACCCTGTCTCACTCCCTTCCCAACCACTGCTTCCCTTTCATGCCCCTCGACTCTTATAGCTGCCATCTGGTTTCTGTACAAATTGTAAATATCCTTTCGCTCCCAGTATTTTACCCCTGACACCTTCATAATTTGAAAGAGAGTATTCCAGTCAACATTGTCAAAAGCTTTCTCTAAGTCTACAAATGCTAGAAATGTAGGTTTGCCTTTCCTTAATCTAGCTTCTAAGATAAATCTTAAGGTCAGTATTGCCTCACGTGGTCCAATATTTCTACGGAATCCAAACTGATCTTTTTCTGATAAAATTTTAAAATTACTTTTGTCCATGAGTTTATTTCTCGTACTTGTATATTTCTCTGCATTGAAGTTATAGAAAATGTAGTTCGTCTATTTTATTATCACATTTATATACCGAGAAGTAAAGAAAATTGAAGTGTAAAACTTGAAAAAATGCTGAAACTAATAACATTTCTCAAAAAACGAATGCATAGAACTGAAGAGCAATGTCTTGCGAACGTATCTAAGAAATCTGTAATACAGAACTGATGTCTTAGTACCAAACGTTGGTTTCAGAAATACCATTCAGAATCCTAATAATATTTCAGAATTCAAAAACCAATGGAATTATGGACTTCTAATATTGGTTATTGCCACATCTTTATGTAATATACAAGATTTTAAATACGGTTGAAATCGAAAATAGTTAAATTTTTGGGTGGAGATCCCCCTGACAGAGGCCTTTGAAGAAAAGATTAACAGCTGTATGAATATGATGAGCTCATATGGGAAACCAGTACTAAGCAAGGCAATGAAAGCTGACAGATGTAAAGAATATATAGAGGGACTACACATGGGAAATGAACTTGAAGGTAATAAAAATTAGGGGAAGAGGAAGTAAATAAAAATGACACGGGAGATATGGCACTGCGAGAAAAATCTGACAGTGCACTGAAAGACCTCAGTCTAAACAAGGACCCTGAAACAGGCGACATGCCGTCAGAACTACTGACATCCTTGGGTAACTTAACCATGACACAACTGTTCCACCTGGTGAGCAAGATAAACGAGACAAGGGAATTACCCTCAGACTTCAAGAAGGATGTAACAGTTCCGAAGAATGCAGGTGCTGACAGGAATGAATATTACTGAACTATCAGTTTAATAAGCCGTGGTTGTAGAAGATCGACAAGATTTTTTTTTTTTTTTTTTTTTTACAGACGAATGAAAAAAACTGGTAGAAGCCAATCTCGGGGAAGATCAATTTGGATTCCGGAAATATATTGGAACACGTGTGACAAGAATGTCTCTACGACTTATCTTAGAAGACACGTTAAGTAAATGCAAAGGTAAGTTTATTGCTTTTGCGGTTTAGAGAAAGCTTTTGACGAGTTTGGCTGGAAAACACTCTTTGAAATTCTGATGGTAGTAGAGGCTAAATACAGTGAGCAAAAGGTTATTTACAGTTTGTACGGAAACAGAACGGAAGGCACAAAAGTCTGGCATGAAAGGGAGCAATGGTTGAGAAGGGAGTGAAACATGGTTGTACAATGAGTAAGCAGTAAAGGAAGCCAAAGAAACATTTAGAGAAGGAATTAAAGTTCAGGGAGCTGAAACAAAAACTTGGAGGTTTGTTGATGACAGTGTAATTCTATTAGAGACAGCAACGGACTTAGACGAGCAGTCGAACTGAATGGAGAATGTCCTGAAACGAGGACATTAACAAAACCAAAACAAGTGTAATGGAATACAATCTAATTAAATCAGGTGATGTTGATGGAACTAGATTAGGGAGTAAGACACTAAAGATAGTAAATAAGTTTTGCTATTTTGGCAGTAAAATGACTGATGGTGGCCAAAGTAGAGTGGATTAAAATTTAGACGCAACGATACGGATTTAGAGTAGACTGAAGAAAGACGAAATTAATGAGAAAGGGCAGAAATGACATTTATCGTAATTTTTACTTCAGAACTGGTGGCTATGAATAGTCGAAATTAAGAAATTTTCTACTTTCGAAGGAAAATAACGCATGACGGACGAAGCAAGGAGGACATAAAAAGCAGACTAGGACGGGAAAAGAGGGCATTCCTGGCCAAAATAAGTCTTCTAGTATCAAATACTAAAATAAGTCTTTTAGTATCAAATATAGGTAAGGACCATTGTATTGCAATGATTCATGGACTGTAAGAAGCGGAAACAAAAGAAAACTGAAGCGTCTGATATGTGTTGCTGTAAAAGGTTGAATGAAATTAAGCGGACTGTTACGGAAAGGATTGAGGAGAGTCTCTGGGACCCAACGAATAAAGGAACGTATGGGAAACACTGGCAAGAAGAATGGCTTGGATGATTCGAGTAAGTTACATGGTACTATAGGGTAAAGTAAAGGATAACTTCTATAGAAGACATAATTTGGAACAGATCTAACGAATGCTTGAGGAGGTAGGGTGCAAATGCTACTCGGATATGTATAGGATGTCACAAGTGATAAATAAATGTCTGGCCGCATCAGTTCAGTTTTCAGATTCGGATGAAAGAGAAAAAAAGGCTCAATGTCTACTGCTAAGACAGCAATAATTATTATTTTTAATTCATTGTAAACTTGGCCTATGTAAGCTTGATTTCGAGTCGATTTGTAATATGCTTGAGTAATTCGACCTCTAAGTTTGGTGGAATGAATTTTTTCTGACTGGTTTGATACGGCCCGCGAATAATTCCTCTCCTGTGCCAACCCATTCATCTCAGAGTAGCACTTGCAATCTATGTCCTCAATTATTTGCAGGATGTATTCCAACTGTGTCTTTCTCTACGGTTTTTGCCATCTACAGTTCCCTCTAGTACATTGGAAGTCACTCCCTCATGTCTTAACAGATGTCCCATCATCCTGTCCCTTTCCCTTATCAGTGTTTTCCATATATTCCTTTCCTCTACGATTCTGCGCAGAACCTCCTCATTCCTTACCTTATCAATCGACCTAATTTTCAACATTAGTCTGTAGCACCACATCTCAAATGCTTCGATTCTCTTCTGTTCCGGTTTCCCCACAGTCCGTGTTTCACTACCGTACAATGCTGTACTCCAGACGGACGTTCTCAGAAATTTCTTCCTCAGATTAGGGCATATGTTTGACACTAGTAGACTTATCTTGGCCAGGAATGCCTATTTTGCCATTGCTAGTTTGCTTTTGATGTTCTTGCTCCGTCCGTCATTGGTTATTTTACTATATAGGTAGCTGAATTCCTTAACTTCATCTACTTCTTGATTATCAGTCCTGATGTTAAGTTATTCGCTTTTCTCATTCCTACTACTTCTCATTACTTTCGTCTGTCTTCGATTTACTCCCAGTCCATATTCTGTACTCATTAGATTGCTCATTCCATTCACCAAATCATGTAATTCTTCTTCACTTTCACTCAGGATTGCAATGTCATCAGCGAATCGTATCATTGATATCCTTTCACTTTCAATTTTAATTCCACTCCTGAACGTTTCTTTGTATTCCATCATTGTTTCTTCGATGTACAGAATGAAGAGTAGCGGAGAAAGACTACATCCCTGTCTTAGACCCTTTTTAATCCGAGCTGTTCGTTCTTGGTCGTCCAGTCTTATTATTCTCTCTTGGTTCTTTTACATATTGTATATTACCAGTCTCTCCCTATATAATTTCGAACATCTTGCAGCATTTGGCATTGCCGAAGGCTTTTTACAGGTGGGCAAATCCTATGAAACGTTTCTTGATTTTTCTTCTTCATGGAATGAATACAGAGGTAAAACTAGTCGTTTGCTTCCTACTTGTCTGAGTAACTCTATTACGAAGTTGATAAAAGTTCATATGAGTTATGAGGCAATTCTTCAAAGTTTCCGAATGTTAATGTGTTTGGATTTCAGGTACTTGCTTTTGGCTCAATTGATTGTCATGATTGCGTATGTTCAATTTTTCGTAATGGTTCGTGGGTAAATAGTGTAATTTTTGAAGGCTAAATTATGTAATTGTTGCTTTTACTCATGCTGACAGCAAAAAATTAAAGGAAAAGGTACACTACATGGAATTCGTAAGCAATGTAGTAAGATCATAATTGAAGGGAAGAAATTGAGAAGCGAATACACCTTTGATGTATGGCGTGAAAACTGTTGTGAAATGTGGGTAGATACGTCACGCAAGGACGCCCGAAATATGTGATGACCGTCGTGAAATCCCTTAACTAGCCTCACAGCCCATCTCAGTAGGCAACCTAGCGTGACAACTGCGCTTGGCGTGTTGCGGAGCCAGCAGCCGGCAGGGGCGCTGCGTGCTTTGTCACCCGGCCGCGAACAAACGGCCGCTAACTCTGTGCAAACACAATAAAGGCCGCGTGTCTCTCCGTCGAGTCACGAAAGCTGGCCTGGGAGATGAATGGCTCTCCTCGGCAGTCCAAACAACTGCTATTAAGCAAATACCTGCAGTTGTTTTGACAGAGATGAAGAAGCGCAGTACGCCGTTTCGCTTCGCGGGGATGCTTCAGAAACTTTCTCATTTGCGTCTAGAAACAGCATTCGTTTAGCTGGAAGCAGAAACGCTTTTACAGCTCACATATCATTCTTAAAACAGTCGAGATTACAGTAATTCCTAACCAACCATTGTTGTTGTTCATGAATTGAGACCAAGAAAAATGAAAAGGAAGAAAAAACCTGAAAATTAAGTTTTTCATCATGAAAGACTAGTTTTGGTGATACATTGCACTACTGCGCTTTAATTTTTGAAATATACCCTAAATGATTGCAGAAGTACTTTCAAATCGCTGTAAATTAAATACTAGTTTGATATGCTAGAATACTATTTTGAGGAACCTTACAGCGGAGATGCGAAATAATTATCGACGCAGATAAATACATATCGACTTGTTCGTATTACACTATGCCAACAGCTGTCGTTAATACTGTAATATTATTGCTACTCTGAGGTGAAACGATTGTTACAGGAGGGAACATTCTGACGGGTGCAATCAAACGTCGGAAGACTGCTTCTGGAAAAGAACTGGTCCATTTGTTAATTATTGAAACGCAACAATTGTAAAAATAAGAAATTCTATTTTTATCTTTGCAGTAGAATAAACGTTCAGACAATAACCAACAATGAAAGGAAAATGTTGACAGAGCTTGTAAATCAATACCAGTAATACAGAAATTACATATAATAAAAGAAAAGCGTAGACGTTCCTAATGAGATCACAGAACCGGCTAATGACTTACTAAATTTAGTGCAACTGAATACGAGTGTATGGACTGCAGAGGAAATAAATAGAGGCGAAAAATGACCAAGATTGGTTATATGTCTGAAACAGAAGAAGCACAACCGATCAAATATAACTGTTTCCCACGTTTTTCGGAAGGAATTACATCTCCTACAGATTTATCCAATGGGTCTCTATCTACATCTAGTCGATTACTCTGCGATTCACAGTTCCTGGCCGAGGGATCATCGACTCACCTTCCAGCTATTTCTTTGCCGTCCCACTCTCGAACAGCGCGTGCGAAAAACAAACACTTAAACCTTTCCGTACGTTCTCTGACGTTTCTTATTTATGATGGTCATTTCTCCCTATATACATGGACGCCAACAAAACATTTTCGCACGCGGAGGAAAAAGTCGGTGAACTTGACATATACTATTTCTACCGCTAGTTTTCTGTGTTCGTTCCAGTATACGTCACTTGTATAATAAAGGCTCTTTCCAGCTACGTTTGCATAATGCGCTGCGTTTACTTTCTGTGAGGGTCAACTACCAGTCCCTGTATCAGGCGTCAGTTTCCTGCAAGTCTCCTGCATTGCGTAATAATCTTTTGGCGTTGCATGTTTCTTATGTACAGCATGATTATTCGCAGACAACCTCATGGACCTTCCAGTCCTGTATTATATGTATAGTAAAACAGAGTAAGTCCGAAGTAAAATCTTCATCTGACGTTTTAGTCCCATTAGAAAATGTTGGATTGTATCTGCTATGGAGTTATGACGATGGCTACCGGTTTTTAGAACCTCGTATTTTGTTGACGAAGCTACTGTGCGGAAGAAAGTCGAATGTTTTTCAGAAAACTGGGAAGGCGGTATCAACATGGGTAGCGTTGTATACAACTCTCTAGATCACAAGGACGAACTAAACGAGGGGGAATTCACATTCTCGAGAAAAAATTATCACTTTCTCTGCATTGTTTGGATTCTCAAATACGAGTGGTAGGCGAAGCGATAAGCCGACGGACGAAATCATAACTGACAAAATATTCGAAGTCTTTTACTATAGCCGCTCGGGATTAGCCGAGCGGACTAAGGCGCTGCAGTCATAGACTGTGCGGCTGGTCCCGGCGGAGGCTCGAGTCCTCGCTCGGGCATGGGTGTGTGTGTTAATACTTAGGATACTTTAGGGTAAGTAGTGTGTAAGCTTAGGGACTGATGACCTTAGCAGTTAAGTCCCGTAAGATTTCACACACAATTTTTTACTATATAAATAATAACCTCTTGTCAGGTTGCACCGGCATCACGACTTGTAAAGTACTGTATCTGCGATCTTTTAACTGTAGGGCATTTCTGAAAATGTTGAAAGTGAGCAATATGTAACATCCCGGTTGTGTTCCCTGTAGTCTTCGATCGGTTAAAATATTCAAACTTCGAAACCTTAGTCGTATTATTCGCGCCACGTCCAGTATGTGTCGAACGCAATAACTATGAAATTAAATTTTTGCTTGTTAACGTTTCCTTCTCAGGTAGAATTAGAATCCTTTGCACGAACAGTGTCAATAAATTACGCGACAGAGCAGAGCTCGAAAGTACCGGCTATTTGTATTTCTGTTCATTTTACTTTCTTCTTACTTTTCAAATTTTTTATTTACTTTTTTGTTGTTAAACGATAGTATCCACAGTCATATGCGAGTATTCAGGGCATCTCGTGACGAAATATTCCTTTTCCTTCAGTTTCACTCACTCGCTCTTTAGTCACGAAAGGCACAGACTGCAACAATTCCTCTACAGCCAGCCAGAGTGGTCGAGGGGTTCTAGGCGCTACAGTCTGGAGCCGGGTGATCGCTACGGTCGCAGGTCCGAATCCTGCCTCAGGCATGGATGTGTGTGATGTCCTTAGGTTAGTTAGGTTTAAGTAGTTCTAAGTTCTAGGGGACTGATGACCTCAGTAGTTAGGTCCCATAGAGCGCAGAGCCATTTGAACCATTTGAATTCCTCTACAGTGCCAGCCTCTTCATCTCACAGTAGCACTTGCTATTATGTTCCCAATTATTTGTTTGATGTATTGCAATCTATGTCTCCCCCTATTGTCTTTTTACGCTCTACAGCTCCCTCAACTACATTTCTTATCCATCTAATTTTCAACATCCTTTTACAGCACCATATTTAGACGCCTCCACTGTCTTCTTTGCCCATTTTTCCAAGATCAGTGAGTCACTACCATACGATGCTTCTGTGTTCCATATGAATATCCTCAAAATATTCTTCCTCAGTCAAATTCAACGTTTGGTACTAGCAGACTTCTTTTGGATAGGAGTGCCTTTTTGCTTGTCCTAGATTGCCTTTTACGTCATACTTGGTCTGTCCGTCATGGGTTATTATGCTTCCAAGATAGCACAATTCCATAACTCAGACGCCGGCCGGTGTGGCCGAGCGGTTCTAGGCGCTTCAGTCTGGAACCGCGCTGCTGCTACGGTCGCAGACTGGAATCCTGCCTCGGGCATGGATGTGTGTGATGTCCTTAGATTAATTAGGTTTAAGTAGTTCTAATTTCTAGGGGACTGGTGACCTCAGACGTTAAGTTCCATAGTGCTCAGAGCCATTTGAACCATAACTTAGAAAACTTCGTGGTCATCAATTTTGATGTTAAGTTCATCACCAATTTCATTTCTTGCTACTCCGCATTGCTTTCGTTTTTCTTCGGTTTACTCTCAATCCATATTCTGTACTCTTTAGATTATTGATTACATTCAGCAGATCCTGCAATTTGTCTTCACTTTCACTGAGATTAGCAATGTCATCAATGAATCTTGCTATTGATATCTTTCCAACCTGAATTTTAATACTACTCTTCTTCTAGGTGGAGAAATCTAATGAACGCGGAAAGTTCCCCTCTGGCCTTTACCTCAGCTTAAGTCATGCAATTTGTCACTTATGAGACCATCAATTTTCTTTAGAATTCTTGTGTATGTAACTCTTGTCAGAAACTTGGATGCGTAAGCTGTTAAGCCGATTGTGCGATGATTCCTGTACTTGTATGCCTTGCTATCTTCGGGATTGTGTGCACGACACTTTTGCGACAGTTTGATGGAATGTTTCCTGTTTCATAAGATTCTACATACCAACTTGTATAGTCGTTTAGTTGTCATTACCAACAATGATCTTAGAAATAAGGAACCAAATTTTATATATCCCTTCTTTCTTGTTCGGCCGCAAGTTTTCCAACATTGTTAAACTCTCACTCTCATTCTAGATCCCCTATGTCTTCCAATCGATCGACATTTCTTTTTGTACTGCGTCATCAGACAGGTCCTCCCATCGCACAGGCGTTCAGTGTACACTGGTGTTCTAAACTTAAGGACGAAAGCAACTTTCGCAAGATGTGTCACTGCCAAGTAACATAGCTAGATGAAACTTCGACCATACGTAAAAGAAACTGCTACAGAATAGTGCTGAAAGTACCTAAAAGAAATACACATTGTCAAGAACAGAAATGACTCTTCTATTCAAAGACAGTAGTTATACTGAAGTACCCGACTCATGAGGGTCCCCTAGACATTATAAACGACGGGACGTTATTCTTAACAGGGATGCGTGATCACCAAGGACGGGAATTCCTGCTCTGGAACATGCTCCCATACTGCGTACAAGGTTGAGAGGGAGCTCTTGTGGTAGAGCGTTCAATTCCTCCAACAGTGCGTGTTGTCTTCCTGCAGTACGTCTCTAAATGCATCCCGTAAGTGTTTGACGAGATTTAAGCCTGGGGGAACGAGAAGACCAGCCCATTCACAGAATATTCTCTCGTTTAAAGAGATCCTTCACCTGAGCTGTCCGTTGCGGTCGCGCATTATCATCCGTAAGAATGAAATCAAGGCCGAATGCAACCCTGAAAAGACGCACTTGGGGGAAGGAGTACAGTGTCACAATAACGTTTACTGGTGAGAGTAGCTTGTCCAAAGATTTGGAGGTCAGTACGCCCATACAGCATTATGCCTCTCCACATCGTAATAACTGTGCCACCAAAACGATGTTGTTCGACAATGTTCCTGTTTACGTTACGCGTTCCCACGTCTCGCCATATTGCCAAAGATACTACGTATTTTGACATTCTTTTTGCGAATCATTTCTGCGGTCTCAGCGGTGTTGCCATTCACTTGACCAATGCTCCATTGTTACATATGTTCTAAATGTGGAAATGAAGTCTGAACAGGTTGAGCCTGAACAGAAATTACAAGTATTATTGAAAGTATTTTTGTAACTTCTCAGTAATTGTTAACTTCTCTCTCCTTTTTGTCAGATTACTGAGGAGTTCCACGTGCTTCTTGAATTAGGTGTTAGTCGTCTAGGGAAATCCACACTGTGCTCTAACATCATCTTAGTAGGGATTGTTCACCGTTTCCTATCTCCATGTTGTAAAAGAGCCGCATGAGTATATTTAGTGTAACTGCAGCCTTTTTACAGCATAGCGTTTGTAATAATTGTTAATTGTAGAACTGATTAAAAGGCAACGAAGGGAGGAGCTTAGGGCCCTCAGCGCCGAGATTGTCAGCGGAAATGTACCGAGCTAAACACGAGATTTGCACATCGCCCCCTCTCTTTGCTAACAGCAACAGACCCATTCACTTCAACTACCACACCCTAGCACAACAAAGTTGACGAAAAAGTGCTTGTAAACTATTTAGTTCTCTTATTCACAGTGCATATGATGAAAATCAGAGAAAATCAACTTCATTTAACTTTTAGTCTGTTATATATTATTCTTCATTTTTCTGATTCCACTTGTAAAAAAAATTACCTCAAAAGCGATTAGCTCCTGATTTACTTATTTTTTAAATGGCTGGTTTATGGGAGTCGAAGATGCAACTACAAATATCTGACGTGAAATTAAACGAAACATCTTTTCAGTTAAAAAAAATCAATATCAGTTTCATTTCATTTGTTATTTCCTTCCTGTATTCAGACAGTTTGATGTTGTCAGGAGTTCAAAAGTAGTTTTCGTGACACAATGCACTGCAAAACCAATTTCGCCTATTAACGGAAATTTAATTTAACTTTAGCTGTTGTTTCAGGTAAGGTAAATTAGAAGACCTATCATACAGCTAATCCGAAAGCTGCGCATAATGAACCCAGGGCATAACAGTAATACGTTCTTAAAAAGAAGAGAGAGGAAAGCATGAACTGACACAGTGAATGAAGAATGAAAATACGGTACTGACTTTAATACATGACCTTAGAGTGGATAAAGAAATTAGCAAGTTGTGGTAAAATGCAATTCTAAAAGTAAATAAGTAAATAAATAATCAGTGAGCATAATTATGAATTAAATTATGTAAACTTATAACACGAATTGAAAATTGCAAACTTTTCTGTTGTCTAGCAGGTTGCTCATACACTGAAGAGACAAAGAAACTTGTACACCTGCCTAATATTGTATAGGGCCCCAGCGAGCACGCAGAAGTGGCGCAACACGACGTGACATGGACTCGACTAATGTCTAAAGTAGTGCTGGAGGGAAGTGACACCATGAATCCTGCAGGGCTGTCCATAAATCCGCAAGAGTACGAGGGGTGGAGATCTCTTGTGAACAGCACGATGCAAGGCAGCCCAGATATGCTCAATAATGTTCATTGTCTGGTGAGTCTGGTGGCCAGCGGAACTGTTTAAACTCAGAAGAGTGTTCCTGCAACCACTCTGTAGCAATTCTGGACGTGTGGGGTGTCACATTGTCCTGCTCGAATGCACAATTGACATGAATGGATGCAGGTGATGAGGCGGGATACCTAAGTACGTGTCACCTGTCAAAGTCGTATCTAGACGTATCAGGGGTCCCATGTCACTACAACTGCAGACGCCCCACACCATTAAATGGCCTCCACTAGCTTGAACCGTCCCCTGCTGACATCCAGGGTCCGCCGACTCATGAAGCTGTCCCCATACCCGTACCCGTCCATCCGCTCGATACAATATGAAACGAGACTCGCTCGACAAGGCAACCTGTATCTTCCCATCAACAGTCGAATGTCGGTGTTGACTGGCTCAGGCCAGACGTAAAGCTTTGTGTCGTGCAGTCATCAAGGATACACGAGCGGGCCTTCGACGCCGAAAGCCCAAATCGATGGTATTTCTCTTTGAATAGTTCGCACGCTGACATTTTTTGATGGCCCAGCATTGAAATCTGCAGCAATTTGCGGAAGGGTTGCATTTATGTCATGTTGAACGATTCTCTTCAGTCGTCATTGGTCCCGTTCTTGCAGGATCTTTTTTCCGGCTGCAGCTAAGTCGGAGACTTGATGTATTGGACGTCTTGCTATTCACGATATACATAAATGACCTTGTGGATAACATCGGAAATTCACTGAGGCTTTTTGGGGATGATGCTGTAGTATATCGAGAGATTGTAACAATGGAAAATTGTACTGAAATGCAGGATAAACTCCAGTGGAAGACTCTGCAGGAGAGACGCTCAGTAGCTCGGTACGGGCTTTTGTTGAAGTTTCGAGAACATACCTTCACCGAGGAGTCAAGCAGTATATTGCTCCCTCCTACGTATATCTCGCGAAGAGACGTTAAGGATAAAATCAGAGATATTAGAGCCCACACAGAGGCATACCGACAATCTTTCTTTCCACGAACAATATGAAATTGGAATACAAGGGAGAACCGATAGAGGTACTCAAAGTACCGTCTGCCACACACCATCAGGTGGCTTGCGGAGTATGGATGTAGATGTAGATGTTTTACCGTACTCTTGATATTCGCGGTACGCTCGTGAAATGGTCGTACGGGAAAGTCCCCACATCATCGCTATCTTGGAGATGCAGTGTCCCTTCGCTCTTGCGCCGACTATAACAACACGTTCAAACTCACTTAGCAGGCCGCTGTGGCCGAGCGGTCCTAGGCGCTACAGTCCGTAACCGCGCAGCTGCTGCGGTCGCAAGTTCGAATCCTGCCACGGGCATGGATATGTGTGATGTCCTTAGGTTAGCTGGGTTTTAGTAGTTCTAAGTCTAGGGGACTAATCACCTTAGATGTTAAGTCCCATAGTGCTTAGAGCCATTTTTTTTCAAACTCACTTAAATCTTGATAACCTGCCGTTACAATAGTAGTAACCGATCTAACAACTGCGCCATACACTTGTCTTATATAGGCGTTGTCGACCGCAGCGCCGTATTCTGCTTGTTTACATATTTCTATATCTGAATGTTCATGCTTATACCAGTTTCTTCAGCGCATCAGTGTAGAATATGTAAAGTATCAGGAATTATGATTTGTGATACAACCACTGGTATTACATAGATTAAAATCTGTTGAATCTGGACGTTGGTGGGACTTTCTTAATTTCAGAACAGAAAGAAATCTTTGACAGACATACGTTCAACCAAACCTTAAACTAACTTTAGCGACGTTTTGGTCTGTTTACGTATCTCCATAAGGGAATACGCATGCCTATATCAGTTTCTTTGGCGCTTCAGTGTGTATATGTAGCATGTTTTCACGCTACAAAAAATGCAATTCTTTGGCGCTGATGTCAAACGACCAACAATACCAAGTGAAATTTCCTCAGTGGCTGATGAACATAATCGAGGCTAACTTCACTTAAAAGAAGGAATATTCCAACTGAGACCTAGATACTTATTCCTTGGAACGGTTACGCAGAAGTTGTTCAGCACGTACGTCAGTGACTTTCTCTTGAGTCTCGTGGCGGGTAAGAACAATACAGGGCTGTTGGGTAAATTTTACGGAAAATGTGCCAGCATTGGTCTCGGTTTCGTACGGTCGAAGGAACTGTTCCTAATATCCGTGCATCCGAGCAGCTGAAACACAGGATACACGGTACCCGTCGGAGATGTGGTCCGAGCCCAGAACCGCGCATTACATGCAAATGGATGGCTTGCACTCGGCTGATTGCTATCTCGGCGAGTGCGGAGAAAGTAAGCTACTTTTAATCTGCAAAGGCTGCGCCCATAATAATGCCTCCCATCTGATCATTATTCTGCGGCATCTGGGTTGCGCGCCCGCGTCTAACTGCTACTATAGGTGCCTAATGAGTTATTCACGTCTGATTTCACGATTCTCTTCCTGTACGTCGGACACACCACTTGCATCTGTAATGTCCGTCGTGACATTTGAGTTGTGCAACGTTTCACAACCTAATTCGCGCTAGCAAAATGACGAGCTGCAGTCGTGAGCTTTTGTTAGCAGTATATTTCCACAACCTGTGGTTTAGAGGGGCTGATAACAGACGACAAAGGTACTGTCGCAACTGCGATAAAAGAACGGTGGAGTTTAATACTAATCTAGAAGAGAGGCGTTGCTCAGTGGCTTCACATCCAAACGTTTGGAGTTCAGATTACCTCAGGTCCAAGAATATTTTCCTTTATGCAATTTAGTAAAATGCTACGTATTAAACATCAATGCCAGTGACGCTTCCATGATCACGATGTGTTAGCCTGTTACAAAGAATGCCCATCACTACATTAAACTTTAACCTGTGAGTTCAAAAAAATGGTTCAAATGGCTCTGAGCACTATGGGACTTAACTTCTGAGGTCATCAGTCCCCTAGAACTTAGAACTACTTAAACCTAACTAACCTAAGGACATCACACACATCCATGCCCGAGGCAGGATTCGAACCGTAGCAGTCGCGCGGTTCCAGACTGTAGCACCTAGAACATCTATGAGTTCGTAAAATACTATTTTATTGGTTTTAATGCTCTGAAAATATTCCGCGTTATATGATATCTGACCCGTAAGTGAACAAAACGTGATCGGTCTAACTTATGTGCTGTTGTGACTTTCTCATAGTGCTACTGAACAGTGAATGGGGGATTTAACATAAACTAAGCCAACATGAATTGAAACCATCGCCTTTACAACCAATCTCATTTAACTACACCATAACTGTGTTAATGAATCACTCCTTTTTGTAGGAGTTATTCGTGCAATGCAAATGATCTTGCACTCTGTATACTACAACACCTAATAAACTAAAATGAGATCGTATGACTTGGACTTAAGTGAAAAAAAATGCAGTTTAGTGAAGATGAGAACTCTTTAACGATCTTCGAGACCAGAACACTTACAAAATTTTCAAGAAAGAGATTACAAGTGATATAATAGAGAATTTTGTCTTATTGTCACAACAGTGTAAAAAAACTTGTCATCTGAAAATAAAAAGGTTCTGCAACAGATGCTGCCGTTTTTGAAAGTAGCTAATAGAACATTTTTCGAACAGTAAATCGATTAATATGGCTTTGCGCACTGTAAAATTAAAAGAAAGATTCGAAATAATTTCATCTTAGGATAGGGTATCTCTAAAATCCACCTAAGGGACGTTTTCATAATTAAAGAAATATCCAGGATGCTGGACAAGAGCAAAAGTTTCAGTTTGAGCCAGGAAGCCCTCATCTTGGGATTTAGAGATTTCCAATGGTCTGCTGACGATTAAAAAGACTCAGGTAGATCGATTTTTGTAATACTCTTATTTATCCACTCAACTGAATAAGCTGCTACGTACACACACGTTATGGCCAGTCGTTACATCGTCGTATAAAGTTCTGTTAAGCATAAATTTCATTTACACAACACTGGTGTCCGACTATTATCACTCTCTTTGAGTCGCGACAGGTGCTTCTCGCACGACACTGTTAACATAATATGACACTACGAGGAAGATAGAGTCATACTAGATTAATTAACTGTTTACGAAAGAGATGTAACGTGCACAGGGAATCACATACGTGCATCCAGATCATGTGGAATATCTTCCAACGACGTGAAGTACAGTGTGTTAATGAAGACTACTGTTCCCACTCCTCATTGTGAACACCCAAATGTTGGTCGTGTTTGCCTACCTTACATTGTTAGTAACTACTATGAACGTGCAAAAACAACATTTATATCGAACAAAGAACGACACGTAGTTCCTCGTAATTCAATGGCGCAGTTATTCAACGATATGTTTGGGCTTCGAACTTTCAACGCAGGAAAGTATTAATCTCAAATTGGCGTATCTGAGTCTGTACGCGGTTCGAAATCTTCTATTAAACCTGTAAGTGGACATATTGGTAACGAAAGGAAAATGACGGAGAGGAGGCAGAATCACTGCATTCGGACGTCCGAAATTCTTTCAAGGCGGAGGATCGTAATGCGGTTCAGTCATTTCATGAACGCCGGTATACTAGGTACTGAGATTAAAAGTCGCGGTATACATAAGCAAGTACTACAGTCGTTTAATAGCTGAAAGACAACTGAACCGAACGAGATACCTGTCAGGTTCTAAATAGATGCAAAAGAAATTCATCCCCTTCTAACAGTAACGCATCGTAGGTGGTTGGAGCAACGCTCGGTACCTAGCGAATGGAAAAAAAAGTGCAGGTCATGCCCGTTTTGAGTCAGGATCGTATGAAAGACGGTCGTAATTAGACGCCTATATGGCTTACGTCAGTATGTTGTAAAATTGTAAACGTGGGTTACGCTCACGCACGAGGGCATGCTGAAAAGTAATGCCTCCGTTTTTTATGTGAAAAATCTTGAAGCCTTACAATAGAAGGAACATTATTAACATGGTACATCTTTATTCTTCATGTCCACGATTTGCAGCTCTCTGGCGCTAGGAGGGCTCCGAATTGTAGCGTGTATCATGGTGGTGTGTAAGATAACTATCTCGGTGCGAGGCACCAGTCGACTTTCATTTGTTTCCAAAACTTAAAGACACGTTCAAGGACTTCACTTTGATAGTAATGAAACACTGCAGCAATGACGGTATCAACTAACTGGTTTTTCGTTCGGAGAAATGCGTTCGTCACCAGGGTGACTATGTTAAGAAACAAATAAATAGAAATTACGAATGAAGATATCGATTGTTAATAAGATTTCTTTTATTTAAAAACTTTATTAGTTTTCCCATAAAAAAACTGAAGTATTACTTTCTAGCACCCAAACGTATTATGACGTTTCTGGAAAACGAAAATCTCCTCCGTAAAAGTCAACATATATTCCTCAAATTGAGATCTTGTGAAACTCAGGTCACTCTGTTCCTCCGTGAGATTTGTAGCAATGTAGGAAACGGCGCTCGGGTTGACGTCATGTTTCTTGACTTCAGGATGGCATTTGACACTGTTCTGCAATGCCATTTAGTGAAGAGAGACGGGCTTACTGAGTATCAGGACAGGTTTGTAACTAATTTGGGGACTTCCTTGCAGACAGAACTTACCACGTCGGTCTTAACAGCACTAAATCGACAGGTGTAAAGGTAATTCCCAGAGTAACCCAATGGGCTCCGGACCAATAATGCTGACAGTAAATATAAATTATCCAGTAGATAAAGTCGGATGCTCCATAACGCTGTTCGCAGATGATGCGGTTGTCTATAAGAAAGCAGCAACGCCAGAAGGCCGTAGCGAGGATCGATGATTTCCGCAGAAACTAATAGTTGATCTTGAACGTAAAATATAAATAGGTGAAGAAATCCACCTCAGTACGTTACACCATTTGCGGCAAATCGCTAGAAACAATAATTACCGTGCAGTACCTAGGATAATCATCCGCAGTAATAGGATGGTTGATTTGGAGGGAGGAGACCAAACAGTGAGGTCATCGGTCCCATCGGATTAGGGAAGGAGGGGTAGAAAGTCGGCCATGCCCTTTCGAAGGAACCATTCCGGCATTTGCCTGTAGCGCTTAGGTAAACCACGGAAAACCTAAATCAGGATGGCCAGACGCGTATCCCAGTGACTGGAAGTGTAACGATCAAATAAAACGAATTGTAGGAAAAGCAGATGAGATGCTGAGATTCATTGGAAAAATCTAATGGAATTGTAGTTCGTCCCTGAAATAAGTGGTTTACAGTACACATGATCGACTGATAAAAAACACTTGTTCGACCGATTCTTGAGTATTTTTTTCATCAGTCTCGAACGCTTACCAGGTAAGGACTGATAGACAAGATACAACAAAGAGTGAAGTGTTTCGTCATGGGATCACTTAGTCGGTATGAGGGCGTTACGGAGATGCTCAGCAAAGACGTTACAAGAGATGCGTTGTGCACTAAGAAGACATTTACTGTCGAATTTCAAAGGAAGTACGTTCCACGAAGAGTCGGGCACCACACTACTTTCTCCCATATACGTCTCGCGAAATACCAGACAGCAAACCCCGAGAGGTTACACCTATTATGGATGTTCATCGACAGTCGTTCTTCCCATGCGCCATTAACGAACGGACTAGGGAAGGAGGCAAAAAGATAATAGTGCTGGAGGTCCCCTTCACCAAGCACCGAAAGATGGCTTCTGGAGCATTGATGGCGAACTACATTTGCTTCTCTCAGCTCTTAAGTTTGTTTCATAATCACGAAAACTAAGTGCGTGGTTGTTATTTGTGAATGCCTTTGTTGTCCTCTTAAATCCGCAGACTGGTTTGATGTAACTCAAGCATGGTGCATTACCCTGCGCAAGCTTCTTCATCCGTGCATAACTACTGCAACCTGCACCTTTTTGAACGTGTTACTGCAATCACGCTTTAGTCTCTCCCTACATTTTTAGCCTGTCACACTTCACTTCATCAACAAAATTACTACTCTTTCATGTTTCAGGATATGTCCTATACTGAGGCATGAAGGAGTAGTAATTTTGTTGATGAAGAAACTGCAGGGAGACTTGAGATGACTTTTTTCCCCAATTTGATTGAGTAACTCATTAATTACTCTACCTATCCATCTAATCCTCAGCATTATCCCTTAGCACCATATTCCAGAAACTTCTGCTGTCTTCTTGTTTCGACTGCTTATTGTCCAGGTTTCACCTATGTACAAAGCTGCGCTCCAGACAGATGCGTTCAGAAAAGACTTCCTAACATTTAAGTTGATATGAGATTGTAATAAATACTTTTTCCAGAAAAGATTTTCTTACTGCAGCCAGTCTGAATTTTATATCCTCTTTGCTTCGGCCATCGTCAGTTATTTTGGTGCCCAAAATAGCAAAACTCATCTACTATTGTTAGTGTCTCATTGTGTGATCCAATTCTTTCAGCATTACCTGATTTAGTTCGACTACATTCCAGTAGCCCTGTCTTACTCTTGTTGATGTTAATCGTACAACGAGGATCGAGATTTTAATCATAAGTCATATTTTTTCCTGAGCTCCATGATGGATTTTACAACAATTTAAGCACGAATACAGGTACTGTAATATATAAAAATGTATTTTTAGTGAGCTTGTAAAGTCATGTTTATACCTTCTTTAGTAATAGATCATATTTTGGTCCGCTGATGCCATAATAGGTCCTTTTCCGGCCAAATTTTACCAAAAATGCATATACTTATCGTATCTTTAAGGACACACGGATAAAAACATGACAATGTTGCTCACATGACCTTATTTCAGGTAATGTTTTTATCAAAAAACACAAAAATTAGTACAAAGCTTTACTTATCAGGACTATAGCAGACAAACAGCGAAAATACCAGTCGGTTCGCTGACGTAAGACATTGTTACGCGGGGTCAATAAAACTTTCTGGAGGCCAATAAAGGCGGCTTCCGACGTAGTAAACACCGCACACCTGGTCACACTGTTCGGTTTGATTATAAAATCAGTTCAATTCATTATACAGAAAGTTTAGCGTAGAAAAACTTTTTAATGTGCAACAACACTGTAATACCACCAAACACAGCAGCTGTGGGAAGAGAAGTGTCAAAAATTATAGCAGAACAACGCTGTTATTTGAGCAGAGAGGTGCAACTTCAACCGTGCAAATCATTCTTCATAGACTTCTCTGAGATGATGCTCTCTTGCAACATCACTTGGAGAACCTGAAGAATCCTCACTTCAGACAGTCCTTGAAGAACTACAAACACATACAGTTCCAAATGAATATACATTGAGAAACAAGTATTTATACATGAACTATAAGGAGGTGCTCAGCAAAATCCGAATTAATGTTGCTGACCAAAAGCTCTTGATGCCCATAGGTGAAACCTCTGATGTAAGTGGGCTTTAAGATTCAAATGCTGTTGCTGGTGTTCTAGAAGTTGACGAGCCTGGAGAAATATTCCTTGTAAGGTGTGAAGTTTTCGAGGGAGTTAACAACACGACAATGCCATTTTGTTTGAAAAGTCTATGAAGCTACTGTGCCGGATGATATGAGCAGAGACAACGTTTTGCTGCTAGTAACAGATGTTGCTTCATACTTGGGTACAGCAGCCAAGGCGCTTCAGATTCTCTAACCCAGTGTGGTGTATGTCACTTGAGAAAAGATGCTATAAAATTGCCCTGATGAAGACAAATTAATTGCCAGTGTCAAGAAAATCTATGTGAAGCTCCGCAACGAGTGCAGAAACTCATGGAGCAAGCACTTCCACTTCCCCTTTCCACGTCAGCCCGTTTTTACACGACAGGGTACTTGGCTTAATGCTCCTGAATATTACTGCACCAAAATAAAGACAGTCTTTCGTGGGCTTAGTAATAACGAGTCAAGTTATAGCAAAACTGTGAAAGAAGTCTTTACAGATACCTTGTTTCGAAACGAGGCATACATCAACGCCAACATGTAGAGGTATCAAAAGCCATCATACGACTGGAAGCTGCTGATACTCCACTGTGTGACGCACTGGATGTTGTACAACACGAGTAGACTGAGTTAGGTTGAGCTCGTGGTCATTTAAAAACATTTTGCAAAGTGTACTTCAGCGGAATCCTGGATTTTCTACCACCAGCAAAATTACTGACAGTTTTTCTGGGGTGCTACAAAATCTGCAGACAATGAATCAGAGCTGGCCTGCAGTGAGCTGGCCGCCTTCAAATGCGCTCCTGTGACGTCCTGCAAGGTGGAGAGCAGCTTGTACAGGTACAAAATTATCGTCAGTAGCAACCGTCAATCTTTGAAAGTGCACCTTGTGACCCAGCGTAGCTCTGCAGAAACTGGAAGACTGGCAGGACGTGTTAACTAATTTGGAATACTTTTACCAAGTGTTGTGCAGTAGTAAAAGCATGGTTTTGTTGTTTGGACAGCTGTTATTGTTTTCGCTGTACTTCTTGTTTTTTTTCGAAATAGACGAAGACATTTGAAAAATACGTGCTAGTTACTTTCAAACACTAGAAGAAAGTAAGAAATGGGTTTTGTATTACATGATATATAAACAAACTTACGAGTACACGAATGTTTTGAATAAACTCATATAAAGTAATATTTTATTTTTAAGATCATATTGATATAATTTTAGGTCATACATGCTTACGTATTTCGCTGTTTTTAGATCATTAAACTCCGGGTCTTACTTATACCCTCTTTTCAAGACATACCATGCCATTCAGTTGCTCTTCAAAGTCCTTTGCTGTTTCTGTATTATAAAGGCGAATATAAATAGACCGTCCTTACTACCAGTGGTGGTCTCACACTATACCAGATCACATTTCCCTTTATTGTCATACATCAGGTGTGTATACTAGCACTTGAGAAATTTTGGAAGATGTGAGAGACAGTCAACAAGTTTCCGTTTGAAGGCGTTTCTGGCACACTGGACACGCATTCGGGAGGACGACGGTTCACTCCCGCGTCCGGCTATCCTGATTTAGGTTTTCCGTGATTTTCCTAAATCGCTCCAGCCAAATGTCGGGATGGTTTCTTTGAAAGGGCACGGCCAACTTCCTTCCGCGTCCTTCCCTAATCCGTTGAGACCGATAACCTCGCTTTCTGGTCTCCTGCCCCAAACAACCCAACCCAAGGCGTTTCTGCAGCGTATATGAAACGTAGATCGACTCCGATGCCAGCACACAAGCACCAACATGTAGATAAGGGAATAGCGTGGCATTCGAGTTTTTACGACGTGCAAGTGGTAAACGCAAAAACGTGAACTATAGCTACTTTATTACCAAATGCACCCAAACAGGACCAGAGTGCTGCTATTCTTTTGTTGGCTGCCGAAGGGCAAACGCCGGTAGATATCCAGCAGAAAATGAAGCATATAAATATGGGGTAGCATGTCTGTCGAAAAGCACCGTGATGCAATGGTGCAACAAACGGTTCTGCAGTCTAATGAAAACACACGTTACCACATCGCAAGCGTCGTAACGCAGACGTTACGCCAGCTCAAGGCGCAGGCCCTCGAGCGATCGCCTTATATGCCTGATCACTCCCCATGCGATTATCACGCCTAGGGCCCCTTAAAAAAGGCCCTGAATTGTCGATGATTTCTTCACGCATCAAGACACATTGCTTTACCAAACGGATATCTCCAACCTGGTGCACCGGCGGGATGATTACCTCAATGCCCACGGGAATTTTGCCTGATTGGCATCCCGATTCGGGACTACACGGTCTTCGAACGGAAACTGTTTGACCGCCCAATACACTTATCGTTCGCTCTTCCATTTGCTCTTAATTCCAGTGAAATTCTAGATGTCAAAAAAAGGCCAAAAGCAAGTATTCTCTGCCCAGCAAATGGGTGGTCCGCAGCACAGAGACGCACAAGAAAGCCGGATGGGGATCCACGGCGTCTAACACGAAGTACCTGCCGGCCATTGATCGGGCTCTGGCCCGAGCAAGCGCGATCACGCCAAAACCCATCCCGGCTCGTTTAATTGAATCCTGATTCCAGGTAGCAGGCGACAACTCGGCCGCCGGCGCAGCTCGGTGGCGTATCATTACACGGGCCAGTGGTCGCGAACAGAGGGCCGTGTCCACTGGCTGGCTGTTGTTGCTTTGGGAGGCGCGGGCGATACGCCGGCGATACCGCTCACTGCCCAAGTCCCGCCTCCGGCCGTGGCTACGGTCTCGTGTGGAGGAGGAGGTATCCGCCTATACGAGTCCCTCACGTGTCACCTTAAGGCGCAGTAAACTGGAGGAGCGGGGTAATTAACTCCTGAGGCGGAAAGATTTACGGGACCTGCGTGGGGCTTGCTGTCTTCTGCGGAAGGGCCCTTATGCTTGTTCCCCACCCTTTTCTCGCCACTCCCATTCCGCGACCGTTTTCCTGTCCGAGTCGATCATAACTCACCACCCACTGACTTCAGGCTGGGTCCGTCATGTCAATGATTTTGCAATCTGGTGGTCTGCAGACTGAGAACATGGGGAAACATTGCGCCTTGGAGCACAGACAGTATTTAATTTAATTCACCAGATTCCTTGGACTCATGCACGACCAGACTATTTTCTCATGAGACGAAACGCTAGATAGTTCACGGACTGACTATAAGAAAATTTAAAACACGAAAACGTGAACATAAAAGTAAAGCAAAAAGAATTATATTAGTATATACAGTAAATAATTCGCTGTAACGTAATCCTCCCCAAAACTGTGAAAAACTCTAGAGAATAGAAGGAGAGTGTCACAAAAATAAATAAACCATTTCAAATTGGATTTCATCCCTCAAATCTTTCATGGTTAATGGAGGCCTACATGCAAAGAAACCTCCAGAACAGAGTAAAAGTTTTATAAATACCTTAAGAAGTACTACGTAATTGCGCCGATCAGTATGTTGCAGCTCCATTTGAATACATCTACGTTATTAAATCGAATGAGAGGGATACATACACTAGGATGGTCAGCTTAGATTTCCCAGGTGCTTGCTAACAACCGCGCAACAGGCTGTTCTTTTCTGGGCTACGGATACTCTCTGTGAGGGCTTCTTTTCAGGAACTGTAACTGTGCTACGTGGAGCAGTGGTTAGCACACTGGACACACATTCGGGAGGAACACGGTTCAAACCCGCGTCCGGCCATCCTGACCTAGGTTTTCCGTGATTGCCCTAAATCGCTTCAGGGAAATGCCGGGATGGTTCCTATGAAAGCATACGGCCGACTTCCTTCCCCATCCTTCCATAAACTGACGGGGCCGATGACCTCGCTGTTTGCTCCCATCCGCCAAATCAACCCACCAGTAACAGTATGTACTGTGCTTTGTTGGAGTTAAGCGAAAATTTTATTTTTGCCTGTCACGAGCTAACGTATTTGTAAGAAAGTAGAATATATGCTCTTAGAAAAATTGCACCTTCTACGTAAATATATGAGGCATGTTATTAAGTAAGAACTATTTTGAGATAAAAACAAAAAATAATTATTCTTAGCAATTTTACTTTTACATGAAAGTCTGTACTTCAGGCTGCATAATTTCCATCAATATTCGGCGAGTTTGCGTTTGTTTGTGAGTATCCAAAATGAATCTTCCGATTGAGAATACGGTGACTGTGAAATACGCGCTGTGATTCGTTTTCTTAGTTCTACAGTTCGTTAAAGCGGCTGAAATTCATCGTCAGATTAATGACATGAGTGGAGAAAACATCATGAGCGATTTGGTGGTACGGACATGGATACTGCTTTCAAAGATGACCGTACGAATGTGCATGGTGAGGAACAGAGTGGGTGATTTTCTGTCATTACCGACGATTTGGTGCAGAAAGTTGATGAGAAAGCGACAGAGAACAGACGCTTTACTCTTTCGACATTGTGTCATCACATAACGTTCCGCAGGTGCCAAGAAGTATGCTATGTGCAATTATTCCCTCATGAGGCGGCAGATTTCCACGAGGATGGTACTGGTTGTACGATACTACGAGTGCCTTAACGTTGGCGGGAATCACATTAAAATAGTAGATTAACGTACGGGTTGTCACATAAAAATAAAATTGCTAAGAAAAGTCTACTCGTTTCATTGTCTTTCAAAACGGTTCTTACTCACGAAGCAAGCCTCGTACATAGGTTTCATTTGAAGTTACACTACTGTAGTCACTGCTTCTAAAACACTTCTACCTCACCCTGGTCTTAACCATTAAATACACTACGAGATCAAAAGTATTCGGACACTTGGCTGAAAACGACTTACAAATTCGTGGCTCCTTCCATCGGTTATACTGGAATTCAGTATGGTGTCTGCCCACCCTTAGCCTCGATGACAGCTTCCACTCTCGCAGGCATACGTTCTGTCAGCTGCCGGGAGGTTTCTTGGCGAATGGCAGCCCATTCTTCAAGGAGTGCTGCACTGAGGAGAGGTATCGATGTCGGTCGGTGAGTCCTGGCAAGAAGTCGACGTTTCAAAACATCCCAGAGGTGTTCTGTAGGATTCAGGTCAGGACTTTGTGCAGACCAGTCCATTACAGGTATGTTATTGTCGTGCAACCGCTCCGTCTCAGGTCGTGCATTATGAACAGGCGCTCGATAGTGTTGCAAGATGGAATCGCCATCCCCGAACTGCTCTTCAATAGTGGGAAGCTAGAAGGTGCTTAAAACATCAATGTAGGCCTGTGCTGTGGTAATGCCACGCAAAACAACAAGGGGTGCAAGCCCACTCCGTGAAAAACACTACCACACCACAATACCACTGCCTCCGAATTTTACAGTTGCCACTACACACGCTGGCAGATGACGTTCACCGGGCATTCGCCTTACCCACACCCTGCCATCGGATCGCCACATCGTGTACCGTGATTCGTCACTCCACACAACGTTTTTCTACTCTACCATGAAATCCAAGTTTTCTCATCTCCCGCCTAACTGTCATAGAACTTGCAGTGGATTCTGATGCAGTTTGGAATTCGTGTGTGATGGTCTGGATAGATGTCTGCCTATTACACATTACGATTCTCTTCAATTGTCGGTGGTCTCTGTCAGTCAACACACGAGGTCGACCTGAATGCTTTTGTTCTGTACGTGTCCCTGCACGTTTCCACTTCCCTATGATATCGGAAACTGTGGACCTAGGGATCTTTATGAATGTGGAAATCTCGCCTACAGACGTATGACACAAGTTACACCCAATCACCTCACCACGTTCAAAGGCCGTGAGTTCTGCAGAGCGCCACATTCTGCTCTCTCATGATGTCTAATGATTACTGAGGTCGCTGATATGGAGCACATGTCAGTAGGTGGCAGTACAATGCTCCTAATAAGAAAAACGTATGTTTTTTGGGTGACCGGATACTTTTGATCACGCAGTGTACTTTAGACTCGCACATCTTCCGGAATTAGTTTCCTTGTTGCGCTAACCCAGCCATCGCCACACAAATTCCCTAGATTTCATTGACACTGCTTGGTGTCACCTCAGCAATTGCAGGATCGTTCATTTGCTGATATCGTGTATGTTCACTCTCCTTTTTGGAAAATGTGTTTTCATTCTGGGTAGATAACTTGATAAAGCGAGATAACTTCATTTGGAAATCAAAACATATGAAGAAATCAATAACAGCAATAACGGTTCTGACAGTTGAAACTTCTCCTTTGAATGTAAAGAAAGACTGTGTTGGTAAACTTCTACATTATTTGACACAGAAACAGCTGAGTAAAACTGAACGTACTCAGTTTTCTCTTTACGTATTCTGAACATTTCTAAACTGACACACAATATTTTTTTCGCAACGCAATCTGACTTTCAATAACACCTATAAAAATGGCTCTGACTAACAATATCCTATACATTTCATGAATCACTTACCTCACAAAAATCTTCGTTACTCGGACTACTGCAATACAACGAGCGCCAATACTGTCAGCTAAATAAAAGGCTCTAAGACTAACTAGTGAAGGCACTAACTACTGATAGGCGTATAGTTAGCAAATGAAAGATTTTGATAGAGAAAATGTATTTCCCTGAGTAGTGTTCAAAATCTTTCATTTGTTAACCATGTGCCTGTCAGTAGTTAGTGCCTTCAGTAGTTAGAATCTTTTATTTAGCTGGCAGTATTGGCGCTCGCTGTATTGCAGTAGTTCGAGTAATTCAAATGGTTCAGATGGCTCTGAGCACTATGGGACTTAACATCTGAGGTCATCAGTCCCCGAGAACTTAGAACTACTTAAACCTAACTAACCTAAGGACTTCACACACATCAATGCCCGAGGCAGGATTCGAACCTGCGACCGTAGGAGTAACGCGGTGCCGGACTGAAGCGCCTAGAACCGCTCGGCCACCGCGGCCGGCAGTTCGAGTAACGAAGATTTTTGTGAGGTAAGTGATTCATGAAATGTGTAGGTTATTGCTAGTCAGGGCCATTTTTATAGGTATTATTGCAAGTCAGATTGCGTTGCGCTAAAAATATTGTGTGTCAGTTTAGAAATGTTCAGAATAAGTAAATGGAAAACTGTCTGAGTACGTTCAGTTTTACTCAGCTGTTTCTGTACCAAATAACGTAGAAGTTTACCAGCACAGTCTTTCTTTACATTCAGAGGGAAAGTTTCACAGTTACATCTTCAGGCAGCTTTTCCCACACAATGAATATATTGTAACAAAACCTAAATCACGGTTATGATGAAGCCGAAGCATATCAGCAGTGAAGAACTCAGTTATTCACAGTATCGTTTTCTGTTATCTTCTTGAAGATGAAAATGCAACTGTTAGTCAACGTGATGTATGGACGTTCTGACATACAGTAGTTATGATGGAAACAGTTCGGTTTTTCCAGTGTATACTATGCAAGTGTAAGGGGAAATCGACATTTTTCCGTTTGAGGACGCTGCTGCAGCATAAATGCAATGTAGCTCTACTCTGATACGGGTACGAAAGCACCAACATATAGGCAAGGAATTAGTGGGGCATTCGTGTCTTTCCGACGTGCCTGCTGTACATGCGGAACGTGAACTATGTCGACGTTATTACCAAATACGTTCGAAGGGGAGCAACGTGCTGTTGCTCTTTTGGTTGCTGCTGAAGGAAAAACACCGTAGACGTCCATCGGAGGATGAAGAACGTGTATGGGGCAGCATGTCTGTCAAAATGCACCGTTCTTGAATGGTCAACCAAGCTCTAACTGGTCGCGCTTCGACACAAGACGCTGGTCGATCTGAGAGGCCAGTCTCAGCTAGGAGGCTAAAGTGTGAGACACTATTAGCACCCCTCCTATAGTCTAGATCTCTCCCCATGTGAATTTTACACCTTGTTCGCTTAAAAAATTGCCTTGATAGGTCAACGATTCCTGTCGGTCGAACAAGTGCCGCACGCAGTTCGGGCTGCTTCACGCAGAGGGATACGGGGCTTTA
Source organism: Schistocerca serialis cubense (assembly GCF_023864345.2). Lineage (NCBI taxonomy): Eukaryota > Metazoa > Arthropoda > Insecta > Orthoptera > Acrididae > Schistocerca > Schistocerca serialis. Next base: position 472,774,281 of record NC_064643.1, read on the forward strand.
CTAAACGGTATTGTTAGCCTGGTGCGATGGTCTGCTGATTGCCTCAATGTTCACGGCGATGTTAACTGACTGGCATAGCCATTCTGGACTGTATCGTCTTCGAACGGAAACCTTTTGATCTACCCTTGTACAAATTATCGTTAGAAAGAAATTGTAAACTTAATGAAGAAGGAGGCAAAGAGAGAGTTAGGGGTGCGGTAGAGAGGGAGAGAGTCGGGGAATAAGGAAGGGGAGAGACAGAGAGCGAGAATGCTATTGTGTCTCGACACACTCCGCCCATCTCAGAAGATCGTGTTTCAGCATTCAGGCACTGCAAAAAGTTTTGAGCTAATTTAAAAGAAAAAAATTATCTGCGGGTGTATTTTAGGACTGATACATTTGTAGCTACGATGCTGATACATTTTCCTTACTTCACAACCGCCACCACCGAATTACGCTCAGTGACCATGTCTCTTCTGCCCCCCCCCCCTTCCTCCCTCTCACCAGTATCCAGTGAACAGGACAGAAATATTAGTGTACGAAGGAACGGCGAGAGCAAGAAACGTTGTTTGTGTTTCTTCATGCACCCATTGTTAAGTAAGATGTCCCAGTATGTTGTCCTCAACGACAAGTGTTCATCAGAGATACGCGTATGGTCGAAAGTGCCCCAGGGAAGCGTGATAGGTCCGCTGTTATTTTGTGTATACGTACATGATCTGGCGGACAGAGAAATCAACAGTTGGCAGCTGTTTGCTGACGATGCTGTGGTGTATCGGGTGGTGTCGTCGTTGAGTGAGTGTAGGAGGATACAAGATGACTTGGACAAAATTTCTAGTTCGCATGATGAATAACAGTTAGCTGTAAACGTAGAGAAACCTACATTTGTGCAGATGAATAGGAAGAGTAAACCGATAATGTTCGAGTACAGCATAAGTAGTGTGCTGCTCGACACAGTCACATCGATTAAATATCTAGGCGTAACGCTGCAGAGCAACATGAATTGGAATGAACGTGTAAGGCTTGTAGTAGGGAAGGCAGATCGTCGCCTTCGATTTATTGCAAGAATTTTAGGGAAATGTGGTGCATGTGTAAAGGAGACAGCACATACGACTCTAGTGCGACCCATTGTGGAGTACTGTTCGAGTGCTTGAGGTCGGCACCAGGTCGGAGGAAGACGTCGAAGCAATTTAGAGGCAAGCTACTAGATTTGTTACCGGTAGGTTCGAAAAATACACAAGTGTTACGGAGATGCTTCGAAAACTCAAATAGGAATCATTAAAGGAGTAGGGACGTTCTTTTCGAGGAGCACTACTGAAAAAGTTTACAGAACCTCCATTTGAGGCTCATTGCAGAAAGATTATACTGCAGCCAAAGTATTTTTCGTTTAAGGACCACGAAGAGAAGATTAGGGAGATTAGGGCTCGTACGGGGGCGTATAGATAGTTTTTGCCTCGGACTATTTGCGAGTGGGACAGGAAAGGAAATGTCTAGTAGTGACACAGGGTACTGTCAGCTAGGCACCATAAGATGGCTTGCGGAGTATGTATGTAGATGTGGGTGTAGATTGTGATTCAGAAATATTTTACAGTTAAAAAGCTTATGACAGTATCAGAAATCTTGTCTGGAGGTATGGTTTCAGATTAGAACAGGCTATGTGGTATATGGCGCGTAAAGTTTTCAGTCTTGAAAATACATCCCCACATTGACGCACTCCTATTTACAATGTTGACAACGAAATTTAGTTCAAGCGCAGAAAATAATGCTGTAGTTAACGTTGTCTTCAGCTACTGATTACTGCAGTAGACTCTATACGTATCTTCAAATTTCCTATTACGATTTCGCAGCTGTTTTGTTGACTGATTTTCTCCGAGGTGAAACATAAGTATCGCTTGCAAATTCCGAAGCTGTGAAAAGTGACACCGGATGTTTGACAACGAGTCTACAACTGACGAGTAACAAGATGTCCATCAAAGTACTATAGTTACAAATATAATCTGTTTCTCAAATGTACATACACTCCTGGAAATGGAAAAAAGAACACATTGACACCGGTGTGTCAGACCCACCATACTTGCTCCGGACACTGCGAGAGGGCTGTACAAGCAATGATCACACGCACGGCACAGCGGACACACCAGGAACCGCGGTGTTGGCCGTCGAATGGCGCTAGCTGCGCAGCATTTGTGCACCGCCGCCGTCAGTGTCAGCCAGTTTGCCGTGGCATACGGAGCTCCATCGCAGTCTTTAACACTGGTAGCATGCCGCGACAGCGTGGACGTGAACCGTATGTGCAGTTGACGGACTTTGAGCGAGGGCGTATAGTGGGCATGCGGGAGGCCGAGTGGACGTACCGCCGAATTGCTCAACACGTGGGGCGTGAGGTCTCCATAGTACATCGATGTTGTCGCCAGTGGTCGGCGGAAGGTGCACGTGCCCGTCGACCTGGGACCGGACCGCAGCGACGCACGGATGCACGCCAAGACCGTAGGATCCTACGCAATGCCGTAGGGGACCGCAAAGCCACTTCCCAGCAAATTAGGGACACTGTTGCTCCTGGGGTATCGGCGAGGACCATTCGCAACCGTCTCCATGAAGCTGGGCTACGGTCCCGCACACCGTTAGGCCGTCTTCCGCTCACGCCCCAACATCGTGCAGCCCGCCTCCAGTGGTGTCGCGACAGGCGTGAATGGAGGGACGAATGGAGACGTGTCGTCTTCAGCGATGAGAGTCGCTTCTGCCTTGGTGCCAATGATGGTCGTATGCGTGTTTGGCGCCGTGCAGGTGAGCGCCACAATCAGGACTGCATACGACCGAGGCACACAGGGCCAACACCCGGCATCATGGTGTGGGGAGCGATCTCCTACACTGGCCGTACACCACCGGTGATCGTCGAGGAGACACTGAATAGTGCACGGTACATCCAAACCGTCATCGAACCCATCGTTGTACCATTCCTAGACCGGCAAGGGAACTTGCTGTTCCAACAGGACAATGCACGTCCGCATGTATCCCGTGCCACCCAACGTGCTCTAGAAGGTGTAAGTCAACTACTCTGGCCAGCAAGATCTCCGGATCTGTCCCCCATTGAGCATGTTTGGGACTGGATGAAGCGTCGTCTCACGCGGTCTGCACGTCCAGCACGAACGCTGGTCCAACTGAGGCGCCAGGTGGAAATGGCATGGCAAGCCGTTCCACAGGACTACATCCAGCATCTCTACGATCGTCTCCATGGGAGAATAGCAGCCTGCATTGCTGCGAAAGGTGGATATACACTGTACTAGTGCCGACATTGTGCATGCTCTGTTGCCTGTGTCTATGTGCCTGTGGTTCTGTCAGTGTGATCATGTGATGTATCTGACCCCAGGAATGTGTCAATAAAGTTTCCCCTTCCTGGGACAATGAATTCACGGTGTTCTTATTTCAATTTCCAGGAGTGTATCTATATTCATGATCATAGTGTTAAGTGCTCTTTCTATCAGCAAATGTAAAAGAGTTGATTAAGTTATAAGTGACTGGTTTTCATCATTCTCTAATAGCGTCGCTATTTGTCTTTGTAATGTTACTTTATCTTTTTTACCCCTCCATAGTGATGCAGGCAGCGATTATCATTCATTGTCGTTTTGTGAAACTGTTTACTACGTATACGATGGCTTCATGACATACAGTTTTCAAGCGAGTGATTGATTACCTTGGATACTATAGTATTCCTCCCTAGGCCTGACAAGACGCCTCCTGAGACTCGACAAGGTAGCAGGAGGCAAAATGCAACAGGGAATGACAATATTAATGTGGTAATAGTGATCCGCAGGAGAGTCTATAGAAGGGTCCCAGAACTGCTCTCATTAATAAACGGTCACAATGCCCACATAGTACTAGGGACGGAAATTTGGCTGGAACCAAAGGTAAACAGTAATGAAATTCCAAACTCAGATTGGAATGTATAACGCACAGACAGGCTGGACAGTGAAGGGGGAGGCGTGTTTATAGCGATAAAAAAAGCAATAGTATCGAAGAAAGTTGACGGAGATCCGAAAAGTGACAAAAAGCAGATTTCAGAGTACTTGACGGCTCGACAAAAAAGTTTTATCTCAAGTACAGATAGAGTTGAGCATCAGTGGACAAAGTTCAGAACCATCGTACAATACGCATTAGATGAGTATGTGCCAAGCAAGATCGTAAGAGATGGAAAAGAGCCACCGTGGTACAACAACCGAGTTAGAAAACTGCTACGGAAGCAAAGGGAACTTCACAGCAAACATAAACATAGCCAAAGCTTTGCAGACAAACAAAAATTACACGAAGCGAAATCTAGTGTGAGGAGGGCTATGCGAGAGGCGTTCAACGAATTCGAAAGTAAAGTTCTATGTACTGACTTGGCAGAAAATCCTAAGAAAATTTGGTCTTATGTCAAAGGGGTAGGTGGATCAAAACAAAATGTCCAGACACTCTGTGACCAAAATGGTACTGAAACAGAGGATGACAGACTAAAGGTCGAAATACTAAATGTCTTTTTCCAAAGCTGTTTCACAGAGGAAGACTGCACTGTAGTTCCTTCTCTAGATTGTCGTACAGATGACAAAATGGTAGATATCGAAATAGACGACAGAGGGATAGAAAAACAATTAAAATCACTCAAAAGTGGAAAGTCCGCTGGACCTGATGGAATACGAGTTCGATTTTACACAGAGTACGCGAAGGAACCTGCCCCCCTTCTTGCAGCGGTGTACCGTAGGTCTAAGTCGATCAGATGCAGAATTTTGGAACATGTATTATGTTCGAGTATAATGACTTTTCTGGAGACTAGAAATCTACTCTGTAGGAATCAGCATGGGCTTCGAAAAAGACGATCGTCTGAAACCCGGCTCGCGCTTTTCGTCCACGAGACTCAGAGGGCCAAAGACATGGGTTCCCAGGTAGATGCCCTGTTTCTTGACTTCCGCAAGGCGTTTGATACAGTTTCCTACAGTCGTTTAATGAACAAATACGAGAATATGGAGTATCAGACCAATTGTGTGATTGGATTGAAGAGTTCCTAGATAACAGAACGCAGTATGTCATTCTCAATGGAGAGAAGTCTTCCGAAGTAAAGTGATTTCAGGTGTGCCGCAGGGGAGTGTCGTAGGACCGTTGCTATTCACAATATATATAAATGACCTTGTGGATAACATCGGAAGTTCATTGAGGCTTTTTGCTGATGATGCTGTAGTATATCGAGAAGCAGTAACAATGGAAAATTGTACTGAAATGCAGGAGGATCTGCAACGAATTGACGCATGGTGCAGGGAATGGCAATTGAATCTCAATGTAGTCAAGTGCAATGTGCTGCGAATACATAGGAAGAGAGATCTTTTATCATTTAGCTACAATATAGCAGGTCAGCAACTGGAAGCAGTTAATTCCATAGATTATCTGGGAGTAGGTATTAGGAGTGATTTAAAATGGAATGACCATATAAAATTAATCGTCGGTAAAGCAGATGCCAGACAGATTCATTGGAAGAATCCTAAGGAACTGCAGTCCGAAAACAAAGGAAGTAGGTTACAGTACACTTGTTCGCCCACTGCTTGAATACTGCTCACCGATCTGGGATCCATACCAGATAGGGTTGATAGAAGAGAGAGAGAGAAGATCCAACGGAGAGCAGCGCGCTTCGTTACAGGACCGTTTAGTATTCGCGAAAGCGTTACGGAGATGATAAACTCCAGTGAAAGATTCTGCAAGAGAAGCTCAGTATCTCGTTACGGGTTTTTGTTGAAGTTTCGAGAACATACCTTCACCGAGGAGTCGAGAAGTATATTGTTCCCTCCTACGTATATCTCGTGAAGAGACCATGAGGATAAAATTAGAGATATTAGAGCCCACACAGAGGCATGCCGACGATCTTTCTTCCCATGAACAATACGAGACTGGAATAGAAGGGAGAACCGATAGAGGAACTCAGGGTACCCTCCGCCACACACCGTCAGGTGGCTGCGGAGTATGGATGTAGATGTAGACGTAGATTAACAATCGCTTTCGCAGTTTGTAGGTAATTGCTTCATCTGTGTGCATTTGTTTCAAATTTTGTGTTGGAATGATATTTCCGCCACGCTTCTATCTTTACAGAAAAACATTTGTCTAACTTCAGATACATCAGTAACTCTGGGAAAATGGTCTTGTTATATGTACAGTATGATTCGAATGTTGTTGAGATATCGTTGCTGCACACTGAAAACTGAAAACAGCAGCCACTATATTTCAAATGTTTTAATCCGAGTTATTAATGCCTGATAAGGTAACGTCACGTAGAAACAGGAATCAGTTACCAGTTACTAGACATTGAAAGCACGTTTTTATGAGTACGCACAAAATCACAAGTTTTTTCCACGAACAGTTAAATACGAGAGCTTTAGAAATTTCAAATTTTAATCGGCCCACACGTGTAGGAGGCAGGAGTCGAGCTATTGACCCCATGTCGCCAACCAACCACTACAGCTGGTACAGCATAGCGTGCGGTGTAGAACGCGAGGCGTAATTGTCGATAGAATGAGTCTAAGGCTGCAACACTTTTTACGATACATTCACTGCTGTGTTAACCTGTTGTATTAAAAGTATGCTATCCATATTTTCATGTTCTGCGGTGATAACTTGTATAAATATCGCACATGTTGTCCGTTCTTCGAAAAGATTGATATTATCATAGTCAAAACACCGTCATTAACGTATAGTAAATATTTTCAGGGCGTCCAACGCACGCTTTATAACTGACTGTACCAATAAAGACAGGAATGGTTGTTTTTTCTCCTCAAAGCGGAATAATACACCTATGACGGTAGACAAAAGAATTAAGCTTATGTTTGTCGTTGTGTAAATCAGGGCAGCCATTCTCAACGATGAGTTTGCAGTTGCTTTCGCCGCCGGTGAATAAAATGTAGAATGGTCTATTGTAAGTTAAGGCACTTCAATGAATAATTCAGCGTATGATTTCAAGAACGCTCTGGTCAGACCACGCCCACCATTCGTACTGCACAATAAGCCAATTGTCTGCCCTTGTGACTGCAACTTCGTCCATTGAATTACTTCATCACGAAACAATTCAAAAACAACGACGGATGCAAGAAAGGAAAGTGACTGGCAAAGACCCTTTCCTTCACATACCACAAAGGAAGTAATATGAAGTTTTCTGGGTAACGGGATGGCTTGGCTGTCTATACAAAGCGGGAAATAACAAACGTTCTGGAAAAGTTTGTCAGAGTATAGGCGACATCATCCCCAAAAAATCTGTGGTCAATAAACCCACATGAAACCGGGTAGTCAAGGGAAGGCAGGATTCAGCTACGATTGTGGACGGGGCCGTGATCAGTTACTATTGGTTGACTTTTACGGTTACACACAATTTATTTTAAACCTGTAATTCCAGACTCAACAATAAACAAAAATACCTCATGTTATTAGTGACGGAATATACAACTGTGTAAAGAATAGTGTTTTCAGTGAGTTCAATTTAGCAAATCACCATTAAATACAGATACAGCAGATAATGTTTTAAAAGCAAGCCACTGTGAGGTGGGCAGTAGGCCTTACACGCCAGAAATGGCAATAAATTAAGAATTGTTTAAAACTCGCTGCAACTTACAAATTACAGGTATTGAAATATTAAAGGCAAATCGCCACAAACACAGTAGAAGGCATCAGACGCCAGGAATGGCAGTAAATAAGGTTTTTAAAGGCTTACTGCGTAAATACAAATACCTAATTAGAATTTTAAGGAAAATGACCTCAATCACGGCAGAAGGCCTTACACCCCAGGAACGGCAATAATATAAAAAATTTAGAAACCTTCTGTAAAACAGCAAATACAATAGCAAAAGTTAATTAAAAAGTTAATTAAAAAAACCGATCACCAAACGGGTGAAATAAGATGATGGTAAACTTTGTAACACAACCCTTAACATACACTTAAGACTACACCGCTAGATTTATTTCAGAAAGCGACCAGAACTATTAGCTAGACATATATAACTTTTAATGTAGGCATTATAAGGTATTGTAATAAGTAATACAATAATAAAACTCAAGGACCAGTACTTAAGTTCCTTAAAGGGTACTGAGGCAGATTATACCCGCAGATGGAGTGGACTGAAGGAGCGTTACAGTGAACTACTGACCATCAGACCTCCTTTTAGAGCACACGTCTTACAAGAATCAAGGGGTCATAGACAGTGCTCCAGGAATCGACATCGGAGAAGGTCGCGGACGATGAGATAGGCAGCCAAGAGTTGCATTCACTTCACAAGAGGGTAACTCAGACTGGTGGCAGTCTAACGAATGACTAATTATAATCTTGTTGAAGCTACCTGACGTCCTATAAACCAAATGCAACGGTGTAACAATACGCCAAAGCCGGATCCACCTGTCTGCACTACGTCCCCAGAATGCTGTGTTTGGAGCGCCCGGAACGAGAAAGGAACCACTACCACCAGAGTAGAAGAATCACCAACCGGCCTGCAATTAAGAAAGCTGTCGAAACTACACGCCTTACAGGACAGCAGCCGCAAGGCGAGGAAAAGTGCACTGCCGTTACATACACTAACCCCTAGGGCAGGTAATCGGGGCGTTAGCGACCACCAGGCAATAAAAATTAACGCATGTAGAACTTAACAAATTGTAACAAGTTGAACGCAGTAAATTGTAATAATAACTCGCGGAAAGCTAATCAGATACGCCTTCCCCAAGCACTCCACTCGCTGCTCTTTGCCTCGGCGACACTACGAGTAGCAACACGAACCCAAATCACTCGAGAATCGCGAGACACCACTGTAGTGGAGGTTTCCCTACTTGTATTGAAATGCACTCATCTTAAAACTTGCTGGATCCGGTTTACGACGAGGCCGTGCACCCTCGTGACCACAGCCCTTCCATCTGGCAGTCCATGCGTGCCGCCAGTGGTCCCGGCGTGTTGTGGCACTGCGCGGACCTGGGTCCTTCTGAGTCCACAACCGAAATGGACCACTCACACGACCCGGAAAAACAACGTCGCCGCTCGGGATTAGCCGTGCGGTCTAGGGCGCTTCAGTCATGGACTGTGCGGCTGGTCCCGGCGGAGGTTCGAGTCCTCCCTTGGGCATGGGTGTGTGTGTTTGTCCTTAGGTGAATTTAGGTTAAGTAGTGCATAAGCTTAGGGACTGATGACCTCAGCAGTTAAGTCCCATAAGCTTTCACACACATTTGAACATTTTTGAAAAACAACGTCGTCACCCCAAAGATAGGGCAACAGTTACTGCATATCGATAACCGCCGCTGCTGCTACTAGAGGACAGGCAACGCTAGCGAAACCGTGTGGCGCCAGTCAACACGATAAGACTAACAACCACAACCATACCAACTAAACGATACCGTCTCGCCTCTAGCAGAGGGTGGAAAGCTACAAACAGCACCAAAGCGAGCCGCAGCACGGCTCACCAGACATGCCGACTGGACATCGTACCATAGCTTTTGAATTCGTCTAGGGATTTTCACGTAAGCGTTATGGATTTTACTGAAGCCAATATTGGAAGTTTTTCTTATTAGCATATCTGGTCATCAAAATGTTTTCTTCATTGGACATCAAAAGTTGTTGGAGAAACAGTGGTTCTTCGGTAATCATGCGACAATGTCAATGCAGCTGGCGAAGCTGTTTTGTCTATAAATGACTCTCAACCTGTAGTATTCGACTGAAACTTCAAATCAACCAGAAAGCGGCCCAGTGAACGTCGCGAGTGTTGAAATGTTTATGAATGCTGCCTTGCTTAACGTCTGGGACTCTGTTCAAGTGGAACGTGCACTCGTTCCCGGTTTTCAGACGCGTGAACTCTTCTTCCCCTGCCTGGTGACTGCTGGATGAAAACACAACCAGTGGCTCTCCGCTGTCACCCCCTGGGAGTGCTGTGCCTCTCAGGTACAACCAAATGACGATAATTACTACTCCGACTCAACGATCGTTGACCCTCCGAGATTGAACAAAAGGCTGCCACCGTAGCGGTTCACGTCTATGTAGGCCACCGCTTCATGGCACTCAGCGAGCATTTCATTAGCACTGACAGCTACAATTGTCATGTACAATAAGCATGACGCTTTTGAGTGACTGATTTAGAGAGACTTACCGTGTAGGTTGGATAAAAGTATGGAAACGTCGTCGAGAAATGTACACTCCTGGAAATTGAAATAAGAACACCGTGAATTCATTGTCCCAGGAAGGGGAAACTTTATTGACACATTCCTGGGGTCAGATACATCACATGATCACACTGACAGAACCACAGGCACATAGACACAGGCAACAGAGCATGCACAATGTCGGCACTAGTACAGTGTATATCCACCTTTCGCAGCAATGCAGGCTGCTATTCTCCCATGGAGACGATCGTAGAGATGCTGGATGTAGTCCTGTGGAACGGCTTGCCATGCCATTTCCACCTGGCGCCTCAGTTGGACCAGCGTTCGTGCTGGATGTGCAGACCGCGTGAGACGACGCTTCATCCAGTCCCAAACATGCTCAATGGGGGACAGATCCGGAGATCTTGCTGGCCAGGGTAGTTGACTTACACCTTCTAGAGCACGTTGGGTGGCACGGGATACATGCGGACGTGCATTGTCCTGTTGGAACAGCAAGTTCCCTTGCCGGTCTAGGAATGGTAGAACGATGGGTTCGATGACGGTTTGGATGTACCGTGCACTATTCAGTGTCCCCTCGACGATCACCAGTGGTGTACGGCCAGTGTAGGAGATCGCTCCCCACACCATGATGCCGGGTGTTGGCCCTGTGTGCCTCGGTCGTATGCAGTCCTGATTGTGGCGCTCACCTGCACGGCGCCAAACACGCATACGACCATCATTGGCACCAAGGCAGAAGCGACTCTCATCACTGAAGACGACACGTCTCCATTCGTCCCTCCATTCACGCCTGTCGCGACACCACTGGAGGCGGGCTGCACGATGTTGGGGCGTGAGCGGAAGACGGCCTAACGGTGTGCGGGACCGTAGCCCAGCTTCATGGAGACGGTTGCGAATGGTCCTCGCCGATACCCCAGGAGCAACAGTGTCCCTAATTTGCTGGGAAGTGGCGGTGCGGTCCCCTACGGCACTGCGTAGGATCCTACGGTCTTGGCGTGCATCCGTGCGTCGCTGCGGTCCGGTCCCAGGTCGGCGGGCACGTGCACCTTCCGCCGACCACTGGCGACAACATCGATGTACTGTGGAGACCTCACGCCCCACGTGTTGAGCAATTCGGCGGTACGTCCACCCGGCCTCCCGCATGCCCACTATACGCCCTCGCTCAAAGTCCGTCAACTGCACATACGGTTCACGTCCACGCTGTCGCGGCATGCTACCAGTGTTAAAGACTGCGATGGACCTCCGTATGCCACGGCAAACTGGCTGACACTGACGGCGGCGGTGCACAAATGCTGAGCAACATAGCGCCATTCGACGGCCAACACCGCGGTTCCTGGTGTGTCCGCTGTGCCGTGCGTGTGATCATTGCTTGTACAGCCCTCTCGCAGTGTCCAGAGCAAGTATGGTGGGTCTGACACACCGGTGTCAATGTGTTCTTTTTTCCATTTCCAGGAGTGTATGTTTGGGCAGAAAGCAGATGCTAGCCAAGCCAGCAGATTCCGCTGTTGCATTGGAACACGAATGGAATCAGTGCAAAAATAGTTCAAATGGTTCTGAGCACTGTGGGACTTAACATCTGAGGTCATCAGCCCCCTAGAACTTAGAACTACTTAAACCTAACTAACCTAAGGACATCACACACATCCATGCCCGAGGAAGGATTCGAGTCTGCGACCGTAGCGGTCGCGCGATTCCAGACCGTAGCCCCTAGAACCGCACGTCCACTCTGGCCGGCGGCATCAGTGCAGCGTCCTCAACTTGTTGTCAGAGTCAGCCGTGGTCAGAACAGTGTTCTGTACAGTTGTGAGTCCATTATGTCAGAGGTAAGTGAATTCGAACGTGGAGAAACTTTTGTTGCTTGTATGGTGTATGTTTCAGTAAACAAGATAGCCGAAGTGCTTGTCGTTTCCAGAGGCACTGTACCGAAGGTTTATACAGCAGACAGGGAATGCGGAGAAACTTCATCCGCGAAGTCACAACGCGAACGAAAGGGTTTGTCGTGTGATTGTGACGGACGGTCATTGAGGAAGTTTGTGACGAAAAATAAGAGGATGACAGCTGCAGAATTTACTGCGTTAATCAATGTCGCACTCATGTACCCTGTCAACACCGAAATGACACATAGGGAGCTTCATAAGCTGGGAATTGCAAAGCGAGCTGGAATTTCAGAATCTCTCACCACTGATGCAAATGCTTGTACTAGAAAAACGTGGTACCAAAGCCAAAAAACCCTAACCAGGAAATGATAAAGAAAGTCGCTTGGTCGTATGAGTCTTCTTGCACGCTCTTTCCACCTTCTGGCCGAGTTTACGTCCCGAGATTGAACCATGGCGGGGTTTCGGTGATTATTTAAGCAGTCACATAGAGACATTCTGTGATCCCCATGGTTATTATATAAGGTCGCATTACTGCCAAGGACAGTGTGACAATTTTCACTGATCATGTCCATCTGTGGTACAATGTTTGTTCCACAATGGTGATGCTGTGTTACAATACGACAGAATCTCTGTTCAAGCAGTCGCATGGTCTAGGACTGCTTTCGTGAGTACGAGGAGGGACTATCGTACTTAACCCGACAACCACAGTCACTAGATCTCAGTATTAATGAGCTTTTGCGGTCAGCTTTGAAGAGAAGGCTGCGTGATTACTATGCACCTCCATCATCGTTGCCAAAATTTGCGACAGTTTTGCAGGAAGGATTGTACAGGACTCCCTTGAAAACTATAGAGGAACTGTATTTATACGTTATGAGACGACTGATAGCTTTCTTGAATGCCAACGGTTTTCATACACATTATTAGACAAAGTAATTTGGTCGTGATGTTTGCGTGTTTCTGGGCACCGCCTGTAGCATCCCATTTCCACCTGCGGTAGTGGTGTAATATCATAGCATGAACTTTAAATGTGAACATTTTAGATTAGCCTTTACCGTGACTTGTATTCATATTAAATGCAAAAACAAATTTACTGTTACCGGTCACTGTTTATTTATCTCCACGATGCGTTTCAAAGGTTTATACTTCCATCATCATGTGGATTTACATTTGTTAGTACGTGAATTGTGTGTCTCTTGTGTTACGATTTTTTGGAGGAACTTGTGGCTCTGTGTAGTGGAAAAACAAAACACTATTTCCGAACATGGTTTTGGGTTTCTTTTGAAAAAAAGCTAAACGTATATCTAATGGTAAAAATAAAATAAGTAAAATAAAGTACTTCCAATAGTCACAGGTTCCTTTCACTGTCGTAACACATCACATGCATACTGTCGCATCTTGTAAACAAGTATGACATCTGGAAACTATTAGGTGGAAGGTTCGTATAGCAGAAGAGAAACATTACCACAAAATACAAAGAATATATATCGTAGCAACATTATTACAGAATAAATTTTAAAGGATTTTGGAGATGTTTGTTTTGAGGCGTCGAATACATGCTTTGGAAAAAGTATTTCAGGAGCTATATCAATCCGATTTTGACAAGTTAATATAGCTTAATATTCATACTCGCTTATACAATCAGGTGATATTTTACAAACTACATATTGTATTTAAAGTACTCCAATTTCATGCTAATCGCGGGTTCGACTCACCGTCTGATCTATTTTCAATAGTGGGCGATTATTCATTAGACAGCAGGTACAGAATACCTGAACATTTTGTATTGATACAATTACATGTTCATTGATTTCATCTTCCAGTGAACCATTCACATCATTTCAGTGTATTTAATTCATTTTATACTTTATGAGGACAAGCAAGTTGCAGAGAGCAGTCACAACCAGATCTTGCATTCCCTTTACGTCCCTCCTCCTTCAAAACCGGGAAATGATATAAAACTGATGAATGCATAATGTTAGTAGGGCTTATTCCAAATTAGATTTTTTTCGAGTGAGTAGTATAGTGGGCTACGTATGTAAAAGAAAATGCATACACGTCGCTAATTCGTACAATTCTGGAGTATTACTCCTGCGTTAGGATTCCTTTATCTAGTGTCCATGACAGAAGACATCTAGAGAATCAAGAGACACACGGCTGGGGACGCAACGGTTTGGTATAGTCCATACGAAAGTGAGTTGACCTTGAAAAACCTGTGCGTGCGTATAACGTCAGCTGTGTTGTCTGACCAGGAAAGAGCACTACTGCAAGCAGAATTTAAGCAAAATCTTCCGTCTCTGTTTATAATGTCACTTGTTGATTTAATCGTATCTGCTTCCTTAGCCCCTTGCTGTGCTCTGACGAGTTCGACTCGTCGATACAAATGCGCACCGAATCTAAACATCATGAACCACACTCGTGGGAACGAAAGTTGGGACAAACTACGGCAATGACATCTTCCAGTAGGAGAACTGTCCGTGCTGCAGTCAGAATCGTGTTACAGGGGTCTGAGGGGCGTTATGGTGAACTCACATCGATATCTCGGCCAGCTTTGCGCCTGAACTGTACCCATTGGAACTCATATCGGGCGCCAGCTGAATGCCCATAAATAATCACCCATAATTTTCGGTAATTGCTTGACCTGTGCGTAGACATACGGTGCCACATACTTCTGGAATCCTGACAAGGACATGTAGAATCCATGCCAAGCATTATCTCTGTTGTACTGTGTTTGAAAAGTGGAATAACAACTTATTAAACAGGTGATCATAATGTTTTGGCTCACTGGTGTAGATAAGGGGTTATCAAAAAGATTCCGTTCGAACGCCGTACAGTCCAGAATTAGTACCCCAATGAGGCAAAATCGCTGTGAGCATTGAGGCAATCATCACGCCAGTGCACCAGGTTAAGGCACCCGTCTAATAAAACACTGTGTCTTGCTGCTAAAGTAGTCCGTAACCGTCTGCCGCACATCCTCGTCCAACAGGAATCTTAGACCCTTCAAGGCCTTTTGCAAGAGACCGAAGGTGCAATTATCGCTTAGGGAGAGATCAGGACGGTAGGGCGGCTGCTCTAATGCTCTCTATTTGACTTGCGGTCACTTCTACGTTACGACGTTTACGATATGGGGACGTGTGCTATCATGAAGCAGCAACACCGCTTGTCGAAATTTTCCCGGTCGTTTCACCTTAATTCCCGCCGTATTTTTCTAGCGTTGTGCACTACTATTCTTGTGGTGTCACCGCCAGACACCACACTTGCTAGGTGGTAGCTTAAATCGGCCGCGGTCCATTTAGTACATGTCGGACCCGCGTGTCGACACTGTGTGATCGCAGACCTAGCGCCACCACAAGGCAGGTCTCGAGATACGGGATAGCACTCGCCCCAGTTGTACGGACGACATTGCTAGCGACAATACGGACGAAGCCTCCCTCTCATTTGCCGAGAGACAGTTAGAATAGCCTTCTGCTAAGTCCATGGCTACGACCTAGCAAGGCGCCATTAGCCTTACCTAGTTTGAGAGTTATCGTATAAATGTCTCAAGAAGAACGCTGTATTCATCAAAGAATAAAAGTTAAGTATAAAGCAGCTACGTACTTTTCTTGCTACCATTCAATAGTTATCCTGTTCCAGACTTGACGCCAGTCGGCGTGCGTGTACGCGTGCCTTTCTTTCGGCTCCCTTCCCAGTGTGGCGTAGCAAGCTTGTTACGCCACAACAGATTGGCGACGAGGATGGGATGAGCTGTCCTGAGTCGTGGTCCCACGTTCGTTACAGTCCTCTGGCTTACGGCTTCTTCACCAAGGACATTGGGGTATAGTGCGAACGAAACAACTTGCTCGTCAGTACTGTACTTGGTTCGGAATCGATGCTGCGATTACGAATATGTGTTCTTCTTGCATGGCGTAGGCCGAACAACAATCCGCGCCGCCGCGGAAAGTCTTTGCATGGCCAAAAGCCACTTCCCCTTGGCAACGCTTGCACATTGATTTTGCTGGTCCATTCTGGAATGCTCGATGGTTGGTTCTGGTCGATGCCTTCAGTAATTTTCCTTTTGTTGTCCGGATGTCTTCCACGACGTCCTCCGCCACCATCCAAGCGTTGTCGGCTATCTTTTGCATTGAAGGTCTTCCGCAGACTATTGTTTCCGACAATGGCCCACAATTCGTGTCCGCAGAATTTCAGTCATTCTGCCAGGCCAATGGTATTCAACATCTGATATCCGCGCCGTTTTCGCCTCAGTCAAACGGTGCCGCTGAACGATTGGTCCGGACTTTCAAGTCACAGATGTTGAAATTGAAAGAGTCGCATTCTCGGGAGGACGCATTGTTGCTCTTTTTGTCTTCGTATCGCTCTCAGCCCCGAGATGGTCGCTCGCCGGCTGAGTTGCTCCACGGTCGTCCTCATCGCACCTTGATGTCTTTGCTGCATCCGCCGCGTCAGGTTCCTGTGCAGCGGCAGACTCCTGCTTTTGCTCCAGGCGACGTTGTATTTTATCGCAACTATCGAGGTTCACGGCGTTGGCTCGCAGGGCGCATTCTTCGCTGCCTCGGCCGCGCGATGTATTTGGTTTTGGGGGCCTCTGGTGAGGTGCGTCGGCATCTCAATCAGCTGCGCCTCTGTCGTCGCACTGGTTCTGCCGCTCCCCGTCTGCTTTCAGCGACGGTGCTGTCCGGTCAGCGCCCTGGGGACCCTTCTACTGGCTCGCCTCATCCCCAGGTGTTACCGACGATGCCTTCCATTTTGCCCCATGGCGACGCGCCGCCGCAGCAGCCGCCGCCGCCACCGCCTGTTCTCCCGCCGGCGCCGCCCGCATTCGACGCTTCGCTGCAGCCGCCAAGCGCCTCCCTGGGTCACGCGCCGCCGATCGCTTCCCGTGACCAGCCGTCCTCCGCCATGGACCTCTTGCCCGCTCCGCACCACATGACGTCATCGCGCGTCGGGTACCCCGACGCAATGGAGGTCGACCCTTCGGCCCCTCCTGTCTCATTACGGGCGCATACACCGCATGTTGACGTGCACCCTGGACTAGGTTTTCAGGCGTTTCCTAGATCCCCTCGGACCGAATGGCCGGGTGCGGGTGGCACAGCCTCTCCTGTTGTTAGGCTCCCCACCTCATCGCATACGTCAAAATGGGGTCCTCCCCACGGCGGGCGGAAGCCTTATCCTACGACCGTTCGCCGATTTGCGGGGGAGGAATGTGGTGTCACCGCCAGACACCACACTTGCTAGGTGGTAGCTTAAATCGGCCGCGGTCCATTTAGTACATGTCGGACCCGCGTGTCGACACTGTGTGATCGCAGACCTAGCGCCACCACAAGGCAGGTCTCGAGATACGGGATAGCACTCGCCCCAGTTGTACGGACGACATTGCTAGCGACAATACGGACGAAGCCTCCCTCTCATTTGCCGAGAGACAGTTAGAATAGCCTTCTGCTAAGTCCATGGCTACGACCTAGCAAGGCGCCATTAGCCTTACCTAGTTTGAGAGTTATCGTATAAATGTCTCAAGAAGAACGCTGTATTCATCAAAGAATAAAAGTTAAGTATAAAGCAGCTACGTACTTTTCTTGCTACCATTCAATAGTTATCCTGTTCCAGACTTGACGCCAGTCGGCGTGTGTGTACGCGTGCCTTTCTTTCGGCTCCCTTCCCAGTGTGGCGTAGCTAGCTTGTTACGCCACAACAATTCTCACTGATGGAGACGTCAGGTTCCTTGAAATCAGTAAGTAATGGGTCCTGGTAGGCTAAGAACAGACTGAGCATACACTTTCCAGCAAACGGCTGGCTGTTGAACTTCTTGGGACGATGGATGACACGAATTACATCGTCGACGCTTTTGACTCCGGCTTGCCGGGCGGTTTGGCCGAGCAGTTCTAGGCGCTTCAGTCCGGAACCGTGCGAGCGCTACGGTCGCAGGTTAGAATCCTGCCTCGGGCATGGATGTGTGTGATGTCCTTATGTTAGTTAGGTTTAAGTAATTCTAGGGGACTGATGACCTCAGATGTTAAGGCCCATAATGCTCAGAGACACGGGTTCCACGGGTTTGCACCCAGATTTTATTTTTCTCCTGGAACGCTTTAAAATCTGCAGTGATTTTCGGTACCCAGGAGAAAAGTAACTGGAGATGGAAACCCGTGTCTGAAACAATCATCCTCCAAGGCAACCATTGCATTCGTAAGAGACTAGGTCTCTTTATGCAGCAGCTAGTGGCGTCTGGAGCATCACGTCCGTCAGCACGGCGACCGCGTTGCGGCTTCCCTTGCCGCGGCAGCAGGTAGGGCTGTGTCGACTATGGGGTGCCCCGCGACAACGCTGAGTCCAACCACGTCGTCTTTACAGTCGAATCGCCCTTTTGCTTAAAGCAGTACGACAGATGTATGTGTGGGATCTCCGAGAAGAATAAATGTTGCCGTATCACTTTTGTCACCGTTGTACGGGTCCAAAGCCTGACGTGATGGTGTGGTGCAGTTGGGGACACAACACGACCGACCACCTATGGTTTGCACAGTCGGTTGTTTAGACAGCAGCTACTACATTCCTGGCGAATTAAAGCCAGGGGCTGTTCCCTGTTTCTGAAGTCTTCGTGGTGCTATATTTCAAGAGGATAACACAAGACTGCATGTTCTTCGTTCTGAGTTGCTTCGATAGAAAGGGTACTCGACTGTGGTCCCGGCCAACATATCTCTCACCAGTTGGAAATATCTGTTCATAAGCTGCCGAGAGACTGGTATGCCACCACTCGCCAGCCACAACCACAGATGAACTTGTAACCTCCTCCTCTTTTATAGACCTTAATGACAGTGAAAAATTAAACCGCGTGTACCTAATGGAAATTTGGGAAAAGCAATCGTCACCGAAGTTAATCTGTCGGTAAAGAGGGAGGAAAGGGTTACATCTAAATGAAAGGAAAAATACAAATGAAACTGGTGGAAATTAATTTTGAAAAGGGGTAAAGTTAATAAAGAAAGTAAATGTGCCACCATTACGTTGACAATTAACTAGCGGTAATTAGATATTTGAGATTTGGGGGAAATTACGGTCGCCAGTCCTATGGACAATTACTATAGTAACTGAAAAAGAAAGGTTATTACACATATAATTAGCACTAGAAGCGAGGCAACTGAAGGTTGACACGTGTAGTGTGAAAACTGAAAGTTTGTCAGAAGTAATAAATTTCGCTACGCTCTGACTTAATTTAGCAAAAGAATTAATAAAACCGGAAAATTTAAAGTTAATTTAGTGACTGAAATTAACAGTGAGCTTTGTTTCTGAAGCACCTCGAAATTCAGTAAAATACGTTTAGTCTCGCGCTACCTCAACAATCATTTCAAAAGCTACTTGAATCTACGCAATTTAGAAATAAGAGATTTAACTTTGAACTTGAATTAAATGATTCTGAACAATTAACAATAGTAAAATTTAGTACGTACCAAGCTGAGCTGCAGTCACAGGTAAGCTAAAATACGGTAACAAAACTCGCACTCTTAATTTGTGCTTGTGTAATCTAAATATTGTAGCCAGCTATGAATACCTTAACTGACCTTTGAAATTAAAGCAGTGAATCGAATGATATTACTTTAATGCTGGCGTTTGAATTTCAACGTCACTCGGGATCATTCCGGAAAAGGAAGGGACCCTGCTTGGTAATGCAATTGGGACAATGAGCAACAAAGGTTCATGCTACGTTGCTGTAATTTAGTGAAAAAAATTTAACAGTTTGAAAAGCTGAGGTCTGCCATACAGTTCTAAAACTTTACGTGCTACCAGTCTTCCTTGTTGGTTGATTGAAGGTTTGAAGTCGTCGATCGAGGACAGTCACTCATTGTCGGCCGTCGCCGATGCAGAAGCTGGTTGTTGGCGCGCCTTCTTCTCGACACGGTCTCCAGCCGAAACGGGCTCTTGATGTGCGCCAGCTAATGCTTCCCGTCCGCGACACCGTGTCAGAAACTATCATAGCAATTCGAGCGCAATTACATGCTGCCAAACCCCGAAAGCGCGGCAACTCGCGGGAGCGTCACACAACACACCTACTCCACTGCACTACTCCATCCAGACTCTGCTTTGCCCGCGCTCCACGCGGCCGAGTTCACACTACCAAAGATCCTAAACACTTTGGTTCTCCACACGACCTATCGATGTAATCGTTCGATAGCATAATTTTCCCTAGGCCAGACCCAGCCTAAAAATACAAATAATATTTACAAAACAAATCAATTATACATCGACATAAATGCACATATATATATATATATATATATATATATATATATATATATATATATATAAGAAAAGATAGGTTTGCTGTTGTTGTTCCGTTCTTCTTTGTGACGTGTGGTTGGGTGCAGCTATATATATATATATATATATATATATATATATATATATATATATATATACAAATAGTAAACCAGTTACAATATATAAAGACACAGAAACGTCATATCTTCAGGTAACAAAATAAGGAAAAAAATTTGCAGTACAATAGATGGAAATAGGAGGATATGCATTTCCGGCGTTACAAACTCTAGCATACAGTTCAACCAGCATGGACTATCGTACCAGTCTCAAGCACCTAGGCTCATTTCTATTCAGTGCGCATCCGATTTAGAGTCGTTGTTGCTGCTTGAGGTGGCAATACTGTGAACCAAAGTTCGCATCCTGTACACACCCAAATCATATACAAATTTAATCATGTATTCTTCCTACTACACTGCATTCATGCAACATGTAAAACTTCGGAATTTTCTAGCATTGCTAGTGTTGTGGTTTTAAAGGGCAGCAGTTTATATTACAATATTCTTGCTCGTGAGAGTATGTACAACATCCGAGTTGGCATAGCAAGTGGAAAAGGAAAGAAATTAAGACCGGGTGAATGAGGAGCGGAAGGGGAGCAGTTCCTCTGACTGAGAGTGGAGACAACGCACAATGTCCGTCTATTTGACAACCTGCTCAATACAGAACTACGACTTGGGAGAAACTCAGCTACGTTGAGAACAACGAAGAGTATAGATCACTCACTAGTTCCGACAAGGTAGACGTGAGAATTAGAGTGACGCAAGAAAAGATAGGTTTGCTGTTGTTGTTCCGTTCTTCTTTGTGACGTGTGGTTGGGTGCAGCTATCCACGCCAGTCTATCGTTTGCAAGCATCAACCATTTTATAATCTACTTGCTATAGACAAGCCATGTTTTCCCTTTAGTTTCTTAACCCCCCCTCCAACACACACACACAGATACTTCCCTCTATTACCAAACTGACTACACATTGATGTATAAGGATGTGCTCTATCACTCACTCCTTTCTTTTAGTCAATTTGTAGCAAAAATTTCTTTTGTCGCCAATATGATTCATTTCACCTTCATTAGGTATCTGATCCACCCATCTAATCTTACTATAGCGCCACATTTCAAAAGACTTGATTCACTTCTTGTATAAACTGTTTATTCGCCATGGTTTCTCTTCCGTACGAGCCTACACTCCACAAAAATACTTTCAAATAAAGCTCTCAAAACTTAAATTTACTCGCTGTCAAACAGTTTCTCTTTTTCAGAAAACAACCTCTTGAAATTGCCAAACTGCATTTTATATCCTCTCTAGTTGTGTCATAGTCAGTTATTTAGCTACTCAAATAGGTTTGCTAGTGTCATTTATAGATACGTAACTGGGGATACGGTACAGCTGTCTTCTCCAGTATTCCACATCTGTTCATCCAGGCTGGTGCCACAATGCGTTGACAGAATTCAATGTTCTCTCCACGTGAAGCCTCTGGCTTTGAGAAAATCGAATGACTGGCTGTTTACTGTTGTTTGTCGTATTAGTGGACAAAGAACGAAAGTACTCAGTTTAATCTATTTCTAATTTTCTAACAAGTTCCTACCTGGTAATAAACGTGTGGCGCTAACGCTGTAAGAGGGTGTATGGAGATTTTAACTTTTATATTACGTGAAAAATGATAAAAAAGAATTAATCCCAATCGCCACAATATTCTGACCAGACTCCGTTAGCAGCACATTTTCCCACATCTTAACTGAAATAAAAGGAAAATACAGGTTGCAGTGCCAACGTTTAACGCCTTTCTATGCAGTGTCCTTCATACGTGCCTGCATGCATCTCTGAAGGACATTGCATTAGCAAACGGGTAAACATAGACACCGCAGATAGTATGTACATGCCTAAGCAAAGTCTGAGGCAGTAATACGTCTCATCCTGCGCAGGAATAACAGTGACTGTTCCGGAGCAGGTCGTGGACACACCTTAACATAAATTATGGAGTTTTGGGTCGGTCCTGGAAAGCTGCTCGCGTAGTCTATGTCGTTAAGGTGACCACTTGCGTGAAGCGGGAAATCCGGTTTCGAGTTCCAGTACGCCACAATTGTTTATGAGTCGTCAATAACTTGTACAGCTAGAGTCTCATGGTATTTGCAATTGCGAATATATCTCCTGTATAAGAGGAGAAGTTGGAATGCCTATACGTTAAAAAAAGGTGTTGTATTAAATTTATATCTCTTCTACTTACCTCGTTTTGATTGTCCATCGGCGGTCATTTTCGCTATTGAAACAGACGTCCATTTATGATTCCCACTTGCAAAAAGGTTTTCGGGTTCCGATTAATTTCATATGCGTTACTGAATGAAATGTTACATCCCGTTAATTTGAATATTCTGCAGTGTATTCATTCTTCAATACTCTTCCACATAGTGGCGATATTTCATTAACAAATGTAAAAGACACAACATCTAACGTACTACTCATCCCAGCAATCCGCTTTTTTCCAAAGAGCGTAAGTTAAAAATATTCCAGTATTCTCAGTGCAACCATTTTAACGGAAACTTATGACAAGTAATTATGATTTATCTTTTTCAGACTATTCAATAATCGATAACATTACTTTGCAAACGCATTATATTGAATAAAATTTCCAAAACAACAAAATATACAAAGGTATGAAAAAGTGCTGTGTACAGTATATACTGGAATTAGAATCGGTTGGATACTGGCACAATTCGTAAAGGTGTTTCGTACCGTCATACATATGTAACTCGTATACATAACTTGACAGGTGTGAGTAAAAATACGGTTACTGATATGTCTATTGTTAGTGTTCCGCTTTGTTTACTGTAAAAGGCAGCGTGTGATATTGCCCAGTTTCATAATAAGATACAACACAATTGTCATGGAAAGTTCCTTTTGTTGAGACGGTGATAAGCAGAACTGTTTTTCCGACTAAACACTCCCACCACATGTCTCGGCAAGCGAGCCCGCAGCTCGGCTGGCTTTATATGCGGTGTGGTCGCCCACTCCCTCTATCCCATCAGCCATACACCCTGCAGCCACTGCGGTCCATTTGGTGACGCCAATAAATCCACTATTGATTCACGGCCGCCCAGAGAACAGAGAAATCCACCCCTCTAACCATTTCTTTTCGGCCCCCAGCCAGCACTAGGGAAAACTTCCTCCTTTTGTGCTGCTTGTCAAAAAATCAAACTCAGATGCGTTTTCATGAACCACTGATTCAGCGCACCACCACAGGTGAATGCACGGCACTGTGTGAACGCAAAAAGAATTCACAGTGTCCATGTTGAGAAACATGCTATGTTCAGCGTCAACACAGCTATGAAATCCATAATGGACTGCTTTACATGGAATGCGACTGGTTTTCAAACGTAAATGTAACTATTTCTTTAATTCATCACTTATTTATTAATTAGTATGTGCATCGGTGACTCTATCGATCACCTTAAGAACTCTAGTTTGCGAGAAACAGAAATAGCTTTTAGCCGCAGCAACCCAATTAAGACCATTTTATACGCCACTAGCACTTCCTGTGAGAAGGCTGCGTCAGAAACAAAGCAAACCATGGGAATAATTGTAACTGAGAAATGGTATGGTGTAGTAATGGACGAAGAAAAATGCAATAAAAGCGACATTCCGTATGTTATCGCCACTTGATAGTGCGAGGCCGAACTCCACCGACCAAATTTCGAAGTTCTTCAGGATTATTTTCTGCTTATTTTGAACAAGAGACCTGTACTCTACGGTGGCACGTTACAGAATAATAATCTGATTATGATTCACACGGTTTATTACTCCAGTTACCTTTGTTTTAGTGAAATATATCTCGAAACAGTGATCAAGGTTGTAATGTCGAATCCCCAAAACTTAAGGAAGGATCGGGTTTCTCGCAAGTGCTTACGTGTAGATGCTAAAGTTCTCTGAGGTCATTGTGCTGCTCCTCCGTTCATTCAGTGAACCCATACACAACAAGCGTATCGGCCAACTCTTCACAGTGAAAGGCTATTACTCTGCAACGAGCTGCCATAGACCACAGGTCCATTCCAGAAAAATACTCAAGAATTATTCAGTCCCATTGCTGCTCCGTACTCCCTCCCCCCTCTTTTTTTCTCCAGAGCTCACTGTACTGTTTTGTCCAAGAACACTATTCATATCCCTACAGTTCAAGATTCCACCATTTAGGTGACGTTAATATCGTGTATGGTATAGGTGAAATCATAGCCTCTAAAATTGTACTATAATTTATCTCACCGTGTTTGATTATGGCTGGTAGGTTTGTTCTATTTTTTTCTTAATCATTATATTTGCTCACGGTAAATGATAACGGCCAAACCGTGAAGATTTTAAACAGTTGCTGCTTTATCTATGTTTGAAATTCATCACATTTGTTCGTGGTTTTGTGATGCCATTGATTGTCTTCACAGAAGTAAAGAAAATAATAATAATGTCCATCCGTTATGGACACTAGAGTAGCTTGGGATATTTCGCAATTAATAAATCGATCATTTAGGAAAGAACATCTTTAATAAAGAGTGATTCATGGTACTGGGGATCACAAATATTATTCGCTAGAGAGAGATTCTACAGGTAACGGGTTTGCAAGTGACAATGTTATCAGGTTATGTCAGGGCGTCCAATAATTTGATGGGTGCAAACGTCCAAATATAATAGTTTCTCACTGAAGTACCAAAAAAGACACGCACAATAAGAGGATCAACGAAAGCTCGACCACACACTGCCACCTGGAAATCTCTTAAAACAAAAAATAAAAGGGTAGAAAAAGTAGCGTCAGTTACTAAGACAGTGACAATGTAAAATAAGGAACATGTTACAAGTGGGAATTACATGTATTTCCCTGATAGTCGCCTTTACACTGTTACCGAAAGATACTTTCTACGTCTTCTTCTGCTCTTTCCCGGAGGCCTTGGCAACTACTGCTTCCTTACTCTCTTTATCGAGTGTTTGGAATAGCTACCGGTTCCTGCAACTGCCTTAAGCATAAACTTTTATAAGATATTTACTTACTCTTTTGCCTCTTGCAACAAAAATTTAACATCCTTGCATTCGGTCAGAGGAGCCTGGTTATGAAAATATATCCCTGCCCCTAAAGCACGCGAAGTATGCGGTGTAGTAAAGACGGCGCAATGAGAATATTGACAGTGTACATGTCGGCAGACGACAGTCAAATGTTGCAGCCGCCCCTTCGGAACAGTAGGGTTCCCAAATCCAGCACTCACGACGATAATGCTATTGAATCCTCGAAGTATCTCAGGAGTTAAGTCGGAGCGGAGAGTCGCATTCACGTTGATAGACACCTGAGGTAGGGTACGAGTGTGTCACAAAAATCACGTGAGATGCGTCCCGCTTGCCACCTTTAGGTTACCGTCCGGCTAGGTGGTAAAGATATTCTGTTGTGATGAAGGACCTAGGCAACCTGTAAATGAGTCCCCTGCTATGACCTATCGGTCGATAACGTGTTGCCTTTTGACTTGCTAAACCACCCGCTAAATACCATCCTATTTTTGTCATCAGTCTTTTTAACTGGTTTGATGCGGCTCACCACAAATTCCACTCCCGTGCCACGCTCATCTGACAGTAGCAATACCACCCAACATCCTCATTAATTCGTTCGATATATTCCAATTCCGTCTTCTCCTAAGTTACGCAGTTCAAACTGAGTAATAGTGCTTTGTAGCGCTCAGCATTCACCGGTTGATCCGGTTGCAGCAGCTCGCGGTACACTACACAAAACAGGATCCATTTTGTCACTCAACTCAAAATTGTTATCTTCGAATAGTCTAAACCAATCTTTGCACATTGTTTCTGACAGGGCAGCACAGGTCTTGAGACAAAAGCAGATTAGTAACGCTTCCCGCAAATACTGTTTGGTGGGTATAAAATCCGACTTGTTCAAGGCACTAATAGCCCAGTCAACGAAGACCAAAGAAAGAGCGAATAGGGGAAAAAATTCGGGTAGTCGCATTTTTTTGTACAGTGATATGGAGGAGTGTTATGAACAACATGTTAAAAATCCCCACATGTGGAGTGCAACCTTTGGGGTGCGAGGGCATTTAAAGGACCCTTTTTTACTTTTTCTTGCATAACTCAAAAACAGCGGCTCCTAGCGGAAATGTGTTCTAGTACAAAATTAAACTACATTAAATTTCTAGACGTAATAGTTTACACGTTGTAAACGGATGGAAGAATCAGGAATTATTAAAAATTTTGTTTTAGCGGCATAAAATTTATGTTTATTATTAAATAAAGTGGATTAGGACCAAATATTAAATGCCTGTGCCATAGCCACGTACATTAGAGCGGTACTGGTGGGTAAACTGTGTTCTGGGGACATGACTGGTGGCAGTGGGAGGGAGCGGGGATGGAGAGTGTGAGGGACGGCAGGTCGCCATAATGAGGTCCCTTACTACCCTCATTTGTGTGCATCCAAGACGAAGAGCGAGCAAGTGAGTACCCACTCTCTTCACATGACCACCTCGCAAGAAAGAAATACGAGCTGTTTCACAACCACACCGACCGTTCTGCAGCACGACGTGTAACCACTAGTGACAAATGTGCAGACACACCTGGAGAGTGCTTATTTTCCACAAAATACGCTGTGACCAGGCGCGTCTGTGAAAGTTTTTTTTTCCAGAAAATGCTTTAAAACTAAATCAAATACAGGCATTAATTACTAATGAAACTACACATATAATGAAGATCGATGTAAATCACCGCATACCACCTTACGCTATCTTTAGATAAATTAATTGTAAATAATACTGTACCACTGTTGTAGCTTTTTTCTGGGAAAGTTCTGTTTCCTCCATCACGAGGACTGCTCGCTCCTCAGTTTACAGCCGGCCGCGGTGGTCTAGCGGTTCTAGGCGCTCAGTCCGGAACCGCGCGACTGCTACGGTCGCAAGTTCGAATCCTGCCTCGGGCGTGGATGTGTGTGATGTCCTTAGGTTAGTTAGGTTTAAGTAGTTCTAAGTTCTAGGGGACTGATGACCACAGATGTTAAGTCCCATAGTGCTCAGAGCCATTTGAACCATTTTTTTCTTCAGTTTACAGAGATAATAACCGTATATATTCTCCCAAGCATTTGGTATACAGTTCTCTTACGTGAGTGGACAAAATAATTTCACTGTGCTCATGTTTAAAAAGTGGGGTCGGGTCCAGTTTATTAAGTGAGAACCTACACTACTGGCCATTAAAATTGCTACACCACGAAGGTGACGTGCTACAGACGCGAAATTTAACCGACAGGAAGAAGATTCTGTGATATGGAAATGATTAGCTTTTCAGAGCATTCACACAAGGTTGGCGCCGGTGGCGACACCTACAACATGTTGACATGAGGAAAGTTTCCAACCGGTTTCTCATACACAAACAGCAGTTGACCGGCGTTGCCTGATGAAACGTTGTTGTGATTCCTCGTGTAAGGAGGAGAAATGCGTACCATCACGTTTCCGACTTTGATAAAGGTCGGCTTGCAGCCTATCGTGATTGCGGTTTATCGTATCCCGACATGGCTGCTCGCGTTGGTCGAGATCCAATGACTGTTAGAAGAATAAGGAATCGGTGGGTTCAGGAGAGTAATACGGAATGACGTGCTGGATCCCAACGGCTTCGTATGACTAGCAGTCGAGATGACAGGCATCTTATCCGCATGGCTGTAACGGATCGTGCAGCTACGTCTCGATCAAAATGTTCAAATGTGTGTGAAATCTTATGGGACTTAACAGCTAATGTCATCAGTCCCTAAGCTTACACACTACGTAACCTAAATTATCCTAAGGACAAGCACACTTCCATGCCCGACGGAGGACTCGAACTTCCGCCGGGACCAGCAGCACAGTCCATGACTGCCGCGCCCTAGACCACTCGGGAAATCCCGCGCGGCACGTCTCGATCCCTGAGTCCACAGGTGGGGACGTTTGCATGACAACAACCATCTGCACGAACAGTTCGACGGCGTTTGCAGCAGCATGGACTATCAGCTCGGAGACCATGGTTGCGGTTACCCTTGACGCTGCATCACAGACAGGAGCGCCTGCGATGGTGTACTCAACGTCGAACCTCGATGCACGAATGGCAAAACGTCATTTTTTCGGATGAATCCAGGTTCTGTTTAGAGCATCATGATGGTCGCCTCCGCGTTTGGCGACATCGCGTTGAACGCATATTGGAAGCGTGTATTCGTCATCGCCATACTGGCGTATCATCCGGCATGATGGTATGGGGTGCCACTGGTTACATCCCTCGGTCACCTCTTGTTCGCACTGAAGGCACTTTGAGCAGTGGACGTTACATTTCAGATGTGTTGCGACCCGTGGCCTTACCTTTCATTCGATCCCTACGAAACCCTACATTTCAGAAGGATAATGCACGACCGCATGTTGCAGGTCCTGTACGGGCCTTTCGGGATACAGAAAATGTTCGACTGCTGCCCTGGCCAGCACACTCTCCAGATCTCTCACCAACAGAAAATGTCTGGTCAATGGTGACCGAGGAACTGGCTCGTCACAATACGCCAGTCACTACTCTTGATGAACTGTGGTATCGTGCTGAAGCTGCATGGGCAGCTGTACCTGCACACGCCATCCAAGCTCTGTTTGACTCAATGCCCAGGCCGTTATTACGGCCAGAGGTGGTTGTTGTGGGTACTGATTTCTCAGGATCTATGCACCCAAATTGCGTGAAAATGTAATCACATGTCAGTTCTAGTATAATATATTTGACCAATGAATACCCGTTTATCATCTGCATTTTTTCTTGGTGTAGAAATTTTAACGGCCAGTAGTGTATTTACCGTAATTAAGACAGTTTTTATATAAAATATGATCTTGTAAACAATGGCTGAGAAGTGTTTAATGTGTGAGATTCATGTCGTCAGTGGCCTATGTAGTGCAGGTGAGAAAGGAATACGTGGACTGATAAATGGCAGTTATTTGAGAAAAGATGGGAGTCAAACGTTTGCGTTCAGCTGAAGTGTAATGTGATTTTAAAACTACCTGTCTGTTTTGTACGGAAGTTGCTGATGATGACGTTTTCTTAAAAAATCGAAGAAAATACCCCAACGGCGGTGAAAGGTTTACAGTGTTCGATACTTCAGGTATGATAATGTAATTTCAGTTCGTGCAGAGGAGAGAAAAGATGAATCGGGAAACACCATCCGAAGACGTATCTGCTCTGTTGGGGATCTACATGCTGCTGATGCAAGATATCACGACTGCTCAGCACCTAAATGTAGAAAAAGTTGACTAAAGCAAAGGAACAGTTTTTAAGCAGTTCAGTAAAATTTCTAGGCAAATCAAGACAATTTCCGACATCTTCACTAACACCTCGACACCCTCAGAGAAGGTTGCATAGGCTGTTCATAAAATGTTTCTCGAAATTTACCAAGCTCCTGAAATTCAGCAAGATCTGCATGAACTCCGGTGTGGCGCATTCTTAAAAATGTCAACGGAAACCAATCGAGACCTCACCTCACTGACTTCAACAACAGTAGCTGCGCACCAGAACTCATTTAGAGTGTATTTACACGTATATTAATTTTCTTTTTCTACAGAATTCTTTCTACAACACCATTTCTTGTGTTCTCTTACTTGTTTACAGAACAATAATGGCTGAATAACCCGCTACCGCAGATCGAGTGGCGATGGAATGGAGGGGAGGACGATTGCTCTACCCAGAGACAAAAGAAGACATATTACCTGAAGCCTTAATGAATATCTTCTGCAGATTTTTGTATGTCCATCTTTGTGAATGAAGGTCTCCTCCCGATGTTCTACTGGGTACGATGTGTATGCCGAAAAGCCGTGATTACATATTCCACTGTTTGCGGCAAGTGCCATGATACTTGTACGATTGGTGCACCGCTATGCGATCTGCAAGGTGTTGGAGATGATGATACAATTTTTGTGTTCCGAAATGTACCCATTCAAGATCATATCATCAAGCATTAATTTTATACTATTAAAATACTATTTTTAATAATCAGCGATTTTTCCGTTCCGCCCAGTGCGGAAACTTTTAGTTCTAGGGGAATAATGAATAGGTCATTTTTTGTAGGAAATGTAATATGCAATGTAATTTAATTTTCTACTGGAAAATGTTTTTGATAGAAGCCTCAGTTTTCAAGAAAAACGTAAAAAAGTGACCACCCCAACTCTCACACATCAAAGGTGGGGACTTCCAGTACGTTACTGATGACACATTCCCCTGCAACTGAACAAAAATTTGCGACTGCACAAAAATTTTCCTCAATGTCTCTTCGTTGACTGGACTATCAGAGGATGTGTTCTTTTCACTCCACTCGGAAGTCAGACAGATCTCAAAACCTCATGTACTACTGTTAAGCTGGCCGCTGTGGCCGAGCGGTTCCAGGCACTTCAGTCGGGAACCGCGCTGCTGCTACGCTCGCAGGTTCGAATCCTGCCTCGGTCATGAGTGTGTGTGATGTCCTTAGGTTAGTTAGATTTAAGTAGTTCTAAGTCTAGAGGACTGATGACCTCAGATGTTAAGTACCATAGTGCTTCGAGTCATTTGAACCATTTGAACTACCGTTAAATAGGTCTCATGTCGCTGTCCGCTATGCTGATAAAGTACAAGTATTGCCTACTCTTCTCAAGGGCATGAATATATGACAATAACATGCAACTGTTTTGGTAGGGGGACTGTGGACGTACAGGGGTTGCACTGGCCTTGCACAGTGGGTGCCCTGCCTCGAGAGCCACTGGCATCACAGGCAGCGCGCGTGCGACAGGTGATGGCGCGGCGGTAATTAGCTTCCCGAGGCGGCGGAAGCAGTAAATATCAAGAGAGCACTCACCGCCGCCGCTGCCGCTGCCACTGGCCGGCAAAAACGGCCGCGCCCGCCCGCCTGTGTGAAGGCCGGCGGTGGTCGCCCGCGCTTCGTCACACCAGCACAGCACTCTCCATGCAAATGAGCGCGTCCCCGCCGCTACCGTGGCGTGCTGTGGTCTGCTTACCAGCGCACGGGCGAGTGCACTGGTCTTCGCACTTCCTCCTTTGTTCGTTGTTATTTCACTCGTCTCGGCCCAACTTGAAGATAGGGGGAGGGGGGGGAGGTGGTGGTGAGGGTATCAGAAGTGACTTATACACCTACTCATAATTCAAAGATATTTAAAACGTAAAGAAGCGACTTGAAAACATTAATAAGACGGGAGAGGCACAAAGGCTCGAGGCCGCGCAGGGTAGCTGTGGGGTCTGAGGTGCCTTGTCACGGTTTGCGCTGCTCCCCCCCCCCCCCCCCCCCCCCCGTCGGAGGTTCGAGTCCACCTTCGGACAGCTGGGGTGTGTGTGTTGTCCTCAGCGTAAGTTAGTTTAATTACTGCGTAAGCCTAGGGACCCATAGTCCTTACCACAAATTTCCAAAATTTTCCAAGGGCTCGATGCCGTAAAGTGGGCCACTTGCGATAATAGACAGACCCAGCATTGCGCTACGGTGTCACCATCCATCGGCCAGTCGCAGCATTAGTCAGTAATCAGGGGCACTTCGGTAAGTGGTATCTGTGACTTCGGTAGCCGTAACATCACAACGGACAGTCCTGGCGAGTACAAATACTGGCTGTCGGGCCAGGCTGGTCACCGGTCGAATTTGGTGAGTCATAAAGTAGTCACTCATCGTCGTGCTCGCCTCCGCTGCCCTGTCACCGCGGCTCTGCCGTCAGCCGGACAGGACCACGGCTCAATGGCGTCCAGCCACCAGCTGATGGACCGAGAGCTAAACCGGAAACCTCTTAGCAACCGAGTCACTGGATGTCCACCAAAGTCAGCGTTTGTCTGCCGGCCGGTGTGACCGAACGGTTCTAGGCGCTTCAGTCTGGAACCGCGCGACCACTACGATCGCAGGTTTGAATCCTGCCTCGGGAATGGATGTTTGTGCTGTCCTTAGGTTAGTTAGGTTTGAGTAGTTCTAAGTTCTAGAGGACTGATGACCTCAGATGTTAAGTCCCGTAGTGCTCAGAGCCATTTGAACCATCAGCCTTTGTCAGCCCGCCGTCAGACTGAGGTTCCCTTCCTGGACATCTCTGTCCAGCATCTGCCACAGCTGGAGGGGCTTGGTACCCCACACTCCACACTGACAGCCTACGTCATCAGCATTTTACTTACCTCGGCCACGGCTGTGACTGTTGAATACGCGAAGTTGTGGCATGTGGCCCACTGCGGCCAATAGCAGTCGGTGTTCTACCACATCACTTCACTGTCGCTTGTCAATGTGTCGAGGTCCACGTTGTAGCCGCAGCCAGTTGAGGGCTTGAGCTTGAAATACATTAATAAAGGGATTCTGCTACCTAAAAGCGCCTTATGGCTCACCACCAACTCACCATCATCCGATAGCCTCACCCTCTATAGAAGTTAGATTGTATGAAATTTATAAGATAATATACAAGTAACATTCTTTGAATTTTGATTGAAACAGACATCCTCAAACCTAAGATAAGTGGGGATTAGCCATGTGATTAAGGAAAAGCCTATTCCTACTGTATCATCTATACTCTCTGAGACAACATAACGCTTTAACTGCCTATCCTATCAATTGACGGGACCCGAAAGTCTCGATGGATCGCTCATCATATCATTTGACAAGGTACAATTTCTACCGATTTTAAATTTGAAGTCACGCATTTTGGCAGGTTAAGTCTATCTTAATAGAAAAAAAAAAATGAAATGGTGGGGAAATCTCGCTTTTCACTGTCTCCTTATGTGTCTGGTGAAAGAATACACTGTCTACACTAAAATACATTAAAATAAAGAAAAAGCGATGCCTTTGTATAAATTCTTGGAGATATTGCGGCAAAACTTGCGCGAAGTGATCCACCTCCATCAGCTAAAATAAAAATCCAGAGGATGTGCAAAACATGCTCACCCAAAGGAAGAAAGCAAAGACGGAAGACTGCGAGAAAAGACATAGCAGTGCAGCGAGTACATAATTGACATGGGCTATGATCCATGTTTCAGAATATATCATACAAAAAATTCTCCAAAGTGAAAGTAATGTACAATAATTTATAATTAGGATTTTAGAATATTATGTTTCATTTACTGCAAGTAGAACAATATGTTATTAGCAACAGAACTATTATTAACTCATTTTACTACTTTGGTAAACTATTACCTCGTTTTCACAAAATCTAACATTCCTTAAAAATATAAGGACAAAACACTGAATATTCAAAGAAGGTTGGAAATACGAAATCCAGGAGGAGAAGCTTTGAGCTTTTATAAAATGTTACTACCACAGTTAAATCTTTGCCAGCATTCTTAATGAAATATATCGAAAATACTAGAAATGGCTGATGATGCACATAGGTTTACATGCCCAGAAGTCAAGCGGAGAAAATCTAAGTATTTATTCTAGACGTCCATACACTGCTTGAAGAACAAAGTGAACTTTGCGGTACACAACTCATGAGTGGGCTTCTGACCTGACTACTGGTAGGGTGCAGTCTATCATTCGTCACGGTAGTAGACGGGTGGGAGCCCATCACTCTGGGTGTTTTTTACCCATGGTAAAGATTACCAACACTCAATTTGTCAGCAAGCACATGAACTTGGGCCATTCTGGAGGGACTGGAACGACGAAAGTCTCCACTCCTACCTGAAATTGAACCCAGGACTTGCAGGACCAGAGTGTAGTGCTCTGCCTACAAGACCAACATGGGCACATTTACTGATTGTTGTTAACAAAAAAGAAATATGATAGCATATACCAATAAATGTGGCAACCTGGGACGCATGAGGGGAGGTAGCAGGGTGCGCTGTCAGGAACCATGTTGAGCAAGCAGCCATGTGCCGAGAAAATCTCCACACGAATGCTCTTTGACTCCCCCCTCCCCCCGCCACCGCCACACTCTCTCCAGCTCCCACCACTTTACACTAGGCCATGCTTGGCCAAGATTTTGCTCACCCAGAGCAGGGAGCTCTCTCTCTCCGCGAGCGCAGGAGACTCTGCTTAGTGCTCCGGCTTCTCCTTCCACTGCGTTATTCCGAACAAGTGTGTGAGTCAGACAGCTATATGCTGAAGGCTGCACATGTGGGAGACTTAGGACGACTTTTTAGCTTCACAGTATGACTATTTACAACAATAAAAGGAGAATATTGCAGCACACTTTTATCGCTACCTGTACTGGTTATCTTCAAGATTTTATTTTGCCACCGAAGTAATAACTTTACTACTTATTTCAATGCGTCTGAAAAAAAAATCATTGTTCTTACAAGGCAAGCAGGTCAGTATCCGTATCAGCACCATTATCTACTATGAAAGATGTAAGAAGAAGGATTAATGAAGGAGGTAATAATCAAAAACTTATATTATTTACTTGGGGATATGGTGAAAAGGATTTTGTGTTAATAAAAATTAATGAAGACGAAATTCTTCTAGTGCAAAGATTTAACTTTCAAGTAATTTGACAGAAATTTAGCTGTCCCAAAAAATTGCATTTTAGCTAGGAACAGTGGTACATATAGTGTGTGTGTGTGTGTGTGTGTGTGTGTGTGTGTGTGTGTGTGTGTGTGTGTCTGTGTGTCTGTGTGTGTGCTACTCCTCACTACTGACGCAGTAAGAAGAACTACAGAAAGCTTTACACACAGGAATTCAACATTAAGTTTTAATGTTTATAAATTTGTACAACTTTCGATTTTACGCTGAAGAGCCAAAGAAACTGGAACACCGGTCTAATATCATGTAGGGGCCCCGCGAGCCCGCAGAAGTGCAACAATACAACGTGGATTGGATTCGACTAATGTATGAAGTAGTGCGAGAGGGAATCGACACCATGCAGGGCTGTCCATAAATCCGTAAGAGTACGTGCGGGTGCAGATCTCTTCTGAAAAGCACGTTGCAAGGCATCCTAGATATGCTTAATAATGTTCACAACTGGCGAGTTTGGTGGCCAGCGGAAGTGTTTAAACTCAGAAGAGTGTTCTTGGAGCCACTCTGAAGCAATTCTGGACCTGTGGTGTGTCGCATTGTTTTACTGGAATTGCACAATGGACATGAATGGATGCAGGTGATCAGAAAGGATGCTTATGTACATGCCACATGTCAGAGTCGTGTCTCGACATATCAGGGGTACCATATCACTCCAACTGCACACGACCACACCATTACAGGGCCTCCACCAGCTTGAACAGTCCCCGGCTGACATTCAGGATCTATGGATTCATGAGGTTGTCTCCGCACACATACAGTCCATCTGCTAGATACAATTTGAAACGAGACTCGTCTGGCAAGGCAACACGTTTCGAATCATCAAAATCCAATGTCGGTGTTGACGGGCCCAGGTGAGGAGTAAAGCTTTGTGTGGTCCAGTCACCAAGAGTACACGAGTGGGCCTTCGTCTCCGAAAGCCCAAACCGAGCATGCTTCGTTGAATGGTTCGCATTCTGACACTTGATGATGCCGCAGGATTGAAATATGCAGCCATCTGTGGAAGGGTTGCATTTCTGTCACGATGAACGATTCTCTTCATTCATCATTGGTCCTGTTCTTGCAGTATCTTTTTCCGGCCTCGTCGATGTCGTCGATTTGATTTTTTACCGGATTCATTATATTCACGGTACACACATCCATGCCCGAGGCAGGATTCAAACCTGCGACCCCAGCGGCCGCGCGGTTCCAAACTGTAGCGCCTTTAACCACTTGGCCACCACAGCCGGCGACTGATAGAGACCGCCGACAGTTGAAGAGGGTCGTAATGTCTTATAGGCAGACATCTATCCAGA
Source organism: Schistocerca serialis cubense (assembly GCF_023864345.2). Lineage (NCBI taxonomy): Eukaryota > Metazoa > Arthropoda > Insecta > Orthoptera > Acrididae > Schistocerca > Schistocerca serialis. The sequence goes on from NC_064643.1 coordinate 472,810,312, forward strand.
CCATCACACAGGAATTCCAAACTGCATCAGGATCCACTGCAAGTATTATGATAGTTAGGCGGGAGGTGGGAAAACTTGGATTTCATGGTCGAGCAGCTGCTCATAAGCCACACACCACGCCGGTAAAAGCCAAACGACGCCATGCTTGGTGTAAGGAGCGTAAAATTTGGACGATTGAACAGTGGAAAAACGTTATGTGGAGTGACGAATCACGTTACACAATTTGGCGATCCGATGGCAGGGTGTGGGTATGGCGAATGCCCAGTGAACATAGTCTGGCAGCATGTGTGGTGCCAACAGTATAACTCTGAGGCGGGGATATTATGGTGTGGACGTGTTTTTCATGGAGGATGCTTGCATCCCTTGTTGTTTTGTGTGACACTATCACAGCACAAGCCTTCATTGATGTATTAAGGACCTTCTTGCTTCCCACAGTTGAAGAGCGGTTCGGGGATGGCGACTGCATCTTTCAACACGATCGAGCACCTGTTCGTAATGCACGATCTGTGGCATAGTGGTTACGCGACAATAACATCCGTGCAATAGACTGGCCTGCACATAGTCCTGACCTGAATTCCATAGAACACATTTGGGGTGTTTTGGAACGCCGAGTTTGTGCGGGGCCTCACCGACCGACATCGATACCTCTCCTCAGTGCAGCAATCCGTGAAGAATGGGCTGCCATTCCCCAAGAAACCTTCCAGCACTTGACTGAACGTGTGCCTGCGACAGTGGAAGCTGTCATCAAGGTTAAGGGTGGGCCAAAACCGTACTGAATTCCAGCATTACTTGTTAGTCATTTTGAACCAGGTGTCCGAATACTTTTGATCACATAGTGTATTCCTATTTCAGTACATATATGCAGTTTAACACAGTTGGTATTGTTGGTACACTGTAACAAGCCGACTGCTCGTCCTAGCAGCGTCCGGCTGCAGTCTTTTCGTCTTCCTCCTTGCCCTTAGGCCCAACTCAGCACTGCCCTCAGAGCGCTAGACAGGAGCGCGGCCGAAGCGCTCCCTCTCACGGGATTCAAAAAAATGGTTCAAATGGCTCTGAGCACTATGCGACTTAACTTCTGAGGTCATCAGTCGCCTAGAACTTAGAACTAATTAAACCTAACTAACCTAAGGACATCACACACATCCATGCCCGAGGCAGGATTGGAACCTGCGACCGTAGCGGTCATGCGGTTCCAGACTGAAGCGCCTTTAACCGCACGGCCACACCGGCCGGCTCACGGGATTCAGTTTGGCAAGGCCTGTCCTTGGCTCTAATGTATGTCTGGATCGGACGAGACATGGTGCTGAAAGAGTCGTAAATAATTTGCTGATTAGAGGTGCTTCTGGCAGACGTAGCTGACAGATGGACGTGTCCACATAAAGAGGAATTTGCGACTACCTGGGTAAAATCAGAACATTGTCGATGGTTTGCTTTCAGAGAAAAAATTTCTTGTCGAGTGAGTCAGTATTTTTAGCGTAGCAGAAGAGGATATTACCGACAGATACGAAAGTTGTTGATAAGGAATTCTTTTGTTAAGAAGAAGGATCTGAACTGCCAAATCACATGGATATACTTGACCACTGAAAATTTGTAGAACGGTAGGGTAGCAGTTCTCCTAATGCAGACTCCGACGCTAGTCGTAGTGAGAGAAACTTCGCTTTTAGGGCTGGAGTTAGGCACATGAGTGTTAGCTGGGAGCTCATCTAAGACCTTCCTACCGGGGCAGCCGATGACCAACAGAGCCGCAGAGCCGCAGAAAATGCAAGCGCTGCCACTAAGAATTTCTCAGGTCGGCATGCTTCGCCACGACTTTCCCAACTTTCCTGCACACATTACCTGATACGTGACACGCATTTAATCACTCCTACCACAATCCTACTTGCCAGTGATCCATTTGTCACTAAATGACAGGAACTAACAGCCCATAAAGTGCTCCTGAGATGTATTTCGTAATTCTAACTGCAATTCTCTAGATGTCGTTCAAAAAGATCAGTTCATGAAAATGAAGTTATTCTAATATAATTTAATTATATCCTTGAAGTTGGCGTTACTAATTCCTTCATTTAATAATTCAGTGCTGATGCTGCACTCTGATGTCACTATCTCATAACTAATAAATACAATCAACGTCAATCAAACTAGTTCATAACATGGGGTCTCCACTTCAACAAGAATATAAATGTACACTACTAAGCACCATGGGAGAATTACAGATACCTTGGAAATCATCAGCTTAGCTTAAAAGAGCAGAGAACAAACTTTATATCGAATAAACCCACCAGAAGGAGAAACTGAAACATTTAAGATATTCGGCCACATAATTTACTTCTATCTCTGAGAAGATTATTAGACAACTTGCTAAAACTGACCACTAAGTAATTCCACTGTAAGATGTAAACATTCCTAGACTCATCTATGCGGATTACGCTGGGGTGATAAGAGTCATGAGATACCTCCTAATATCGCGTTGGACCTCCGTTCGCCCGGCGTAGTGCAACAGCCGGCGTGGTATGTACTCAACAGGTCGTTGGAAGTGCCCTGCAGAAATGTTGAGCCGTGCTCCCTCTACAGCCGTCCATAGCTGCGAAAGTGTTGTCACTTCAGGCTTTAGCACACAAACTGACTCTCCATTATGTCCCAAATCATTCGCTCGAGTCATCAAGAACACTCTTCAAACCAGTCGCAAAGAATTGTGGCCCTGTGCCATGGTGCACTGTCAACGATAAAAAGTGGTCTCCTAACAACTGAGCGTAATCAGAAACCAGTCCATTCCATGTAATTACAGCACATACTATTATGGAGCCACCAGAAGCTTGCACGGGCCTCGAGAACTTGGGCCCATCGATTCATGTGGTCTGTGCGCCATTCGTACCATATCAACAGCTCTTACCAACTGAAAACTGGACTCATCCGACCAGGTCACTTTTTTATAGTAGTCTAGGGTCCAGCCGATATGCTCAAGAGCGTAGGGGAGGAGCTACATGCGATGTCATGCTGTTAGTAAGGATACTCCAGTCGGTCATCTGGAGCCATGGGCCCGTAACTCCAAATCTCACCTCGCTGTCCTAACGGATGCGTTCGTCGAAAGTCGCACATTGACTCCTGCCATTATCTCACGCAGTGTAGTTTGTCTGTTAGAACTAACATCTCTATACGAACTTCGCTGCCCTCGGTCGTTGAGTGAAGGCCGTCACCCATTTTGCCTGTACCAAGAGGTTCAAAATGGTTCAAATGGCTCTGAGCACTATGGGACTCAACTGCTGTTGTCATAAGTCCCCTAGAACTTAGAACTACTTAAACCTAACTAACCTAAGGACAGCACACAACACCCAGCCATCACGAGGCAGAGAAAATCCCTGACCCCGCCGGGAATCGAACCCGGGAACCCGAGCGTGGGAAGCGAGAACGCTACCGCACGACCAAGAGATGCGGGCTGTACCAAGAGGTAATCCCTGAAATTTCATATTCTCGCCACACTTTTGACATTGTGAATCTTGGAATATTGAATTTCCTAACGATTTCTGTAATGGATTATCCCACGCGTCTATCTTCAATCACCATTCCGTGTTCAGAGTTTGTTAATTCCCATCGTGCGACCATAACCACGTCGGAAATAATTTCACACGAATCATCTGAGTAAAATTGACAGCTCCGCCAATCCATTACACTTTTATACCGTATTTACGTGATACTGTGTGTATGTAGCTCAAATGGCTCTGAGCACTATGGGACATGTGAGGTCATCGGTCCCTAGAACTTAGAACTACTTAAACCTAAATAACCTAAGGACATCACACACATCCTAGCCCGAGGCAGGATTCGAACCTGCGACCGTAGCTGTCTCGCGGTTCCAGACCGAAGCGCATAGAACCGCTCGGCCACACCGGCCGGCCTGTGTATAGTTATTCCATGACTTTTGCTGCCTTAGTGTATTCGTTATTTATGGGCAATATCAGGATAGATAACAAATATGCAAAACTATCATGTAATTGCTGAGAAAACGGAGCTGTATGTTAGTGAAAAGAAGACAGAATACATGGTGATAAGAAAAGAAACATATATTTTAAAAAATTAAAAACTTTGGTTATATAAATGGAAGGACTTATAGCAATTATTTGTTCAAAAAGTAGGAAATAAAATGAGCTACGTTACTTCACGATGATCCAGGATAAAATTCACCATTTATTAAGAGAGCCGAAGGCAAACGTGTTTACAAACTTGAGTCTCAGTTTTTAGTTAGTTCAGTATTTTTTACGTCCCAGCGTCAGTGAGATCATTAGAGACGGAGCACAAGGTCACATTATGGAAGGGTGGAGAAGCAAAGTGGCCATGTCCTTTCGAAGGAGCCATCCAGGAATTTGTTCTAATCGATATAGGGAAATCAGGGAAAACCTAAATCAGGATGGCCGGACGCAGTTTGAACCGTCGTCCTCCCGAATGCGAGTTCATTGCGCTACCTCACTCTGTCTTGAATCTTAGGAACCATTAACTCTAGCGTCAGCTGAAGCCGAAGAGAAAGCTACTTCATTACTAATAACATGCTTGTTAATAACAACCGTATACGGCAATCTTCAAATAATGGTAGAGCCAGTATAATTGTTAAACCAAGTAACAAGAATAAATTGAGACTTTAGCTAATCCACACTGTTCAGCTATACGCTTCTTCCTTGCATAGTTACTCGTTTGCCCTTTGACACAGCTGTCGCTTGACAGTCATTAACCAAAGCAATTCTTACGCAAGCACATTTCTTCACTCTCGATATCCAGGCATATGTTGCTCAACTTCGGTATGAAGTCCCAGGTCGCCGAGCAACTCGTCTGTATCGAACAGTCTTTCGTGTGCAGTACTTCCCAGTGTTCAGAAAAATCACTGTTCTTGACGACGGTAGTATGATAAGACTTTTAAGTGGAGTAGACAGATTTATTGAAATATTAACCTAGCAACTTTTTCTGTTTCCTTTACACACGGGCAGTTATTTGTTTAAGTTTCCAACACACATGTTCCGTGACTCCTTAAGCGCCCGAGCCACTGTTAGTCTCTCCTTCTCCTTACACGGGAAAAACCTGAACAACTAGGCGAATTTACGGCCACCGCACTTAAATGCCGACACGTCGTAAACATTTATCGTAAAATTTAATTTTCTCGTTAATGGATGTCTTACCATGGGACATTCATTCGAAAGGCGATGTAAAGTCACTCATTTTTCTTGCATTCATGTCCTTCCAATACTCTAAAGTCATTTGCTGGTCGTTAAATATCAAATAAAAATAAACTTTTGATGCTGTAGGTCATAATAAAGGTGGATCTAATACGTCATAATGTACGAACACAATAAATACTTTAATGAAATAAACTCAATGGAATTTCGCTCTTTGTCACCGTGAGATTTATTTTACTCTTTCTGCACGTGGTGAAAAAAATCGTTTTCCGAGAAAGGCTGCCACTATGTTCATGGTTATACGTGATCCTACTTCTGTTACGTGCTCAGTAAACGTGGCATACCATCGCTCTTGGTAACCTTCTCTAACGTAAGCAGGTTGACTGATCCAAAACCCATCCTCATATTACTTCTATTACATGCCAAGAAATATGATATTTCGTCGACTACGAGGCTGCTACGGATAGAGCTGTATCTCGGTTGGACAAGAATGGGAGGGAGGTAGGCTACTCACTTATGCGCCGTGCTAATCTTTTCATTGAAAATAGATAATGTATCTGTACACAGTAGTTGTTGACCATATGTTTACACGGGTTGTTACTATGTTCACGAGTAGACTGTTCGAAGCATGTTGAATTCTTTCTAAACTATTCATAACAGGGACTAGTGAGATAAACCCGTACTACCTTCTAAAATTCACAGTTTGGTATACAATCAATATGTCAGAAATCTCTACCGATGCGTCCTTTACTTTGTTGAGTGGCATTTTACTGTACAAACAGCTGCTCCATGACTTGTAAGACCTTACCCATATAAACAATGATTTTATTTGTTGTGTAGCTGCACTGCTCAGTTTTTAAACTTCACACATATAATCCGCTAAGCAGTTCAAAACGTAATAAGTGGCATAATACTAGTTTGTTTCGTACTCATTGCGCTTGCATTATGTTACATTTTAAACACAAACACAGGTGTTATTTTATGGTTTTTGATTTGATATACATTTGTTTTGTAATTATACACGACCTTTAGGACGTATCTTCGTCATTCATCCGATGGCCTAGATGTCTTCCTGAATGGCGCAGCCGACGAAATGATTCAGTTTCTCATTGTCTTATGGATAAGATACTTAATTCCATACCTATGTACGACGTGTTCCCTTTAAAAATAGTGTTTTAATATTGTAATTCGATTCATTTACTGATTTTTCTTGGTATTCAGTTAACTACTATTATGCACTGTATTATTTGTGGCCCTTTGCGGATTTTTTCAGATTGATCTGATGATGTATCAATTGAAACTTGTCGTTAAAGAAAATAGTAACCACATAACCTTTGACTTCCACGTATTCCTTATAGCGTCCATTTATCACTGATACAACCTTCAAAATCGCTGATTTCTGTTATATCGGTATTAAGCATTGGTCCAAAACATTTTTTATGTCCAACATTTCGTTTTGTAATGCTGGAGACATTATTAGAGGCTATAAAGGTTCAAGTAAAAGTTTCCAACTTAAAGAAGCCCAAAACCGGATGGTTTACACGTATCCACCAAGCGGTCGGGTCGAGACGTCATCAGACACCTGCCTCAGATGTCACAGTTCAAATGGTTCAAACGGCTCTGAGCACTATGGGACTCAACTGCTGAGGTCATTAGTCCCCTAGAACTTAGAACTACTTAAACCTGACTAACCTAAGGACATCACACACATCCATGCCCGAGGCAGGATTCGAACCTGCGACCGTAGCGGTCTTGCGGTTCCAGACTGCAGCGCCTTTAACCGCACGGCCACTTCGGCCGGCTAGAATGTCACAGTTCGGCCGACGTGTGTTATGGAGCTTGTAGTGGAGAGGAGTTGGCACTGTTTGCTTTATTTACCACTAAAGTCTATAAATTGTCTTATTTCAGTCCTTTTTCTCTTCTGTTTCGTGTTTTTGTGCCTTGAATTTCTATAGCTTCTCTGTACGTACTAGCAAAGTAATTATTGGACCTATGCAAAATTATAGCATTTGGGAAACACATTTGGAGGTTCCCCGAACCCAGTGTATAATCTGCTTTTGTCCATTTATTCGTCTTGCCCAAGCGACAAATGCTCTTGTGTTCTCTAGGCCAGGTGCTAATGCTTCTTTTTGTTGTTCCTGTGAAAAGTTGACCAAACGTGCAAACGATTTGGTATGGCACTTCTTCTGTGGAAAGTAGTGGGTATAGATCTTTTATAGTGCCCTCTCTTCCCCACTACATGCTCAAAAACATACGTGGTGTGACTCCTCGTTCATAGACAGTAGTCTGATGAAGCCACTTCCCAACCGTTGCGCGGATACGTAAACTATCTGATCAAAAGTGCCCGGTGACCTATTAATGGATATTAATGTTCGGTGTGACCACCCTTTGCCCGTATGACGACTAGAACCCTGCTGGGGACAGTTTGATTGAGGTGTCTGAATGTCTGTGGAGGGGTGGCAGCCCAATCTTCCTCAAGAGCCGAAACTAGAGTAGGCAGTGATGTTAGTTGCTGAATTCTGGGGCGACGTCCACGCCCTAACTCGTTCCAAATGTGTTTCGTTGGGTTCATGTCGGGAGTCTATTCAGGCCAGTCCATTTCAGGAACGTTACTCTCAACAAACCATTGCCTCACAGTGTACTGTGTTTTCGTCAGTGTCAGTTTGAACAATTACTAAACAACCAGAAGGAACAATAGGTCTTTGCATAAATTTAACCACCCAGTGCAAGCTTCCTGTGGTAACAGCACATCTCACCAGCATTATTACAAGTACGAACAAATGAAAGAGCATTAGTGATAAAAGAAAAGGATAAAATTTTTGCACATAGAAAACATAAACTATGTGGAAATTGTGTTGGTATCATACTGCAGTTTTCATTCGATTGGACATTATAACTCTTTTTAACCCCTGACGCAAACAGAGGTGTTATAAGTTTAACGTGTGTGTACGAGTGTGTGTGTGTGTGTGTGTGTGTGTGTGTGTGTGTGTGTGTGTGTGTGTGTGTGTGTCTGTGTCTGTGATCCAAAACGAAAAGTCCGATTTTAACACACTTTCGTTATTTTAAAGCTCGTTTGACCGGGATGCTTCTTAACTATGTATCACGAAAGTCTATTCAGACGTTTACATTTCTTCAGCTGCACTGATACACGCTACATGATACATAAGAGCTACATCAAATTACATAGTAACAGATTGTAGAGATAAAAAAAAATCTACACAAAAGTCCGCGAGAACAACTGATAAATGTTTATCTTTTAATGTTCATTAACAATGATGATTGTTGCCCACCAGGTTAGTCGAGAGCGCTAATGCGCTGCTTCCTGAACTCGGGTAGGCGCGCTGGCCGTGGGTCGAATCCACCCGGCGGATTAACGACGAGGGCCGGTGTGCGGGCCAGTCTAGATGTGGTTTTTAGGCGGTTATCCACATCCCACTAGGTGAGTACTGGGCTGATCCCCATGTCCCACCTTAGTTACACGACTTGCAGACGTCTGAATACGTTCGCACTCTTTCATGGCTTACATTAGACGCAGACATCTTGGGTATTCTAATTTCGTCCTGAGGGCTGCAGGGTGACGACAGGAAGGGCATCCGGCCACCCTCTGCCACTGTTGTTGCTGTGGTCTTAAGTCCTGAGACTGGTTTGATGCAGCTCGCCATGCTACTCTATCCTGTGCAAGCTTCTTCATCTCCCAGTACCTACTGCAACATACATCCTTCTGAATCTGCTTAGTGTATTCATCTCTTGGTCTCCCTCTGCGATTTTTAGCCTCCACGCTGCCCTCCAATACTAAATTGGTGATCCCTTGACGCCTCAGAACATGTCCTACCAACCGATCCCTTCTTCTAATGAAGATGTGCCACAAACTCCTCCCCAATTCTGTTCAATACCTCCTCATTAGTTATGTGATCTACCCATCTAAATTCAGCATTCTTCTGTAGCACCACATTTCATAAGCTTATATTCTCTTCTTGTCCAAACTATTGATCGTCCATATATCACTTCCATACATGGCTACACTCCATACAAATACTTTCAGAAACGACTTCCTGACACTTAAATCTCTACTCTGCCACTAACATCGCAAAATACATTGTAACAAGGCCGACCCCGTGCTGGTGTGGGACATCAGGAACAACGATGACTGTGGTCTTTTGTTGTGGCGACGTCCTTTTCATCACCTACAAAGCAGAAAAGGATGATTATGACTCAAATGTGAAAGATAAACGTATAATCTTGTAGGAGTTTTTGCTCTTCTGTTTGAGATCTACAGCTCAGCACTAAATTAGATTCTTGTTGCCATAATAGTGCGACTTAGCGTAAGTAAATTATGGGTAGGAAGAACATATTAACTCGGCCAAAAACTTAATCTAGGAAATTAAAATCGATCAACATTTTTTGCTCAATCATCCCAAGCCGCCTCCTGAACTGATTTTAATCGAGTTTGTGTACAAAATTGCAAAGAAAAGGGAAAAATCGGAATAATAATTTCGCGTTGAAGCTCAAAACTGCACATGCGATATTGCATTACCCAATTCTCCAACTGTAATAACATTTATGAGAATTCATCTACTGTCAGAATACACAGATTTCTGTGAGGCAAGATGTCGCGTTGCCATTTCATGTTTCATGCTGGAAAGTATTTGTGTGAATGAAGGGATAGAGTGTAGATCGTGCCGTGTCTGCCAGTAAAACATAAAGTTTAAACAGCGTGAAATAAAACTTAATTCAGAAATTAAGGAAAGATGACAAAAAAATCCTCTAAAAAGTAAAAAAGAAGGTATGAACTGTCCTTTTAAGTTTAATATAAGTAGTAATATAATGATCGAAGCGGCGGCACGCCGGGGGACTGCTAGGTCAGTAAAATAAAAATAGAATACATCTAAAAACGATAAAGTATGAAATTTAGGTACAAGTAAGCTACCTAGGTAAGATAGGTAAATATAAAACATATATATATATATATATATATATATATATATATATATATATATATATATATACGGTGATTCAAAAAGAATACCACAACTTTAAAAATGTGTATTTAATGAAAGAAACATAATATAATCTTCTGTTATACATCATTACAAAGAGTATTTAAAAAGGTTTTTTTCACTCAAAAACAAGTTCAGAGATGTTCAATATGGCCCCCTCCAGACACTCGAGCAATATCAACCCGATACTCCCAACTCGTTCCACACTCTCTGTAGCATATCAGGCGTAACACTTTGGATAGCTGCTGTTATTTCTCGTTTCAAATCATCAATGGTGGCTGGGAGAGGTGGCCGAAACACCATATCCTTAACATACCCCCATAAGAAAAAATCGCATGGGGTAAGATCAGGGCTTCTTGGAGGCCAGTGATGAAGTGCTCTGTCACGGGCTGCCTGGCGGCCGATCCATCGCCTTGGGTAGTTGACGTTCAGGTAGTTACGGACAGATAAGTGCCAATGTGGTGGCGCTCCATCCTGCTGAAATATGAATTGTTGTGCTTCTTGTTCGAGCTGAGGCAACAGCCAATTCTCTAACATCTCCAGATACTGTAGTCCAGTTACAGTAGCACCTTCGAAGAAAAAGGGACCAAAAACTTTATTGGCTGAAATGGCACAGAAAACGTTCACCTTAGGCGAGTCACGTTCATACTGAGTTGTTTCCCGCGGATTCTCAGTGCCCCATATACAGACATTGTGACGGTTGACTTTCCCGTTAGTGTGGAAAGTTGCTTCATCAGTAAACACAATCTTTGAAAAGAAAGATTCATGTGTTTCCACTTGAGCAAGGATAAAATCACAGAAATCGATTCTTTTAATCTTATCAGCTGCAGACAGTGCTTGAACCAATTTCAGACGATAAGGTTTCATAACTAACCTTTTTCGTAGGACTCTCCATACAGTTGATTGTGGAATTTGCAGCTCTCTGCTAGCTCTGCGAGTCGATTTTCCTGGGCTGCGAACAAATTCTTGCTGGATGCGTGCTACATTTTCATCACTCGTTCTTGGCCGTCCGGAACTTTTCCCTTTGCACAAACACCCATTCTCTGTAAACTGTTTATACCAACGTTTAATACACCACCTATGCACGCTGAACAACTGTCGTCGATTCACTTCTGCCGTACTCAGTAACACAAAAAGCTTTCTGTTGAGCGGTCGCCATCTTAGCATCAACTGACGCTGACGCCTAGTCAACAGCGCCTCAAGCGAACAAATGTACAACTAAATGAAACTTTATAGCTCCCTTAATTCGCCGACAGATAGTGCTTAGCTCTGCCTTTTGTCGTTGCAGAGTTTTAAATTCCTAAAGTTGTGGTATTCTATATATATATATATTGAAAGGTCTCTGCTGGATTCCTTTCCTGTTAATTTCTTAAATCTGTTGTCATTTACGGCATAAATTCCTCTTCTAAATTTACTGTGGCGTTTCTGACTATCTGGGAGGAGACTGAGTAGTGGAACGTGTTACTTTTACACATAAACAAGAACGATCTGTCACAATACTACATTTTAAAACACAGTTTATATGTAATTCATGTCACACAGTCTCATACGGAACCTACATCCGCTTTCTTTTATACACTGTATATGATAAGATACTGTCATCCCCCTTCCCTTCTGTGTGAAAGAATGAATGAGCAAATGTATTTCTAGTTGCATGCTTTATGGTAGCAGACAAGCCTGTCTGCTAGAGAACAGTAGGACCAACGTCGGAACAGGTAGCTACGCTTTCTAAAAGCAGAGAGGTTTCTATTCTTAGTATGGTCCTGTTCGTCCCTTGTCATGTTGGTATAGGAAGCTGCCTCTCTGGTCACTTCCGTTTGTATTTGTGAGGCACCCCTCAGGTAGGAGCCCAGGTCAGTCTGTCCGCGGCGAGCGTCTGAAGTGGTAAGATCTCCGGCTAAGCGCGTGTCTGCTAAGTCCGTAGGACAATGGATTTCTTAAGTTCAGCCTAACTGAAAATTTAATCACCTTTATTTCAGGTTTAGCTCTAAAATATCTAATGTTATCTTAAATTGCAACGCAGGGTAATTCGAGTGTGAAGTTCAGAATATATTCCGGTAGTTGCTTTGTCACTACTTTGTGAGTAAAGTGGAACCACGTGTTGATCAGTAACTCTAACTAAGATCATCAATCTTAAATGCGAATGTGCGTGAGGTTATAACGTCTCGTCTTGACAATATTTTCCAATATGGCAACTTTTCTTTATGTTCAACCCATGTGGGGTGTACTTTGCGAGACCAGTACCACGTGCTTATACAATTGTTTAACCCATCAGGTTAATAGTAAGACGCTAGTAACCAGTTCGAGGTTTTTCTTTTGTAAATTGCTTTTCGATCTAATTTATTTTAACTATCAAAATTATTGTGGAGTTACACTCTTTGTGCAAACCAAGTTGACCACGTGAAGCATGTGGTGTAATCATCAAAGTAGCCCTCAGCTATTCTTTTCGGGAAGATTTCACAGAGAGTTAGTATGAATTTAGTATACTAGTGTGTGGTAATTACATGACGGACAGGATTGCGCTACGAACGTAACTTCTTTGGGTGAAAATTGAATCGGTTGGTAGTGGTTAATTTCCTCTTGCATATGTTTCAACGTTCTTCGTGTGTTATTTTATGAATGCAGTGTTGTATGCAGTCTCCCAATCTTGGCTCCATATTTGATGTGTTCTGTAAGATTACAAACTCACATTTTCACAATCCTAAATATGGCACCAGTTTAGTATGAATCAAGTTTAATATGCTGAAATTTCAATGATCAATGTTAAAATAAATTTCCAAATATAAACTGATTTATTTCTTTTTATTTAAATTCTCTTTTATATATATATATATATATATATATATATATATATATATATATATATATCACCGTTTGTCGTATGACTATTAAAAGATTATAATTAATGTTAGTCTGGTTGGGAATTTGGTAAGCTAGACTGGATACCTGGTGAAACAGTTGCTCAGTAAGGCAAGGTTAACTTCCCCAGACAGCTCACAACTTTTAACCAGCTTTTATTGTCTATCAGTACCGCTTTCAGATCAAATTAAAGCAACAACGTTACAATATATATATATAATCTTTAAGTATAAATCTTAATAGGTTTTCCCCGAAAAAAATGGTTCAAATGGCTCTGAGCGCTGGCCGGAGTGGCCGAGCGGTTGTAGGCGCTACAGTCTGGAACCGCGCGACCGCTACGGTCGCAGGTTCGAATCCTGCCTCGGGCATGGATGTGAGTGATGTCCTTAGGTTAGTTAGGTTTAAGTAGTTCTAAGTTCTAGGGGACTGATGACCTCAGATGTTAAGTCCCATAGTGCTCAGAGCCATTTGAACCATTTGGCTCTGAGCACTATGGGACTTAAGATCTGAGGTCATCAGTCCCCTAGAACTTAGAGCTACTTAAACCTAACTAACCTAAGGACATCATACACATCCATGCCCGAGGCAGGATTCGAACCTGCGACCGAATCGGTCACGCGATTCCACACTGAGGCGCCTAAAACCGCTCTACCACACCAGCTGGTGATTTTTCCCGAATAATTCGCAATATAGACACAAGCGTAGACGATGCCTCCCCTCAGGAGACGAGCTTGCCACACTTGCACAGAGTGCCACTTGTATGGAGAGGGGCATTTGTACGGAGTCCAAGACACTGTAGATAGTGGACAGGGTGTTGCAGAAGCAAGGTCACCTGCTGGCTCGCCGCTACCAGCGATGTATTCTGGTGAAGGCCGTTTCCTGCACAAAGTTCTCTGTCCCCGCACGAGTTACTAGCGTGCGTGGCTTTCTCCCAGCGTTCAGTACTGCTGTTGACCTCCGAATGGCAAGTAGTGTTCCGTGTTTTAGTTCTGAAATAATAGAGTTCACCTACACCACCAAAGTGGAGCCTTTACTGATATACAACAGGTATCAGTATGTAGTGGACTATACAAACAAACAAGAAGTTACTTGCTGGCGCAGTGTAAATTTAAAAAGAATGAATGGAGACTATACACAAAAACAACAACACAGTTTTAGTGGATGGTGGCCATATATGTATTCCAGGTGAAGCAGCAAAATGTTCAAATTTGTGTGAAATCTTATGGGACTTAACTGCTAAGGTCATCAGTCCCTAAGCTTACACACTACTTAACCTAAATTATCCTAAGGACAAATACACACACCCATGCCGCCGGGACCAGCCACACAGTCCATGACTGTAGCGCCCGAGACCGCTCGGCTACCCCCCGCCCCCCCTCCCGCGGCCATGAAGCAGCAAATTAAGTGCGAAAACATTTTGTCAGCGCAAAGAAGCGGGCTAAAGAAACAGACGCTACAGTTTCATCTGTTTACCTTGAAGAAGTAGGGCATCTCTTCAATCGAGGCTACGACTTAGTAACATCATTACCATCACATATAAATGCGAAGCAATCATCACATCGCATTAGGCGGAAATATATGGGGACTACATAAGATTCCACCGACTCTGTACGAATATTCTGTCAAGAAATTAATTTACTAATAAATGATGGTAGCAGTTATAACAGGAGACCGAATGGCAGAATGCTGGTGTCTGCCCGCGAAAAGGAGAAGACGTGTTTATCAAACTGCGAATCATTCTTTGTGGATGGAACGTTCAAGGGTTCGAGGAAGCAGTTTATTTCATATTTAAGCCTTAAACTTTCTTCAATTAGCGGTACACAAATGTGGTGATAAAACACACAAATTACATTTTCAACAATATCAATCCATAGAAGTATGCAAACACACAAGGCCTTCTTTGTGAAAAATTTTATTCACATTGGTTAATATTTATAATAAAAAAGTTACGACTGAGTTCAACTAAACAAACTTATGGTAGAAAGGATTTTAACATTTTACCAAAAAAAGTTACTAAAAGGCAAATACCCATTACAATTGACCGGCACCACAAAGTTTTCCCTTCCTGCTTATATGAAGCTCCTTCTTGTAATTCATAGGTCAGGGTAGCCTTTTTCTTGAATTTTCAGTCTTCTTGAGCAAGCGCAATGGTAGGGATATCTGATTGTAAGCCAATGCTTGTTACGTTGCAGCTTGTTGATTGTAGCCTACTGAACAGGACTTCTGTGCATTCTTTAAATTTATATTTACACAGTCAACAGCTGCTTTTCCAGTGCTCTCCGGATTCGTTTCTCCAGTACCTTCGCATAAATTTTTGCACAGTGGCACATAAGGATAATGGTCTTACAGTTTTCTTCAAATTCTTCCGACTTCGCTTCTTGAAGACAGGTACAGCTATTTCATTCCAACAGCCTTCCGGAATCCGCTTATGTACAGCTCTGGTAAGTCAATACAACCAGTGCGCCTCAACCTCTTCTGCACTCCAACCTCTTTTGCTGATCACTTAATTCTTCCAGCGCCTTGTGCCTTTTCACCTTTCTCACTTGAGTCAATAGAAGATGTTTTTCAGTTTTTAGCTGACCTATCTCCTCTACAACTCTATCGACCTCCACCGTTTCGTCGGCCTCAGGAATCCCTTGACATACATTCAAAGAGATCTTTGAGGCCTTTGCCCTTTGTTATCGCACTTGCATTTTTATTAACCGTTTTTATGTTCCCTGTTATTCCTCATCTCCGACAAGCATCTCACGAAATAACAATGATGATAAAATCATGCTTGTACTTATAAAGGGCTTATTTCAATAGTGGTACAAGTCATTTTTTGTTCATTCTGAGATACAGAGTCATAAAGTTAAATGAGCGATGAACGCTGAAAAATCTGCAGTTGACATACCAGAAATATTCAAGTATATATACTTGAGTATTTCTGGTATCTTAACCGCAGGTTTTTCACCGCTCATTTAACTTCAAGACTCTGTATCTCAGAATGAACAAAAACGCACTTGTACCACTATTGAAATAAGTCCTTCATATATTTACTGACTGTCATTTTTCACATGGACCATATTGGAACAGGACGACGAGAAAAAGTTGGTGGAACACGAAGTACCATTCGCCACGTCCTGTAGAAGACTTGCGTAGAACATATGTAGACTGTTTAATGATTTTTTTAACGAAGGATAAAAGCAGCACAGATGTTTTTGCATTGACCTGCTTTCGCTACGATACTGACTAAGGGTATCTTCCTCAGAATAAGTTATAGTTTAAAAATTTCTTAATCAACATAGGAGAATAACAACTACATAAAAAACCTTAAGAAATACCAGAAGTATTAAAAACAGAGCTTTGCGTGGAGAGATAATACAGCAGTGGAAATCAATATAAAGGAACAGATATTTTTAGGAATATTAACATAGTCGGTTGGAACAGTGGAGTCTATGCAACAGTACGAGATCCAGTGTACTGACAAATACACATACAGCGTTTCATGTCATTAGTGCAATATATAACGAGACATCAACGTTTCAGGTAACAGAGGATGGAACTCGGTTTAAAGGCAGTCAGCTCTATGAGGTGTTTGTGCGCGCGTACATGCCTTTCCTGCAGATAAGAAACATTTATCTTAAGTGACAATGCACATTGTGTCCATAAACCATGACTGTGACAATACTACGCAGAAATAGTTATCATGCGTTGAAAAGGAAAAATTCGGTGTGTAGAAGGAAGCCGCCAAGAAACTGAGGCGTTAAAGTACAGTGATTTATAATTTCGTTAGACTGGGTTCACGATATAGACAGAACGGAAAATATGGGCAAAATAGAAAGTTATCTGAGGCATCGAAATGGTTACTTTTGTGTATAGCAAGAGCTACATCTTGTTGCTGATTTACAGTTGCCAGTAACTGCCAGACGTGTACGACAAATTTTCTCAAATGACGAACGTTTTGCATTCAAAAGACGACTGCAGAAACCTGTTCTAACACTTAAAAATAAACAGGCAAGACTGGAGTTTGCTAAAAGACACGTGTTATGGACTTAAGAATGGGATAAAGAGATTTTCAGTAATGAGAAGTAGTTTAATTTGGACGGTCCGTACTGATTTTAATATGTCTGGCGTAATTTGTGAACAGGGCAGCAAATAAGAATGAGCAGAAATTTTGGTGGTGGAAGTGTTATGATTTGGGAGGCTTCTGTACTAAAGGTGAACTACTCCTTGTCTGGTGAACTTAAAAACGAACTGTAATGTGTAGACTGAGATACGAGGGACGGAATGGGTTAGAATGTATGAGGACCTAGGGGACGAAAGTCTAATGTTTCAACATCGTGCACTTACGCATGCTTCTGATACAAAAACATGGTTTGAAGATATAGATATCGATATCTTGCCCTCGCCTGCAGTAGCCTGAATTTGCAAACCTCTGGGGAATACTTCCTAGGCGTGTTTACAGCAATGGAAGGCAATTTGAAGCCGCATGTGAGCTGAAAAATGCGATACGAGGAGAGTGGGCGACAATTTCACTGCAAGAAGTACAAACTCTAACAAAATCGATGCAGAAGAGAATTTTTGAGGTAATTATGAAGAATGGAGGTTGACAAATTACTAACATACAATAACACAACAGACAGGAAACTCAACGACTTACTTTGTTAATCGTGTTGTGAACGAAATTATGTAATTCCCACATGATTGTTTCTGTCTTATATGTATCTACTACTTTCATAACAAATTCGACACATATATGCTTCAGACACTGTGAATTACTCTCATAGAAACCCTGCCTTTATACTGATTTGCACTGTTGTAAAACCATATGAGCTGGAGTGCTCAAGTCAAATGTTACGTCCCATAGTGCTCAGAGTCTTTTGAACCATCGAGCCAAATAAGTAAACGTTATCTTGTAAAGCCGACATTAAAACCACAGGGATAGCAAGCCTCTAGGTGTGACATTAGACTGAAGCGTTTGTCAACTGATATCGCCATTACGTGGAAACAGCGCAGTGCGTGGCACCTAAGGGGCGCGATTACCATAGAGCGGCACAGATTGAGAAAACCGTTATACTGTAAATGAAAATACACACATAAAAAAAAAAGTTTTTGCATCACCTAGGTACCGAGAGTTTCGGAACCAGTACAGAAAATTGGAACAGAGATCAACATAAACGTCATTTACGCCCTTTTTATTGCACATGAAAATCCCATATTCCATGTTGTACCACAATACAGCGAGACCATCAGAGGTCGCCGGCCGAAGTGGCCGTGCGGTTCTGGGAGCTGCAGTCTGGAACCGCGAGACCACTACGGTCGCAGGTTCCAGTCCTGCCTCGGGCATGGATGTGTGTGATATCCTTAGGTTAGTTAGGTTTAACTAGTTCTAAGTTATAGGGGACTAATGACCTCAGAAGTTGAGTCCCATAGTGCTCAGAGCCATTTGAACCATATTGAGCCTTCAGAGGTCGTGGTCCACGTTGCTGTACACACCGGTACCTCGAATACCCACTACTAAGTCCTCTTGCATTAATGCATGCCTGTATTCTTCGTGACATACTATCCACAAGTTCATCAAGGCACTGTTGGTCCAAATTGTCCCACTCCTCAACGGCGATACGGCGTAGATCCCTTAGAGTGCTTGGTTGGTGATGTCGTCCTTACAGACCTTTTCAATCTATTCCAGGCATGTTCAGTAGGGTTCATGTCTGGTGATCATGCTGGCCACTCTAGTCGAGCGATGTCGTTATGCCGCGCGGGATTAGCCGAGCGTTCTTAGGCGCTGCAGTCATGGACTGTGCGGCTGATTCAAAATGGTTCAAATGGCTCTGAGCACTATGGGATTCAACTTCTGAGGTCATCAGTCCCCTAGAACTTAGAACTACTTAAACCTAACTAACCTAAGGACATCACACACATCCATGCCCGAGGCAGGATTCGAACCTGCGAACGTAGCGGCCTCGCGGTTCCAGACTGTAGCGCCTAGCACCACACGGCCACTCCGGCCGGTACTGTGCGGCTGATCCCGGCAGAGGTTCGAATCCTCCCTCGGGCATGGGTGTGTGTGTTTGTGCTTAGGATAATTTAGGTTAAGTAGTGTGTAAGCATAGGGACTGATGACCTTAGCAGTTAAGTCCCATAAGATTTCACACACATTTGAACATTTTGATGTCGTTATCCTGAAGGAAGTCATTCACATTATGTGCTTGATGGGGGCGCGAATTGCCGTCCATGAAGACAAATGCCTCACCAGTATGCTGCCAATATAGTTGCACTATCGGTCGGAGGATGGCATTCACGTATCGTACAGCTGTTAGCTGTTACGGCGCCTTCCATGACCACCAGCGGGTTACGTCGGCCCCACATAGTGCCACCCCAAAACAGCAGGGAACCTCCACTTTGCTGTACTCGCTGGATAGTTTGTTTAAGGCTTTCAGCCTGACAGGATTGCCTCCAAACACGTCTCCGACGAGTGTCTGGTTGAAGGCATGTGCGACACTCAACGTGATGCCACTGCTGAGCGGTCCATTCGGCATGTTAGTAAGGTGGCATTATTTTACAACTTACAAACCGCGTTTACATCCAATACGACACAAGTAACCCCCTTCAATGACAGAAAAGACAGGTTTGTGCTCGTTCAGTAAAAACATGTACGTGACTGACATTGTCTAGTACCTTTAATTTACTCTATAATGCCTGTATGTTGGGTAACTGGGGAGCAAGTATAGCTGTGAAACTCGTGGTAGGACGGAAGGACACAGGAAGCTCACACATTCCTTCGCACAATAGGACTGCACAGCCGCTTCCGGTGCTAATCCCGGAACACGCCCATGAGCTGGACCATCTGCAAAACGGGAACGCGTGTCTGGCGGACAGGCTTGAGAAGGCGGCCAGGTCGGCCAAAAACACACGGCAGCAGGTATTCGCGTATTTTCCTACGGACATAGAAAGAACTTCCAGAAACTTCGATCTGAATTCTAAACTACGACTGGTCGGCGTTCAGAAACGAGCGCCTTCCGGAAAGATGATTCGCCATCCGAATTTAAGGAAAAAAGAAGAAAAAAGACTTTGAGCAACGAAAGGAGGAGAGGAGAGAAGCGAATCCTTGTGGGGTCGTGGAGCGGGAGGGTCGTCTTGGAGGTCCACGGCAGTTGACGGACGTCTTCAGCAGTAATTTTGGTGAAGTACAATTTTGCTGTTATCTCACTGAGGCCAGAAGTTCTGCGGTAATAGCTTCTGATCATTACGGTGATTTTGCTTATGCACCGGCGTGTAAGAAAATGAATCTACGTTGATGAATCACGTGTTCTACTCCCTTCTGCACTGAGGTTTCACACTGCTCATTGAGATAGTAGTTCCTTCCTGCTATTAAGTACAAAGGGGGATGTCAGTTACTCCGCGCCTAATCACAGATCGCGAGTACATTATAGGGCAAAGCCAGATCGTGTAAGGGTCATTATTACTAAAGGAGAACCTTGGATTTGTAATTATTGTTTAGTATCTTTAAATTATTTTTATGATGAATAAAAGTGTTAAAATCACGGCATTTATCCTTTAGTAGATACTATTTTTCTGTACCAATTAATCTTGTCTCTTGTGTACATTTTATAACTTATTCGTTGATTCACCGTCTTGTGTCTTCGTGGGACAAGTGTCTAAATAGCCAGGGTCAACACTTCTAACATACAGGTATTGGTTTCTGTAATTATGCCTCCGGCTCGTTTCTTTTTGAACGTCTCTTAGATCTTAGTATCCTTTAGCTTGTGTCATTTGATTAAGCACAAAACATTGCGCAAAGAAATTTCCTTTTCATTGAAATTATTGTAAAAAAAATGGTGCAAATGGCTCTGAGCACTATGGGACTTAACATCTGAGGTCATCAGTCCCCTAGAACTTAGAATTACTTAAACCTAACTAACCTAAGTATATCACACGTATCCATGCCCGAGGCAGGATTCGAACCTGCGACCGTAGCGGTCGCACGGTTCCAGACTGAAGCGCGTAGAACCACTCGGCCACACCGGCCGGCTATTGTAAAACAAAACTTTTAAATGGGAAGTATGTTATATTTACTTTTCCCATCCATTAGCAGTATCACTCAGTCTCTTCAGCAATGCCCAACCAGGAGAACAACGAATATAGATAGAAAAATAAAATAAAAATAAAGAAATAAGTAAAGCATTAATTTTAGTTTAAGGGCTGAGGAGATGGTGTAACATGACTGGTAAATATCGCTTAATGATTCTGTATAATTTCAGCTGCATTTATTTACGATATAAAAGCAGGAAGCAAAAACTTCTGGGAGGTTGTTGAATGTTCTCAAGGAAGGGGACGAATTCTGGTACATTCGTATTTACTGTCCACTGGGGCAGAAAAGCTTTTCTCAAAACATTGGTGGCAGACTAGAGAGACTCCCAGGGACTAGTGAGGACAGGCCGCTTGCTTAATTTGTAAGTAGGCTGTTTAGGTTTTCTTATTGGTAACGCCACGTAGCGCTCTGTATGAAAATCACTGGCTGTGCTGCGTTCAGTCTGTGGCTAGTTTGCATTGTTGTCTGCCATTGTAGTGTTGAGAAGCTGGATGTTAACAGCGCGTAGCGTTGCGCAGTTGGAGGTGAGCCGCCAGCAGTGGTGGATGTGGGGAGAGAAATGGCGGAGTTTTGAAATTGGTAAGACTGGATGTCATGAACTGCTATGTATGTTATGATTTTTTAACACTATTAAGGTAAATACATTGTTTGTTGTCTATCAAAATCTTTCATTTGCTAACTATGCCTATCAATAGTTAGTGCCTTCCATAGTTTGAATCTTTTATTTAGCTGGCAGTAGTGGCGCTCGCTGTATTGCAGTAGTTCGAGTAACGAAGATTTTTGTGAGGTTAGTGATTTGTGAAAGGTATAGGTTAATGTTAGTCAGGGCCATTCTTTTGTAGGGATTATTGAAAGTCAGATTGCGTTGCGCTAAAAATATTGTGTGTCAGTTTAAGCACAGTCATGTACAATATTTCAAAGGGGACGCTTCATATGTCGACCCTTAGCCGAGGATACCTCACTGGAATCTTCTGAATTTTTCTTGTAGTTTGTGTAATTAGTGTAGCTATTGTTTATTGCTAGCGCGTAATTGTAGAGAGAATCTCCTTTGTAGTTGCAGTCTTTCATTGTTGTTGTGGTATGCATGTAGATTTGCACCAAGTATTTCGCAGCTGCGCTTGCAATTAACTACACTCCTGGAAATGAAAAAAAAAACACATTGACACCGGTGTGTCAGACCCACCATACTTGCTCCGGACACTGCGAGAGGGCTGTACAAGCAATGATCACACGCACGGCACAGCGGACACACCAGGGACCGCGGTGTTGGCCGTCGAATGGCGCTAGCTGCGCAGCATTTGTGCACCGCCGCCGTCAGTGTCAGCTAGTTTGCCGTGGCATACGGAGCTCAATCGCAGTCTTTAACACTGGTAGCATGCCGCGACAGCGTGGACGTGAACCGTATGTGCAGTTGACGGACTTTGAGCGAGGGCGTATAGTGGGCATGCGGGAGGCCGGGTGGACGTACCGCCGAATTGCTCAACACGTGGGGCGTGAGGTCTCCACAGTACATCGATGTTGTCGCCAGTGGTCGGCGGAAGGTGCACGTGCCCGTCGACCTGGGACCGGACCGCAGCGACGCACGGATGCACGCCAAGACCGTAGGATCCTACGCAGTGCCGTAGGGGACCGCACCGCCACTTCCCAGCAAATTAGGGACACTGTTGCTCCTGGGGTATCGGCGAGGACCATTCGCAACCGCCTCCATGAAGCTGGGCTACGGTCCCGCACACCGTTAGGCCGTCTTCCACTCACGCCCCAACATCGTGCAGCCCGCCTCCAGTGGTGTCGCGACAGGCATGAATGGAGGGACGAATGGAGACGTGCCGTCTTCAGCGATGAGAGTCGCTTCTGCCTTGGTGCCAATGATGGTCGTATGCGTGTTTGGCGCCGTGCAGGTGAGCGCCACAATCAGGACTGCATACGACCGAGGCACACAGGGCCGACACCCGGCATCATGGTGTGGGGAGCGATCTCCTACACTGGCCGTACACCACTGGTGATCGTCGAGGGGACACTGAATAGTGCATGGTACATCCAAACCGTCATCGAACCCATCGTTCTACCATTCTTAGACCGGCAAGGGAACTTGCTGTTCCAACAGGACAATGCACGTCCGCATGTATCCCGTGCCACCCAACGTGCTCTAGAAGGTGTAAGTCAACTACCATGGCCAGCAAGATCTCCGGATCTGTACCCCATTGAGCATGTTTGAGACTGGATGAAGCGTCGTCTCACGCGGTCTGCACGTCCAGCACGAACGCTGGTCCAACTGAGGCGCCAGGTGGAAATGGCATGGCAAGCCGTTCCACAGGACTACATCCAGCATCTCTACGATCGTCTCCATGGGAGAATAGCAGCCTGCATTGGTGCGAAAGGTGGATATACACTGTACTAGTGCCGACATTGTGCATGCTCTGTTGCCTGTGTCTATGTGCCTGTGGTTCTGTCAGTGTGATCATGTGATGTATCTGACCCCAGGAATGTGTCAATAAAGTTTCCCCTTCCTGGGACAATGAATTCACGGTGTTCTTATTTCAATTTCCAGGAGTGTAGATACTATTTTCAGTGCTATGTTAATGTGTTCTCTTATTTTTGCTCTTCAAATTGTGTTTTTCTGTGTTGTCGTGTGAAATCTTGTGACAATAATTGCGTGTGAAAAACGTAATACCAGGCTCCAAAGTAAACTGAGAAATGACAGTGAAGACGAAAGCAGTGTGTTAGCGCCACCATGTAATGAATTAACTAATATTCAAAGTAGTAATTTGGTAACTGTGCATAAGGAAATGGAGCGGCCGTCAAATAATGGTGTAGACAGTGAAACAGGTAGTGAACAGGGAAGCATTATCGATCGATCGGTCGGTAACAGCTCGCCTCAGGAATCGGGAATGACAGAACACAATATTGCAAATACTGTAGACTCAGGTTTTGGGTTCTCACCGTTTTCTCAAATGAGTCAAGACACATTTTCCGCTTGTCAAAATGTGAATGTTGCTGGTGCAAATTCACTGCCGATAAGCACTGAGGAACATGTTTCAGACACCAGTGCATTGTTATTACAATTAATGCAACAAATGGGACAAAAGCTAGGCACAATGGAACAAAATCAGAGACAAACACAGCAAAAGCTTCAAAAGTTAGACACAATGGAACAAAATCTTCGAAAGTTAGACACAATGGGACAAAATCTTCAAAAGTTAGACACAATGGAACAACACCAGAGACAAACACAGCAACAGTTAGACACAATGGAACAAAATCTTCAGAAGTTAGACACCACACTTGAACAAACACGTGAAGATTTAACTACTGAGTTACATAACATTGAATCGAAATGTCAAAAAGTCTGTAATGACTTAAAAATACAAATTCGTGAGCATTTTCAACCTATTTTTTCTCGGCATGAAAATGCATTACAGAATCATGAAGCAGCCATAAAAGAACTGCAAACCATTATTCATGAAAATCATGAGACCTTGTGGGCTAAAATTGACTCAGTTGCATCTACCGATTCGGTTATGCTACTTGCAAAAACTCAGGAAAACTTAAAAGACACAGTAGATACGATTTCAACACAAATGGACACTCTGAAACTTGGTTCAGAAAAACGCACAGAGGAAATAATTTCATTATCGGATAAAGTAACCGAACTTTCAGATCAGTTCACTAACTTATCTACAAAGGTAGATGATGATCTGAATGACACAAGACCTGTAGCCTTCACCACTGAAGAGTATGAACAAATTAGAAAATTCAAACAAAATCAAAATCAAATCAATACACAGTACAAAAGAGAAATTCGGGAAGTACAAGATCAGTTGGCACAAGTAATACAAGAATTACATATTTCAGAGGACACTCGCGCTCCAGTACGGGAAGAGGGACATAGAAATACGGAACAACCACAAAATAATAACACAGCGTATTTCGGAAATTACGAAAGAAATTGGCAAGGTGCACCAAATTTTGAAATGGAACCGCCGAAACGACGTAACAATGACCGATATGCGACTCGCCGACATGATGATTTTAACTATAAGCTGTTCATTACTACACGTAAATTTAAAACATTTAAGAATTCTGGCAACGACATTCATCCAGAAGCGTGGCTCCATCAATTCTCTCATTGTTTTCCTCCAAACTGGTCATTAGAGCACAGATTAGAATTTATGTGTGGCTACTTAGAGAATGAACCAGCTGAAAGAATGCGATCGGTCATTCACGATTGTCACAGTGAAGGAGAATTTTACCATGAGTTCCTCTCAGCATATTGGTCTCAAGCTACACAAGACCGAGTAAAACATAGCATCATGATGATGAAACACTTTGAACAATCTGAATTTTCCAGTCTTGTCAAATATTTTGAAGACATGTTGCATAAGAATCAGTATCTTTCAAACCCACACAGCCCCTCAGAACTCATCCACATTTGCTTAATCAAATTACCTGAACATTTAAGAAATATTATTTTGGCAGGACGTTGCAAAGACGACATTGAAGCTTTTCAGGGACTGTTAGAAGAACTGGAAATTGACACTGACAATTGCGGAATGCGAAAACAGGAGCACAACAATTACAGCTCACATCTGTCTCAATTCCGCGATGACAGAAATAATACACGACAAGGCTATTCTTACAACGTAAATGGTGACCAAAACAGACACCATCCATATGACAACCGTTGGCAGAGTAGTAATAATTACAGGGAAAGATCACCTCTCTGCAGTAATGACTATCACAGAGACAATCAGAGAAACAGACAATATGGCAACCAGAACTATTATTATCACGGGAGACAGAATAACTTCAGATGCAACGGTCCACCGTGCAGTGATAATTCAGGGAGAAATTCTCCACCACTTAACCGAGAAGAAAGAAACTACAGGAACTACCGACATGACGACAGACGATATAATCATAACGACAGACTTGAACTGCATCAGAACTGGCGAGATTCAAACAGAGCAGGGTACACTCGACAAGGTGAATTTGTAGAAGTTAGGTCTCCTAATCCCAATAACGACACACGCCAACAAAGAGACAGACAATGACTCGCACCGCAGGCAGCCACGTGCGCCGGCTGGCTCAGGGAAAAATTACATAGACGCTAACCTTGAGAAAAATTTTAGCATTCTTTACCGATGTACCATATACCACATGATAATTCCACTGAAGCTGAAACTCTGCGTACTAGGAAGAGTAAAGGTTTACATCACATTTCACATGTAAAACCGTTCATTGAAAGATAATCTGCTTTTTAACTTTGTCTATGCCATAAAACTTTTCACTTCACATTTCTAGTATGGATTGTCAGACTTAGAAACTGTTACCATGCAACAATGTTTGAAGTTAAATATCCAATCAAGAACCAAGAGAACTTATTTAAACAGAAATTACGAATGCATTGTTATAGTGAACAGATATTGCAGTGTTGTTATTTGTGCATTCTTCCTTGTTAGTTGAATGATTACGTAACAAATATACGGCTTACATACTTAGAACATATACTGTTAATGAGATTTTAATGCAACATTTTGGTTTACTTGAAAATACATTCTGGATTTGAAGTACTTTCTGTGAGATACCAGACGACACAGTGGTGAGTTTATGTGACAACTACACGGTTTTATCACGATGCTACTAATGAGTGACAATTTATGATGTTGCTTTTACGGTGTTTCTGTTTTATATCTGCACAGTTTTTCTGAATTATTCTGGAAAATAAAACATGTTTTAGTAGTAACTTTTGTGGTATAGCTACAATGAGACAGCCTTTTCCGTAGCACAACAATACGTTACAGCACAGTACTTTCTTCATCAAGGCAATAAGCGTAATAATTAAGATATCTATACGCAAAGCATTTCACTGTTGTTTATCATGAGTTAAGTACATTGGCTTCTGCAGAACTTAGCTTTCGGAGGACAATAACTACAACACTTCCACAGAGATTATCTTAGAGCAAGACGCAAATTTTGCGCTACAGGACACGTATTTGAGAAATTAATTTTGCACTTAAATCATTTATTTTTAAAGATATTTGAAGTACAATGATACAAGGGTTTTCTGTGATACATTTCATTCCATTGCTGTAATCTGTAACACCTGAGGGTATAATTACATTAATCCTCAGGGGGGTACACGCTTACTTTGTGTACCATGTGTTTGGCAAACTCAAGGAGCCCTAGCTAATATGGTATTTGCTTATATAACTTTACACATCGGTACCATATTTCTCTAACACACAAATTACACAGCTATCTGATCATTTAACTGAGAGAGACAAACATTTTTTTTACTACATCAGTGACACATGTTTACGCAATTACACAGTTGGATAATTTCATACTTATGAAATTGTATTTTGTCTGTACCTTGTTAACTGTTCATACTTTTTCGGAACCATTGTGATACTACGAGAGCTTTGAATGATATATTTGATATGGGATCATGATTTTTAAAGTACGTTTGAGGTAGATGACACTATTGAAATGAGCAGAGAATTTTTTAGGTTTTGAAATTATTGCAGAAAGCTATGACGTTTTCAAGATTTGACTGAGGTGTTATGATGCTATTATTACGACGATGATGTGTATTATGCTGCTGAGATATGTTCATGATCAATAAGATGATGCTGCCGTATATGAGGAATTTGATTATGCTATGTATTTGTTACGTCGAAATATTGAAGTGTCGTCGCAAGATTGACGTGTCGACGAATATGTATATGTGTAATAAGGTAAGGAGTAATGAATAGTGGTTAGGGACTCTGACTTGTGAAAAAGGATGTTGGAAACCAAGAACCATACTTTAAGACTTATGAAATGTGTGTAAATGTGTGAATGTAT
This sequence comes from Schistocerca serialis cubense, assembly GCF_023864345.2. NCBI lineage: Eukaryota > Metazoa > Arthropoda > Insecta > Orthoptera > Acrididae > Schistocerca > Schistocerca serialis. The sequence goes on from NC_064643.1 coordinate 472,838,247, forward strand.
TACAATGCTGATGAAAAATTTTTGGACACTGTTATATTTATAGGATTTTGTTTCTACACATCTGTAACGCAAATTCTTGACCTGTGAAACTTTTTCTATGAGACTGTCACTGTAGTGCTAACTGGTGTCGTAAATATTTCGGTAAGAATGTTAAGTGACCACCTTCACATAATGCGTCGTGGGCACCCAGCTGCACGACAGTCGCCTGGAAAAAAGCTATTAGTGTGTGCCTTTCAGAGGCACAGGTGGAGAAGAAAAAAAAAATAAAAGGAGGCCATTATCCTCGCTATTGACATTCCTTTGTAGAAAGCATCGCAAATACGACACGTTCAAACTTGAAAACATATTATTATACTGTGGAGATCTTAATTTATGATATTTACTAAAATGCCTAATGAAATCATGAGAAACATTTTACGTCCATTGTCTTTCTAGTTGAGAGATCGCTCATTTTGTTTAATATCTAGTTTCTAGTGGCACTGCAGCATTGGTTAAAATAAAATTTAATAGATGTACTAATACAGTTATTTTATGCCTACAGATCCAGTCAATAAGAAATTTATGATCTACTTCCAAGAAAACGAGAGCACATAAATAGACATTTCCCTTCACAGGAATTGCATAAATAATTTTTTTTACGATTTGGTAACTTATCTGCTAGTGTAAGTTCTCGTGATGCATCACACTAGTGTTAAAATGTGACATAGGTATTAAAAATGGCCATTTTTAGTGTAATATTTTTTCTGCTTCAGCTATGTCATGTTTAGGTATAAGTTATTGCATTGTCTGCTGCTGTTTGCCAGGCATAGTCCTACTGAATTTTACATTGTATTAAGCTAGTTTTACTACTGATTTATTTTTCTTGTTTGCTGCACATTGCCTTATATTAGTTGTAATATTGCAATTGCTCTAGTAATTTAGACTTAATGCTGCTAGCTTTGCCAGTTTGCATTTTTTTTTTCAATGCTGTTTGTATTAATTGTTTTGTGCTGCTGCATTGCCTCGTCTGAGCTCAGTAGATTTAAGTTAGCTTAAGAGGGGGTAGACTTTATAAGAGAATGAGTTGCGATGCATTGGAAGAAATGCATTGAGAAGTTATACGAAAAAAGTACAGAAAGCAGGTATAGATAGGACTTTTTGGAAATAATGAAGAATGAAGGGAGATCTCCGAGAAGTAAAGAAAGTTTTGTTTGCAAAATACTGCAGTAAAACAAACCCTGTCCTTTCCTTGTGTTATCCCACTATGTGTTTGTGTACCATTGGGTATTTATGTTCTTCCTGTCTTTATGTGTTTACCTGATGAGAATTACATTGTAGAATTTTTCTGATAATATGTTATTTTCATTGTAAAGATGTTTAGACATTATTTATTCTGTTTTGTTTTAATGTTCATGTGTGAAGTTGATGTTTCGAAAGTTATTCTGATCTTTTATGTATGTACTTATGTCATAATTCCTGTAACACTGATGTATATGTATATTTCTATTCTGTTGTAAAGCCTGTGTTACTACAAATGTTATCTGTACTGTTATGTTATTTAATGATGTATTTTGTACCTTTGTAATTGTATTCTTATGTTGTAAATTTATAATTGTATAGACACCAGTTCTTCAAAACAAGTATCATTTCACTGCACACGTTTCTGTTGGTCATAATATATGCACAGTATGTGAGCAGCTGGGACTGTTAGTGTTTGCACTTGTGTTAATAATTCAGCAAGGGACTGGATAACAGCATTGCTGGTTGTAAGGACATTAAACAAAAAAAATTGTGAATGCACAAGTGGTGGTTAATGGATTTGCTATATTGTCTGCAAGACTCTTCGATGGTGATTGTGCACCTGCACAGTCGCAACAGATGGTTGCTGGCTGTCTCTACAAGGACTACAGTGGGTCTGCATCTTTGATGGCCCACCAATACCATTAATTCTACAAGGACCGCAGTGAGTCTGCATCTCTGATGGCCCACCAACACCATAATCTCTACCAGGACTGCAGTGGGTCTGCTCTGTGATGACCTACCTACCAATATTCTTCAAAACTTCGACTGACTCTGCTGTGGGTTTGCTCTGTTGTGGACCACTCCCTGTCTGCATGTCAAGAGTCAGCACTGTCTTTCTGTTGGAAGGACAACACTACTTCTTCAAGACTGAATTGAAATCCACTACTTCCGTGTGCATTGTCTTTTGCTCAGACTTTGAGAAAAAAAGAAACTGCAATTTTACTGTGATGAATGATCAGGATTGTCTTTATGGACTGTGAGAAAATTTTAGCTTTTGACCAACATTGTATCAATAAGTGTGTGCATATGATTTCTTTGTTATTGTAATTGTGAAAAAAAATTAACAAATATGTATTGGCCAGTGCCCTAAACAATTTGTAAAATTTTTTGTGGGGAGCATGGGGGCTATGTAAGTAGGCTGTTTAGGTTTTCTTATTGGTAACGCCGCGTAGCGCTCTGTATGAAAATCACTGGCTGTGCAGTGTCCAGTCTGTGGCTAGTTTGCATTGTTGTCTGCCATTGTAGTGTTGGGCAGCTGGATGTTAACAGCGCGTAGCGTTTCGCAGTTGGAAAAAAATGGTTCAAATGGCTCTGAGCACTATGGGACTCAACTGCTGTGGTCATAAGTCCCCTAGAACTTAGAACTACTTAAACCTAACTAACCTAAGGACATCACACACATCCATGCCCGAGGCAGGATTCGAACCTGCGACCGTAGCGGTCGTGCGGTTCCAGACTGTAGCGCCTTTAACCACGCGGCCACTCCGGCCGGCCTTCGCAGTTGGAGGTGAGCCGCCAGCAGTGGTGGATGTGGGGAGAGAAATGGCGGAGTTTTGAAATTGGTAAGACTGGATGTCATGAACTGCTATGTATGTTATGATTTTTTAACACTATTAAGGTAAATACATTGTTTGTTGTCTATCAAAATCTTTCATTTGCTAACTATGCCTATCAATAGTTAGTGCCTTCCATAGTTTGAATCTTTTATTTAGCTGGCAGTAGTGGCGCTCGCTGTATTGCAGTAGTTCGAGTAACGAAGATATTTGTGAGGTAAGTGATTTGTGAAAGGTATAGGTTTATGTTAGTCAGGGCCATTCTTTTGTAGGGATTATTGAAAGTCAGATTGCGTTGCGCTAAAAATATTGTGTGTCAGTTTAAGCGCAGTCATGTATAATTGTTCAAAGGCGATGTTTAAAATTCTTAAGTGATCGTTTCCTGCACACATCTCTGTGCACAGCCTCTGGATTACCTGGTCCTTCAAGTGCCCACTTGAGCATTAGCAGACAACTATTAAGCATAGATGTCAACAAGTACACCGCCTTTTCGTCTCCCTTGCTGCATGAGAAATTCCTTGCAGTCTCCAACGAACTTGTAGCCTTCTAATCCAGTATACTGCCCAACTTATTTGACACTATGAGCGCTGTGTCTACCAATAGTTCTAGGCACACACAAATTCGTCACAGCGACATCATATGTGCTGTTGCCCCTCCGAAAAGAGTTTGAAAAAATTGGAAATTTGTGGTAAGGGTCTTATGGGACCAAACTGCTGAGGTCTTCGGTCCCTAAGCCTACACACTACTTAATCTAACTCAGTCAGAAATAAATACACTGTTACATCCATTACATATTAAGCATAGTTCCTGTAATAAAGCTTACCTATTCAGAATCAGGAGTACAGTACAACGTATCAAGGGATATTAAACGGTGAAAAATTTTGTATAGCGCAGAAGATATTTTATCTGTATTTTCGGTATTAAACAATGGCTAGACGACCCTAATTAACAAATATAACTGATAGTACTCTAAATTTACGTCATCAGTGTGATGATGCATCCAGTGTGCACAGTGGGAATATAAAAGGTGCAGTGTCTTATAATATACAGTCAGGTTACGAGAGGCTGACACTCCCACGTTTGGTAACAGAGTTCCAAATCAGTTACCGATCACAAACTAGTTTCAGCCTATTCGATACCTGGTGTTCTATAGCGTTATGAGTCCTCCAATGCTATTTGTGAACTCCAGAAAAATGTCGGTTCTCAAACGTAAAGTTTTATATTGCTTTAGTAAATTATTATTTGTGACTTCCGTATGAAAATTATATCATAAATTCACCGAAGGAGGATCTCGTATGGCATATGAGAAGGTACAGGAGCCAAGTGACCAATTGGAGATGGGTTACCTGGATTTTGGGGAGACAATCAATCAACAGAGTAGTAAGACTGGTGTGTCCTTGTTACTAATATTTACTTCTTTAAATGTTTTTCAGGTGTTTTGTGTTGCACCTGTTTTCTTCCGTAAGCGCCGTAACCTTGAAGTATGATACATGTAAGTGAGTGGAAGAGGTGTTGATCAAATTTTATTTGTTGTTGTCAATCTTCCGGCGTTGATATCCCTCCAGTTTGACAATCCTATGAAGCTAGCAACCCGAATAAATACAGTTAGAGGTAATGGTGGAGCACTGAAGGCAGCTGAACGTGAAGACTTTTATTCAGGTGGCTTAATATATAGGTGGTACACTAGGTATCACGGTGTATTCACAGGCGTTATGGAACAGGGAGATAAAAATCGTGATTGCATTTCTAAGTAGGCTGTTTAGGTAACGCCACGTAGCGCTCTGTATGAAAATCACTGGCTGTGCTGTGTGCAGTCTTTGGCTGGTTTGCATTGTTGTAATATTCCCTATTGTAGTGTTGGGCAGCTGGATGCGAACAGCGCGTAGCGTTGCGTAGCTGGAGGTGAGCCGCCAGCAGTGGCGGATGTGGGGAGAGAGATGGCGGAGTTTTGAGAGCGAATGATCTGGACGTGTGTCCATCAGAGACAGGAAATTTGTAAGACTGGATGTCATGAACTGATATATATATATTATGACTTTTGAACACTATTGAGGTAAATACATTGCTTGTTCTCTATCAAATTCTTTCATTTGCTAACTATGCCTATCAGTAGTTAGTGCCTTCAGTAGTTTGAATCTTTTATTTAGCTGGCAGTAGTGGCGCTCGCTGTATTGCAGTAGTTCGAGTAACGAGGATTTTTGTGAGGTAAGTGATTCATGAAATGTATAGGTTAATGTTAGTCAGGGCCATTCTTTTGTAGGGATTATTGAAAGTCAGATTGCGTTGCGCTAAAAATATTGTGTGTCAGTTTAGTGGTGATCAGAATAGGTAAAGAGCGAGATGTCTGACTACGTTCAGTTCTGCTCAGCTGTTTGAAAATCAAATAATGTAAGAGGTTTATCAGCACAGTAATTCATTAATTTTTCAAAGGGGACGTTTCACATTTAACGTAATGAATGTGTGCAGATGGGAATAAAAACTGCCGATGTCACCAAAGTGACTTTGTAAAGAGAAAATGCAGCGACAGTCCTGGGCATGTGCAGCAGACAACCCCTTAACGTCCCTCCAGTTCTGCACGCTCAAGAGCAACAGAGTGACCAGGTACCTAGAACGCTTGTCGTAGTTTATCTCTGTGAAGGTCCATTTTTAAAGTGCTGGCCCACGAAGTCCTTTGAGAAGAACTGAATCGTCTGGGGGCGTCAGTAGCGTCAACGATTATCAAGAACGTCGTCCTGTTGTTTACTGTGCAGCGGGCTGCCATTTACGGCAGCAAAGAGACAGAGAGAGAGTGGGAACCAGCGCCCCAAGGGAAACGATAGTTTTATTGATGTCCTCAATTCCACGCCGTGAGGTGTTTCCGTATCGATTCTAAGTAACACTGAGTGAAATGTTTATCTCGGCGACCTTTAAGAAAACCGCGTGATTTCAATACTGTGCGTCGTGGTTCTGACCTCCATCGCAGAGGCGTCGAAAGAAAGGGTGTGATGTGGATAAGAAGTGGGTGTAAGGACATTCCCATAGTGCGACACATCCATGGAGGCGTTAGGCAAAATTGCTCTGAATTTGCTGCCAATATGACATCATTAAATCCACCTTACACCTCGCAAAGCTTCTGAGCTTTGGCCTGTTTTTCGCAAGTGTCGAAACCTTGTTCTTTGAAGCGTCATCGAGCCCGAGGGCGAGGTCGCTATGAGCGCCACGCTTTTCCACCGTTACAGATGAAAGGTGTAGATACTTATAAGTCAAATTACAGAACTCTTCGTCCCAAGCGGAGTCAATTACGGCGTTTCGAAAAGCGATTCGTTACTTATGTTGAGCAGTGTATAATATTACAGTGTTGACAACTGCGTCACAGCCAATACTTATTTTATGGAATGTTTGTTCTGAAAACTTTTTTTTACCTTGTAGATCACTACCCAAAGCACGCCCAGCACATTTTCTAATACAGACTGTCTCGACTTTGATTGTATGCCCAGCGAAGAGAATCCCCAACTTGTGTTAACGCCTTCGTTGATGGTAGTGGTCAGTCACATTGGACAACAGCAAGGCCTTTAACTTTATCACGCTTCAGAAGAGACGCAGAAACAAATGTCACCGGATTTCAGAGTGATTAGATTGACTATTTCAGGTTGGACGCCGTAATCTTCCCTTGTACGATACAGCTGTTTTTGTTGTGGATTGGCAAGAGAGCCAACCCACTATGAGAGGAAGCCGAAAGGCACGTGTTTTAGCTCACGCAGGCTGGCGTGGGGTCTGGAACAGGTCAAGGAAATGAGACTAGCAAAAAAGAACGTAGCTGTGGAATACTTAACTTTAATCCATAAATGGTGAACATCGCTCTTGACGGTACATGTTTTACAGCATGAATAGTAACTGGTAATGGCGCCTTGCTAGGTCGTAGCAAATGACGTAGCCGAAGGCTATGCTAACTATCGTCTCGGCAAATGAAAGCGTATTTTGTCAGTGAACCATCGCTAGCAAAGTCGGCTGTACAACTGGGGCGAGTGCTAGGAAGTCTCTCTAGACCTGCCGTGTGGCGGCGCTCGGTCTGAAATCACTGATAGTGGCGACACGCGGGTCCGACGTATACTAATGGACCGCGGCCGATTTAAAGGCTACCACCTAGCAAGTGTGGTGTCTGGCGGTGACACCACAGTTTTAATAAATGTCTGCATGGTATTACAGTCATGGTCTAATGTAGATTCTGATACTCACCGAGTTGGGTGTGCTATGTTACGCTCTTTCCAAACAGGTTAGCTCGTATGGTGCATATTATACAGTGACCAGACAGCTATAAGCCAACAGATGATTAAAATAGAGGGGTGAAGGTATTAAACTCTCTGCGGCATAGTCTACTACACAGCCAACTATTCAGGTGCGTCTTCACCATATACTCGCACAGAGGAAATATATATATATATATATATATATATATATATATATATATATATATATATATATATATATGATGGGTAGTTAACAGCAGTAACTATGAGAGATTGCGGGGAACTCTCACTTCTGATTTGGTCTAGGGAATACGATCTACGGCGATTTGACTTCATACATTGTGATGAAATGGTGGGCAGCAATTTATGGTCTTGTTTGCATGCTCTAGGGAAAGAAAAAAGGTAAGCTTTACCTGCGTTCAAAGGAACAGGGTGCTGACTTAAACGACTGCAGTAAAAGCACGGCCTTGGTGGGGTGACAAAGCGTATTTTTTTTCTGGAGAACGATGAAGCGGCATTTCCAGACAGCCCCGTGCTGCGGTCACATCGCGCAAAACACATTAGCTTTAGCCGGCCTGTGTGGCCGAGCGGTTCTAGATTCTTCAGTCTGGAACCGCACGACCGCTGCGGTCGCAGGTTCGAATCCTGCCTGGGGCATGGATGTGTGTGATGTCCTTAGGTTAGTTAGGTTTAAGTTGTTCTAAGTTCTAGGGGACTGATGACCTCAGATGTTATGTCCCATAGTGCTCAGAGCCATTTAAACCATTTGAACATTGGCTTTGGCGCCAGACGTCCAGGTATACGGCCTAGTGCCAAAAAGTCGCCAACATCACATTGTAGGCCTTGTTAGCGAGCAAGTCGCCAAAAGAAATGTCCGTGGGATGGGAAAACTGGCGCCCAGATGTGCAGACTCTGTTTCAAAACATCTTTTGTCAATGCGAGTTTATGGCCATTCTTTGCAAACTTTGAAATGGACCCAACAGGGGAGATAAGAAGCTGTTTATGGAGGGCTGTGCTTCCACCCCGTATTGTGCAAACGTGTGGGAAAGAGGCCACAAAGCTTAATTTTTTTCCGTTTTCTGCCAATTAACTTTAAATCTCTGATTGGTCAAATCGGTTTGCAGTGCAAAGACCATTCACCGAGCTTAGAATGCCGGGCTCCAGCTCGTGATTGGCTTGTGCGAAATTGGGGGAAGTCAGAAAAGAGAAATGTGCTTTTGGAACCGAGCTGAGGAGGCAACACAGAGAAAAGGAGATCGTCACTCTGGTACAAGTCTCTTGTACTGGAGATTCGCTAGTAAAGAACTGCAGGTCTCTACCTAAATGGGGAGACTTGTGTCCTTTGCTAGGGTACGACTTAGAGCCTGTGCCAGTCACCTTCTGAACCGTCAGAGGTACTGCTTATATCATCACGGTCACAATGAGTGACGCGTGGGTGTACTTATCTTTCTTGAGTCGGCTGCCTAAACATTTGACGTATTCCGACACGCACAGTCATGGCACAAAGTCAAATTCGTTTGGCAGACCAGCAAATGGATCCACCTGCATACTGGAATCCGTTGGGGTTTCAGAGGCTCTTCGGGAAGTACCTGCATTCTGAATTAACCGAACACGTGACCGCATACTTGCATTTTTCGGGAACCTGCATTTAATAACAGATTGCCGCTGTCCAGGACTTCAGTTGCCGAACGCATCGTAGTGTGGCGCCTTGACCAGTAGGATGGTAAAGTATTCGCTGCTGCGAAGTAGGGCTATAATATCTATTTCTCAGCACCCTTTTCTTTCGAACCATGTTTTTCCTTCTTTTTTGTATGGTAGAATATAGATGCTTGGTGGTGGCGTAGTTTGATGCCATAACCTGGATTCACGTGTATGAAGTGAGATAAAGCGAGTAGTGTTCTGGTTAGTGTCGTGTGTCGATCCGCAGCAGATCACTTTCGCCGCTATAGATCCCATTTTATTAAGGCTTTTGTTAAATAAATATTTTTTGTATGATGTTTCTTTAATAATTTTGTTGTCTTGTCCTGTTTAAAATCAATAAATCGATTGTGAATTAGACTACAACTTCTCCCTGAGTTCTGATTAACAGTTCCTTCGCATTTTTATGGCAGTCTAGATCAGAAACATAAGGAGTAGCATTTTCACATTTGGTGTCCACTGCGTGGATTTTTACTTCATTAGCAGCAATCGTCTTTCAACTAGACTGTGAGAGGACATACAATCAAGCAGAAGGTGGGACTCCGGTGCTCTTCTAGTTGCACGCCTCACGCCTGCAATATAACAGATTGCGCCCAGCCAGCACCTTCCCTTCAGCGGGAAAGATGCAGTCGAGAACGAGTCGAGAGCGAGCCAAATAGAGCAGGAGAACAGCACGTCGTTGACCAGACGCGTCCGCCTACGCAATGTGACGTCAGCGGCGCGTTAACAGCGGAGGAACGGTGCGAGGAGAGCTGGCGGCCGCGGTCGGGCGATTTCCGGGCGGCTCGGCGGGCCATAAACAATGGCCAGTCGGCAGCGGCGGACGTCATCGCATTACGAGTCGTTAAGGCGGCTACAAACGCGCCGCCAGAGCGCTCTGGGGTCGCGCGCACCTCCTCCTCTCCCCTTTCCCTCCGACACTCTGCTGGCCGTGATTTGTGGCCGCCACGTTATAATTCGCCCGCGCCTGCCGCGCGCGGCACATAACTCTCCACCACGGTCGAGTGCGGAGACCCCGCTACATAAAACTCGCTAAGGCGCTGTTCCGTCTGCCCCGCGTACGCACGCACCACGCATGCGTGTTTGTCTGTGATTGCGTGTCGGTGGTGTGCGTGAAGCAGAGGGGGCGAGGTGTGTGTGTGTGTGTGTGTGTGTGTGTGTGTGTGTGTGTGTCAGAACAGCACTGGCGAGTCGTTTATTTTGCAGATCCTTACACGTCACGTTGGGGCCCTGCATCCTCCCCGCGCGACCAAAAACAAATTGGGCGCAACTTTACTGTGCTGCGCGCGGCGCAATTTGAAAGCACCAAACGCACTCCTCCGTTCCCGTCCACGACATTTATAAATCAGCTCTTACCATTCTCGTGTGCTCCGAGTCCTCACCTCGTTTACTCACACAAAGAATGTCTTGCTCTTTATCAACCTCCAAAGGGTGCCCAGAATAACGGTAACCCTTGCAAATGATGCATATTTCTCTATAGTAAGATGTTGTTCACGGAATATAAAGTGGAATCCATGCCCATGGTTACGAGCGAAGATCTCAGCGGCACCTTCGGCAGAGAAGGGGACCTTCGGAATGGCGGAGATGGCGGATGAGGCAGCCGATTCCCCCTAGGAATATTTAGGACACCACTGCCTCCAAAGGCTAAGGGATTAAACTATCAAAGAAAATCCTCATCTGTGTTAGACCTAGCAAGTCAGCGGCTGAGCAAATATATGATACTTTCAAACCTAAACCAAGCTTCAGATGGAAGACTGAATTAAACACATTAAACACAGTTCTTCTTGTACCGCTCGAAGTAATGACGTGCAAACGCCTGATGCTCACCGGAAGGCACAAAACCCTCCCAAAAAGGAACGACTGAAAATTGGTACACTCAGTATCCTCACTCTCACCAACAACTGTGAAGATCTAGTAGATCTTATGGACGGCGTGAGCTCAGGGTATTGGGACTGAGTAAGACAAAGTGGAATAGCTGTGGGGAGAAATCACTGAGAAATAGGTATGTCCTGTACTGGACTGGTAACAACAGGGAATCCAAAAATGGAGCTGGCCTCGGCCTCCATAAAGATACAAACATACAGACTGACGTTAAATACGTGAGTGGCATGCACCACAGACAGGATGTACCACAGAGGAGAAAGAGCGTTTCCTCAATGCACTTGAAGAAGAAATAACAGAGGAGAAGCATGAGTGGGACTGTGCACAAATGGTTTAATCCATATTTAACTGGAAGAATATAGGAGGCTGAAATTAACAGTACAGAATGTCTGAAGAACAAATGCCGATTTTCGTGAGGTTTTTGGTTACTAAAAGTAGAGAATTTAGGGAAGAAATACTAAAAATGCTCCCGTTGAAAGGAAAGACTCGTAGAGAAGATTTATTCAACACTTTTGACGACTTCATAACGAAATCAAATATTTGTTATGATAAGATTGTCTCTCTATCGAATGACGGTTGCCCAGCGACGATCGGCAATAAAAAACGAGTGGTAAAGAAAAAAAAATGTTCAAATAGCTCTGAGCACTAAGGGACTTAACTTCTGAGGTCATCAGTCCCCTAGAACTTAGAACTACTTAAGCCTAACTAAGGACATAACACACATCCATGCCCGCGGCAGGATTCGAACCTGTGACTGAAGCGGTCGCGCGGTTCCAGACTGCAGCGCCTAGAACCGCTCGCCCATCCCGGCCGGCCGAGTGGTAAAGAGAATCAAAGATAAGAATGCTGGGCTACTATCTTATCATTGCGTAATTCACCATGTAGTCCTTTGACTGAAAGCCGTAATGGACAGGTCCATCAAACTGACTAAATTCATAAGATCTCGTTCTGCTATTTGGCACACATTTGAAAGAGTCTCTTTCTGAGTGTGATTCGGCGCATTCTGACTTTTTGCGGTACAACAGTGTTCGTTGTCTAAGTAATGGGCAAGTGATTGAAGGCTTCTGGCAAATAAAAGAATAAGTAACATCACTCTTACAAAACTTGGATCCACAAGAAGCAAGAAACTATTTGGAGTTCCTAGCAAATGTACGCAGTACACTGTCTGTGGATTCCTTGAAAGATATTCTGAAATACGTAAATGCACTCAACACCGAGCTAAAAGGAAATGAGAAATTAATATAGGATCTGACACAAAGTCTGTACTCTTTCTGTCGCAAGTTGGATATCTTTAAAAAACTCATTGTAAGACAAGAATTTTTTCTTTTTCCAACATTTTTTGAATATAAAAATAATTCTGAAATAAACATTTCAGTATTCTCAAATTCTAAGTCAGATATTAAGAAGGAATTTGCAGCAGCAGTCAAACACTTTTCAGAGATAGAGAAGCTTTCGCGATTCCTAAAATTGCCTTTTTAATTTCCTCCAGCGGCAAAATGAGCGGGTGTGGCTGCGAAATTGTTTTGCCTTTCAAAGTCTTTACTCCAGATGAAGATAACAAGCTTGCGGGAAGACATTTCCTTGCAAAAGAATGCAATTGTATCCGCTGAAGAATTCTGGAGTAAACATGTTTCATAAAAATTCGAAAACTGCAAAAAATTAGCCAATTACTTGTTTCCACATGTATTTGAGAAATTTCATTTTCAAAAATGAATCTGTTGATCTACAAGTATCTTTCAGGACTATCGGACGCCCACCTTGAAGACACTATTCACATAAACTGCTCCATGTGAACCTAACTTCAAGAAATCGGCTCAAGATCGCAAATGTAATTTCTCTCACTAATTTTTTTAATACAAATATGCCTATCTATCGTATGTCATATTTTGTGAGTGAAAATTAAAGTAAAAAATAGTTCTGAATATAAGTTGTTTGCTGGGTTTTGCAATAGAAATAAGCCTATCTATTGTATTTCATATTATTTTGTGAGTGAACATTGAAATAAAAAGTTACTAAGGAATATGAGATTTTTCTTCTGGACCTCGATAAAAATTTTCAAAAGCGACTGAACCCCATCTAAAACTACTTGCGGACCCCTGATGTAGGGGGTAAAATGTTCAGTTATAAAAACACTTTTACCACTTTTAGTGTTTTGACCCGACATTTTGCTGAAAGTTTGATCAGACTATAAGGTGGCTGCACTGCTCTGCTTGAATTGTTACGTCTAGACCATCCCTAACATTAGTCCAGCAGTAGTCTGCCGAAACAGTAGGATTCCACTTCACTGCGTACCAGTTCTCCATGAACGTAATATACTGATAAAATCACTTGACATGTTTGTCAGGTGTGTTCTGCAGTTTTCGCGGTAGAAGTGGAAGTGGTCTAGAAGGAAGAGCATTTGAAGAAACATGTTACACATGAGTCTTCCATCACATGACAACAGCTCACCCACAGCTTCTCAGGATTTTGGCCCGTCTTATTTTGTACGAAAAAGAAACAAATATTTTTTGAAATTCGCTCAGGTAACCTCCTGATCACTATGTAACCTTTCAGCAGTTTAGAATCTGTCGGCCAGATCTTTTCATTTATTCAGTATTGGGATTTTTTCCCTTAAGAATTCTGTGTACTTTAGAATAATAGAAAAATCGAAAAATTTTTACAACTTTATTACATTCTTAAGTCAAGTTTATTGGGTTTGAAATTAAAACTGACCGCTGTGTACTAAATTTTACAGCCATATTCAGGTATGCTGCTACGAACATTTTATTCAGTTATGTAAAATCAACAGAATTTCGCAAAACAAAACGAAAATTTTGCTTCGGGCGATTCTAATTGGAATATATTGCATATGTTAGTAACACTGTTGGTTTACACTGTCAGTAAACAATCATCTTCGCTCCTGTTTCTTTTAGGTTTGGTGAAGTATTTCTCTTAAGTCCTACTGAGTTCTGCAGATTTTTGTGAGTATAAATATTCATTAATACGCAATACATACTATCCATACCACACACCAATAAATTCGATAAAAGAGAAGTCAGAGGTTACCAGTTTATAAAGGAAGTAGTCCATAGTATTTACCTAACTATCAGTTCCTGAATTTTAAGTAAACGGTGATGCAGTTTGTAGGGAACTTTTAACCCTTGCCATCACTTCGTTGTTCACTTACTTTCAGGAAATCTACATCATCAAACATTTGTTTACATTTTGCACTTCCTTTATCAAAGAAGATGCTTCAATAACTGATAATCGATTGTGAAGTTAGTTATTTTACACATAACGATGAATTAATTGCAGAATTCTATTGCTAGGCAGATTATACGTATATATGATCTTCAAATCTTGCAGGATTTCGGAGCTTTCGATCGACTTGAACAAAACAGTAGCATATTATAGAACAAAGTAAATTCACAATGGTGAAATTTAAGCATTTTCACAAGGAACTGTCTTTAAAATATTTTGTGTAGTATTTCTCCTGCTTCGTTCTTGCATATTGAGTACTTGTACTGGTTAACGATTCTGAGGAAGTTACGAAATTACGGGATTCCATAATACCGTTAACAGACTTAAAAAACTCTTCTAATTTATTAAGTGGGATTCAGTGATCAAATATAGGAGAGAATAAGAGCCAGGAACAATGACAGATGAGAAATCGAAGGCACTTACAGTAACCAAATGACTATAATACAATAGAAAGTTGTAAAAGAGCACTCCTGTTAAAATGGAGGTAAGGCAAGGGTTGAGATTATCGCCGCTACTCCTATTACTCGTCTGCCGAATGAAGAATGAGTGAAGGGAAACAGTAAAGTAAACAAAAACTTTCGGAAAGAACGGACTTAATTATCTAATTAAGTCCGTTCTTTCCGAAAGTGAGACAGAACTGTGAAACACTCCAAAGTGAAATGGACAGGAAATACATCAAAGAATTTCGTTGACTATAAACAAAGTAAAGGAAACAATGGTGAGAGGCGACAGAAAAGCGAGTTAAGGGGTCTAAAAATTGACAGGGAAGTGTTCCAGTGGATGAAGCGAAGGAACGACGGAACGACATATTTTGCAGTTACCTGATGCGAGAAAGATGCGCTTCATAAAGCTGAGTTTCTGATAAGTAGCTTTACATAGTGTATTGTATGGGGCGCAAAGTGATCTATAGGAAAAGAGAAGGAGTTAAAGTGTATGCTGTGGTGCAACTGAAAAAAGTTAAAAATTTAATCTGCAGATCATATAAAATTATCAGATATTACAAGAAATTCGATGAGAGAAGAATCTGCAACAAATGATTACACACGAAATATCAGCTACAATTGGTGGGGAGGGTGGTGTTAGCGGAATTAGTTGAACTGGAAATGCAGACACAGAGTATGGAACACAGTTTACAGACAACGCTGGCTTTGACAGAATCGGAGACGAAAATTGACCACAAGATGAGAAGACAGACTGCGTCAAATCAAGTGAAATATACAGGGTGTATCATAGTAAATGGCGCAAAGTGATACAGTTGAAAGTTCATGATAATAGAAGCAAAAAGAAAAGTCTCGGAAACATGGGCACTAAAATGTATCTCTAAGAGCTATGGGCACTTGTTCATGAGAGGAAATGTGTTTCGCAGTAGTGAAGAGCTGAATGAATTAAAGACATTAGCTGCCATTGGACTTTGATTTATATAAATGGGGCAAGTTGAAAATTTGTACCAGACAGGGAATCGAGCGTGGGCCTCTTACTTAGCAGGAATATTCTCTGACCACCTCAGCCCATCCCGACACAGTGGTCATTGCAACTGACGGACTTGCCTAGCTCGCCTCCCGTCATACCCAAATTCTCAGCTTATATTACACACTACTGATGTAGTGCACGTGCTCATAAGCCTCATTACCCGCGGCATGTGCGAATGTCGGAAGAGCGAATATGGAGGAAATTGACAGGGGCTGCCGTTAGGTGGCGCTCTATGGGACCGAGGCGTGCCGAAATAGTCCACATAGTTGCGGGAACTCTGTGTTCCGGATGGTGCAGTGGTTACCGCGCTGGCCTACTAAGCAGGAGACTCCGGCTTCGAATTCCGGTCCGGTACACATCTTCACTCGTCGCCGCCGGTTCCGCGTAATGTCCCAATGCAGCTGACAGCAGTCATTCCTCCCCTTTCCGTTCCTTTCTTCCCCTCTTCACCTTTAATTTACATATAATCCCTTCCATTCCCACAAGAATTCGAGCTGGTACGCAGCCTATGAACGAGTGAGTATTCATATGTCTTAAGGTATGCAGTTTAGAGCCCACGTTTGCTTGTACTATCTGGCACTTTCAACGGTCTGCATTTACGCCATTAATTATGATACACCCTGTAGATGACTAATAAAAACTTAAAAAGAAAAGGGAATAGCTTCAGGAGACAGAACAACGTCTTCATCATCGTTTCCCAACTCCAGTTTCCTGAGTGTGGTGAACAAGCGTTCGCCATCACCTTCTGTTTTTATGCATCTTATGTTCCAGGACAACTTCCCATTTTTGTTCTTTCTCCTCCACGTCTGATCTTGCAGTCTGTATGCAGAGTTTTTTTGGTCTTCCTCGTGGTTTTCTTCGTAGGGGGTTCAGGTTGAAATGGTTTTTGACAGGTCTTTCACTGTTCATTCTCGTTATGTACCCATACCACTGAAGCCTGCGTTTTCTTTGTGACACTTGTAACACAAACCTCAATACTATTCACCTCACTCCTGGTTTTGTTCTGTCTAATTGTTTGATTCACTGTTCTAATGAAGGTTTTTGTTTAATATTGTACATGTTTCTAAACCATATGAAAGGATTAGCACGAAACAGGTGTGGCACATGGTCGTTTTTGCTTTTCGTGGTATTTTATCATCCCAGAGATGATTTCTGATTTGTCTGTAAAAATTTGATGCTATCTGTGTACTGCCAACTACTTCTAACTTAATGGTTTTGTCTTTCGAAACCATCCTTTGATACCTGGAATGGGAAACAGATTCTACTTTCACTCCTTCTAGAAATATATTTTCTGTTAATGGTTATTTCTACTGTCTTTGTTTCACTTATTTTTAGTCCGAAACTTCTTGTTCCAATCATTAAGTTTCTTCTGTGCCTTAGGTTCTCTCTCTCTCTGTACTATCAAATCATCAGCAAAACCAGGGCATTTGGTTCGCCGTCTATTTTATTGGAAGATTTTATGATCTTGTCCATTACTTACTACAAACAGGAGTGGTGAGAGGGCAATTCCTTGTTGGACACTTCTCTTTGTTCCAAACCATTCTGATCGTCCGTTGCCAATCCGAACACAGCTGTAACACCTTTGGTACAGCATCTTGACTTTATCAGTTAGGTACTTTGGCACCTTTAAGTCTTCCAAACATTCTCATCTCTTGTTTCGAGGAACACTTTCATACCAATTTCAGTGTCCACAAATACAATCACAACGTTTCTTCCATATTCCCAGTACTTTTCTGTCAGAATTCTTACTGCAAAAATAAGATCCATAGTACATCGGTCTTTCATGAATCCATGTTGTTCTTCCTCAGACAAGGATTCTACTATCGAAGTCTCATTTCTGTGATCTTTTCTAACAGCTGTAATTTTCACATTGTCTTTTGAACAGAGTGATAATGACTCCTTTGCTTGAAACTTATGAGAATCTGTTTTCATTCCAAATCACTGCTAACATTGTATATAGCCAATTAAATCCTAATATTTCAGCTGCCTTCATCATATCTGAGCTCAAACCATCGAAGCCTGTCGACTTTCCATTCAGTATTCTTTTTAATGCTGTTTCTTCCTCACGCCATGTTAATGGATGTCCATGTCCGTTGGTTTGGACTTCATTAATTATTCTACAGTCGTTGACGGTTGTGTTGTCCCCGTCTCCATTTAGCAGCATGTCGAAGTACTTTTTCATTTCATCCATGATCCATTCCTCTGTTCGTATTAAATTACGTCGTCTGTTTCGAGTGCAAGGATATTTACATATTCATTTGCTTTACTCTTATAGTACTTTGTATAGTAATTTCTTACTTCCCTGAAAGTCCTCTATCCTTGTAGCAAAGTCCTCGCAGAACTTTTCCTTTTCTTTCTGCATCAGTCTTTTTTACAGCTGATTCCTTTCTCTGGTATTCCTGTGCTAGATGTTCAATTGCTAATTCATTAAGTCTGTCATCTGTTTGCTGTTTCTCGTGGTCTAATTTTCATTTCAGTACGTTCCTGTTTTTTACTGCTGTCTTCACCCGATCATTCCACCAAGTTGTTTGCTTCACTTTGGCGTGGTGCTCGCTTTTCCGCACATGTCCGTGGCTTTTTTTAAACAAGGATTTCTCTAAATGAATACTATTCTTCTTCTATTCCTACTTTCTCAATTTTGGATAGTTTGGGTGTTATTCGTGTTTCACAGTTCCTTTTCTTTTATCTCGTTATTTTATGACTTTCCCTCTTCTGATACCACGTGTTCTGTATGGTTAACTTGTTTCGCACACAGAAATCAGTTAGGTTTTCTCATTCCGGGTTTCTGTTCCCATAACTATGAGGATTCATATGATGTTTTCACATCTTAGTTTTTTTTTTTACCAACTTGAGCATTCAGATTACCCATAATGATTACATTACATTACGTAAATACTTGTTCCGTAGATTATGAATATGACATTTCGTAAGGATATGAGACGTGTCATTTTAACGCAAGTTTTCTTTACAAATATAATTAATTAATTTTTTTTCAGTTACTACTCCATATCTAAAAATTCGTCTAATGAGTACAAGGAGATGCACTCAGAAATTCTTTTAATTTGTTTTTGAATGTTGGTTGGCTATCTGTCAGACCTTTAATGCTATTTGGTAAGTGACCAAAGATTTTTGTGGCAGCGTAATTCACCCCTTGCTGTGCCGTCGGATTTAACCCAGAATAGTATAATCATCATTCTTGCAGTGTTGTAACTATTCACTTCGCTGTTATTTTTGAATTGGGATGGGTTATTAGTAACAAATTTCATAAGTGAATATATGTATTGCGAAGGTAGTGTGAATACTCCGAGTTCCTTGAACAAATGTTTGTAAGGCGATCTTGAGTGGGCTCCAGCTATTATTCGGAGTACACTCTTTTGTGCAATAGATACTTTTTCTCTTAATGACGAATTGCCCCAAAATATGATGTCAAAAGAAAGCAGTGAATGACAATAGGCATAGTAGGCTAATTTACTGATATACACTCCTGGAAATGGAAAAAAGAACACATTGACACCGGTGTGTCAGACCCACCATACTTCCTCCGGACACTGCGACAGTGCTGTACAAGCAATGATCACACGCACGGCACAGCGGACTCACCAGGAACTGCGGTGTTGGCCGTCGAATGGCGCTAGCTGCGCAGCATTTGTGCACCGCCGCCGTCAGTGTCAGCCAGTTTGCCGTGGCATACGGAGCTCCATCGCAGTCTTTAACACTGGTAGCATGCCGCGACAGCGTGGACGTGAACCGTATGTGCAGTTGACGGACTTTGAGCGAGGGCGTATAGTGGGCATGCGGGAGGCCGGGTGGACGTACCGCCGAATTGCTCAACACGTGGGGTGTGAGGTCTCCACAGTACATCGATGTTGTCGCCAGTGGTCGGCGGAAGGTGCACGTGCCCGTCGACCTGGGACCGTACCGCAGCGACGCACGGATGCACGCCAAGACCGTAGGATCCTACGCAGTGCCGTAGGGGACCGCACCGCCACTTCCCAGCAAATTAGGGACACTGTTGCTCCTGGGGTATCGGCGAGGACCATTTGCAACCGTCTCCATGAAGCTGGGCTACGGTCCCGCACACCGTTAGGCCGTCTTCCGCTCACGCCCCAACATCGTGCAGCCCGCCTCCAGTGGTGTCGCGACAGGCGTGAATGGAGCGACGAATGGAGACCTGTCGTCTTCAGCGATGAGAGTCGCTTCTGCCTTGGTGCCAATGATGGTCGTATGCGTGTTTGGCGCCGTGCAGGTGAGCGCCACAATCAGGACTGCATACGACCGAGGCACACAGGGCCAACACCCGGCGTCATGGTGTGGGGAGCGATCTCCTACACTGGCCGTACACCACTGGTGATCGTCGAGGGGACACTGAATAGTGCACGGTACATCCAAACCGTCATCGAACCCATCGTTCTACCATTCCTAGACCGGCAAGGGAACTTGCTGTTCCAACAGGACAATGCACATCCGCATGTATCCCGTGCCACCCAACGTGCTCTAGAAGGTGTAAGTCAACTACCCTGGCCAGCAAGATCTCCGGATCTGTCCCCCATTGAGCATGTTTGGGACTGGATGAAGCGTCGTCTCATGCGGTCTGCACGTCCAGCACGAACGCTGGTCCAACTGAGGCGCCAGGTGGAAATGGCATGGCAAGCCGTTCCACAGGACTACATCCAGCATCTCTACGATCGTCTCCATGGGAGAATAGCAGCCTGCATTGCTGCGAAAGGTGGATATACACTGTACTAGTGCCGACATTGTGCATGCTCTGTTGCCTGTGTCTATGTGCCTGTGGTTCTGTCACTGTGATCATGTGATGTATCTGACCCCAGGAATGTGTCAATAAAATTTCCCCTTCCTGGGACAATGAATTCACGGTGTTCTTATTTCAATTTCCAGGAGTGTATTTATCACCAAAATTTGCAATAATCCTAATAGCATAAGTAGATGAACGTAACCCTCGTTTCAGCAGAATATTGATATGTTTCCTCCAATTCAATTTCTCATCAGTGGACCAGATATTTTGAATATTCTGCCTTAGCAACAGCCTTCTGATTGAAGTCTGTATTTATCAATGGTGTTATGCCATATTCTGTACAAAATTGTATATACTGCGTTTTCTCGAAATTTAGTGAGAGTCTTCTCGAAATTTAGTGACGATGTGAGGACGGAATGAAAATGCTGGTTGGATAGCTAAGTCGGTAGTGCACTTACCTCTGAAAGGCGAAGGCCCAAGCTTCGAATACCGGTCTGGCATACAGTTCTGATCGGTCATGGTGGTTCAAATCAAAGCAAAATCCTTTTCAGAGTTAAAATACACGTAGAAAGTAGCTGAACGGAGGGGTATAGTGTGATCCGACGGGTCACTATTTTGCCTGTTTCAAATGCAAGATTTCGAGTCTAACTATGGCCCAGTGCGACGTTAACCCGCAGTATACTGAGGATGTAGTTCGTGGCAGACGTTGTTCTGTGATAAGTGCACCTTGCGTAAGTGCGGCTACAGGACATGAAAACAAAAATATGGGATGCCTGGGATAGCGGTATGCAAAAAAACATTTTTCTATTTCAGTACCTGTTAAAGTTTATAGCTTTATTTGTCCAACATTGCACACAGGAGCTCAAACATTTTTATGCTTGTTGGTACAGTTCAACGTGGTCACTGTTTGTAGCTCGACAGATAGCGAAATGTTACTCCAATTTCCACCACATGTTCATAAACATGACAAATGTTACGGCCTCTACTGCGGCGTAGATCCATTGTCTTAGGTCTACCAGATCTCGAGACTTCATTCTGTAAACAAAGCCCTTGATATACCTCCATACACTGAAATCCAGCGGAGTCAGATGGGCAGATAGGGTGCCAGACAATGGGAACCCCACCGTCCACCCCTTCCCATCCAAAGCGCAGAAAGCGTCTCATGGAGGAATGTGGTAACAGCGTCGTTATAGTGGGATGCGGCACGATCCTGCTGGAAAATGTCGTCGGAAGGCATCTGTGGAAATGGATAAATGGCCAACATACGGAGACAAGTGTGCCCTGTTACTGTAGACGCCATAAAATGGACCAATCACAATCACACAATCGACTTTTTGTGTATTACTTTCGTACTCATTCTCTCCTTCTGGAGTCTCACTTTCCATATTCGACATTTATGTTGGTTAACTTTGCCACAGACATGGAAGGTAGATTCATCACTGAACATTCCAGCAAAAAAATCACGTCGTCTACGGCGATTGTCAGGCTTAATTTGATACAAAAGTAGAGGCTTGTAAGCACCCTTAGGGGTTTGTGAGCACACAACGCGAGACATTTGTGCACAGTCTCGCCCTCCATCGAACAGAGGGCTGCTAGATCCCTACCAGATGCTAGCGAATGCTTCGCGCACACGTTCCACGGTCCCCTCCTTCACTTACGTTTTAGGATATTTTCTAACATTAGAAATCAAACTTCCCGTTCCTCTCAGAGTTCTGTCCAACTGATAAACGGATTTATGGATGGGAGGATCAACGTACCACTCTCTTCTTGCACTCTGCTGAAGACGTATTACAGATTTTAACTATAGATTTTAACTATAGCACACACTGCATCTTTCATTGTGACGTCCACATGTTAACTGTCAGAAATACGTCTAGCTTCTGCACAGTAAGCACTTGTGCACATGTACGCACGTGCGTCATATGAGTCAATGCTGTTCATGAAATGGTAACGACCATGTCTCAGAGAGCGTCTCTGTCGATTTAGTTGAGTTCCTTCCTTATAAGCGTTTGTTTGTGTACCTCTAGCCGGGACAGCCTATACGGTGTATCAGGTAATAGTGAAGTGCTGTTTTCGAAACGTCGAGCACCTATCCGTGGAGAACACTGAGAATGAAGCAGGAAGCAAAAACATGGTCAGGGAAGATGCTCTGAAATAAATCGAAATGCGTATGTTCTAAATAATACTTGTATTACTGTTGAAAAAGACGGTATATAGCTTTTGGATCTGCTGCTGTGGAAAAAAGGAGGCCTCAAAACAAGAAGAGGACAACATGTGTAGCTGACAGAGTAACTTTTGCGAACAATTACCTACATCTGGATCTATCTTACGGTGTTTGGCGGGAGTGCCACTTCCTTCCATTCCTGTTGCAGCCGCGAATGGTCCGCGAGAAGGACGCTTACTTTTAGGCCTCTGTGTGACCACGATCTCTCTAATTTTACATTTATCGTTGAGATACATGGAGGTGGGCGAAATATATTGGTTGATTCATCTAGGGACGTATACTCTCAGAATTTTATCTGTAAACCACACTATGATGCAGAATGTCTCTTGTACCGTTTGCCATTGGAACTGCCTGACTATCTCCATGACGCTTTAGCGCTCACTAAATGAACATGTAGCGAAATGCGCTGCTCTTCTTTGGATCTTTTCTATTTCTTCTATTAGTCCTATTTAGTATGAGTCCCCGACGGGCGAGTAATAAGTGGTTCAAATGGCTCTGAGCACTATGGGACTTAACATCTGTGGTCATCAGTCCCCTAGAACTTAGAACTACTTAAACCTAACTAATCTAAGGACATTACACATATCCATGCCCGAGGCAGGATTCGAACCTGCGACCGTAGCGGTCGAGCGGTTCCAGACTGAAGCGCCTAGAACCGCTCGGCCACCGCGGCCGGTGACGAGTAATATTGAAGTACTGGTTGAACGACGGTTTTGTAAGCCACCTTCTTTGTTGGGGGAGTTACACTTCCTGAGGAATCTTCCAGATCTATTCGTACAATAGTAGATCATTCTGCTTATGTATGCACATTTCTTCATGTTGAGGTCCAACTGCCTTAATTCCCTGTAGGAAGCGTTGATCTTCTGCACGTCCTCATGTATTTTACTACTATTTTCTAGCGCTGAAACTTCTTCCTAAAGGCCTGCAGCAGCATCAATCATGAGCAGCCTCACAGAACGCTCGACAACATCCACTAGAACACTTATATGTATTGAGAAAATTAATGATCCTTTAACAGTCTCTTGGAGTATTCTCGAAGTTGGTTTTACTTCTGAAGCGTTCTGTCCGTTAAGAATGACAAGTTGTGTTTTTTAGTCGGATACCTCAATCCAGTGAGACAGTTAGTCTGATATACAATACGCTCGTTTTATATCTTGTACGTGACGATGCGTGACAGTATTGAACGCTTTCTGAAAGTCAAGAAACAAGACAACAACCTGGGTGTTGGTATTTACTGCTTTCTGCGTCTCGTGAAGTAATAGAGCGATCTAAATTTCACACGAACATTGTTTGCGGAATCCCTATAGAGTCCTACAGACGAGATTTTTCAGTCTCCAGAAATGCAGGCCATACAGATGTTCCAAAGTTCTACAACATACTCAAGTCAATGATACAGCTTTACAGTTTTGTGCATCAGCTGGACGATCCTTTCCGAAAACGGGATTGATTTGTACTTTTTTCCCCTCGCAAGGCACCCTTCGCTACACCGGCGGCCTATGTTAGACTGCGAGTAGAAGAAGTGTAAGTTCTTTCGGACAGAGGAACTACTCTGTAGGGGAGTGGGTTGGCGACACGAGCGCTGCGAAGGCCCTGTGGCCTGCTTAGTGGACCACCCATGCACTGGCGCCATTAGCGCGCCAGCGCACACAATGGGAGCATTGTGCGCCGCGTCTGCAGCCGCGCCCTCTTAAACACCCCGTGTGGATGTCTGCCGGCTGCTGGCTGCACCTGCTCCAGGCGCCACCGCCGCCTCTCCTGGGGACACCGGCCTCATCCTTAAGAACTAGTTCAAACCATGCTGTTCGTAACAACTGCACACGGAAACTCCTTACGAGCTTTAAAATTGACATTTCGAGATCCTTTGATGACTTTTCTGTAGACCAATGGTCCATACGTTGTAATCAAAATGGATTCTGGGAGATCAAATCGCGAGAAACCCACCTTCTTCTGCTCGCCTTTGATAAGCAGATCACTCAACAGTTGGAATTTAGTAACTTTTTACATTTATGGTACGTGAAGATCAGAATTCAAATATCAGCCTGCAAAAACAACTCCATGAGTCTCTAAAAAATTCTCAAGAAAATGGACTTTGATAATTTCTAAAGGACATTAATTTACCAAAGTTAAGACGAATCTCAAGATGGGCATCATGGCTCACGTGATTACTTTCGAGTCTTGTGACTGGGTATTCAATGGACCGCTGGTTGGAATCTTGCTATGGTCTTTGTTTTTCGTTCCATACTTTTCATTCAATTCTAATACCTACATCATTTAAATATTAAATACATTAAAATGTATGCTAATTAACAAATACCTAATGGTAATTTTCTATGCAAGTTGTAAATGTTTTCAGTTCCAATAACATACCACATATTTTGCAAATATAAATTCTAAATTATTGATATTTTACAAGGTATTGTTAACAAAGTTGGTTTAAGTTAGAAAAATTGCAAAATTTTTGACCATCTTTTATAAAGTATCGATTCAGTTTGTAAACTGAGCAAGCTGCAAAAGGAACCAAGAAGTCTGGAGAGCGAATTAAAGTTGAGGGTGAAGAAATGAAAACTGCAAGGTTTGCCAATGAAACTGTAGTTGGTCAGACACAACAAATGGCTTGGAACAACAGTTGAATGGAATGGTAGTGTCCGGAAAAGAGGTTATAAGATGAACATAAACAAAAGGAAAACGAGGTTATTGGGATGCAGTAGTATGAAATCAGGCGATGTTGGGCAGATTACATTAGGAAAGGAAGAACTAAAAATAATAGATAAATCTTGCTATTTCGCAGCAAAATAATTGATGATGGCTGAAGTAGAGGGAAGATAAAAGGCAGGCTGGCTGTAATACCGAAAGCGTTTCTGAAAAAGAAGGATTTTGTTAACGTCGTACGTAAATTCAAATCTTTAGAAACTTTTCTGAAGGTATTAATCGTAGTTAGCCTTCTACGAAATTAAAATGCGCATGGCAAGCAGTTCAGACAAGAATTGAGTAGAAGATATGAAATTTGTTGCTACAGATGAATACTGAAGGTCTGACTGGATCGAGGATCTCATAAGGAGGTACGGAGTGAAAAAGAGGAAAAAATAAATGCGACGCACAACTTCCTTAAGACAAAGGTGTCGGTTAATAGGGCACAACATGAGGTGTGAAGGAAACATCAATTGGATAATGGAGACAAATGGAAGGGGTCATCAATTTGGAAATGGAGATAGGGGGGAGGGGGAAATTGTAGAGGAAGACCAAGAGATAAATTTAATAAGCAGGTAGAAGTGGATGTAGGTTGCAATAGTTACGTACACTACGTTATCAAAAGTATCCGGACACCCCCAGAAACATACGTTTTTCATACTAGGTGCACTGTGCTGCCACCTACTGCCAGTTACTCCATATCAGTAACCTCAGTAGTCATTAGACATCGTGAGAGAACAGACTGGGGCACTCCGCGGAACTCAAGTACTTCGAACATGGTCAGGTGATTGGGTGTCACTTGGGTCCACATTCCTAAACATCCCTAGGTCCACTATTTCCGATGTGATAGTGCAGTGGAAACGTGATGGGACCGTACAGGCTGACCTCGTCTGTTGACTGACAGAGACCGCCTACAGTTGAAGAGGGTCGTAATGTCTAATGGGCACATATCTATCCAGACCATCACACACGAATTCCAAACTGCATCAGGATCCACTGCAAGTAATATCACAGTTAGGCGGGAGGTGAGAAAACTTGGATTTCATGGCCGAGCGGCTGTTCGTAAGCCACACATCTCACCGGTAAATGCCAGACGACTCATCGCTTGGTGTAAAGAGCTCAAACAGTGGATGACTGAACACTGGAAAAACGTTGCGTGGAGGGACGAATCACGGTACACAATGTGGCGATCCGATGGCAAGGCGTGGGTATGGCGAATGCCCAGTGAAGTCACCTGCCAGCGTGTATAGGGCCAACAGTAAAATTCGGAGGCGATGGTGTTACGGTGTGCTCGTGTGTTTGATGGAGGGGGCTTCCACCCCTTGTTGTTTTGCGTGGCACTATCACTGAACAGGCCTAAAATGATATTTTAAGCACCTTCTTGCTTGCCACTGTTGAAGAGCAATTCGGGGATGGCGACTGCATCTTTCAACACGTTCTTGTACCTGTTCTTAACGCACGACCTGTGACGGAGTGGTTACACGACAATAACATCCCTGTAATGGAGTGGCCTGCACCAAGTCCTGACCTGAATCTTATAGAACACCTTTGGGATGTTTTGGAACGCTGACTTCGTGCCAGGCCTTACCGACCGACATCGATACCTCTCCTCAGTGCAGCACTTCGTGAAGAATGGGCTTCTGTGCCCCAAGAAACCTTCCAGCACCTGATTGAACGTATGCCTGCGAGAGTGGAAGTTGCCATCAAGGCAAATGGTGGGCCAACACCATATTGAATTCCAGCATTACCGATGGAGGGCGCCACGAACTTGTAAGTCATTTTCAGCCAGGGTTCGGGATACTTTTTATCACATAGTGTAAAAATAAAGAGGCTTGTACAGAAGAGACTAGGGTAGAGAGCCGCATGACCACACACGTAATGTGACTTCTCTGAAAAGTTCCTAGCAAATAGGAAGGCAGTGTCAGAAGCGAAGGTAGTATTAAGTGTAAGCAAAGTTTGTGTGACAGAACATTCATGATGTGCACACACTGGTGTCACTTAAAACTGCACACATTAAAGGACTGGTAAGACTGTAGCGGCTTTGGGCCACTTTGACCTTTGTCTGTCGTGTTGCCTGCATCCTAGAATCAAATTTTGACGTCAGCTGTGCGGATAAAAGGACTTTATACACAGCGATGAAAGCAAAAATTTTGCCTTGTCAGCAAAAACGCAGTCTTGTCATGTAAACGCATCCCACTCCCAGATTCATACATATTACACCTCTCAGTCACGGCGAGTTCTTTACAGATCAAAAAAACGAAGCAACCAGTCACAAAATAGCCTAAGAGTTTATTCTTGGCCGTGTTCAATAATATCCTATCGACTTCTATTATTTATAAAAATATTTCAGTTTCGACTATAACGCCGAAATAGGCATCATATTCAATATTACATCAACAATCTGAATTTTCCGCATCATGTGCAGAAAGATAAAGATACTGACAATATTGTCTCTGTCTCTGTCTCTCTGTATACACACTCCACTAAAAAAGGGTTGATGTCAAATACTGTACTGTCTCGTCAGTAAATTTCATCTCATATATATAAAACTTTTTGGAAACGGTATGGCGTTCACTATGGAATACGAGAACAAGTATAAAACATAAATAGTTAAATACCAAGATTCGCTTCTGATATGTTACTAACGAATTAGAAATATGTAGTTGATAAAGATTAATTCTACTTCAAGTAGTATTCTGAAACTTCAAAATATGAAATAAAATCAATTACTGATTTATGCTTCTGTTGCTTCTCACTGCCAGCAGATAGTAGCACTTTTCGACATCCCTAGTACAATCTCTGAACTGCACTTGGTGTATGGGGCAAAACACAAACACAATATAATATATAAATTGTTCGACAAAATACGAGATGCTTTTCAAATGCCACCATGTTATTTATATGTCGAAAAGTCTACAAAAAATGCAGTCTTATGTCAAGTATCATAATGTTAAGGCTGAAATGAGGCCATGTACCAAAACTAACCTGACAAAACCTATAACTGCTCAATACATATGTTGGCTAAAAACTGTGCTAAGCAGGAAAGCACACAAACAAACAGGCAGTCAGAATTAATGTCAGTAACTAGAAGAGAGTGATTAATGAGTCACACCTAAAGCATGCCTGTGCGCTATCAAATCACTTGTAACAATGCTAATTCAGCATCTGAGTTGTTCTATAACTGTACAAAATACAAGTGACATGCTAAGCAGACAGCTGACTATATTTTAGACCGAAATGACGCTGCGTTCAAGAACGAACTTTCGAGGATTGCTATGACATTTATGTATCCGAACTATCCTAAGGCTCTCTGTACACATTGTACTTCCTCCCTTTCCATAATCATCTACTAAATAATGCCAAGATCTAATCGTGAAAGTCCAAATACGAGACGTAAAAATACAACGTGATCAAAGATAGTGACGAACAATACTGGACAAAAAGAAGACAGTTTGTTCAATGTCTAAAATGCCTGTAACATCATCAAAACAGGTAAATATGTTGCCATTTTGATCTGAGGCTAGTTATTGATGGAACAAAGAATGAACTGGGAACACCTGACGTTTTCAGTAATGCTTTACTCAGCAAGCACCATTTTAATGGGGAAGAAGAGAATACATTACATTCTGCATTAGACAAATGTAATTGGCATTGCTACCTGACTAACATACTACTGAACATACATGCTGTTATTTTCTTTTCGTTCTCTGTCAACATTGTCACTTTTTCCAACACTTAAGCACAACAAACCATACTAAGAACAACATGTTTTGACAAAACTGATAATGTACTATATCAGTTATACTACTTATTTTCATAGCTTACGAAATACGTAAAGTTAGCAAAGGACTCAGTCAAATGCAGTGATAGAGCGAGCTTCCACACACAGGTATCAAAGATCGGTATTGTGGTATCGATAGCAACGATGACACGGCGTAAATACAAGTTCTAAAGTTGGCACTACGACAGACACTGACGACAGCTTACTATAGCTGGGGAGGGAGAGATCTACGAGCTCCGCTCCTGATTCGGTCCATTTGATCAATAGCAGACGGCCGGGACACTTCCCTTTAGCTTCACACCTCAGGGCAAAGTTGTGTATTACTCTTGCTGCTAAAGTAAAGATGATTTTAATTCACACTGCAGTACCGAGAGATTTTCACCTTTTCCTGCTCCTATCCACGCGCCGCCTTCCAGGCGGGATACAAAAGGTATTTTACAAATACAACCTGCACATCAGGCCAACTCGATCTCTGAATCAAAATAAAATTATTTCTCAAAATATGACAGTCCGCTGAAACAGCATACTGGACAGTAGTAATACACATTTGTATAGGTAAGAAATGAGGCTCGCTTTCCTTTAAATTACTCACTTTCAAAGTCAGCTGACCATTATAATGATCTCACGCTAGGGTGTTAGCTCAATCTTGCAGTGCAAATCGTTTGTCATCTTCTGCTATCGCACAGTTGAGACTACATGACATTTTACCCTCTCCATACACCACCACCATGTCATTGCAAAATTGTAACAAATTTTCCCATATGTCACCATGTTGGAAAACTTTTGGAAATTTGTGGTAAGGTACTATGGGACCAAACTGCTGAGGTCGTCGGTCCCTAGACTTTCACACTACTTAATCTACCTTACACTTACGCTAAGGACAACACAAACACCCATGCCCGAGGGAGGTCTCGAACCTCCGACAGGAGGAGCCGCACGAACCGTGACAAGGCGACCCTGACCGCACGGCTACCCAGAGCGGCACCATGTTGCTTGAAACTGTAATAGGCCAATGACTGTGAGATTATTTGTTAAAAACCGAACAAAACAGCTAAAACCAGTTCGCAGGGTGGGGCAATGATGGACAATTTACAGGATGACTGTCATTACCCCCTGAATGTTATTGTGTAGGGCGATTGTGATGTATCCAGC
Organism: Schistocerca serialis cubense; assembly: GCF_023864345.2. Classification (NCBI taxonomy): domain Eukaryota; kingdom Metazoa; phylum Arthropoda; class Insecta; order Orthoptera; family Acrididae; genus Schistocerca; species Schistocerca serialis. The sequence goes on from NC_064643.1 coordinate 472,868,194, forward strand.
CTCTCCATCCACCGCACCACCACGCTGCATGTCGATCAAAGCTGTTCCACAGACGACACTTTTGAACCTGCTGCCACTGTGCCACCGGACGAGATCGCTTGCCGTCGTTCACCATTCTCTGAGGGTGTCACCCCGCGTGCATGCCACCAAAGGACGTGGAATGCACTTGATCTCATTGATCGAAATGCTGATTGGACTACGGCTACTATCAACTAGCCCATTTCAGGGCTCCACCTCCAATTTAATGCATCTACAGGCCTACGAGTACTACTATGAAATACTGCAGTGAGGAACATTACATTGCAGTAACGTCACCCTACTGTTACTATTATTCATAGACCTACATCCCAGATACCGCTGCATGTGACAACGATAGTCAGTCGATATATTGATCACCAATACCCGCGGATACTAACGGGTAGGACGATGATATTCAATCAACATGGTGATCATTATTACCCCGATCATGGTGAACGTGATTACTTTGGTACAAACATCACACTCTTCTCATCAAAAAAGCCACTTTAAGCTGTAAGTAAGGTTAACACTAGTGCCCATGTGTGTTTTGTAATGTTGTATAACAAATTTTTATGTATTTAGATAAATTCAATGCGTGGTACAAAGATTGAACTGCACTCACTTATATCACTAGCGCCAACGAGTCAGCCACATATGTTTTGATGAGTAATACAAACAGTACAGGTGTGTAAATATTTAATTAGAAGGTCCGTTTGCCTTGTGTGGTACATACATCGAACTTATGTTACCGCTAGTGGACAAATTACAGCAAAAAAATTGGCTTGTAGAAATTGCAGCCAGAGTTAAGGTCCAGTACAGCACTGATGTGAATGAAATACAATCTGTTATGTTTTTCTAATTACCTTAAAACATACAGACAGAAGTATTACTTCAAAAATTATGTGACAGTGATCTTGTCAGCGTTCCAGAGCTGTTCCAAGCAGGCACAAAATTTTATCCACAACTAGAATATGCTGGAATTATTATCTATAGATATGGTACATGTTAATTGAATACGTATAAGTTTATAAACAGCTACTGTAGTTGAAAAATACCATGCGGGGTTTATATTTAAAGTGTTTAATGTTCGAACCTATGTGAATTTTCTTTTTTTGTCACCGTAAGAGACACATTCTTCTGGTTCAACAATTTATACATAAAGCACTTCATTGTATTACGTGGAACACATTTCTGTGATGTGCTGCTAATCTCACACAGAAGATGTGGCGAAATTTTCGCTGCAAATCAATGGTAGTCTCTTCTGGTGGAGGTCGATCTCCTTGAAATAGAAAACCAATTTACTACCTCTACTTGGCATAATACGTGAAAATTAATCATACAGTTCCTTTGATTTTACATGGTAACAGAACGACAGTCTGTAACTTCAAGTTAGATCTGCAAGTGCACCATTTGTTCCTTAATAGCCAATGACAGTATACGAGCGAGGTAAAATACTTCCACCACATCCCTTTCAGTCGAGCCACATTATTCATGCATCATGTATCATCAGCAGGCTATTCATAACGCTGTCATTTCTCTGGTGGATGAAGGGAATTTGACGACGTTGGAGACTGGGGCAATTATGGCGTCCGAGAGCAGACTGTGCGGCAGTTGGTAAAACATTGCTGTGTTACTGGAGAATCCAGCAGATAGGTGGAAATTGGACTGTGGCTTGTAATGAATCAGTCCAGAGTAATGAACTTATCAACACATCACGCCAAAATTTTTTGTTTAAAGGCGCTGTATTTGGAACTTACCTCTGTGTATGTCGAGTCAGTGGACGAATTTCTTCACTGGGACCGGGGGCTGGCATATGTAGTTAACGTGCGACCATCAATGAGGAGGTTCTGTAACGATGATCGACTCTACTGGTTAGCATTTGCCCTGTAAAATGTCAGTTACGAATGGCGGAAAGTGGTGTTTTCTGGCGAATCGGTATTGTCCTCAGCGAAAGCAGTGTGCCCACTTCGTTCCCAAATACATCTGTAACTCATCTCGCAGTCCCCTTGTGTCTGTGCAGTTTGGAGCTGGGTGTGCCCACTTGTAATTGGAATGTTTCACTTAGCAGTAATGTTATGGTCCCATTAGTGTGAAAACTATATACGGAGTGAATAATTTATTTCCAGGAAGAGCAGTCTTCAACGCACAAAGAGGTATCAGAAAGAGATTACTCGATTGACCTGTACCTGACTATAATCCTACTGAAAACGTTTGGACAGATATGAAACGGACCATGCGAGAAAACTCACCTGACCCGTCGCAAAGAACTAGTGATGACTTTTGGAATGTCAACCTCGCTGTCTGGGAGAACGCAGCAGAAAATGAGAGATATATTACCAACCTGCCAGACTCGTTTTGAGTAATGTCAGAGGGACGATAATGCAGATGATGGTACCGAAAACGAAACGCAATTTCAAATTCATCTCATAGACAAATTATTGTAGTGACTGCATTGTCAAGTGCCATTCATTATCAGCATAAAACTGCAGGTTTCTATTATGGATAAAGAATGATCTCCTTTCAAAGTACGGCGAGAAAATGCTCTCTATTCACGTCCAGGCCACCTTAGAGTCTCCATCCGACGGACGGAAGAACATCGACCGTGACCCGTACCCTCCCCTCATGAGGCACTGCGTAGAGGTTTGGATTTCTACATCCTTATGTACATCAGTTCTTCGCAAGCCATCCGATGATGCGTTGCGTAGGGTACCTTTGATACCAGGAACTGGTTCATGGGAACGGCGAATTGGAAATGATTGTTGGTAACCCCCTGTATTAGATCTAATTTCAAAAATTTTCTCCTTGTGGTCACTTCGAGAGACATATGTGGGGCCGGCCGCGGTGGCCGAGCGGTTCTAGGCGCTTCAGTCCGGAACCGCGCGACTGCTACGATCGCAGGTTATGTGATATGTGTGTGATGTCCTTAGGTTAGTGATGTGTGATGTCCTTAGGTTAGTTAGGTTTAAGTAGTTCTAAGTTCTAGGGGAATGATGACTCCAATGTTAAGTCCCATAGTGCTCAGAGCCATTTGACCCATTTTGAACAAATGTGGGAGGAAGTACTATGTTGTCCGAGTTCTTACGGAACGTACTCTCTAGCAATTCCAATAGTAAACATATATGTGATGCACAACGGCTCTCTTGCAACGTCACCCTTTGGAATTTAGTGAGTGCTGTGAAAACTCTAGCAGAAACTAAACGATTTTGTGAGGAAGCGCACCACTCTTCGTTGGATCATCTCTCTTCTAGTAGTTCAGCCTGGTAAGAGTCACAAACTAATAAGCAATACTACGGAATCAATTTTGTTTCAATCTGAGACACGGGGAACGACCAGAAACTGGAAAAGAAGCCGCCAGTATTCGAAGTAACTATTTCCGAATCAGTTACTACTAGCTTCAGCCACGGAGTTTGGTTTTGTTTTTTAACATACTACCACTAAACGTCATGTTAAACTATAATGAATACAGTTCCTCGAAGTTAGTCTTTGGGACTTCCTTGGCAGACACCTAAATCAGGAAGACAGAGCGTACTACTATTGATAACCAAGTGCGGCAAGAAACAAAATCTCCACTATGACTGGAAAAGTCACAGGTTCATGGATTCTTGATTACTTCGCGACATCGGATCGAGTGGGCTACAAGCGGGCCGCCAGTTATGAAAACCCAGTTTCAGGCACTGCAATGCTGTTACCTCAGCATCCTGCTATATTACGAGAGGCTAGTTTGCTCCACAAAGAACAGTTGTGACAACAAGCAGTGATTTCAGTCACGAAAACGACAACGCCGACCGGACGAGTATACCTGGGATTTTAGCCCAGCAGAATATAGCATGTATTGGGGACTTGTCTCTTGTCACCTGACGTTAGATGCATCCTGTCCTGAGTTTAAACTGAACATGACTGCCGGTGGTGGCTCTCTGTGCTTCAACTTCGGTCCTCGCTTCGACTCCATCCGCAGCACCTGTGCCGTATCGGTGCCAGCGAACTGTCTCACAGTCAACACCACCTACTTAAGCAGTTATGTGCCTGCTAGCGCGAGCCAGGCTGTTGCTCTTGGGCATCAGACTGGGTCCATTTTCTTTGGACCACATAACACAGACGGCTGTCAAACATTCCGTCGACAGGAATGTAGTGTCGGAAGTTCCATGCGGCTTTTGCGGATGATGCTGTACTATACAGAGAAGTTGCAGCATTAGAAATTTGCAGCGAAATGCAGGAAGATCTGCAGCGGATAGGCCTTGGTGCAGGGAGTGGCAATTGACCCTTAACATAGACAAATGTAATGAATTGCGAATACATAGAAAGAAGGATCCTTTATTGTATGATTATATGATAGCGGAACAAATGCTGGTAGCAGTTACTTCTGTAAAATATCTGGGAGTATGCGTACGGAACGATTTGAGGTGGAATGATCTTACAAAATTAATTGTTGGTAAGGCGGGTGCCACGTTGAGATTCATTGGAAGAGTCCTTAGAAAATGTAGTCCATCAACAAAGGAGGTGGCTTGCAAAACACTCGTTCGACCTATACTTGAGTATTGCTCATCAGTGTGGGATCCGTAGCAGGTCGGGCTGACAGAGGAGATAGAGAAGATCCAAAGAAGAGCTGCGCGTTTCGTCACAGGATTATTTGGTAAGGGTGATAGCATTACGGAGATGTATAGCAAACTCAAGTGGCAGACTCTGCAAGAGAGGCGCTCTGCATCGCGGTGTAGCTAGCTGTCCAGGTTTCGAAAGGGTGCGTTTCAGCATGAGGTATCGAATATATTGCTTCCCCCAACTTATACCTCCCGAGGAAATCACGAATGTAAAATTAGAGAGATTAGAGCGCGCACGGAGGCTTTCCGGTAGTCGTTCTTCCCGCGAACCATACGCGACTGGAACAGGAAAGGGAGGTAATGACAATGGCACGTAAAGTGCCCTCCGCCACACACCGCTGGGTGGCTTGCGGAGGATAAATGTAGATTTAGATGAAAAATGGGTTTGCCATGGCGAAGCTGACTTGCTGTCACTCGGCCTGTCGACAACTCGCTCTCTTGTCTCCCTCTTTATGGCGGATTGTGTTGACCACACCTGCTCAGCAAGGCGACCCCGCAACGGGCAGCACTTCCGACGTCAATTTCTGCCACCCCAACGCTTCCCGGATGGAGGCACTAGACGACATTGCTGTATGCAGTCAGCTGCCAATATAAGCTGTTTAACTTCTTAGAGCACACTCTCGCCTCACTGTCTTCACTGACACGGTATTACCCACCACCCAAGGTCATCCGTACTCGACATCGTGTTGGTCAGGCTGCTATACAGCTATCGGTGGGTGACTATGTAATGGTGAACAGCCTGAACTGCTACAGTTATGTTAGTCGTAGAAATGCCGGGAACTCATTGAAACTTCAACAGGATGCTGAACATAGTTTACTACTTGAAGAGAGAGGAATTAAATAAAGCAACAGGCTGTGTCGGTGATGCCAGCCCAAGCGCGGCCGGTGACACATCCCTAACGAGTTTGGCTGGCACCGGAAATGGGTTATGGGACCAGAACAGCAAGTGTTGCCGCCCAGTGGGGACGGCGGTCCACCGCTTGCCGGCCAGCCTGCCGCACGCCCCGCGGCGTGAGGTACGGCCGTTTGTTTGTGGAGCCGTGTGTGAGCGCCGCTCGCCGGCTCGTAGCTCTCGTCCCGCGCAGCCTAACAGAACGAGACGGGACAGGACAGGACAGGACAGGACAGCACCGCTGTAACTCGCCCCGCCGTCCCCTTTTACACCGCTCACATAATTCGACGTCACGTTACACGAGGCACGGCGGGCGCGTGTGTCTTGAGCGAACCGCCTCTGAGGTAGGCACAGCGTTACCTCGAGTCGCGATCTGCGGAGGGCAACAGAAAACTAGGTCAGTCGTGCACATAACAACTATAGATATAGTATTACTCAAATAAATCTAATTAAGCCTGGCAACAAGCAGTACTTATCAACAGGGAACAGGTCCCACAGCATCGACGAGTATATTACATTACTAGCCTTTAAAATTGCTACACCACGATGATGACGTGCTACAGACGCGAAAGTTAACCGACTGGAAGAAGACGCTGTGATATGCAAATGATTAGCTTTTCAGAGCATTCACACAAGGTGGCGACGCCTACAACGTGCTGACATGAGGAAAGTTTCCAACCGATTTCTCATACACAAACAGCAGTTGACCAGTGTTGCCTGGTGAAACGTTGTTGTGATGCCTCGTGTAAGGAAAAGAAATGCGTACTATCACGTATCCGACTTTGATAAAGATCGGACTGTAGCCTATCGCAATTGCAGTTTATCGTATCGCGACATTGCTGCTTGCGTTGGTCGAGATCCAATGACTGTTAGCAGAATATGAAATCGGTGGGTTCAGGAGGGTAATATGGAACGCCGTGCTTGATCCCAACGCCTTCTTATCACCTGCAGTCGAGATAACAGGTATCTTATCCGCATGGCTGTAACGGATCGTGCAGCCATGTCTCGAACCCTGAGTCAACAGATGGGGACGTTTGCAACACAACAGACATCTGCACGAACAGTTAGAAGACGTTTGCAGCAGCATGGTCTATCAACTCGGAGACCGTGGCTGCGGTTACCCTTGACGCTGTATCACAGACAGGAGCGCCTGCGATGGCGTACCCAACGACGAACCTGGGTGCACGAATGACAAAACGTCATTTTTTCGGATGAATCCAGGTTCTGTTTACAGCAACATGATGGTCGCATCCATGTTTGGCGACATCGAGGTGACCGCACATTGGAAGCGTTTATTCGTCATCGTCATACTGGCGCATCACCCGGTGTGATGGTATGGGGTGCCATTGGTTACACGTCTCGGTCACCTCATGTTCGCATTGACGACAGTTTGAACAGTGGACGTTACATTTCAGATGTGTTACGACCCGTGGCTTTACCTTTCATTCGATCCCTGCGAATCCCTACAAGTCAACAGGATAATGCACGACCGCATGTTGCAGGTCCTGTACGAGCCTTTCTGGATACGGAAAATGTTCGACTGCTGCGATGGCCAGCACACTCTCCAGATCTCTCACCAACTGAAAACGTCTGGTCAATGGTGGCCGAGCAACTGGCTCGTCACAATACGCCAGTCAGTACTCTTGATGAACTGTGGTACCGTGTTGAAGCTGCATGGGCAACTGTACCTCTACACGCCATCCAAGCTGTGTTTGACTCAATGCCCAGGCGTATCAAGGCCGTTATTATGGCCAGAGGTGGTTGTTCTGGTTACTAATTTCTCAGGATCTATGCACTCAAATTGCGTGAAAATGTAATCACATGTCAGTTCTAGTACAATATATTTGTCCAATGAATACCCGTTTATCATCTGCATTTCTTCTTGGTGTAGCAATTTTAATGGCCAGTAGTGTAGTAAACCACCAGCCGGTGCTAAGCAAGAGTTTCAGGTTGCCTATCTAACGGTTTCGCGGGGGCAAGGGGGGCAGTTTTGATTTCAATATTTAACTTAACTACAGACCGAATTTAAAAATTTTAAATGCTGACATAATCTATTCATGAATATATACAATCTTGTGTTAAATGTTAAACACAGTAAGACAATATTACGGTTACAAACTGTCTACATCTTTTGAAGCAGCATATCTCATGGCTTGCAAATTACCCGGTCTATATTCCCACAGTATCTGAGAACGAGAGCACTTAGTGATCTGGGACTAACTATACACATAATTTCAAATTTTATGAAAATTTTTGTCGTTGACATCCCTTAAAAATTACGAAAAGAAAAAATTTTGACGCCTGCTACATTTTATCAGTTCGTGCGGTAGTAATTAAGCATCAGGCAGGACTGTCTTTTAGCTCTTTACTACCAGTAGTATTCGCAACACGTTTGGCAGGCAGTATCCACATATAGCAGTAAACGTAGCTACAAAGTGATGTTGTCGTACGACACGCAATTCGTGAAATATGACGTCACTGCTTTTGCTTAGAATGGAGCGCAGATTATAGTGTCTATAAATGTCCAGTTTTTTTATAATGAGCGCCCTTTGCGACTTCGAACAGATTTTAAACATTATTTCGAACCTTTTCGAAAGTTTTAATTTAACATGCTGTGTCGTTAGAACAAGATACAGCAAGTGCAGCCGTAAAGATGTGAACCTGTGCCAGTGCCGTAGACACTCGCTGCATGCGTGAGTTCGCCGGCCAGGGTGGCCGAGAGGTTCTAGGCGCTACTGTCTGGAACCGCACGACCACTACGGTCGCAGGTTAGAATTCTGCCTCGGGCATGGATGTGTGTGATGTCCTTCGGTTAGTTAGGTTTAAGTAGTTCTAAGTTCTAGGCGACTGATGACATAGGAAGTTAAGTCCCATAGTGCTCAGAGCCATTTTGAACATGCGTGAGTTCCACTAGCGCCACGCTCGGCGCTGAGGATGAAGATATCGACCTCTCCTCGGCCTATTGCCGGCCGAGTATAATCCTCCAATGACCGGACGACAAAGGACAGAAGCCCACTCGGAAGATAGAAGGGCAACTCCCCCCCCCCCCCCCCCTTGGTTATAGATCATCGTCGAGGGATGATTTAAGCAGGGAACGTCGTTTAGTGAACTCTTAGAAGTGAACAGACACTCGTTATAAATGTTCAAATGTGTGTGAATTTCAAAGGGACACCCAAGCAGCTGAGGTCATCGGTCCCTAGACTTAAAAATTTGGTCATCAGTCTACTGACTGGTTTGATGCGGCCCGCCACAAATTCCTATCCTGTGCTAACCCCTTCATCTCAGAGTAGCACTTGCAACGTACGTCCTCAATTATTTGCTTGACGTATTCCAATCTCTGTCTTCCTCTACAGTTTTTGCCCTCTACAGCTCCCTCTAGTACCATGGAAGTCATTCCCTCATGTCTTAGCAGATGTCCTATCATCCTGTCCCTTCTCCTTATCAGTGTTTTCCACATATTTCTTTCCTCTCCGGTTCTGCATAGAACCTCCTCATTCCTTACCTTATCAGTCCACCTAATTTTCAACATTCGTCTATAGCACCACATCTCAAATGCTTCGATTCTCTTCTGTTCCGGTTTTCCCACAGTCCATGTTTCACTACCATACAATGCTGTACTCCAGACGTACATCCTCAGAAATTTCTTCCTCAAATTAAGGCCGGTATTTTATATTAGTAGACCTCTTGGCCAGAAATGCCTTTTTTGCCAGTCTGTTTTTGATGTCCTCCTTGCTCCGTCCGTCATTGGTTATTTTACTGCCTAGGTAGCAGAATTCCTTAACTTCATTGACTTCGTGACCATCAATCCTGATGTTAAGTTTCTCGCTGTTCTCATTTCTACTACTTCTCATTACCTTCGTCTTTCTCCGATTTACTCTCAAACCATACTGTGTACTCATTAGACTGTTCATTCCGTTCAGCAGATCATTTAAGGGGCTCCGGAACGCCCTATACTTGCAATGTTAAAATAACGCTTATAAATTACATCTTTCCTCACAAAGTATTTGAGGTAGGAAGTTGAACTTTTTACAGATTATTTATTAGAATATGGGCTACAACTTAACACAGGGATTTTACAAAATTTTAGTTCAGTTATTAAAAATGATTTTTTTTCAATTGTAATGAAAATTCACAACATTTTTTTGCAATTTTTTATTTATATATTCAAAAATATACAGTTTTTTGGAAAAAGGCTGTGTTAAATTATGCAGAAGGTACTGTGTAACATTTACTGAAAGTTTGAAACAAATATGTTTGGAAGATCCTTAGAAAACATGTAATTAGTATAAGAAAATAAAAGTTTTGGGAATCGAGCGACAAAGATTGGATTAACTTTTTAGTGCATTCCAGGTCCATAGGATGGATTATCTTTATCCTCTGCAAACTCCTCCTCCAGCTTCCTCTTGTTCCTCCTCCTCTTTACTCTTGCTTGTATTTCTGGAGTCTTTACAGCCCTGTCTGCAGCCCGAAGGCGTTCCTTGTCTAAAGCAAGCATCGCTCGTTGTTGTGTTCGTAGATTTTGCTACCATTTTCTTCAGTTGCAGTTACTGCAACACTGTTCCAAAAGGTGGTCATGTATGAACACTTATCACATTTCAGTTGTATTTCACTAGCAAGTCCTACGTGCTTTATTATAGAGAGTTCCAGACCAACTTCACTACAATGAATACATCTTACACAGTTAGAAAAAATTCCTTTGAGAACCGACATATCAAATATTTCATTCACATCCGATTCGCCCATAAAACATTCATAGTTTTCACTAATTGAACCAAGCTTCTTCTGTGAAGTATTTTCTTTCCCACTTTGACTGCTATGGGCAGGTGTACTTGAGAGGTTAGGTTCACTCACTTGGTTATCGTCTTTATTGTTTACAGTAATAACACATACCTTTGGCTTTCCAACATTTCTCCTTTTCTTAAAAGCCTTCAGAGGATTTCTAATAACTTTACTTTTACTCATTATTATACTTCAACAAAACAGTGACTCAAGAAACAGAATTAATTACGAATATTTTCGAGATAACGACAGAGTAAATAAACATGAAACAATCGACAATCACACCAGCGATATATATTGAACCATCACAGATTAGCCACAACACATACTTTATCTCACATCACTAAAATGCACCTGATGAACACGGACGTTAATAATAACACCATTTGACAGCAGTTTAACAGCGCCACAGTGGGTCACGACCATGTAGAACACATTTCAAAAAAAATTTAAAAATAGTTGTAGTCTTCGGAATTGAATAAATTATATATCTATTAAAAGGTAATAGTCTGCAGATTCAGAAAACGCAAAAAAGTAAAAATTGAACTTTTCATGATTTTGAGCCTTTCCGGAGCCCCTTAATTCTTCTTCACTTTCACTCAGGATAGCAATGTCATCAGCGAATCGTATCACTGATATCCTTTCACCTTGTATTTTAATTCCACTCCTGAACCTTTCTTTTTTTCCATCATTGCTTCCTTGATGTACAGATTGAAGAGTAGGGGCGAAAGGCTACAGCCTTGTCTTACACCCTTCTTAATACGAGCACTTCGTTCTTGATCGTCCACTCTTATTAGTCCCTCTTGGTTGTTGTACATATTGTATATGACCCGTCTCTCCCTATAGCTTACCCCTACTTTTTTCAGAATCTCGAACAGCTTGCACCATTTTATATTGTCGAACGCTTTTTCCAGATCGACAAATCCTATGAAAGTGTCTTGATTTTTCTTTAGCCTTGCTTCCATTATTAGCCGTAACGTCAGAATTGCCTCTCTCGTCCCTTTACTTTTCCTAAAGCCAAACTGATCGTCACCTAGCGCATTCTCAATTTTCTTTTCCATTCTTCTGTATATTATTCTTGTAAGCAGCTTCGATGCATGAGCTGTTAAGCTGATTGTGCGATAATTCTCGCACTTGTCAGTTCTTGCCGTCTTCGGAATTGTGTGGATGATCCTTTTCCGAAAGTCAGATGGTATATCGTCAGACTCATATATTCTACAAAAAAAAAAAAAAAAAGGTTCAAATGGCTCTGAGCACTATGGGACTCAACTGCTGAGGCCATAAGTCCCCTAGAACTTAGAACTACTTAAACCGAACTAACCTAAGGACAACACACATCCATGCCCGAGGCAGGATTCGAACCTGCGGCCGTAGCTGTCGCGCGGTTCCAGACTGTAGCGCCAGAACCGCTCGGCCACCAGCGGCCGGCTATATTCTACACACCAACGTGAATAGTCGTTTTGTTGCCACTTCCCCCAATGATTTTAGAAATTCTGATGGAATGTTATCTATCCCTTCTGCCTTATTTGACCGTAAGTCCTCCAAAGCTCTTTTAAATTCCGATTCTAATACGGGATCCCCTATCTCTTCTAAATCGACTCCTGTTTCTTCTTCTATCATATCAGACAAATCTTCACCCTCATAGAGGCTTTCAATGTATTCTTTCCACCTATCTACTGTCTCCTCTGCATTTAACAGTGGAATTCCCGTTGCACTCTTAATGTTACCACCGTTGCTTTTAATGTCACCAAAGGTTATTTTGACTTTCCTGTATGCTGAGTCTGTCCTTCCGACAATCATATCTTTTTCGATGTCTTCGCATTTTTCCTGCAGCCATTTCGTCTTAGCTTCCCTGCACTTCCTATTTATTTCATTCCTCAGCGACTTGTATTTCTGTATTCCTGATTTTCACGGAACATGTTTGTACTTCCTCCTTTCATCAATCAACTGAAGTATTTCTTCTGTTACCCATGGTTTCTTCGCAGCTACCTTCTTTGTACCTATGTTTTCCTTCCCAACTTCTGTGATGGCCCTTTTTAGAGATGTCCATTCCTCTTCAACTGTACTGCCTACTGCGCTATTCCTTATTGCTGTATCTATAGCGTTAGAGAACTTCAAACGTATCTCGTCATTCCTTAGTACTTCCGTATCCCACTTCTTTGCGTATTGATTCTTCCTGACTAATATCTTGAACTTCAGCCTACTCTTCATCACTACTATACTGTGATCTGAGTCTATATCTTCTCCTGGGTACGCCTTACAATCCAGTATCTGATTTCGGAATCTCTGTCTGACCATGATGTAATCTAATTGAAATCTTCCTGTATCTCTCGGCCTTTTCCAAGTATACCTCCTCCTCTTGTGATTCTTGAACAGGGTATTCGCTATTACTAGCTGAAACTTGTTACAGAACAGACTTACACACTACTTAAATTAACTTATGCTAGAAACAAAACACACACCCATGCCCCAGGGAGGACTCGAACCTCCGACGGGAGTGGCCGCGCAGTCCGTGACATGCCGCCTCAAACCGCGCGGCCACTCAGTGCGGCAGTTGTTATAAATTGTGTTTGCTATGTTCTGTTAAGTTTACCTAAGATTATTCGCACTTAGCCATTGATGGCCTTTTTTGTGTTATATTGCATACAGCGTTGCAGAATTCATTGTTCGGCAAGTCAAAAAGATAAGTAAACCTTTTTAACTCGTATGTGTGACTTTGTTACTAATTTGTTGGAGTGTAGTAGAACCTTCGTTCTCCTCTCCTATTCTTATTGGAAACAGATTACTCGTTCCGTGTGTAGTTTTCACACTAATGGGACCAGAATATTGCTCATAATATTGGTATATTGGGCAGTATCAACTCTACGATCTAACCCGTGAAACATTCCAAGTATACGGGATCACATCTGTGTAATAGCAGCAGGGAGAAATTGTCAGCGGTGTACTGTACCAGAAGCAGTTTGACGAACTCACAGACTCGGCCTACAGTAACAACGGTGTCGACTCAGTCTCCACAGCAGTAGCGACGAGGCATTTACGAAACACGGCGACGAAGGTTTAAAAAAACACATTAACTCATTTGTAAAGTAATTACGGTTTGTAGATGTTTTATAAGTGGGAGTCGATTCTTTAAAGAATCGTGGGGTGGGATCTTTACTGATATTTAATAATTTGTATAATATGACATGGATGAATCTGCACTCTACCCCAAGCAACACACACTTCAATGCTGTAATTGACATCATGACAAGAACCACACACACGAAAAAGTTGAAAGCAAATCTCATTCGTCTTAGTGGTTTCACTCAACATTCAACTTGATAAGTAACTACCAAATAGCACCATCATACGTAATCGTTTATAACCAGTGACTCAACGGTACGATGGGTGGTACACTTTAAGATAATCAGACTACCCAGTTGGGAGAAAAAAGAAACATATCAATCTAACGCAATACACCGTATTAAATTTTCAGTAAAGGAAAATTAGTTGAACTGGCACTAGCAATTATAAAGATGCTAATTTACAAGACGCAGAAATTATAAACCTTCAGTCTTCCAAATTCACGTGGCAGTGGGGATCTAGGATAGGGATTCTGTGGTAGGAAAATGAGTTATACAGCAGGAATTACAAACCAGTACCTATTTACGTCTTTTGAAGGAAACAGCTTGAATGAAGAAGTTCAAGCTACTACTCATCTAATCGAAGTTTCTGCAGCTTTCGAGGTCTCACCTTCATAGCAAAGCTGCTATTTAAGATAAGTTTGTCCTCCGTTCAGAACAGATGCTCCTCCTCGCCACATACACAAGTCTTAAAGGAATTCAGTTAGTGTCTAGTGACGCATGGCGATTGGTGGTGAACAGATCGCCACCTCATCTGCTCCATAACATTAAACGGGTATCATTAAGCATGTCCGATTCATTTGTTTTCTGTTTACCATTTCCTGCTATAACCTAAATTTCCTTACACGCTTTCTTCCCCTTTAGCAATACTTGCGAGCATTCCAACAGCTGAGTAATTCCCTTTTTAATATTACAAAATATTTTCTAAAAATACAAATGTTTCAGTTTTATTATAAGTTTACGCAGACATTTATTTATGCTCCAATGACATAAATAAACGTGAAATTCGCAGCACTCTCAATCGAAATACTTCAATATTTGATAAAACTGCTTGATATTCCGCAAGGTGGCAGGCTGCACCATAAGCTGCATGGCCGCCACTTAGAGTTGGCACTTGTAGGCATTTGCGAGATATGTGATGTAGATATACTTTCGAACTGCGTTCTCGATAACCAGAGGACTTGTCTTCTGTATAAGGCTCCGTATAACACAACACAGGCTCGAACGCACCAGCGCAGGACTCTTGAATTATTGTCGTAAGCAGCAATGTACACTTTCGTTATTATCCCTTAACAATTGCAATCTGCAAAAGCTTGAAACAAGTACTTCATGGAAAACGAAATACTGATTCTGGTTACGATTCAATTACCTGCAGAAATGTTGAAGAATGCCGTCATTCCCTCCAAGAAATCATTGTCACTCTTTCACTCTTTACAATGTGATCGACGCCGAGGGTATTATTCTGAGCCTCTTGCAACCCAATCTTCCCCCTATCAACCCCTCCCACCCCCCCCCCCACCCCACCCCGTCCAGCGATACCTCATCCTACTGACCCATCAGTCTCAAGACAGAGTCTATCAAGGTTTCAAGGTAAACATGGCCTGTTGAAGATAACGGTTTACTTCCATCTGCTACAATAGTTAAGTCTTCTATTTTATCTAGCTCCTGCATTACCAATTTCCTGTATTACCTTCATACCGCCAGTTCTGCTGTCATTGTGTCTCTTGACCGTAAAAAAATGGCAGCATCATACACTATCTGATCAAAAGTATTTGGACATCTCTTAGTGGACGTTAATGTGGGGTGTGTCCACCTTCCGCTATTATGACGGCTTGACCTCTGCAGGGATAATTTCAAAGAGGTGGTCTGAATGTCTGTGGAGGAATGACAGCCGTATTTTCATCAAGAGTCTCTAACTCTAACGGCCATTACTAAACGAGCAACTTATCGATAATATAACTCCCATGAAAGGGATGTAATTTAAAGTTTGGAAGGTAGGAGACGAGGTACTGGCTGAAGTAAAGCTGTGGGTCGAGTCGTGAGTCTTGCTGTGGTAGCTCAGTTGGTAGAGCCCGCGACAGGCAAACGTCATGTGTGAATTACGGAGGTGGTGATCATACGGTATGGGGATGTTTTCCGTGGTCAGTCTTTTTCTCCTTACAGCGCTTTTGAAAATGATACATGAAGAAGGATTTGAACACATTTTACAACTGTGTGTTCTTTGTACACTTGCTCAACAATTAGAAGACGCCGGCCGGGTTGGCCGAGCGGTTCTAGGCGCTACAGTCTGGAAACGCGCGACTGCTACAGTCGCAGGTTCGAATCCTGCCTCGGGCATCGATGTGTGTGATGTCCTTAGGTTAGTTAGGTTTGAGTAGTTCTAAGTTCTCAGGGACTGATGACGTCAGAAGTTAAGTCCCATAGTGCTCAGAGCCATTTGAACCAATTAGGAGACGATGACTGTTTGTATTAGCATTCAGCATAACGGTGCACCCTGTCATAAAGAAGTATCTGTGAGGAAATGTTTTGTGTGCCAGCCGGCCGCGGTGGCCGTGCGGTTCTAGGCGCTCCAGTCCGGAGCCGCGCTGCTGCTACGGTCGCAGGTTCGAATCCTGCCTCGGGCATGGGTGTGTGTGATGTTCTTAGGTTAGTTAGGTTTAAGTAGTTCTAGGTTCTAGAGCACTGATGACCGCAGCAGTTGAGTCCCGTAGTGCTCAGAGCCATTTGAACCATTTTGTGGGCCATAACATTCCTAAGATGAACTGGAATGCAAAGTGTCCTGACCAGAAGTCAATCAAACACCTCAGGGAAGAGTCAGAACGCAGACTTCGCTCCATACCCTCGAGTCCAACTTTAGGACCTTCTATCGCTACGGTTTGTAATATTTATGTTCGACATGAACTACATCTGTTTCCTTTTAAAATGCTAATATGTTAAAAAAGTGTTTGTAGAACTGGTTCATGCATAGAGCAGGTAGATTTGTACTTAACTCAAACCTATGGGAAGTTCCTCCGCTACGAAACAAGATAGGTGGGAATAGAAAAAATGGATTTTCTGACAGAAGTGATAGGACTTTGTGGCACGAAACAGACAGTGGCTAGCACGCAAACTGTTAGCATCTTGTATGCAGAAGGAGGCAAGGGAAACAGCAAGTTCCAATAACAATGTCTCTGATGCGGAAGATGACTGCCTAATTATTCATGACTTTTATTGGTTTGCAGCGAATCCTAAAAATCTTGCGCCAAGAATATAATTGTCGGAGATACTTCAAGAGGCATGATTACTTTTGCTGCTTTTACTTAGCTAAGAAAGATCACCAGATCCAACACTTCCAGCTCAAGTAAATGTTTAGTATTGTATTTGTTTGAAAGTACCAATTACTTGGCTTCAGATAGATATAATAAGCACTTTACTTAATCCTTGGCTATTTTCCATTGACAGGACGCTTTCCGTACTGACACGCTTTATCCGAGTGTCCTATATAATTGAAACTTACAGTATTTACTGCTTTGGTAAGTGCTCATTAAGTTTAGTGGAGTATTAAATTTCTTAAGTGTTCAGTTAGTTTGGTTTCTGAAGTACTCCATGTACTCTGCACAGGTGAATAGTTAAAGTTTAGCAAAAGTATGGATGCAGAGAAAAGGACTAATTACTCTGCTTGAATTTCATTCTCGACAGAATCTCAGTTCAGTACTAAGAGGTTAGTGATCCTAAAAAAGATTACTGATCAGTACACTTTAAGGATCAACAAAAGGAATACCTGCTTCACAGGTGTGTGAAAGTGCTTTTTTCCTAGTATTTGTGTTTATATGTGTATCTTTATTCTGAGTTGCTAGAAGTATTTTTTCGCACCCCAGGCAACCGATAGAACAGTTTCTGCGTCTCCATATTGACTGATGGTATTCATTGTTGTTGGGCCAGTAGTAAAGTCATTATTACAGTGAAAATGCTTATGAGGTGCAGCGACCATTTTAATACATTTTCTGTTCCTTAGAGATTCTACAACCTATTCAGACCATGACAGATCCAGGGCGCCCTTGTTTTACTTATGTTCTGCTCAAGCAAAGAAGTATATGCTCCCAAAGAAAAGATACAATAAGATACAGTAAACATGTAAGTTAACACAACAATTTACATTGCCATTCGCCATATCCAAACCTTTCCATCGGGTTGCCACAGGACGTAGCCTGATTCATCACAACAAATCACTCGTTTCTAGTCATCCACTGTCGAGTGGCGTCGCTATTTCCGCCAGCTGAAGCGTCAGTTACACTGAATAGAGAGATGTGTGCCATCTGAAAAGCTACTCAACCATTGTGCCCCATTCTTTTTAACTTTCTAAGCACAGTCATTATGCTGGCTGGACTGCTGGCAGCACTTTGGAATTTAAGACCCATTCTTTCCGTTCATTTCGTGTGATTTTTCACTGCCATCTGCCGCAACGCTCGACGGTCGCTATCTGCCCAAGCATGATGCCGGACTTTGGTTTATGTGTGGTTCTTCCTTCGCCTTTCCACTTCACAGTCACATCACCAACTGTCGACTTGGGCAGTTTTGGAAGGTTTGAAATGTCTCTGATGGATTTGTTATTTAGGTGACAACCAATGATCAGTCCACCTTCGAAATCAATAAGCGCTCCTGACTGACTCATTCTGCTGTTACTGGTTCTCTACTGACAACGAAATTGGCTACACCATGCTTCCTTTTATACCAGTGGGTATCTAGTTGCCAGTTCCGCGTTACATAGGGATGTTTGGATACTTTTGCCCGAATAGTACATGATCAGCCTCTCGAACTTCAGATGCGTGCCTTTACAATAGATTTCCCTCTTAATACATAATTTTTATCCAATCCCAAGTAACTATAAATAGCACCAATCCTCGCATCTTCCATCCAAGTTCAAGCGTGCTCAAAGCTCTGCTGTTTCTCCGCTGCAGTATGCTTCAGTTCTTTATCCCATCCTTTCCTTACACTACGTCGACAACACAGTCTTCGTAGTTCTGTTCTCCGACGTCCAGAGACCACAATAACCCTTTAACTATATTCCTCGCAGCTTATTTCCTGATGCAACCAGTAAGTGGCTTCTCAGGATCAACCCTTCCGAGACACAGACCACAATTAAATTACGAAGTTCCAGCTGCTTCCGACACCTGACATTTAACTCATCCTTTACACCATCTCGTCCAATTAACTGAAGACGAAAATACCCCAGATTAATACTCGGGTATAAATTTTTCTGAAAGCCGTAACTACTTCCTCTAGAATAACAAGCCTACTATTAACTAAAGGTTCACTCTCGCCTGAAGTAATAATAAATGCTCGCAGTCACGGAAAAGACAGTGAAGCAGCACTAGTAAACTGTTAAACGCAGTGGGGACGAATTACGAACACACCAGCGTTAAAGGCGATAGTGGCACTAGCGAATATATTCAGGCAGGTAATGTAAAACCAAGCTGTTTAGCCGAGTAGAAGTGAAACGAGTCATAATTCGTGATCAGTCGTACAAAGAGAAAGGTTCACAGGTCTAAATCATGAACAAGGAAGAGGACGACAAGACCTGTGTCAGAGGCTCTATTAAAGATTTCATCAAGGATCACTGTTGTAACTGTTATGAACTCAACGAAATAAAATAAATGGATCGATGGGAATAAAATGAATAAAGATGATGTCAGTGCAGCCCGTTCAGATTTGTTGAACCTGAAATGTAATGAATATGTAATGCTAACTGGAAATTCATGCCCTGCTGGTCTCGATGCAGGACTTCCTGCTTAACGCGAACACTTATCTTAACCTTTAGGCTATCAGGGTCCGTCACCGGGCTGTAACCTCTGACTTTTCGCTGATTATGCATCTTTAATAATAATGATAATAATAACAATAAAATACTGTCCGAAAAAAACCGCACAAATATTCAGTCACATACTGATAAAATTTTAAAGCAGTGCAAAGACGAGCAAGTACTTTAAATGTTCAGAAATATAAATCTGTGCTTTTCACAAAACTATATAACTTAGTATCTTCCATACAAAATCAGTGGGGCACAGTTGAAATCTCGAAAATCATACTAATACCTGAGTGTAATGATTTGTTGGGATGTGAAATGGAATGATTAGATAGGCTCAAGGAAACAAACTCCTTATAAGTAACAGGAAACTGGGAAAATCAATCAGTCTAGAAAGGAAACTGCCTGAAAAATCTATTAATCACCTCCCGCTACCTGGTCACTAAAACCGATGAAATATCTACCAACCTTCCCGGTCTCAACACAATCATCATTCTCCATGTTAGGGCCCTTCTTCACGTCATTCTTCCACGTCCCTTCCAAACACCTTGGTTTAGATTTTCTTTGCGATGACACCACTCTACTTCATTGTCAAACATTCGCCGCCATACAATTCATCACGTAACCCATACTACTTATTTTATCATCAGGAGCTAAAACTGCTCTTCAGCTTCACTATTGTTTAAAACTCACAAAACTATGCATCGCAGGCATCATCAAATGGTCAAATGTGTGTGAATTTCTAAGGGACCAAACTGCTGCGGTCATCAGTCCCTAAACTTACATGCTACTTAAACTAACTTACGGTAAGAACAACACATACACCCAAGCTCGAGGGAGGACTCGAACCTCCGGCGGGAGGGGCCGCGCAATCCGTGACATAGCGCCTCAAACCGCGCGGCAAGCATCATCAATAAAGCCAAAAATTATATGAGAAATATCGGTTTTTCTCCACGTTACCAACAGTGAAATTGGCCTTTAGCCTTTGACACAATCAAAGAAAGCTACTAATATAACTACATTTTAATTTCTTAAAACTCTTTTACACTGAAGTATCAATGAAACTGGCATAGCCATGCGTATTCAAATATAGAGATATGTAAACAGGCAGAATACGGCGCTGTGGTCGGCAACGCCTATATATGACAACAAGTGTCTGTCGCAGTTGTTAGGTCGGTTACTGTTGGTATAACGGCCGATATACAAGGACTAAGTAAGTTTGAACATGGTGTTATAGTCGGCGCTCTCCGAGGTAGCGATGGAGTGGGGATTTTCCCGTACGACCATTTCACGAGTGTAACGTGAATATCAGGAATCCGGAAAAACATCAAATCTCCGACATCGCTGCTGACGGAGAAAGTTCCTGCAAGAACGGGACCAACGACGACTGAAGATAATCGTTCAACGTGACAGAAGTGCAACCCTTCACCCAATTGCTGCAGATTTGAGTAATGGGCCATCAACAAGTGTCAGCGTGCGAACCATTCAACGAAATATCATCGATATGGGCTTTCGGAGTCGAAGGCCCAATCATGTACCCTTGATGACTGCACGGCACAGAGCTTTACGCCTCGTCTGGGTCCTTCAACACCTACATTGGGCTGTTGATCACTGAAAACATGTAGCCTGGTCGGAGGAGTCTCGTTTCAAATTGTATCGAGCGGATGGACGTATTCGGTTATGGAGAGAACCTCCTGAATCCATAGACCCTGCATGTCAGCTGAGGACTGTTCAAGCTGGTGGAGGCTCTGTAATGGTGTGGGGCGTATGCTGTTGGAGCGAAGTGGGACCCCTGATACGTCTAGATACGACTCTGACAGGTGACACGTATGTAAGCATTCTGTCTGGTTACCTGCATCCATTCATGCCCATTGTGCTTTCCGACGGACTTGGGCTATTCCAACAGGACAATGCGAGACCCCACGCGTCCATAATTCCTACAGAGTGGCTCCAGGAACACTCTTCTGAGTTTAAACACTTCTGCTGGCCACCAAACTCCCCAGACATGAACATTATTGAGCATATCTGGGATTCGTAACAACATGCTGTACAGAAGAGATCTTCACTCTTAAGGATTTGTGGACAGCCATGCATGATTCATGGTGCCTGTTCCCTCCAGCACTACTTCAGGCATTAGACAAGTCCATGCCACGTCGTGGTGCTGCACTCCAGCGTGTTCGCGGGGGCCGTACACTACATTAGGCAGGTGTACCAGTGTCTTGGGCTCTTCAGTGTACATACGCATTCATAGAGAGAGGATGCAAGTTACTTACTCCTTACTCGGATAAGGCGAGGAGGACAAAAAACAAATAAATAAATAAGAGGTAATTGTTACTCTCGCCGACAGCTGCGAGGTGGACTGCTTTTATTTTACAACCAGTTTCACGTTTTCTGACCGTTCTAAGATAGAAACACATCACTACAGTGTATACATGTTCATATTACAATATCCAAAAACGTTTATGAATTTAACCTGCGTTGAAAACTTCATAAAATACCGTTTGAAAAAAAATGTTAAATAAAATACAGGTTTACTCAAATGACCTGTTCACTTCAAATATTTCAGGAACTGTTTGAAGATATTCTATTTCTGTTTTCATTCTGTCGACCTGTGAGAAAGTCCATGCTAACGACGTACAGTTTCTTTTCATTGGTACGAGGGCGCTTCAAAAAGTAAGTTACACATGGTGATCCACTCTAAGACCTTTTGTGCTAAGTAGTAACGCATAGTTTGAAGAGAGTAGATGTTCTATGTTATCTGCAAAGACTGTTCCGCTGCGGTACGGATAACAGGTTCATCACAGAGAACGAGCGGAACAGCCGCGGCAACTAGAAACCCGCTCCAAAGTTGAAGTAGCTGGGACTGTAGGATTCTTGTGGGCAAAACGTCTAAATCGCACGCAGACTCACAGTGAAATTCTAATGGCATATATACCAAATGCAGTGTCACGTCCAGCCGTACAGAAATAGTGCCAGCAATCTCACGAAGGCTGCACAGACATGGATGTTGCTGATCAGGAAGGAAGACCATTGACACCGAGCAAAGACGATAATGTCCAGTCAGTTGAGGGACTGACTCGTAGCAATGACAGAGCCTGCAACGACGAAGACGTTCGCACAGCGGTTTTCGTATATCTATGTGACCAAGGAGAGGATTTCAGTTGTCCAGGAATTGAGTGGTTGGTAGAACCTTCCGACCATTATTTGCACACTTGGTGCCTACGTTGAAAAATAGTGTCATGTACCTGTGTCACTTCGAAGTTCAGTGCAGCATTCAATAATTGTTCCCTGGCTCGCCATAATAGTGCGTAACATATTTCGATGAAAGTGGTCGTTGCCACTGTCAATAAAATTCTTCATGGTATGTCGCCACATTGTCAGTACGTAGAATTTCATACTTTCATCCACAGTTCAAATGGCCTTCCTCATGGTGTTTTGCTGACTGAAGTCCCTTCGTGTGTTAATTACAGAGATATAGGTGTCAACTTCGCATTTTGAACCAGAATTTTTACTAATCTCTCTTCTAGCGTTGTAGTTCTAAAAGAGACCCACACAACGGCGCTTCGCACTAAAATCCAGTTACGAATTATTGCTGTCTTATGCGGGAGTTCGTGATTGCAAAGGCAAATAAAGGAAATACGCCACGTCGGATAAAGGGGAAACGAACTGTTATGTCACCTACTGTGGGAGTCAGCATGGACACAAACAAGGAATGATAGATGTTGGCCGGCCGAAGTGGCCGTGCGGTTAAAGGCGCTGCAGTCTGGAACCGCAAGACCGCTACGGTCGCAGGTTCGAATCCTGCCTCGGGCATGGATGTTTGTGATGTCCTTAGGTTAGTTAGGTTTAACTAGTTCTAAGTTCTAGGGGACTAATGACCTCAGCAGTTGAGTCCCATAGTGCTCAGAGCCATTTGAACCATTTTTGATAGATGTTATGATGGCCGGTGGCAGGAAAGCAAAATGATCCATACATAACATATACAGATAAACAGAACACTTTTGTGAGGGCGTGAGCTGTCGGCAGCATTCCGGCCGGCAAAGAGGTTGCGATAAGATTGATAATAGGCGCTGAATCAAGCGGGCCTATCAGGAGAGAGGCCAAAGACGGACTCGCAAGCAACGTGCCCCCCCCCCCCCCCCCCCCACGCCCTCTCAATCGCCAGTATTGAGATCGCCGCTGTCGACCGGAGGGCACAGTCAGTCGCAGATAGTCACCAAGTCACATTCAGTCGCAGTCACAGATTGAGTCACTACTACAGTTGGCATCTGTCCGTTCACATCACTGGCTACACGAGTGTAATGTTTATAGCGGGACTTGCACTGCACCAGCAGTGAGGCTAATGTAGACTATTTCGGAAGAGCTGGTACCACAACTCATGGACTAGCTTAAAGATAAGTAACTTTCTGTTCTGGTAAATAGAGAACCCTGTTAATATATGTGTGTAGTTGTGTTATAGAAAGAGAATATCGATGGCACAAAGCACTACCGTGGGAACAACGTGACGACACAAAAATTTTATTTCTAAAGAGGAAATAAACATAACTTACCTTCTCGTTCTGAGTTGGCTTGATGTGTTTCCTGTGCCCCCCTACTTGCAATTACTTTTACACTCTATCACCACTCTCAGAACGCAGGCTAAGTGTCGTCTTCCTGTTACTCAGTACTGATGCTTTCTAGTTGATGCTTTAGAACTGCACACAAAGTGTCTCATCCCTTTTACAGAAATTACGGACGAATTATGTCCTATCAATATCTAAGTGACGTAATATAAACAACCATACTGATCGCTTTGTTTTTATTCGTTGTTCTATCACGAGGCTACCACCCACAGTCGAATGCACTTTAAAATTTAAAGAAATAATAATGGCGTATGTGTTTTGATTCGGTCGGATGGACAAGTTAAATGTGAGGTGTGATGCGAACCCCGTGCCGTGGACGTTCTTACGTGTGGTTCCAATGCGGGGGGAGGTGGGAGGGGACTAGGGGAGCGGTAGGGCTCTAAATTTGCTACTTCAGCTATAAATGTGTTGCCGTGAGAGTTAACTTTTGTAAGCGACGCATTTGATTCAGTCACTATATGGATAAGAACTTTGTACTGCAAATTCTATGGGAGAGGCGGAAGGTATGGGGCAAGTGTCCCCTTTTGCCCCCGCCTCCCCTCTTCGCCCCGTGGACGCCAATGAGTACTATCAATTAAACTACGCCGTTTCGTTGCGACCAACGTGACTCGGACTTGGGGCGTGAGAATGCGACAGTGCGTCGGGCCGATGCCACAGGTTGCAGGCGAGTACTTGTCGCGGCGCCGTAAGGAGTTAACGAGAACAATGGCGCCGGTGCCTTCTCTCGCCACGAGCTCGTTTTGTGGCCGGCGCGGGCCTCCATTACACATTCCGAAACGAGTCACAAGCCATTAGGCCCGGCCGCCGGCCATTACGGTGCCCATTAATTTGCTGCGGCGAATTTAATTACAATCCCGTAATTGGGCGTTTTGCGCGCCAACGAGGCCTGCGCTTTCGCCTGCCGCATCAGCTGTGGCTGCGCCGCTACACACACACACACACACACATGCACACACACACAAACACGCTTACATATACAAACACTGATGCATCTCTAGCTCGAACCTCTCTGCACAATAGCACGCAGCCAGCTCGCCTTCCTTCATTATTTCATGCAATTATTGTTCCCCTTAAAAATGTCATGTAATGTCAACGTTGATTCTCTTCTTGCTCTTGACGACCGTGTGGTTCAGAACTTTCAGTTAACGTGGACTCATTCCCTGTTTCGACGTTAAAAACTTTGGTGGATGTATTCTCAACAAGTTTGAGCCTAAATTTTAAGCGTGCAAAAAGCAACGAGAATTATTCAAGTGTACACTTTTAAGAATGAGATTTTCACTCTGCAGCGGAGTGTGCGCTGATATGAAACTTCCAGGCAGATTGAAACTGTGTGCCGGACCGAGACTCGAACTCCGGACCTTTGCCTTTCGCGGGGCAAGTGCTCTACCGACTTTTTTTTTTGTTCTATATCGTTCGTTGAATTTGTTCGTGGCGGACGTCCGAGAACACTGGTTCAGGTTGTTCGTTGACCTGTTCACTCAGTTTTTTGTTACAGAGGGTAGCTAAACCCTCTGACCGAACACGCTGAGCTACCGTGCCGGCACCGACTGAGCTACCCAAGCACGACTCACGCCCGCTCCTCACAGCTTTACTTCCGCCAGTACCTCGTCTCCTACCAGCTGTGAGGACGGGGCGTGAGTCGTGCTTGGGTAGCTCAGTCGGTAGAGCACTTGGCCGCGAAAGGCAAAGGTCCCGAGTTCGAGTCTCGGTCCGGCACACTCTTTTAATCTGCCAGGAAGTTTCATGTACAGTTTTAATTTCAAAGAAAATTTAGTAAACTGACATAATTTTCTCGAGATTCCAGAAGCATGAAGTGATTTAAAATTCACTTGCTTCATGACGAGTGATTCTCGATAACTGCCAAGTGGTGACTGTAGTGAGGTTGCTGCTGTCGTCCTTGTAGAGACGAGCTACGGCCTTTGACGACACTGGTGCCCACTCGAGCGTCATATAAGGTAATGTTTTAGTTGCAAGAGCGCCTCGCTTCCTTCATCCTTTCGACGACTAACCTGTTCTTAGCTGCAGACCGCCGTCTTTATTGCGGGTGTTGTCAGATACTTATACCTTGACCACTTCTTCTATAGCGATATCTTAGAAATCATTTGACCGTTTCGTAATATACCGTCCAATGACATTAATGCGACCACTGTCGCCGGCCGTTGTGACCGAGCGGTTCTAGGCGCTTCAGTCTGGAACCGCGCGACCGCTACAATCGCAGGTTCGAATCCTGCCTTGGGCTTGGATGTGTGTGACGTCCTTAGGTTAGTTAGGTTTAAGTAGTTCTAAGTTCTAGGGGACTGATGACCTAATATGTTAAGTCCCATAGCGCTCGGAGAGATATGAACCATTTTGAGCGACCACTGTCAAAAGCCAGAAAAACCACCTTTTGCTACGGAGACCGATGCGGGATGTGCAGGAAGAGAGTCAGTGAGGTTCTGGAGATTCCGGATGTGAAGCCAAGCCGACTCCAACACCTTGGCCAGCGGCGCTAATTTTCTCGGTGGACGATTCGTGGCGTAAACAGCTCAATCGAGGTGGTCATCCAGATTCTCGATTACGTTTAAAATATGGGAGTTTAGTGGCCAGTGGAATACAATAAACTCGTCCTGGTGCTCTGCGAACCACGCAGATACACTGTGAGCTGTGTGACACGTTGCATCGTCTCACTGGTAGATGCCATGTTGCTGAGGGGAAATAAACTGCATATGAGGTTAGACATAGTCCACAAGGATTGATTGAGACTTCTATTGATCCGTTGTGCTTTCCAGAATGACTATATCACACGAGGAATGCTGCTAAAACATGCCCCAGACAATAACGCTCCGAAATTATTGCAGGGTGTGCTTTCAGACGTTTCACACCGTACACGCCCATGGCCGTCTGTACGATGGAGCATAAAATTTGCTTCATGTTAAAGGGCCTCCTGCTGCCACTCAGTGGACTACCGGTTGCGGCATTGGCGTGCTGATTCCAGTCTTTGTCGCTGATGAACAGCAGTCAGCGTGGGTGCATGAACATGAACCAGGTGCACGATGCGGAAATACATAAGCAGCAACGTTCGCTAAACGACCATTGAGGATGCACCGTTGGCAGCCCCTTGGTTCATCTGGGCGGACAGTCGCTCAGAAGCTGCCGTGCACATCTCCTCAGCCGTCGTCCATCCCTGCCAAGTACGGTCCGTGGTGCACCACAGTTGCCTTGATGTCGGTCTTCGATAGCGCCATTTTGCCATGCACGGTATACTTCAACCACGGCGGAATGCGAACAGGTTACAAACTTAGCCGTTCCGGTAATGCTTCCACCCTTGGCCTGAAAGCCAATAATCATTCCCTTTTGGAAATCAGATAAATCGCTCCGTTTCCGGATTACGAAAACTACTGCAGTATTTTCCGCTTCCCCCGATAGCTGCAGGGCACCAGAGGCTACATGTGGTCTTGCGTTAGCCTGTTGAACGATAGCGTCACATAGGGGCACGTCCATCGTGAAGCTGTACGCAGAACACTCCTGTATCCAGTGCTGCTGCTGGACACGCCAATGTGCTCGCATCTCTCCCTGCTGCAAAAACGATAGCCATGCTCACACTCCATGAAGCTCCAGAAATGGTTCAAATGGCTCAGAGCACTATGCGACTTAACTTCTGAGGTCATCAGTCGCCTACAGCTTAGAACTAATTAAACCTAACTAACCAAGGACATCACACACATCCATGCCCGAGGCAGGATTCGAACCTGTGACCGTAGCTGTCGCTCGGTTCCAGACTGTAGCGCCTAGAACCGTACGGCCACTCCGTCCGGCTCCAGAAATCGTCGCTCTCTCTACAGGCAAACCTGTGTTACCGCTAGCAAGCCTATTTCGTGCGTCGAAGTACGGGTATATGATCCAGCACGGCGGGGCGAACGCAATATGAGTGTCCTCTCGGGCGCTTCTCACGTGCCACCATTTACACACTGTACCGCGATGAGTATGGCCCTCCTATACCATTCTAGTCCATATGAGCATGACAGTTGTGGGATCCTATGTACTGCTACCAGCAGCATCGCGTAATGATAAACCACGGTCTCGATAGATCACGATCCTGGCGCTATTGTATTCCAGTGTGTGTCTGTATACGTTTCTCCTGTTTGCTGGAGGCATAAACCAGTTTTCTCAAAAACAGCCAACACTGAAATGCGATTTCTGAACGAGAAAAGCACTCCAAAATGTTTTCCTATGTACAGAATGTAGACGGCGTTCCTCCTACTTCATGTTGTTGCACTGAAATGCTAATAATTTCCTGCCTATCTAAGCATGCAGTACATTCCACGATAACTTGAGGTTTGTTGGATGCCGTCTTTATGGTGCTGATATTTTAATTGCCAGTAGTGTCAGTCTTTCTGAAATTGGTTTTCTATCGCATTAGCTGTACTGTAATGCAACACCTTTTTCGGTCTGTTTCGGTTAGGCAAAATGCAGAAATTGTTGTGGGACATCGCAGGATATCCACGCTTCAACCCCTGTAGTTTCATGAAGTTCCGATAGATAGCCGAGCTATACATACTCTTCAAAATGGCGTCTGTAATGAAGGTGCGTTCCAAGCAGAGAGCTTTCATTGCGCTTCTTTTGGCAGAAAATCAGAGAATCGCAGATATTCATAGGCGCTTGCAGAGTGTTTACGAACTAGCGGTGAACAAAAGCATGGCTGGTCGTCAGACGAGACATCTGCCATCGACGCAACAAGATCGCACAAAACTATGCGTTCTCACGCGTGCCGGCCGTCCGCACACAGCTGTGACTCCTGCAACACTGGAACGTGCGGACACTCTCTAAATACAAACGAACTTTTCCTTCTACATGACAACGCAAGGCCTCATACAAGCCTGTGCACCCGAGACGAGCTTACAAAACTTCATTGAACTGCCGTTCCTCATCCAATCTACAGTTCGAATTTCGCACCTTCCGTCTTCCATCTGTTTGCCACAGTGAACGATAAATTTCGCGGCAAGCAGTACGTGGGTGTTGGGAAGGTACTGCTGCAGCAAGACTTTCTCTCCATAGCCGACCAGTAGAGTGACATAAAGCGGGCATACAGGTCCGCCAGCAAGGGAGCGTAGCGCTGCCGCATTGAACGGAGATTATGTCAAAAAAACGGGGTTTTGTAGTCAACAGTGGAGAATAATATGGTGTGTTGGAATCCTGAATAAAACGAACCTACTTTCAGAAAAAAGGCTTGCATTGTTTATTCAATGCCCCTCTTATAATTGTCAGATTCAACAGAGGCACTCTAATAATTACCATGTTTCTAGATGCACCTTGCCAGCATTGAGAACTATCTCTTACTTCATATTTATTTCCTGATTGTTTCACTCTAACAATTGTACTCTGGTCTCGCAGACAATGAAGGGAACCAACCATAGCGGTTCACCTTGTATCCCAGATTGGCGTTCGCTAGGTCGCGGCTCGCAGGTCTTCGCGCTACGATGTCTTCAAGGAGCAGAGGAGCAATACGAGATCGAATGGAAACAGCGGGAATCGATTTGACAGGGCGCCGCCCAGTACGACACACATTAGGCGTTCGCATTCGTTCCGCCGGGCCCTTGATGGCGCTGCATTACCGCCTCGCAACGAGACTCTGATTAACTGGTCCGTAATTGCTCACCTCCAGCACAGCGCGTTCAGCGTCGTCTGAAAGGTAATCGCTCGTGACGGAGACGGTCGATTTGAATTTTGACTTCCCTGCGGCAGCTCGAGCCCTGTCTCGAATTGTTTATTTTAATTCTGTCGCACATTCCCCGTTGCTTATTAACCTCGAAACGACGGGGCAATATCTTACTCGAACGTGCACAGTATTTTCCACTTTAACCACCGTGAAGTAATGTTCGCGTAATGTTAGTAATCTACCTCCGTGTAACAGTTGATTTCTTTGGCTTCCTGTTGGGTCAAGACCACTCACTCACCGTTACGCAGCCTATCCGGAGGCAATAGAGGCATGGAAATGCCAACATGTAGTGTAAAGAAGCTGCTGCGTATCGAATGCTCTGTAGATCCTGCTTCGGGTCACTGTCTCATGCGAAGAAATACTCGTGTGCCTTTCTAATAGTGCTTCTTTCTTTGCTTCATGTTCATCACAGGGTACCACTTGCACCCTAATTCCACAATTACTTGTTGGATACATTCCAGTCCCTGTCTTACCCTATAGCTTTTATCCTCTGTATATCCCTCTAGTGTCATGGCAGTTACTTCCTGATGTCTCAACACATTTTCTATCATCCTATCTCTTCTTCCACTTACTGTTTTCCATACGTTCCTTTCTTCACCAGTGCCGCGAAGAACATCATCATTTTTTATCTTACCAGTCCACTTTAGTTTCCAAATTCACCTGTAGCACCACATCGCAAAAACTTCGATTTTCTCTTTCACCTGCTACCCATAAATCATAATACTCTAGAATACAATTCTGACTTACACATACACATTCTCAGAACCTTATTCCTCAATTACAGGCCTATGTTCGATGCTAGTAAATGTCTTTCGGTCAGGAATGCCCTCTTTGCCTAAGTTAGTCTGATTTTTTATGTCCTCCTTGCCTCGTCCGTCATGGGTTATTTCGCTTCCAAAGTAACATAATTTCTTCTCTTCCTCTACCTCATGGTCCCCAGTTTTGATATTAATTTTGTCTCTAGTCGTATTTATGTTCCTCATGATTACTTTCATCTACATTCAGCTTATACTCAATCGGTATTCTCTACTCATTAGACCAGTGGTCATGAAACTGCGACCCGCGGGCCGCAAACGGCTCGAGTCGAATATTCGTGCTGCTCGTGGTTCTCGACCGTATTTTATGACACTATGCATCCAGCAATTAACAGCCGAAACCAAGAACGACAGCTAACATTGAGAGGTTTTTAAGAATGTAGTTTTCCTTCTCACAATCAGTAACGAAAAGAAATACTTGCAGAGACAGTGGTATTTTAAAATGTGCTTAACTTCAACTAATGTTTGCGAATTCGGCCCTGCGCTCAGATGGTCATTTACCTCAGGGCCAGCTGGGTAGGTAGGGCGGCCATTATGGAATTAGAGGATGTGAGAGTGGGTGTTTCATCGTTTATCTTTCGCTCTGACAACTTATGGCCCTGTGTGCCTCTACCGATCAGCTGTTATGGTGCAAATTTCAAACGCAAGTAACGTGGAATGATAAAGATGCTTTATAGAGAGAGTTATCTTCAAATGTTGTAGTTATACGTAGCAAGGAATATGAAATTAAATTAAGCCTGTTGTAGTGCAACGCAATGAGTAGTAGAAAAACCATACTGAAAACATTTAGTAAATATCTGTGATCGTGTCGCACATTGCATAATGCATTTAATTTTAAGCGTATTTCTGTTATTACTCAGTTAATCATCTGCTCACACAACACAACAACACATCGTCAGGCAATTACAGTGTCACAGCTTTTGCTTCTCTGAGGATGGCAGCATTCTAGAGCAGAGAACAGTCGACACGAAGTGTTTTGAATGGTGCCGCCTTCTAAGAATTAGTACTGTAGGGCTGGTAGTCAACTTAGAGCGCCCTTACTACAGCTAGTCTACTGGGGTCTAATAACATATTAATTTATGGAGATTACCAATCGATAAGAAGATCGGTACATATGCGACCCGAGATGCCACCTCAAAATGTCAGCGTTGGATTTTAATAAAAAAGTTTGACGATTCTATGTTTGGTTTCTCATGCCATTCAAAATGTCGCGTAATTCTTCTTCACTTGCACTGACGGTAACCACGTCATCAGCGAATCTTTTTGTTGACATCATTTTACCAAGAATTATAATTCCATATTTGAAAAATTCTTTAACTTTCGTGGATAGACTGAACAGTAGGGAAGAAAGAGTGCATGTCTATTTTACACTCTTTTTAATCCGAGCTCTTCGTTCTTGATCCTGAATTCTTATTGTTTCATTTTATTTCATTTATTTGCAGCTCCCATCCGAGGGCATGAAATTACGAGCAAATATAATTCCCATAAATTAATAAGAACAATAATGAATTGTGATGTATCGAACTATGACTGAAATAACAAAGAGCTATCAGATAAGCCGATGATGGTTGTGTACTGATGGAGACATTCGCCTTGACGTGTTACGGTATCGTCGTATCTTAACTTGTCCAAACACTTTACAAGTGTGCACGAATTTCGAATTTCTTTCCTAACTTGACTTTGGCCTCTGTTGGAAACAGGTGGTCCACAGAATTGGGGAATGCACTAAGAGTATAAAAACAATAGTACTACTTAAATAATAGTGAATGAGTTGCATTGAGATTTTTTGTGTAATTACAATTGTTCATTTATTGTCTCTGGTTCATTTAACTCATAGAATATTCGTGTACCATTGTATCCATTGCAATGCAAGTTTTTATGAACGTATTCGAATCAATCTTCCTTAAGCTATGGGCAATAATGAACAAAATACCTCCACTAGAAAAATGGTGTTACTCCGACTGCAATTTGGGAATGATGCGTTGGTACACAACTAGGTAATCTCTTCAGAAAATTGTTGCAAATTGTGAACAGTGTGCTTGCAGCAGTAATGTATTGCTGGTAAATACGCGAATACACCGAATATCAAGTGACTACATAATCAGGGACAAAATATTGGAACGAGTCTCAGCCTTCAAATACCTGGGAGTATCTTTCACAGGTTAATTAAGGTGGAACGACGACAAAAATATTGTGGTGAGGAAAGTTAGTGCCACTGTCAGATTTATCGGACGAGACCTTATTAAGTGCAGTTCACCCTTCAACGAGATATCTCACCAGACCTGGGTTTGAAAGATTGGTGAGTACTACCACTCGGTCTAGGACCGTTGGGAAATAGGATTAACACAAGAGATACGGAAGATTCAGGATAAAACCGCGCGTTTCATCGTGGCTTTGGACAGTACGAGGCGTCGTGAAAAGGCTCAACGGACTTCGTTGGTGAACGCTACGGGTGAAACTCTCTGCGAAGCGGAGAGCCTTATTTCCAAATTCCTAAACCTTGTAATTCAGTTCGCATCAGGAAATATGATCATCTCCAAATTATATCACATGGAATGATCAAGAGGGTAAAATTAGAAAGCTTCAGGCGTTTACTGAATGATACTGAAAAACTTTTCTCTCCGACCACCGTCCGAGAAAGGAATTAAAGAGGAAATTGTGTCTGGTTCATGACGTACCCTACATCACAATCACGGTAGCTTGTGGTATACTTCTGGAATACTTCTGCAGATGCGGACTATTAATCGTGTCCTTGTTCATCCACATGAAGATCCTCACTATGCCCGTATGTGTGTGGCATGTTTTCCAGACATTTATACCGGACGATATTAGACACAACGTTGTCTTAATCGATATGCCAAATGGAGCACTATTTGTTTGTCTGATTAGTACTTTCATATAAAACTGGGAGGCTTACGCATTTATATCCACGATATGCGTATAACAAGTAATAACTCTACATTTGTTCGAGAAAAATCCTAATATCATGGTTAAGACTGAAGTTATTTGCGCAAATCAGTATTTGTGAGTCCACCGAAATCCACGTCATCTAAAATGAATCACCCATGAAGGACAAGATCGTCTGACACTGATTAATCGAAAGTGGATGCCGTTGCGGAATTTAATATCTTTATTACCAGCAGCAGTGATGCTCTTTTATACATCTTAGTTGTTAGACAGCACGCTGCAAGGGTTACTGTTGAAAAGAAGGTCAGCGTTTGTCGTCAGGTCTAAAATGAGCTCATTTCAGATGTGGCCTAGGCTTGGTTTGCGGGAAGGATGAAAAAGGGAACTGGCTGTCACTGTTGCTGTACTTACATCTATTCCAGGCAACTGGCGTTAGGAAGGGCGCAGGCCACTAACGTTGTCAAAACTGATAAAACAATGCTGACAACTTAGCGAAACAAGGAAGGTGAAGCAGTTGAAGAAGAAGATCTGTAATACGTAAGTCAGCTTACGGTGACTGACCGAGAACGCTAGTGTTAGTGCTATCATTAGTCCAATTTCATGTTCCGCTTTTAATGGTGTGTGAGAAGAATGTCTTTCGTTAAGCCTCCTAACGCGCTTTAATTTCTATGATTATCTCACCATGGTCATTTCTGAGGCGTATGTGGGGAAAATAATACGTTACCCAACTCTTTTTGGAATATGACCTCTCAGAATTCCATTTGTACCTTCTGCTACAGGTGTTTGTCAAGCATTTCCATAAAGATCTCACACTGACTCCTGGTGCTGTTATGCGGCAGTTTATACCCTGCCTGTCACGCAACCTATTTTATAATACATTATGCACATCCCAACTGTCAGTGTAGACAATTCTTTAAAGCTGCCTGAAAGCAGTAGACAACATCCACTACTGCCAATGATTGCACAGCTATTATATCTGCTCCTGCTATCTCTTTTATTATGGTGAGGTGGACCTGCAGCCTTGGGAGCTCTCTTTAGCTGGTTCATGACAGAGAAGTTAACTTAGGACTAGAGTATCATAAACATGTTCACTGCTGAAAGCAGCTCCTGAGTAGATAAAGAATATGCAAGTCACAGTGTCCCATCTCCGCTCAGCAGGCATAAGATGGCGGCCTGCATTCCATAAAACTGTGCTGTGTGGGAAGTTAGAAGGAATTCTTTTTGGCGGGCTGGAGTACTCCGGGCCAGATGAAGCATTCAGAATAAGACATCACGAGACCGGCTTTTGTCCGCAGCCACGCCACAAATGAATGTTTATTTAAATCTGAGTAGCAGAAGTCTGACGAGCTAACAATAATTATTTCGAAAGAAGGCACATTTCCCTGTGCGTGTTTATGTGCAAAGCTTTTGATAGCTTGGGGTTGGAAATCTGTCATATACTGGGAGAGATCTTCTTTCTTCCTTCGAACGCTATAGCATTATTGGTTAACCACGACAAAATCTGAGAGAGTATGATTTAGTTAAAGTTGTTTCGAAAATTATTAGTGGTCAGAATACACAAGGCCTGCTGTATTTCGCGAGCGAGATTCCTATGTTGCAGGACGAGCTAATTTTGGGAGAATAAAGTCAGAAAGAACTGGCCACTGTTATCTTGGAGATAGACTTGCTCCAGGTCGTTGCAGAGTTCTGCAGAGACGAATGTTTCTGACTTACAGCAGAGCACAGAGGTCTGGCTGGACTCAGAATTTCCAGCCGCTGCTGCAACAATTTTCCACGCTCATTCCACCTAAAAGTGATAAGCATGAGCCGTCAAGGAAATCACCGAGCCAAAGGAGCTGAAAAGCTATTTAATGTACATCATGATATAATTACACATTTTTAACATTTGCTGTCAGCCAGTTGTACTGCTTACGCGCATTTGTGAGGGTTTTGGTGTTAGTACGTGCTTATCTGGGATTCTTTCTTCAAATTACTAACCATTTTGGCAGCCATTGACCGCACCCACGATATACTTCCACGTAAGTTTTCATGTGTCCACCCACCTATGCCAAGGATATAGTTCATAATTACAACTCTTTGTGAACTTATTAAATATTTACATGCCTGAGACAGTGGATGAATCATTTGTCTGATTTATTTTGGTAATACATAAAATTGTTACAGTGACCACTAGTTTCCTTTTGTAAGTTGATGATTCACTTCATTAATATGTCCTTTTGATGTGTGGTACTCATATTTTCAATCTTAATTGGCCACCCCTAATAATTTTCATTCAGTTAGATGTTATCTATTGAAGACATGGTTTCTCTTAAATTTTCACCATGTGATCAGGAGCTACACTACCTTGCAGGTCAGTGAAGATCGGACTTCTAGCATCTTAGGGGAATTAAAAACAGCTAAACTGACATCTCGCACAGGAATTTGGTGACACCTGTCCAGGATTAATGTCTAAAACCCCACAATCTTCTGTTGAAAAGAGTACAATTTTTAGCTCAACATATATTACTAATTGAATGATATGGCTTTTTATCACATTTTATCTGGATAAGTATAGATGAGCCTCACATCAATAAAGGAACTTCAAAAATTTAATTTATTGTTAGTTGCTTGCACTGTGATAATTTGTGGTTCTCTTACGGGGAAAAATTGATGAGTAGACTCCATTGTTGCCCTTGGTTTCGACGATGAGCTTATGCGGGATATATTTAAAGGTATTTGTATTTTTTGTAGGATTTCATCGTGTTTTGTGTCTTTAGGTTAGGGATTTGGTTGTTAGGAGGAAGTCGTTCATTTGCATTAGTGATGATTATGCCAAGATTAACTCATGCTCAGGCATGTAGTTTAGGAAAAATGAGCACAGTTGATTGGGAAGAAGTGGGTCTATCTGCAACTATAAACTGTGCACGTGATTTGGAGATCAAACAAGACACTTTGTAGAGTGCTGAGGTTTGAGAAAGTTGTGAAAGTATTTTGGAAGGGTCACTAGAATTGGACAACAAATTAAAGAACTTGCAGATTAACAGAAAACTACCCGTATCTGAGGCGATATGTGAAGAGAATGTAAAAAGGAAGACTAGTCACTGGACGCAAGGACGTGACATAGAGTTTTGCGGATCGTGAAAAACCCCTTCTTCACCACCACCCAATGAGCTTTAGTCTTTCTTAATTGAAAGGACATTGGAAAACAAGCATCACCATGAGAAGAACGACTATCATTATAAAAAGACGGAAGAGTGTCACAGAATTTGAGAAGAGCATCATAAAGTCACAGAGGACAGAAAAGAGCAGAAGAGGTTTACAAAAGGTCCGCTTAACAGCATAAGAAGCTGGATGACTGTTATAACACCTGGAAGACTTTCTTAAAAAGATTGAGCAAAATTTTGCATCACTTGCGTCAGTTAAAAAGAGAAAGTTGAAAGGAATGAAGCAAATTTCAAAAAGATAGAAGATCAATGTAAGGAAATCGCGAACTTTTCAGGAAATTAGGGTAGCAATTAACTTATTATGTACAAGTGTGTGACGAAAGAATGGTCGACTTGGACAAAATGATTGGAAAAGGAATTAAGAAATTCAAAGACAAGGGAACAGGTAACTGAGCAACAAATCAGTACCTGTTATAATAAATTAGCTAAAGAAGTGAAGAGTACAACTGATAAATTATACAAAACGTTGATATCATTAAGACTGGAAAGACGAAGTCACTGACAATTAATCACAAAGTAGGGAAGAAAATGGCTCTGAGCACTATGGGACTTAACATCTGAGGTCATCAGTCCCCTAGAACTTAGAACTACTTAAACCTAACTAACCTAAGGACATCACACACATCCATGCCGGAGGCAGAATTCGAACCTGCGACCGTAGCGGTTGCGCGGTTCCAGACTGAAGCACCTAGAAACGCTCGGCTACTCCGACCGGCAGTAAGGAACAAGTAGGGCGAATGTCGTTAAGTAATGACGCTGGTTCAGATAGGACCGCCACTGTAATCTTGAAAGATCAGAGTGGTTTTCCAGTTTAGTGAAATACAAGCAGACATCAATCGTCGCTGTTGTGAAGCGCTGGTATAATTTAATGTTTAAGGAGGGACAAGCTAATTGTGGTTCAGGGAACAATATGAGTGCTGGAGAAACGTTGACGAGTGAAGTAGAGAGGCGGAAGGAAGAGAGGGAATTACGTCAGTCAGCAGACAGATTCTGCCGTACATGCAGCGATCCTGTACTGCCACCTGAGATTATACAATCAGCTGTACTGAGAGGAATAGGTTAGCAGGAGGTCCAAGTTGATGAAATTAGAAATTATTTTGTTTTATTACAGGAGTATGCGTTCTTCCCAGACTGTGTGAGTCAATTGCATCCTAAAATTGGGACTGTACAGTTCCAGGTTGGGCTTCCGAGGTCGTGGTCTGCCGGATACAAAATCAATTTCATTTGCAGAATTCTTCAGGAAGAGGCAGCCGCCATGATGCAAGCGATCACAGCGAAGTGAAAGACTTATGAGGAATTTACACTGGCATTTCTGCAGAGATTAGGGCAAAAGAGAAGCTGGAGCACATGAAACTAGGTATTTTGATGCTGCAGGATCGCAATTTCGTTGTCCAGTTCAGTATTTCAAAGAAATGATGAAAAGAAACCAGTTCTTGGGTGCACCATGTAAGCAGAAAGATCTAATTTGGATCTGCCATACAAAGGTACCAAACAGCATTCAGAAATATATGAATTTGGCTGGCCATGGTATGAATAATGCAGCGACATTCATACTTTACTTGGTCGTGTAGTTGATGTTGGAGAAACACTGCACTTTATGCAAGCTCACTATAGTCCAGCACAATTAATGCATACTGGTGAACAAGGCATCCATCCCACCAGAACGGAAACAAATGGCATGGAAATAAACCTCGTGGTTCATGGGCGCCATTGTATCAGACAGATGACAGGCGAAAGTACAGAGGACGCAATGATCAGAGGCGAGAGAATGCAGAAGTTGTAAGAGTATGTGGTCCAGATTGAGAAGGAATCCACGAGGGCAGGATGAAGAGAGAAACATGAGGAGAGACTGACTAGTGGCTGAGGCTCCAACTCTGCTGCTAAATGTAACTCAACTTCCAGGAGCCTTGTATTGTATTGTTGGTATTGTATTGTATGGAACTGGGGACCTAGAGACGACAGAGAGGCTTCGTTCCCGCTGTTGTCGCAGTGGTACACAATCCCACAACAGGCTACAGCAGTCCACGCAGCCCACCGCCAACCCACACCGAACCCAGGATTATTGTGCGGTTCAGCCCACAGTGGACCCCCCCCCCCCCCCCCTCTCCCGACTCCCTTCCCCGGGAACGTCTCACACCAGACGAGTGTAAGCCCAATGTTTTCGTGGTAGGGTAATTACAGTGTACACGTACGTGGAGAAAGTGTTTGCGCAGCTATCGCCGACATAGAGTAACCGAGGCGGAATAAGGGGAACCAGCCCGTATTCGCCGAGGCAGATGGAAAACCGCCTTAAAAATCATCCACAGGCTGGCCGGCACACCGGACCTCGACACTAATCCGCCGGGTAGATTCGTGCCGGGGACTGGCACGCCTTCCCTCCCGGAAAGTAGTGCTTTAGACGACACGGCTAACCGGCCGGGCTTCCAGGAGACTAACTTGTCAATATGAAGTTTTAAAGAAAAAACTGTTTCAAGATGTCGTTCAGCTAAGCAACAGAACGAAAGACATTGCTCACCCATTGACTTATGTGGCATTCGAAGATATTCCGAAGCATTCTTGGTTGAAGCAGCCAAGCCTCATTAATTGATAAGGATGTGAGGCTATTTTCGGCCTTGACTCTATCAGATTCTACGAGGTGTTGTTGTACTTGAAACAGAGGTTCGTGCTGTATGCCTGGATCGGAAACAAATTGATTTAACCTTTGCGGACAGGTAGAGTAAAGCTGTTTCTCGTTCTCTATAACTTTCTACGTGTTCTTCTAGTCGAAACCTGAACTACATTCATCTGACCACTGTGTCATAGCCTGGAATATGCTAATAAGTGTGACGGAAACAAAAGTCATAACACTGGCACAATAGAAAATAACATTCATGTGTCTACTGGAAATACAGATCGCAATGCCTGTCCATCTGATTGCATGAATGTCTGATCTCTACTCTTGAGTGGATGGTTATATTGTGTTGGTAGAGAAGTTCCTAGCATTTATGCAAACGTTCAATGAAGGCAGCAGATACCCATAACAGAGACTTCAGTTGTCACTATTTCCAATAGCTTGCCACTGCCGAGGTATCTTTCCGATTCCACAATTGTAGAAATCACGTGGTTTTGAGGCATAGAGCTCATCGAGCCATGTTAGGAGCGCATTTTCATCCGGAACGGAATTTTCTTGAAGATTGTTCGACAGCAAGCGGAACAAGTGATAATCTGAGGCACAAGACCAGGTGAATAAGATGGGTGCAGAATGACTTCCCAACTCAACTCCTGTATAGTTTTTTTTTGTTTGTCCAGTAGAATGTGGGTGGGCATTATCATGGAGTAGCATCACTTCACGCATTCTTCCTGGTCGTTGTTCTTGGACTGCGTCTGCAAGATGTCTCAGTTGTTGAGAATAAATGTCACCAAAGATGTTTACACCTCGGGGAAGCAATTCCTGGTATACCACACCATCGCTGTTCCACCAGATGCATAACATTGTCTTTGTATGGGGAGTTACTGGTTTGTTTGGTCTCCACCATTTCTTTCTTTTCCTGATTTTAGCATAAAGACTCCTTTTCTCATCATCAGTAATAATAGAGAATAGGAATGGTGTTCATGAGCCAGTCGATGAAGAACAAGCAGAGATGCACACATGATCACCCACCGGTTTTTGTGATTTTGGCTTAGAACATGCAGTACCCATACACCCGATTTTCGAAACTTCCCTATTGCATACAAATGTCGCATGGTGGTGAAATGATCACATTTCATCACATTTCCCAGTTCTCAAGTACATTGAGTTGGATGACTGTGGATTAATGGATTTAAATGATCTTCATAAAACCCCGAAGTTCTTCTTGATCATGGAGAGTCATTAACGTCAAAGTGATCCTCCTTAAAAAGAGAAAACGATTTTCTTGCCGCGCTCCGTCCCGTGGCATTGTCCCCATATACGACGCAAATTTTTCTGGTTGCCTCTGCTGCTGTTACCCCTCTATTGAACTAAAACAGAAAAATATGTCGGAAATGTCCCAATTTCTCCACTTGACACTTCATTTTCTAGCGT
The DNA here is from genome assembly GCF_023864345.2 of Schistocerca serialis cubense. NCBI lineage: Eukaryota > Metazoa > Arthropoda > Insecta > Orthoptera > Acrididae > Schistocerca > Schistocerca serialis. The sequence goes on from NC_064643.1 coordinate 472,908,666, forward strand.
CCACAGCTCCACTCACTATCCCCGAATAACAAAATGACAAAACGTAAACTCAAATGGAACAGTGAATACAAATAGACCCATAAGCCCACAGCAACTGGAATACCAACAAGCAAAACAAAAACTCTACTAACCTATAAAACAACCAGTTACTTCAACAGGATTTCAAAAACAACGAATTTAAGTATTTTTTAATATTTTTTTAAAAAGATTATATTATTTTCGTGAATATATATATGCTGGAATCTATAAATATTCACTGCACCTAAAAATTTTTTCGCATATTTTTCAGCACTATATAGCTTAACTAGTGCGAAAGGATTTTAACTTTATTTCTATTAACTGAATGCAAAATGACAGAGAGACAGACTTTAGCGACAATGAGTTAAACAGAAGCCTTTCTCGCAGCTCCTACTGCCTTTATCTCGAAAGACATCTTGAGTTCCGTAAACAACATTGGTTTTACGATACTGAAACACATTCTATAGGCGAAAAACTGATGAAGCTACTATGGAGGTTTTAAGGTAGTTATGATCTCGTGAAAATAGCAGTAAAAACGTTTAGTATCTTGTATCACGTTCGCTTGCATTTATCTCAGATGGTCTGCCGCATAATGTGCCTATAAATGAACTGTGTTTAAAGTTAAAATCCATCAGAAGATCGTACATAAGAGAGTCTTTTTACCATACTATTTTAATTTTAAAAAGTTACATAAATTTTCTCTCACAGAGTATTTCGTTTGCTTCCAGATATGTTGCAATGAAGACTCATTTCAGGCAATGTCTTGCGTTAAACATCTTGCTGCCATGGAAAATGTGTATTCCGATTTACAGCAAGAAATAGTTTATTTAATATTGGCACTACTGTTTAGTTGACAAGAACGTTCATTCACCATGTCTCTAATGACTGATTCTTCAGAACTGTCTACAACAGTGATATTCTTTCCTAAGATTTTAACTTTCTCCCTTGGTGATACCAGAAAACCATGTGGTTCATTTTGGCAATCATTTCTGATGTAAGGATTGTGGTAAAGATATCTTTTGCGTAGATTATAGCCGTTTGATTATCACTCGCGGTTTTACGTAGCTGTTTTGTTTCTGTCTATTATTGAAAGCAAGCGTTGATGAAATTAAGTGCGACACACTACCCGTTACTGTGTAAATAGCTTCGCTTGGTATTGGGCAACCTTTCTTGCTGTGTAGAAAGCTGATTCATCTTTTCGGTTAGTTAAATAACATTTGCTATTTAGCTAACTGGCTAATTCAAAATAACTCGCTAGATATGTAAACAGAACTGGGTCTCGTAAGTGATAAAACTAACACATGATAAATACATGAAAAATATCGCTACATGTTATGGTAGACAACTGCATGGGAAATTAATTCTTGATGTCCTAGCACTCACAGTTGTGGAGATCTTGTGGTAAAAGCCACCTTCTCCGCTACGAGTGCTGCTTGTTCTTCATTTTACGGAGAGATTAAGCGCGTGGAGCAGCTCGTCACGCAGTCCGATGTTAGTTTAATGATTTTCTCTAACACTACTGTTCATGTTATTTGCCTTGAGGATGTTCCTGCTTGTTTCGAGAGATTTTGTCTCTGGCCAATGTCGCCCTCTTTACCCCCATCATTATTGTTAAGATACTTATTTAAGCTGCTATGCACGTGTAACACGTCAGTACTTGAAGAGAAGCATGAGCAAGGATTATCAGGAAGCTCTTTGTCAGAAGTGTACTCGTCTGCTATGGCGGAGAGCGTACAGGCGTCGCAGGCCCTCCCCCTGTGGACAAGAGAGACTGTTGTTCGATGGGGGGGGGGGGGGGGGAGGGAGGGAGGGGGGGGGCGAGAGGCGAACGCTAGGCGGCGGGCGGGCCAGTTATCTTTGACGCAGCGTCCCATGCTAATGACAGCAATCAGCATTATAAATAACACGATTTACTGCGCGTTCGCCGCCAAATAAAGCGCGGCATTTACGTAAATACATAGGAGTCGCTGTGTTGTGGGGGTCATTATCAGCGTGCTCCCTGTTAATATTTCATTACTGCCAGCCGCAGCGCACCTTGCGCGTCGAGAATGACCCGACGGAGGACGCCTTAGGAGTCAGGTCAACGCTGAAGAGGGAAAAAGCTAGCAGCGAGAGGTGGGAGGGAGGGTGGGGCTATAACAAACGGGCGATAGAGAGCCACAGCGAGTGCCCAATCCTCCGGCGGCTGTCGTGCTTTTACGAGGCGGCTGGCAAATTGTGCTACGAAGTAGTGTTGCAAGATAAAATGCAGTCACCTGCCGACTGTAACATGACATGGAATTCAAAAGTGACACTGAAACAACACTTGTAATATATTACTCGATGAAAGATTAGGGAAAATACCTTTTCCATATGTCTATAGATGGAATGTCATAGTGCAACAACTAGACGTGGCATGGACTCAACAGGCAGTTCGAAGTCCCTTGCAGAAATACTGGGCCATGATGCCTCCATAGTTTCGGATTTGTTGCCGGTGCTGGATTTTGTGCACTAACTAACTTCTCTATTATCTCCCATAAATAGTCGATGGCATTCATTTAGGCGGTCTGAATGGCCAAATCATTTTGCTGGAATTGTCCAGAATGTTCTTCAAACCAATATCGAATAAATGTAGCTCAACGACATGGCCGGCCGCGGTGGCCGAGCGGTTCTAGGCGCTTCACTCCGGAACCACGCTGCTGCTACGGTCGCAGGTTGGAATCCTGCCTCGGGCATGAATGTGTGTGATGTCCTTAGGTTAGTTACGTTTAAGTAGTTCTAAGTCTAGGGGACTGATCACCTTGGATGTTTAATCCTATAGTGCTTAGAACCATTTCTTCAACGACATGACACATTGCCATCCATAAAAATCGCATCGTTGTTTGAGAACATGAAGTGTATCAATCGCTGCAAATTGTCTCCAAGTAGCCGAACATAACCACTTCCAGTCAATAATCGGATCAGTTGGACAAGACGACCCAGTCTATTCCATGTAAACACAGCCCACACTGTTTTGGAGCCACCACCAGCTTGCACAGTGCCTTGTTGACAACTTGGGTCCATGGCTTCGTGGGGTCTGCGCCACCGTGAGCTCTCTTACCAATTGAAATCGGGACTCATCTGACCAGGCCACGAATTTCCCGTCTAGGGGGCAACCTTATGGTCACGAGCCCAGGAGAGCCGCTGCAGGCGATGTCGTGCTGCTGGCAAAGGCACTCGCCTCATATCATCTGCTGCCATGGACCATCAAAGCCTAATTTCACCTCACTGTCCTCACGGATAAGTTCGTCTGACTTCCTCCATTCATTTCTGCTGTTATTTCTTGCAGGGATGGTTCTCTGTTAGCACTTGCAACTCTAGACAATCGTTGCTGCTCTTGGTCGTTAATCGGAGGCCGTCGGCCACTGCGTTGTCCGTGATGAGAGGTAATGCTTGAAATTCTGTATTTTCGGCACGCTCTTGATACTGCGGAGCTCGGAATATTGAATTTCCTAGCGTTCTTCGTTCAAAGGCTGTTAGCTCCCGTCGTACAGCTGTAATCACGTAGGAAAGACTTTCATATGAATCACCTGAGTATTAAGGCCAGCTCTCCTATGAAATTCGGTATTTTCGGCACGCTCTTGATACTGCGGAGCTCGGAATATTGAATTTCCTAGCGTTCTTCGTTCAAAGGCTGTTAGCTCCCGTCGTACAGCTGTAATCACGTAGGAAAGACTTTGATATGAATCACCTGAGTATTAAGGCCAGCTCTCCTAAAGCACTGCGCTTTTATACCTTGCGTACACGGTACTACCGCCATTTGTATATGAGAATGTCGCTATTGCATGACTTTAGTCAGGCGAGTGTATGATAATGAAGCTTAACTTTCTGGAAAACTTTGAATTTTCATCGTGAAAGTGATCTAACCAAATGATAGCAGTCGTGATGAAAATAGGCGGATCAAGGTCACTTCATTGTCTTACAGCATTGCCACTCAGTGATATTGCCAGTTAACGATAGTTTGAGATGTTAATAAAAATTTTAAAATAATTTCGTACATTTCGTTTTTAGTCTAAAATATAACGCAATACTTAAAAAAGAGAATTATTATCGGTCGTTACGAAAAAAGTAAAAACTATCGTTACATGAGATTTTCAAGAAAAATTGTGGAAACAGCCAGGATGTCTTTACTAATTGCTTGTATTGCGTGCTCAGCGGATAATTCGCAGCCAGAATATGGCACACCGTTTTTGCTGAGAAACCCCAAGAAACAAGGACGGACATTGTGAACTAGCGGGCAGCTTCGTGGTGCATGGCAGGGACGGAACAGCGTTTTTGCATGGGCTGCACTAGGGCGGTGTCGTTGGAGGCGGCTGTGTTCCGTAGTCAGTGGCACACCAGGGGACGCAGGCCTTCTGGATGAGAGCCATCTCTTAGTAGTACACGTTTATATGGGCTCGGGCCGTTGAGAGTCTGCGGAAGGTAGGGTGGGAAGTGAAGGTTGCTGGGGTGCAACGGTTCCAGCCCAGCTTCTTTGGCTCTTCTTAAAATCTAGACAGGAGTGGGAGCTTTTCTGGAAATTTGCACGGAGTGGCGAAAGACTGTATGACTCAAAGTAAGAAGTGGGTACTCGTTTAGAGACGAACCCTGTGGTTGGACAGGAAGTACGGGCCTTCTGTCGTTCTTTTGTAGTAGCCGAGCTACTACTTTTGTGTGAAGAGCTGGGGGTCTGAGTCAGCCGGCCGGTGTGGCCGAGCGGTTCTAGGCGCCTCAGCCTGGAACCGCGCGACCGCTACGGTCCTGCCTCGGGCAAGGATGTGTGTGACGTCCCTAGATTAGTTAGGTTTAAGTAGTTCTAAGTTCTAGGGGACTGATGACCTCAGATGCTAAGCCCCATAGTGCTCAGAGCCATTTGAACCATTTGGTCTGAGTCATTTCCGTGAGCGGAGGGAAAGCGTCTCTGTGTGCGCCATCTTGTGTTCAATAGAGGAGCACTTAGACTACGACTAATTATAGAGTAGATATACCAGTGCGTCTTTCTGAGCTGTATATTTGTCACTTTGTAAGTAGAGTGGCGAAATGAAGAAGGTCTAAGAGCGGTTGGACAGTAGAAGTGTTCTTTACTCTCTCTTGCTTGTACTGAGACACTGTCTTTATTTGGCCTGTGGGCAAGAAGCTGATCTCACTCGTACACGGTACGATACTAGGGCAGTCCACAGAGAGGACAATATTACACTAAGTGAGTGGGCAGGTTTTAGAGCTGCAGCGAGCGTCTACCGACGGTGTTGGAGCCGCAGTGAGACAGTCAGTAGTAGTCACTTTTACTGACGTTTTGGATATGGTGATACCGCAGTTCGGCCTTCTTTCAATAATTTTTTTGTGGGGAGCATGGGGGCTATGTAGCTAGGTTGTTTAGGTTTTTATGTTGGTAACGGCACGTAGCGCTCTGTATGAAAGTCACTGACTGTGCTGTGTGCAGTCTGTGGCTGATTTGCATTGTTGGAATATTGCTATTGTAGTGTTGGGCAGTTAGATGTGAGCAGCGCGTAGCATTGCGCAGTTGGAGGTGAGCCACCAGCAGTGGTGGATGTGGGGAGAGAGATGGCAGAATTAAAGAGCAGACGATCTGGACGTGTGTCCGCCAGAAAGAGTAAATTTGTAATACTGGATATCAAGAACTGATTATATATATAATGAGTTTTGAACATTATTAAGGTAAATACATTTATTGTTCTGTATCAAAATCTTTCATTTGATGACTATGCCTATCAGTAGTTAGAATCTTTTATTCAGCTGGCAGTGTTGGCACTCGCTCTATTGCAGTAGTTCGAGTAACGAAGGTTTTTGTGAGGTAAGTGATTCATGAAATGTATAGGTTATTGTTAGTCAGGACCATTCTTTTGTAGGGATTATTGAAAGTCAGATTGCGTTGCGCTAAAAATATTGTATGTCAGTTTAGTGTTGATCAGAATAAGTAAAGAGAGAAATGTCTGAGTACGTTCAGTTCTGCTCAGCTCTTTGAAAATCAAATAACGTAAGAGGTTTACCAGCACAGTAATTCATAAATTTTTCAAAGGGAATGTTACAGTATTTTACGTGCAGTGTTTGTGACAGTTCATTCATATCGGCATTTGTAATCAGTTTAAGTGCTCGAATTCGGCAGTGCACATTGCCGACCATTAACATGGTGTGGAAGCCAACGTATACAAACCGCCATTAATACGGCTGTAATATGTCACCCTATATAAATCATGACTGACTCCTTCGATAAAAATATCAGTTGTAACGTTACATAATACCATGACCTCCTTTAAGGTAGACGAAAGGACTAATCGTTACAAGGGATTTATTACAATAGTGTTTTCCTTTAAAGAATCTTCCTCTCATTCGAGTAAAATGACTGAGAAAAAGCATGGCAAAGCTACGACGTAGTGGCCAGACTGAAATGTTATCCGTTTTCTTCACGAGTACTAGTCTTAGGGCCGATAGCACCAATCTGATTAAAAGGTAACCACGGTAAAGTCGGCATTTAAACCCGTTTAACTTAAAATTCTGGTGCACAGACGTCGATCTAAGTTAAACGAGGGAGTTGACCACGGTTTTATTTGATCGTCGCTACGTCCGGTTCTCTCTAGATGACCAGGGTTCGTACGGTAATACAACGGCGCGCATTTAGCTTTACTGACGTGTATTCAAGGCATTCTGTACCGTAACGTACACTAAAGATGAACCCAGAAAGTTTATTAATTTATGGATAAAACTTATCATGAGCAGATTTAAATTGTCACTCCACATGTGAGCACACTGATTGTCTTTTACGAGTGTACCGCACGAGAATCAGATTTTTGTAATTCTTATATTTATCGTGTGTGAAGTTCAAAACACAAATGTATCTCTCGCGAAGCGGTTGGATGCCACTCTCAAAAATTCTCAAGAAAATTGACGTCCAAGGTTACCAACCATCTTTAACATGCTGAAATAAGGTAGATTTTCTTTTTATACTGAGATGCAGTGTGGCTCTGTGGTAAACTGCTTGCTAGGTATGTGGAGCGCCAGGGTTCAATTCCACTTGGATTCGTATTTTTAAATGTAGAAAAAGATAGAAAAAATTAATGTGTGGCTTCTAATTACATTGTCTTCGTCAACAATATTATATGAATGTTCGGTAATCACGAATTTTTATTAGCAACGAAAACAGGAAATTTTTTGTGCAATATATAGTTGGAAGTAAGAAGACGTGCATTTTTCATAACGGTAACAGTTAGATTTGATGATTAGCATACACATATTTTAATGACGTAGCTATGCGAATTGAACGGTAAAGAAACAAAACAGATAATGACCCAGACGAAAAAACGTGCATTTCTTCTTTTTTCTGTAGCCGTCAGTTCTATTAGTTTCAAGAACTCATGCATTCGCACGATAAATTCGAGAAGTATGTCTATTTCGTATTTCAAATAATTTGATGGTCTTCTTTTGTTTTCCATTTCGTCAAACGTAAACAAACGGACTAGTAGCGATGTATAAACAAACTCCTGCTTGTTGACGAAAGTGAGAGCATGTGACAATAACGTCACTCACCAGGGATTGTCTAGACAACTAAGGTATGTAGGTGACTTTATGCAAATTCATATCCATATTAACATCTTTGCATCTCAAAGCCGCCTTCCATTGCAATAACCAGAGTTAACCGTGGTCAGATCCACGGTTGTCTGACGACTATTTGCTGCACCGCAGAAACATTTTAAAAGCGATTTACTTTTAACTGTGATCACGAGATCTTGGTTATCTTGTTTTGTGACCGAGGTTGCTGCATTTGGCCACTAAACAGTGCGTCCACCGGTATCTAGTTTTCACATTTATCTGATTGTGGCTTCATTAGCTGCTAAGATTGATCTGAGCAAACTAACAGTGACAGGCAGAAAAATTTCATTAAAGTTGCTTTTGAGAAAATGCACGGAGTAGGCATGACGGGTGCTTTGTTGCCATGATGGGCGTTAGCACTGTGTTAATCCTAAAAGAAAAATGAATGCTTACATCTTCATTAGCAGGCGTCTGAGGAATGATTGTCACTCCGGAGTTTTTTGTTTCTGTTTAATGCTGTACACCTGGCATCCACGAGGAAGCTGCTGCAAGACTGCTGCTCAGTACAATAGCTTTGCAAAAGACAATGTACGTCTTCATCGCGTGTAGCGCATCTGTTGTGCCCGCACGGGCGCAGCACTGCTGTTAGGTGACGACACAGTAATTGCGCAAAAAAACTGCGCAATTTTTCAGCCGCAAGTCGGCCTGTGGCCGTGCACCGCTAATGAAGCAGCCGCAGCGGTGCCCTGTCCGCCAGTGCAGTACTTACGTAGCTGTCACTCCACGCGCATTCTCTTCTAGTGCAGTGCTTTCTTGTCCTTTATCAACCATTTATTTCTTGAGTTATTATAGACTGCCGTTAATCAAACATACGTTGCTGTCGGTTGCGCCAATCTGCTGTCGGAGGTAACTATTTTTTTAGTTTTTCAAAATTTCTCTTTTCTTTTGGGTCATAAGTTCTCCGACTGGTTCTATGCAGCCCGCCTGTGACTGCTCCCATGCGGCCCGTGGCGGCTCGCTATACGTCTAACCTCCACTAAGGAAGGAAAAAAGTAGAAACATTGCCTTCTCGAATTTTCGTGGAAATGGATGAAAGAAGTTGTATTCTCCGACATCTACACGCTCCCGTAGCCACAGTGTTCAGACCTGGTTTCACAGTCGTAATGCTAAGTAAAATACTGAGTGATGACGACTCACTTATGTCTGTAAGTTATTATTATGTCGAAGTTGTGAGAGTTTTGTTGCTGTTATAGTTCTTAAATTAATTTCATGATAGATGCAGATCTTAAATTCTCGGACGAATGATTTTAAAGTAACGTAGTTCTCTGAGCAGCAGTTTTGTGGATCTTACGCCAAACAAATGCGCTAAGTACTGATGGAACCAAATTATTGTTATCCAGAATGAATTTCCACTCTGCAGTGCAGCGTGGGCTAATCTGAAACTTCCTGGAAGATTAAAATCGTGTGCCGGACCTGGACTCGAACTTAGGGCCTTTGTCTTTCACGGGCAATTGTTGTACCGACTTTTGTTTTCGTTATATCTGTTTCTTCGCCACTTTTCGTCATTACATACGCGTAAATGTTGGATGACACGTCTTCCAGTTGATTGATTAAAATTTCACTCAGTTTCTTTTAATTTTTGTTATTTTAATTACAGAGGGTGGCTATTCCGTTGAGGGAAGAAGCAAAGCTATCGTGTCGCCACCACTGAGCTATCCGAACACTACTGACGACTCGTCCTCGGGGCCGTGAACCTGCTAGGATAGCTCGGTCGGCAGAGCACTTGGCGGCGGTGGCAAAGATCCCAGGTTCGTGTCCCAGTCTTACACGGAGATTTAATCTGCAAGGAAGTTTCAGATTATTATTTTTATTATAATGTTAACACATTTTACTTGCTTCACTTTTACTATTGGCAATGGTCTTGTCACGTTGGATACACGGTTTATCACCTGATCACCGAAGCTAAGTAACGTCATTCACTGTTAGCGCTTCGACGGGTGACTGCCTGTGAACACGCAGTGACAGGCAAGTCGCTATAAGTGTCGCCCAATTGAAAGTCTTGCTCCAGACCGTTGAACCATAAGACATCATTATTATTGTTAGTATAATCGTTGGCATAATGCCACAGTAAATGTGTGGTTGGCGACAAATATATCTGTGGGAGGGGGAGGGGGCGACTGGGGGCCTCAATGTAACAAACAGTGAACCCAAAAGAACCGAACTTTTGGATCCCCACCTGAGCACACATTTGTTTCTAGCGTCATTGTAGACCTTCGTTATTTATTCATGCTCTCCACATATTTCCTTTTGAAAAAATCAAGAGCGGCCAATAAAAATTGCCTGGATGAAAAAATGGCAGAAATCAGGAAAACAGTCATCTTCCAGTCATACGTACCTCTACCTTAGAGTCGATATTTCTCAATGAGCAATACAGTATACGAAAATTATATGGCAGAAAGCAGTCGAAATACACCAGACGGCAATTAACTATACGTAGTTGCTGCAACACGGGAAGGGCGGTTCTTTAAAGTGTAATCTGAGCTCTGAAACATAAGATACTAAATACAGCTGTTGAGCACAATACAAACAGGCGGAATCGAGATGTTTGGGAAGAATTTTTTTTATTTTTTAAGATCTTTGTCTACGTTATTTTCCAATCCATGTGCGTTCTGTTTATTCTTTAGACTCTTGTAATGATGGGAACTATTACCGATACTGGGAGCAGTTTTTAATGTTTGGTAGAGCAATATACTGGGGTCTGTTGCAATTCAGGGAGCCTCGACAGTGTATATGCGACATATTTCGACAAGAATACTACTTCACCTTCTATCGATTTTCGCTGAATTGTCTATTCGCTATTTTAGTTTGAAAAAACCAAAGAAAAAATTAGAAATAAAGGTACTGCTGGACAGTTGAAAGTAGAAATTTTAACTCTGTTTTACTTCCTCTACTAATGATTGACTTGTCATAAGCAATGTGCATGTTTGCGCTTAACGATGAACTCTGTTTGACCAAGTAAAATGTACCGTAAGCAAAATAATTTCCGTTGAAGCAAGTAGACATCAATTACTTAAGAGAAAATCACTTGCTATATTTCAAAAGTGAAACACGTCAATAAAGTGTAGAACAGACCGACTGCATCTTGAATTTCCCTGCTAATATGCACTACGTTTGTAGCCCTATGCCGAATGTTTCATCCTGGCTGTCAGAAGCTGCTTGATTAGTTTGGGGGCAATATATCCATTCTCTCTGGCTTTGCTAGCTGTGAACTGAAAGCGAATTCATACCTTCCAGGACCATTAAGGGTATCGGTACATTCTAATCCGCGGGCAAGAAATTCAAGTAAATGAGATTTTTCCTTTATTAATTCAAATTAATTAATTCGGTAACGGATGTACCCGGAATTGGACAAAAATATGTAAACACCACAAATGCAACACATTACCCTGCCTGCTACTATGTTGGAAAACCGTTGGCATTCAAAACAGCCTGGTCTTCTCGGAATGGTTAAATACAGGTCCTTTATGGTTTTAACAGAAAGTCTTACACCATCGTTAGTGCAAAATAATGGCAAGATCAGGCAATGATGACGAACGTGGATAGCGATCACGCACCCTTCTATCCAGAGTGAACCATGAAGGCCCTATACTACTGAGATCTAATGACTGTGATAGCGAGGTGAGATTCTGAAGTTCATCCTCGTGCTTACAAAACTAATTCTCATGATGTGGACTGCAAGAATAGAGGCCTTATTGTCTTGGAAACAGCATCACCATTGGCGAACAACCATTGTAACATGGGATGGCTGATCAGACATAATGGTCACATAATCTGTGGCAATAATGCGACCTTGAAAATATTCGTAACGATCGTGGAATATAACGATAAGGCTGCCTAAATCGTAACCAAAACCCCGACATGCTTCGCTCTTGGGGCATCAACTCTGCATGAATTTGGAAATAATGTGAAACGTGACTATCCGACCAGTTGATTTTCTTCCCCAGTTTTTACGGCTTCTGTACCACGCCTTCCTGTTACGGGTATTTGTACCACTGATGAATGGTTTTGGAATTCCAGCTCGTCCTGCAGCTCCCTGCTTGTGGAGCACGCTCCGTGTTGTTTTAGTGCTGACCGAGTTCACGAGTGTGACGCTTAGTTCTGCAGTGACTTGAAGCTGTCGTCCTCTAATTTTTCGGTACAATTCTCTTCAATGATCGTATTTGTCAAGATCATTAAACACACTTTCACCCTCGTAACGTCTTAGAGGATGATGGTTTTCCACTTTCCCTGTGCGAGGTATAAATCGTCGATATGGTCCTCTTGAAATACCAAACACTTCGGTTACCTTGGTTTCGGAAGGTTCAAATGGCTCTGAGCACTATGGGACTTAACATCTATGGTCATCAGTCCCCTAGAACTTAGAACTGCTTAAACCTAACTAACCTAAGGACATCACAAAACACCCACTCATCACGAGGCAGAGAAAATCTCTGACCCCTCCGGTAATCGAACCCGGGAACCCGGGCGCGGGAAGCGAGAACACTACCGCACGACCACGAGCTTGCGGACGGTTTCGGAAGCACTGATCATTCGAACACCAACAATTTTACCACGGTCGAAATCACTTACCTCTGACATAATGCAGTATCAACTACATAAAGTACTATTTTGGCCACGACTGACACTTGTAACACAATAAGGGCATTGCATATGAGCCCTTCCCGATTAGATGTGACAGCACAAACTGCGGGCCTGGGCAGCACCTGCATTTATATTCAAACGTGCATTTTCCGCGACGTTTCCACAGTTTTGTATCGGTGATTCTGTTCCGTGATAGACGTATCACCATACTGCATCTTGCTTACCTGACAGCTGAAAAAAATTGACATTTTCTGATAGTCCGTGAGTGTCAACAGCTTTCGCCTACTCGTGGTTTCAAAACTTTCCATAGAGGCTCATAGAGTAGCAGGCTTCTAGGTGGTATTTAGTCTCACGGTGGGCAGTGGCCGTAAGGTTTTCAGGTCATCCCTGCATTTCTTCTTGTAAGGTGCAATGACCCGCAACAGTGAGGGAAGTTTCGTTAAACCGCGAATGGAAATAAGAGTTTCAGCTAATGTAGCATCCCCACTGAAGAAATTATTCGTCAGCCCCTTGTAAGAGCACACAGGCCAGCAGTGCTGTAAGTGGGCAGTGCTGGTACCAGGCGCTTTGGTGAGTGTCCACCGCTGACCCAGGTCGTTTGGTGAATATATGTCAGTCGGTTCTATCGAGTTGCGCATTAAGATTACTCTGTGTGGAGGCGTGACAGGCTGTCAAAACAGCCTTCGCGTTTCGAGGTGCCCAAGAGCGTAACGTGAATTAAGTTGCCCGATTTATTGCTTTCTCAACGCGGACCGTCCAACGTGTCTACAAGGGATGGTGTATGACTGCCCTACCGTGTCTACAAGGAATGGTGTAGGCTCTCACATATCCATCGTGTCTAGAAGGACTGGTGTATCACATCTCCAACGAGTTTAAAAGAGCTGGTTTATCACTTGTCCAGACGTCTACAAGGAATGGTGTAGCCGACACGGCATTAGAAGTCATCGTGAAAAGATCCAAACTGACAGGAACTAGAACAACTGTCACATCTTGTAAATAACAGTCGGTTTCAGTCTCGACGTTAGCAGCTGCTTCTCAATGAGGTTACCGTGAATATTAACCAGGATGTTTATATCAACGTTCTAGGTGAACTCGTGTTGCTTTCCTCTTCATCTTCATGATGAGTATACTGCGGACACTTACGTCTTCGAAAATGGTTTGACGAACACTCTTGCGCTCTGCCAAACTTATAGTGGCCAACTAAATTACCAGATTTTATTCTCCAAGAAATGATCGAAACTTTAAGAAAAACAGGACTGACCTATAGGGGAAGGCGGGTGAAGTACAATAGATAAAAGAACTTAGAACAATAAGATTCGAAGACCAAAAATGAAGTGCTAGGAATAAAAAGAGAGTAATACAGGGATGCAGTCCTTAGCCCCTCCCGTTCAGTCTACACATCTAAGAAACAATGACGGAAATAAAAGAAAGGTTCAACAGTGGGACTGAAATTCGGGATGAAAGGATATCACTGATAAGATTAGCTGGTGACATTACCAACACTGAAACTGAATAAGAATTAGAGGATCTGTTGAATGAAATGAACAGTTTAATGAGTACACACTATGGATTGAGAGTAAATCACAAAAAGCTGAAAGCAATGAGAAGCAGAAGAAATGAGAATAGCGAGAAACTTAACATCAAAATTGGTGCTCACGAAGAAGACGAAGTTAAGGAATTGTGCTACTTTCGAAGCAAAACAACCCACAACGGACGAAGCAAGAAGGTCGTAAATAGCAGACTAGCACGGGCAAGGAGGGCATTCCTGGCCAAGAGGAGTATTGTTGTTTCAAACATAGGCCGTAATTTGAGGAAGGGAGCACAGCATTTTAAGGTAACGAATCACGGGCAGTGAGAAACCAGAAAAGAGGAGATCCAAAGCGCTTGACACTCGGTGTTACGGAAGATCGTTGAAAATCAGGTTGACTGATGAGACAGGGAACGAGGAGTTTCTCCGCAGAAAAGGCGAAGAGAGGAACATGTGGAAAACACTGTCAAGAAGAAAAGACGAGATGGTAGAGCCGGCCGGGGTGGCTGAGCGGTTCTAGGCGTTACAATCTGGAACCGCGCGACCGCTACGGCCGTACGTTCGAATCCTGCCTCGGGCATGGCTGTGTTTGATGTCCTTAGGTTAGTTAGGTTTAATTAGTTCTACATTCTAGGGGACTGATGACTTTAGAAGTTAAGTCCCATAGTCCTCAGAGCCATTTGAACCACTTTTGAGATGGTAGAACGACTTAAGACATTAGAGAATAACCTCCATGGTAGTAGAGGGAACCACAAAGGGCAATAATAGTGGTGGACAACAACAAATAAGTAAGAACACAGGGTGCAACTGCTACTGTGGAAAAAAAAAATGTCTGGGATAGCTTGGAACAATGTATGAAACACGGCAATCAATGTACCCACACTGTGGTACAACAACCGAGTTAGAAAACTGCTGCGGAAGCAAAGGGAACTTCACAGAAAACATAAACATAGCCAAAGCCTTACAGACAAACAAAAATTACGCGAAGCGAAATGTAGTGTCAGGAGGGCTATGCGAGAGGCGTTCAATGAATTCGAAAGTAAAGTTCTATGTACTGACGGCAGAAAATCCTAAGAAATTTTGGTCTTATGTCAAAGCGGTAGGTGGATCAAAACAAAATGTCCAGACACTGTGTGACCAAACTGCTACTGAAACAGAGGATGACAGACTAAAGGCCGAAATACTAAATGTCTTTTTCCAAAGCTGTTTCACAGAGGAAGACTGCACTGTAGTTCCTTCTCTAGATTGTCGTACAGATGCCAAAATGGTAGATATCGAAATAGACGACAGAGGGATAGAGAAACAATTAAAATCCCTCAAAAGTGGAAAGGCCGCTGGACCTGATGGGATACCAGTTCGATGATTTTACACAGAGTACGCGAAGGAAGTTGCCCCCCCCCCCCCCCCGCCCTTCTTGCAGCGGTGTACCGTAGGTCTCTAGAAGAGCGTAGCGTTCCGAAGGATTGGAAAAGGGCACAGGTCATCCCCGTTTTCAAGAAGGGACGTCGAACAGATGTGCAGAACTATAGACCTATATCTCTACCGTCGATCAGTTGCAGAATTTTGGAACACGTATTATGTTCGAGTATAATGACTCTTCTGGAGACTAAAAATCTACTCTGTAGGAATCAGCATGGGTTTCGAAAAAGACGGTCGTGTGAAACCCAGCTCGCGCTATTCGTCCACGAGACTCAGAGGGCCATAGACACGGGTTCACAGGTAGATGCTGTTTTTCTTGACTTCCGCAAGGCGTTCGATGTAGTTCTCCACAGTCGTTTAACGAACAAAGTAAGAGCATATGGACTATCAGACCAATTGTGTGATTGGATTGAAGAGTTCCTAGGTAACAGAACGCAGCATGTTATTCTCAATGGAGAGAAGTTTTCCGAAGTAAGAGTGATTTCAGGTGTGCCGCAGGGGAGTGTCATAGGACCGTTGCTATTCACAATATACATAAATGACCTTGTGGATGACATCGGAAGTTCACTGAGGCTTTTTGCAGATGATGCTGTGGTGTATCGAGAGGTTGTAACGATGGAAAATTGTACTGAAATGCAGGGGGATCTGCAGCGAATTGACGCATGGTGCAGGGAATGGCAATTGAAAGTCAATGTAGACAAGTGTAATGTGCTGCGAATACGCAGAAAGATAGATCCCTTATCATTTAGCTACAAAATAGCACGTCAGCAACTGGAAGCAGTTAATTCCATAAATTATCTAGGAGTACGCATTAGGAGTGATTTAAAATGGAATGATTATATAAAGTTGATCGTCGGTAAAGCAGATGCCAGACTGAGATTCATTGGAACAATCCTAAGGAAATGCAATCCGAAATCAAAGGAAGTAGGATACAGTACGCTTGTTCGCCCACTGCTTGAATACTGCTCAGTAGTGTGCGATCCGTACCAGATAGGGTTGATAGAGGAGATAGAGAAGACCCAACGGAGAGCAGCGCGCTTCGTTACAGGATCATTTAGTAATCGCGGAAGCGTTACGGAGATGATAGATAAACTCCAGTGGAAGACTCTGCAGGAGAGACGCTCAGTAGCTCGGTACCGGCTTTTGTTAAAGTTTCGAGAACATACCTTCACCGAAGAGTCAAGCAGTATATTGCTCCCTCCTACGTATATCTCGCGAAGAGACCATGAGGATAAAATCAGAGAGATTAGAGCCCACACAGAAGCATACCGACAATCCTTCTTTCCATGAACAATACGAGACTGGAATAGAAGGGAGAACCGGTAGAGGTACTCAAGGTACCCTCCGCCACACACCGTCAGATGGCTTCCGGAGTATGGATGTAGATGTAGATGTAGATGTAGAATTTGATAACTCGATAGCATCTAATCATCATTGACTGGCTTCAGCTGAAAAACTTGTGGACTCCCTTCCTTTCCGAACGGGAGCGATTATCCAAGCTAAAGGAGTGGTTACACTATATTAGCGTGTCATGGTGGTGACAGTTAATTTGTTATCCGGTAGCTTATTACGTCTGCAATATCACTTAGATGTCGACTGTATATATACACCACTGGCCAGTAAAATTGCTACACCACGAAGATGATGTGCTACAGACGCGAAATTTAACCGACAGGAAGAAGATGCTGTGATATGCAAATGATTAGCTTTTCAGAGCATTCACACAAGGTTGGCACCGATGGCGACACCTACAACGTGCTGACATGAGGAAAGTTTCCAACCGATTTCTTATACACAAACAGCAGTTGACCGGCGTTGCCTGGTGAAACGTTGTTGTGATGCCTCGTGTAAGGAGGAGAAATGCGTACCATCATGTTTCCGACTTTGATAAAGGTCGGATTGTAGCCTATCGCAATTGCGGTTTATCGTATCGCGACATTGGTTCTCGCGTTGGTCGAGATCCAATGACTATTAGCAGAATATGGAATCGGTGTGTTCAGGAGGGTAATACGGAACGCCGTGCTGGCTCCCAACGGCCTCGTATCACTAGGAATCAAGATAACAGATATCTTATCCGCATGGCTGTAACGGATCGTGCAGCCACATCTCGATCCCCGAGTCAACAGATGGGGACGTTTGCAAGACAACAACCATCTGCACTAACAGTTCGAAGACGTTTGCATCACAGACAGGAGCTACTGCGATAGTGTACTCAACGACGAACTTAGGTGCACGAATGGCAAAACGCCATTTTTTCGGATGAATCCAGATTCTGTTTACAGCATCATGATGATCGCATCAGTGTTTGGCGACATCGCGGTGAGCGCACATTGGAAGCGTGTATTCGTCATCGCCATACTGGCGTATCACCCGGCGTGATGGTATGGGGTGCCACTGGTTACACGTCTGGGTCACGTCTTGTTCGCATTGACGGCACTTCGAACAGTGGACGTTACATTTCAGATGTGTTACGACCCGTGGCTCTACCCTTCATTCGATCCCTGCGAAACTTTACATTTCAGCAGGATGATGCACGACCGCATGTTGCAGGTCCTGTACGGGCCTTTCTGGATACAGAAAATGTTCACCGGCCGTGGTGGCCGGGCGGTCGTAGGCACTTCAGTCCGGAACCGCGTGACTGCTACGGTCGCAGGTTCGAATCCTGCCTCGGGCATGGATGTGCGAGATGTCCTTAGGTTAGTTACGTTTCAGTAGTTCTAAGTTCTAGGGGACTGATGACTTCAGATGTTAAGTCCCATAGTGCTCAGAGCCATTTGAATCATTTTGAACAGAAAATGTTCGGCTGCTGCCCTGGCCAGCACCTTCTCCAGATCGCTCACCAACTGAAAACGTCTGGTCAATGGTGGCCGAGCAACTGGCTCGTCACAATACGCCAGTCAGTACTCTAGATGAAGTGTGGTATCGTGTTGAAGCTGCATGGGCAGCTGTACCTGTACACGCCATCCAAGCTCTGTTTGCCTCAATGCCCAGGCGTATCAATGTCGTTATTACGACCAGAGGTGGTTGTTCCGGGTACTGATTTCTCAGGATCTATGCACCCAAATTGCGTGATAATATAATCACATGTCAGTTCTAGTGTAATATATTTGTCCAATTAATACCCGTTTATCATCTGCATTTCTTCTTGGTGTAGCAATTTTAATGGCCAGTAGTGTATAAGTGCAAACCTTCCTCCCTTGCTGCAGAAACATACTAATTACAAGTGTACGAAACTAATCACACGTTGTCTGCAAGATAGAAATCCAATCTGCATACGTCTTGATTAACACGTCCATAAACGTCACGGCAAGCACACGAGGTGACAGTAGATTCGCCGGTTCGAGTCACGAGATGGTGGGCCGGCGCTTTGGCAGACAATAGCAGTGGCAGCGCGCGGTGGCTGATACCGTGCGAATCTGGAAGTGGCAGAAGAACTGCCGGCGTCCGTCCATCCGCCGGCCGGTCACGCAGCCCCGTCTCCACAATGAGAGGCCTCCTCTGCCCGCCCCCCGGCACGGAAACCGGGCCAGACGATTGATCCGCCGCGGCGTGATTAATATTAAACCGGCTCACCCTCGCGAGCACACGGACCGGCGGCGCCCAACCCCCGCGTAGGCGGGGGAGTAGGTGCGAGCCGTGGCGGGCGCCGCTCCCATTATGAATTCACCGAACGGCGGAAAGAAAAGGCAGCGGAGTGGAGGAAACAAGAGAAAGAAATAAGCTCCTCCGAGACGAACCCCTTTATTCTCATTGTCCGTCATAACTTGGCATGTTCCCGGGCTATATTGAAAGCGAGAATAAAAGGTCGAGGAGGGCGGCGAACGAATAATATTAGGGGAGGAGGCGGTAAAATATTGAGGGTGCGAAAAAGTTGGCGTGGAGGCCCATTGTCGGCAGGCGCCGGTAGGAAACGGACGGGGTAATTACCGAGCGTCATGAGATGGCACACTTAGGCCCCGGTGGCCGCTCGGGCTGCGGCGGCTCTGCGGGTCTCGCACTCGCCAGCACAGCGTTTAGACGTTGAAACTCCGAAGGCCTAAGACGGGGTGATTTCCAACTCCATATGTCACGAGTTTTTCCTGGAGCGTTAATTTCCTTCTTTCCCACATTTTCTTTAGTTAATATTACCTATGTTCCCAGAACTTACAGGGTGTGACAGGAATAAGTAGAGATATTTTTGTTGGTGACTGACAACAGTGCACGGTACTGAAAAACATTACGTCTGCATTTTTTTCATTTTCAGTCTAATATTTATAGCTATTAGGAGTACTATGTTTTCCGTTGGTTAGTACCGTTCACGAGCATATGGCAAGAGCAAGCCATTAATGCTTATGTTCCCCTGGACAGCAGGTCAGGTGTTTAACTGTGGTCACGTGGACGCAATACAGTCCACCGCCATCTTCCGTTTGATTCAGTAACAAATAGTCCGTCCCCGGTAGCTGAGTGGTAGTCGGTGCGGTAACTCAGCGTGTTCGGTCAGAGGCTTAGCTGCCCTCTGTAACAAAAAAGCTGAGTTAATGGATCAACGACGACCTGAAACGGACGTGTAGCGACATCCGCCACGAGCAGTTACAACGAACGAAAACGGGCAAAATGAGATTAAAAAAAATAATGTGGTTAGCGGACGGACTGTCAATCCTAAGGGCCCGGGTTCAATTCCCGGCTGGGTCGGAGATTTTATCCGCTCAGGCGCTGGGTGTTGTGTTGTCCTAATTATCATCATTTCATCCCCATCGACGCGCAAGTCGCCGAAATGGCGACAAATCGAGACTTGCACCAGGCGCACTGTCTCCCCGACGGGAGGCCCTAGTCACACGACCTTTTTTTCCCCTAGGCGCTACAGTCTGGAACCGCGCGACCGCTACGGTCGCAGGTTCGAATTCTGCCTCGGGCATGGATGTGTGTGATGTCCTTAGGTTAGTTAGGTTTAAGTAGTTCTGAGGGGACCGATGACCTCAGCAGTTAAGTCCCATAGTGCTCAGAGCCATTTGAACCATTTGAACAAATAATTGAACTCAGTAACCGTGTGAAAACAGATAGAAGAACTATGAACTCGAACTCCACAATATGTACTAGTTTGATTAGCACACAGCACCAATCACAAAACGAAACCATTCGAAGAGTAATGCAGTCTTTGTTGTCTAAGAAGCGATCAAATACTTTCCGTTCAAATCACAATCAGTATGTCACCCAGGAAACAGAACCGTGAATACTGAGGCAACAATGCCACTGACACACCAGGTTGAAAATACCCATTTGGTAAAATACTGTGTCCCGCTGGCTGAAGACTGCCTCATGCGCATACTAGTCCGGAATCGTCGACCCTTCGAGGATTTTATTACGGGAGGCTCAGAACTATAGAACTGTCACTTGACCTGGCGTAACTTCTACATTACATTTGCCACAGGGGGACGTGCGTTATCATGAAGCAGCAGTGGCCTTTGTATTTTTCCCAGACGTTTCGCCTTAACAGCACGATTATATATCCGAAGCGGAGTCGCGCTGGATTGCATTTACACTGCAGCAACGCCCTCAGACGGAAACCTTTTTATTGTCCCTATATCGTAAATGAAAACATAGTGTAATACGTGACAAGTGGCGCAAATGACGAAGGGGCGTTACTCTAGGTCACAAACCGGAAAGATACACTCGGTGAGATGGTGCCAAGCACAGGCATAGACGTGTAGAACAAGCACGAAGGTAGATGCGGACGGAGGGAGAGTGGAGGCCAATGCACAAAAGTTTCTAGACTAGATAAAAGAGCGATGTAATTAATCGCGTTGAGACAGAATGTTAAAAGTGAAAGTCACTGATGAACATCGAATATAAAAGTGCTCTAACAAGTTTATAATTTTGACGAAGTGCTATGTAGTGAGCACAGGTGCTGCAGTAGGTAATATGGTGTATGATGATAATTTTTCGAAAAATATGACTCGAAATAATGGCTGATATTACTAAAAGAACGAGTGTAGGCCTCTCTTATTTTAGTAAATCATTTATCTGAAAAATTACCGCAAGAAGAGATTGACGCAACACATCTCAGGCCAACAAATGGTTCAAATGGCTCTGACCACTATGGGACTTAACGTCTATGGTCATCAGTCCCCTAGAACTTAGAACAACTTAAACCTAACTAACCTAAGTACATCACACAACACCCAGTCATCACGAGGCGGAGAAAATCCCTGACCCCGCCGGGAATCGCACCCGGGAACCCGGGCGCGGGAAGCGAGAACGCTACCGCACGACCACGAGCTGCGGACTCAGGCCAACAAAAAACTGAATGCTCTCGCATACGCGAAGTAATTTGCAGCAGATGAAGAACACGAGTTAAAAGTGTCCGTGGTTTACATGTCACAGAGTGGTAAATAACATTCCTTGCAGTCACATTCGAACAGTAAATGCCGATCATAAAATGTGAATAGTCATATCAATACCGTCGTGCATGAACAGTAATATTCAATATATAGGTAACAGTAGCCACGTTATACTTATCAAGACAGGTCATTGTAAGATACATGGCTTATGATACCAAAAGTAGAGTGATAACGAAATATATCTGTAAATGACTTTCAATGCGTGACATTATTACTGTAACATAACTTCCGTCGAGTTTATACATGGCTGAGCCTGTCACGTACAAATAATCGTTTTCTTATGCTGTGGAAAATCGGAGGACTGGATAGTTGAAGGACAGTGAGTAGAACGAAAGTGATGGCTTGAGTTTTTCTAGACAGCGAATCTAAGAAAATTAAGATTTGAACGAGCGAAGAACAACAGTGAAAAAAGTGTATGCTTCCAAGTAATTAAAGTTATTGAGATTCATCAAGGGAACAGAGGAGCCGATACGTGAACTATAGATGAGAGATTAACGTGAATCTTTACTGAATAACTGTAAGATAAATATTGATTACTAAGCCACATTATTGTGAAGGCACAGCAGTTCTAATTGCCTTATGTTTCCTGTTTAAGAAAGGACTCACTCTACTCTGTGTAAAAAAACTACGCATACAGGACGTCTCAAAAAATTCGCTGTAACTTCAAAGCGTTACAGGACCCAAACCATAGCACCATGTTTGGCTGATGTGAGAAACAAACTCATAATGTTTCGTTTGTGTGTGTCCCATGTTATCGAGAGTGAAGCGTAATGACAACGGTTCAAAAAAAAAATATGTGTATGGAATGAACTGTTCAGGCCAAATCGGACATACAGATTCAAAGGAACTTCCAAACGCGCTATAGAAAACACTCATCCTTGCGGACGTTGATACACAGGTTTTACTGGAGCTTTATGCAGACGGGAAGCGTTGATGCGGAGTATCGTACCGGACAACCTGGAACAAGCGAAGCGGGTATAGAACGGATACGGATGGCTTTCCGACTTTCACCGCAGAAGTCCGTTCGGAGGGCGTCGCAGGAGCTGCAGGGTCCTAGGAAGACCCCACGCCGTGTCCTTCGGAAACGTTTGCTGACGTTTCCGTATAGATTGCAGCTTTTGTACGCGTTGAAACCAGACAATAAGTCACAACGCATGCAGTTCTCTGAGGTTGATCTTCATCTTGTAGAGGAGGATGGAGATTTTCTAAGCGACCTAGCATTTAATGACGAAGCAACATTCCACTTGTGTGTTAAAGTAATCAAAGCTCGCAGCTGAGACACAACCAATCTGCTTACTGTGACCAAAGACATACGTGACAGTTCGAAAGTGAATTTATGGTATTGTTTGATGGTTGGTCGCATTGTGGGACCACTTTTTTTTTTCGGAAACATCAGTTAATTCAAGCAGTTATCTTAATATACTGGAGCTTACTAGTTGTGTCCCTGTCCTTGAAAAAACGATTACATTATTATTGTTTATGTTATGTTGCGCATACCTGAAAGTTTCTACTGACGATTACAGGATCGTGATGGCTTATTCCACTCTAATCGAGGTAGCTGACACCCATCTCATTTAAGGAGAGGCACGTTGCAATAGTGGAAGAGCGAGGAGCCCGTATTCAGAATGATTTCAAGTGAGGAGAATACGAAATCATACCACATCTCCGACTTGATGGCTGTCTTCGTGAAACGGGGTCCCTTAGACGAGACCAACGGGAAACTGGTAGATCTCACCGTGTGCAAACTGTCCAGTTTGGGGAACCTGTGTTACAGCGAACTGAAGATAGCGCAGCACCAACACATACCCCACAGCCAAGAAACAAAATACCTCTAACGCCAAAGTGTAGAAAGTCTTGCACGAGATGTGCAAGCACTCCATCAAGTATCACCGAGCGAGGTGGCGCAGTGGTTAGCACACTGGACTCGCATTCGGGAGGACGACGTCCAGTTCTGCGTACGGCCATCCTGATTTATGTTTTCCCTGATTTCCCTAAATCGCTTCAGGCAAATGCCGGGATGGTTGCTGTGAAAGGGCATGGTCGACTTCCTTCCCCATCCTTCCCTAATCCAGTGAGACCGATGACCTTGCAGTTTGGTCTCCTCCCCCCAAATCAACCTAACCCTCCATCAAGTATCAGACGGTACAAGTTCCTTCTGCCAGTGATTTCGCCAATGTGCAGAATTTTGCTATTGGCAGATTGTAAACATGCCTGACCTACAAACGTTTTTTTTTTTTTTGCTTACTGATGATGCTGTCTTCGCCAAGGAGGATATGAAAGAGACACAAAGGCCATGTCTAAGAATTGGAAAATCCTAAAGCAGCTCTTGTGATCCATCATCAACAGAGATTTGCCATAAATTTGAGAGCTGGTATAGTTGACTAACCATCTGACAGCGCCATATCTTATTCCTGAGATACTCAGTGGAAGGGATTACCAAGTCTTTCTCCTTTTGAGGATGCCCCACTAGCGGCGTTCAACGACTCTAGCTCCAGCATGAGGAGGCCCTGCCACACTCTTCCGTTGACGGCGAACAATATTTAGTCAATGTTTTCGCCAATTGTTAGAATCGAAGGTGTTGCCCAGAACAATAGCCAGCACGTCGTCTCGAACTCAGTCCTATGGGTTTCTTTTTCTACGGCGGAGGATAAGTGTTAGGTGTATGAGACAACGATAAAGACACTAGAAGAGGTATTTACCCATTTGGCTGAAACTGCAGCCATTGTTTGTGAAATACTTGGTTCTTTTGTATGTGTTGCACAGTCATTAGCATGCAGATGCCAGTTGTGCATTAACGTATATCGACGACATTTTCAGCAACCTATCAAAAACGATATTCATCAAGCATATTGGTATTTATCCTAAACAACTGAAGGAAACCGTGTAAAATGCAAATCTAGTTTTGAGCGCCCGCTAGTACCAAGAGGTAGTCAAGTGTGCTGTTCACAGCCCACCTCAATCTCGTGCGGCAGTTTTATTTTATACTAGCTGCATACGCGCCGTTGCCCTGGTACATATTTATTCCAGTCTTCTATTAGCCCAACTGCTCCTTCCACCTCTAAATGTCCATTTCTACCTCCCATCTCTATAAATATCTCCTCCTCCCCCTCTCTCTATTCATCTGCTCCTCCTCCTCTGTCCATCTCCTCCCTCCCCCTCTGTTCATGTCCTTCTCCCCTTGTAAGTCAATCGCCTCCTCCCCCTGTCTATTTCTTCCTCCACTCTCTCTGTCCATCTCCTCCTCCATCTCTCTTTGTCCATCTCCTCCTCCCATACCTCTGTCCATTTACTCTTCAACCTCTCTGTGTCCATCCCCTCCTCCCCTCTCTCTGTCCATCTTCTCCTCTCTGCTGTCGCTGTCTATCTCTTCCTCCTCCTCCTCTATTCAGCTCCTACTCTTTCATTTCTTTGCCCATCTCAACCTTCCCCATTCTCTGTCCATCTCCTTCTCTTCCTTCTCCCTGTATATTTCCTCCTCTTGCCTCTCTGCCCATCTCCTCTTCCCCTCTCTCTCATTACAACTGTTCCTCTGCCTGTCTCTCTGTCCAACTCCTCATAGTTCATTTCTCTGTCCATCTGTTGCTTCACCTCTGTTCATCTGCTCCTTTCGCCTCTGTCCATCTCCTCACCTCTAAGTCAATCTCCTCCATACCTCTCTCTCTAACCATCTTCTCCTTCCTCCTCTCTCTGTCCATGTCCTCCTCCCCCCTTTCTGTCCATCTTCTCCTCCCCCTTCCTCAGTCCATCTCCTCCTTCTCCCTCGCTCTGTCCATCTTATCTTTCCCCATCTCTCTGTCCATTTCTTCCCCCTCCTCTCTTTGTCGATTTACTTTTCCTCCTCTCTGTTTCTCTGTCTCCTTCTCCCCCCCCCACCCCTTCTCTCCCGTGTTGTCACAACTCGGGAGATTGCAGGGTCTTACCCCCACAATATTTCTTTCCAGATAGTAAGTAGTGTATATACCAAAGCTGGCTGAAGTCGATCCAGGTGTTTAGGAGGAGCTTTTTATCAGTGGCTTTGCCTGCATACGCACGTCACATATATTTTACGTATATTTTGCCTTGGCCACCCACTTCAGACATCGTAGCGTCTACTACATTGGCAACCAACTTCATGTCCAACCAACATGGGATGCCTAAACAGGGCATGTGTTCGCCAGGAAAACCTATGTCTTCTGCGTTGTCAACACAAATATTTACCGGCGGCCACAACACAACACAATACCAGGTCTCCGCCAACGGCCGCCAGGGATTGCTAACCGTTCACGGAGCCTGCAGAAGGGCTTCACCAGAGATGGAAGCTAGCCCAGGAATTACTTTGCTACGCCAGGCATGTGATCACAAATAGTTCCGGCAGATAAATACGCCAAACGGGCTTTATAAGGCGGCGCACTGCCTGCAAAGGGCAGTTCGACGCACTAGTTGGAAGTATACACAGCTGCCAACTCGACAGCCACAGCTAGACGCTTCCTCTGGCTGGCCGATATCTTACAGATGAACTTGGTATAGTCGACGAACATCTTGACATTGTAGAATTGTTTGATTGAGATCTCTCCCCGTGAACGTCGGGTCTTTTCTATTATTATTTGTTATTGTATATTTGTGACGATCCACAGTTGGGATCGAGTCTGTTGTTCTTTTAGAAGATTGGATTATTGTCTCGTTTTGGTGAGCCCAATAAATTGTTTTCGGACATGTTTTCCGCATTTCTATTCTGCTTGCGCAGATACTTCAGTGGCGAGTTGGTTTACGAGTTTCTAGTATTTGGTTGGTTGTTGTCTGCTATGGGAGACGGTATTCCAGGTATTGACGAACCCACAGCGCGAGTCATAGCGCTGTTGGAAAGTTTTTAATGAACGAACGAGCTCTTTATTCAGCGTTTGGAGGCGATGTCCATCCCCCTCAATCGGGGTACCGCTGCAGGGGTCCCACCCAGCTTCCCCACTTCTGGAGCCCCGTGCCACGCCCCCTGCGTTTCCCAAGTTCTACAAATCCGTTGAGCCTTAGGGCAACGACGTGGCTCGTCTGGAGCAAACACATTATTGCTCATGACGTCACTAATGAAATTCAGCATCGCTCATTTTTTCTCGCCTATGTAGACCCGGAAGTTTATCGTCTTCTGCAACAGTTGCATCCCAATACAAAAAGTCTCTCCTACGAGACGCTGAATTTGGATTATTTTCAGTCTCAGGTCCACACGGCGGTGGTACGTGAAAAGTTCTGCTGTTGTCAGAAGCTTCCCACGTAGTCATACAGGGAATGAATTGCTAGGCTGCAAGGTCTGTCGCATGACTGTCGTTTTTTCTGTGGCAAACCCCATTGCAAGCAGTTTTATGGTTCAGCCCTCATTCGAGGTATGATTGTTGTCCATGTCCTGGATGATACCCTGTAAGTAGGCTGTTTAGGTTTTTATGTTGGTAACGCCACGTAGCGCTCTATATGAAAATCACTGACTGTGCTGTGTGAAGGCTATGGTTGGTTTGCATTGCTGGAGTAATATTCGCCATTGTAGTGTTGGGCAGTTGGCTGTTAATAGCGCATAGTGTTGCGCAGTTGGAGGTGAGCCGCCAGCAGTGGTGGATGTGGGGAGAGAAATGGCGGAGTTTTGAGAGTGGATGATCTGGACGTGTGTCCATCAGAGACAGTAAATTTGTAAGACTGGATGTCATGAACTGCTATATATATTATAACTTTTGAACACTATTAAGGTAAATACATTGTTTGTTCTCTATCAAAATCTTTCATTTGCTAACTATGCCTATCAGTAGTTAGTGCCTTCAGTAGTTTGAATCTTTTATTTAGCTGGTAGTAGTGGCGCTCGCTGTATTGCAGTAGTTCGAGTAATGAAGATTTTTGTGAGGTAAGTGATTTGTGAAAGGTATAGGTTAATGTTAGTCAGGGCAATTCTTTTGTAGGGATTATTGAAAGTCAGATTGCGTTGCGCTAAAAATATTGTGTGGCAGTTTAGAGTTGATCAGAATAGGTAAAAAATGGTTCAAATGGCTCTGAGCACTATGGGACTCAACTGCTGAGGTCATTAGTCCCCTAGAACGTAGAACTACTTAAACCTAACTAACCTAAGGACATCACAAACATCCATGCCCGAGGCAGGATTCGAACCTGCGACCGTAGCGGTCTTGCGGTTCCAGACTGCAGCGCCTTTAACCGCACGGCCACTTCGGCCGGCTCAGAATAGGTAAAGAGAGTAATGTCTGAGTACGTTCAGTTCTGCTCATCTGTTAAAAAATCAAATAATGTAAGAGGATTATCAGCACAGTAATTCATTAAGTTTTAGAAGGGGACGTTTCAACCCTACAGACTGATCTTCTGACGCTAAAAGATCCCTCTTTAGACAGCTGTTTATCCATTATCTACGCTCATGAGCAGTCCT
Source organism: Schistocerca serialis cubense (assembly GCF_023864345.2). NCBI lineage: Eukaryota > Metazoa > Arthropoda > Insecta > Orthoptera > Acrididae > Schistocerca > Schistocerca serialis. Next base: position 472,936,579 of record NC_064643.1, read on the forward strand.
TTCGCTCTACTTCCACGCTGCAGTTCCTGGCGCAGGTCTTCGCCGTCCGCCTCCCCCCCCCCCCCCCTTCAAGGCCGCTTCACATCACCGCAGCCGCCGTAGCAGCACCGGGGAGCCCCCTCACGAGGCCGCATCTGCCCTCCAGGACCAGGGCACCGGTCCCCATCTGCGCCAATGGCAGCCACAGCGGCAGCAGCAGCAGCAGAGACAACGGTTGCCCTCCTGTGGTCAATGCTTTGTCACACATCAGAGGCAAGATTGCTGCTTCCGGAGGGTGACCTGTACAGCCTGCGGAAATTAGGGTCACAAAAGCGAGGTCTGTCGGTCGTCATCCTTGATGGCCGTGGACCACACTGCTTTGGTTGCCTCTGACTCCTTGGGGGATGAGATGGACCCGCTGCCGCCAATTTTCTTCGTGCAGTCAGTTTTTCCACACACGACAGCAGTGATCACTTTGACTCTCCCTTTTCGAGTGGACCTCGAGTGGACCCGTGGTCCTCCATCACCATTATTGATAGGCATTCCCACCATCAGTTGCATTCACCACCGATTCGTTAGTTCCATACTTCCCTGAAGGGCTACAGTGGCGATGTCATCTGACTACATGGGTGGTTCTTGGCTCAGATCCAGTACCTGACTCACAGACCGGGTTTCGGTCCTCGCCGCCCCCAAGGCCACCAACGTATTGCGAATGGATCTTTTTCCCTTACTGGGCCTCGAGACACGACTCGGACCCGGCATTCCAGTCATTGTCAGCAGACAGTCACTTGCGGTAGATTCTGGATGACTTCCCAGACTTGTTCTCTGCCACATCTCTGGAGAATTCGGTCCTGTTAGACCTCCTTGACAAGCTACAGCAGGTGGTTCGTCGCCTAGAGGCTGAGGGTATCCTGACCCTGGTTCCCCATAGTCATTGAGCTATACCCATCATGGTCCTTGAGAAGCCAAATGTATCTCTTCATGTTTGTGGGGATTTTAAGGCCAGTGTCAACACTTAGCATGTTATTGACTCCTATCCCATACCCAAGGTTGATGACATCCTGTCCAGGTTGGCTGGTGGCAAGGTGTTTGCCAAAATTGATCTCCAGTTGCCTTTGGATAAGTCATTGAAAGCGATCTTGTTAGTCAATATCCCTTTTGGGCTATTCCATTACAAGTGACTCATGTTCAGAGCCGCAAGTGCTCCAACCATCTTCCAGCACTATTTGGAAACATTGGCAAGAGACATTCTGGGGATGGCTAACTACCTTGATGACATCTTAGTTGCTGGTGTCTCCACCACAGACTTGGCCTGTAACCTCTGGCGCCTCTTACATGTTCTTTGGGGTGCCAGCTTAAGTTGCAACAAGCCGAAGTGTCCTTTTTTGTTCCTCAGATGACCTATCTTGGCCATGTTTTGAACGCTAATGGCATTTGACCGACTCCTTAGTGTGTTGGGGCTATTCATTAGCTGCCGCCCCCAAATGACATCTGCCAGCTGAAGTCAGTCCTGGGTCAACTCAATTACCACCGCCATTTTATCCCACTTGCTAAAGCAGTGGTGGAACACCTTCACTGCCTCCTCTGTAAGAATGTTCCATGGGATGAGTCGCCAGTTTGTGATAGGGTGTTCTGCTGTCTGAAGTCTTCTCTCCTCATGCTGGCTTACCTTGTCCCTTATGACCTCACCAAGCCTCTCACCTTGTCTACCGATGCTTCAGACTACAGTGTGGGGACTGTCTTGTCTCACAACATTGACGGATTCGAGTGCCCGGTGGCCTTTATCTCCAAAATGTCATTCCTGGCTCAGCATAACTACAGTCAACTTGAGAAGTAAGACTTGACCATCATTTTTGGGTTTAAGAAATTCCACAATTTCATCTTCAGCTGTCGCTTCACCTTACACACCGATCACAAGTCTCTGGTCTTATCGTTCATTGCCCCGTCCACCATCCTCATGAGGACTGCTTGCCACCCCATGTGCAGGGCCTTGTTCCTCATGAGATATTCCTACGACATCCATTTTCAGGCCACAGCTCTCCAATGCAGACCTTCTCTCTCATCTCACAGTGGGTGCCAACCCTGAGTTCGATGCTAACCCGGTTGCCTGTTTCCACCTGGACAATGCCACTGCCGAGGCAGTAGCTGATTTACCAATGGATTCTAAGCTAGTCACATATCGCATGGCAGAGTACCTGACCCTCCAGGTGCTGATGCACCGCATTCAACATGGGCGGCTGTCAGACTGTAATCAGCTGCCACAGCCGGAGATCTGGGCCTACTGACACTGCTGCCAGGAACTATCTGTCAGAGATGGGGTCTTCCTTATATTGGATGATAAAGATCGTTGGTGGGTTGTGCTTCCACCCTCCATCCACTAGTCGGCCTTGAAGCTCCTGCACACTGGTAATTGGGGGATTGTCCTGATGAAACAGCTTGCCCACCTGAATGTCTACTGGAGGGTGAGGGACGCTGCCACCACCTGCATGGTGGCCTCATGTCCCTCTTGTCAATGGCACCTGTCAGCATCCCTTTGACGCCTGTTCCCATAGCCTCCTGCTCCTTGGCCCTGTTTGCACTTGGATTTTGCAGGCCCATTCCTCGGCTCCTCTTGGCTTGTACTTGTGGACACAGGCACTGGTTCTCCTTCTCCTGCATGTCCTCCATGACATCCACCCATACCATCCAACCCTTTTCCTGAATCTTTGTTACTGAGGGCCTTTTAGAGATGTTAGTGACCAACAACAGCCCTCAATTTACATCTGCTGAATTTATCTCCTTCTGCACCTCCCTGGGGATCCAGTTGATTCATACCACTCCCTTTAATCCTGCATCTAACGGATTAACCGAACGATTTCTCTGTACATTCAGAACTCAGATATCGATACTGTATCCCCAACATTCCCTGGACAATGACCCTATGATCTTTCTTACCGCCTACCAGACCACTGTTCAGGACATGTCATCCTCAGCTGAAAAACTTCACAGCCAGCCTTATCAGTCCCCCTTGTATCAACAGTTTCCCTGCCGAGCTCCTCTGCGTTCGGCATGGCCTCATTTTTCTCTGCAGGATCCGGTCTAGGCGATGGTGTTCAAGTAGAATTGTCCCCAGTGTGTCCCCACCAGGGTCTCATAGCTCACTGGCTTCCCTATGGTGGCAGTCACCTTCGATGACAGCACAGTGTGCTGGAAGCACATCAACTAGCTTCTTCCCCAGTGTGGTCTGTAGCTGGCTCCCTGCTGTCTCCAGAGCTGTCGGTCCTCTGGAGTGACGGTGTTCCTCTCCCCAACCTACCGCCGCCTCCATCAGCACCTCTGGTCGCATCCCAGGCAGTCCCTCTGGCAGAGGTCCTTATGCCCATGGAGCTCGATCCTTTGCCTGTGACCATCCCCACTTCCCTGTCGTCGATGGCCCTGTGACCCGACGTTACGATGAGCCTTCTGCTCATCCTTCTGAGGGGTGGGGCGGGTGGGTGGGGGAGTTCTGATCTGGCCACCCACTTCATACATCATAGCGCCTACTGCAATGACATGCCACTTCCTGTCCAGCCGACACAGGATGCCTGCTCACAGAGTATATATTCATCAGGAAAACCTATGTTGTCTGTGTTGTCAACACAAATATTTACCAGCAGCCACAACACAACACAACACCACATCTCCACCAACTGCCACCAGGGACCGATACCCGTTCGTGGAGCCTGCAGAACAGCTTCACCAGAGGTTGCAGCTATCCTAGGAAGTACTTTGATACGCCAGGCTTGTGATCACAAATAGTTCTGGCAGATAAATCCGTCAAACGGGCTTTGTAAAGCGGCGCAAGAACAACAAAGGGCAGTTCAACGTACCGCTTGGAAGTATACCAAGCTGCCACTCTTGCAGCCACAGCCAAACACCTCTTCTAGCTGGCCGATCTCTTACAGATGGACTTGGTACAGTCGACGAACATCTTGACATTGTAGAATTGTTCGGTTGAGATCTCTCCCCGTGATGAGTCGGGTCTTTTATATCATTATTTGTTATTGTACGAGATTCGTGACGATCCGTTGTTGGAATCGAGTCTGTTGTTCTTTTGGATTATTGTTTCGTTTTGGTGAGTCCAATAAATTGTTTTCAGACTTATGATTTCCACATATTTCTCACATATTCGTATAAGTAGTTCATTTGTAACTCTAGCGAATTTGGCCCTGTAGTTTCGGTTTGATGTAGCTCAGTGTCACATCTCCTGAAACATCTGCCATACAGAAAAAAGACATTTGGCACAACAGCCTGCTGCAAGTCTTCCAGTCAAACGCTACATTTTTTATGCAGCATTTTTTCTAGTTTTTGGAATCATCTCACAGTCAAGGAATCCGCCCTGGACGCCCTCTTGCTCTGATCCTGGATCAAAAACAGCTTCCGTAACCTTAATCATATATGAATATTTGCCATCAGTGTGGGGCGTTGCGTTCACCATGGGACTTTGACGTATCTTACACCCTGAGAATCAGATTCCTGACAATGTCCAACGTCCAACCCTTCAAGCAATGGTGAGGGAGCTAACTTTGGATGGTACATGGACAATCATGCAAGTTGAACGACGCAGATATACGTACTTCACCAGCCACTTGGCTATCAGGTCAGACAGTATTTGCATTCCCTGAGATCTTCGGGCAGCGACTGTCAGTGCCAAGCTGTGGCCCATCGCTTTCACCACCCAGCAGGCCTTCACCTGCGTCGTGACAACGCCATGACAACAAATGAGCTATAGTAAATTGCCATGATTCTTGATGCCTACATTCTCTGGGAGGAGGTTTGCCATCTAGTGGTCATTTATACCTATGATTCCGTGATATGGTGTTGGATGCATTGCACCAAACCAACTATTCGTGAGACGTTCATGGCGTATGGATGAGACAGGGCGCTTTGCCAACATATGACCTCTCAGGTTTACTACACAGTTCAAATGGCTCTGAGAACTATGGGCCTTAACATCTGAGGTCATCAGTCCCCTAGAACTTAGAACTACTTAAACCTAACTAACCTAGGGACATCACACACATCCATGCCCGGGGCAGGATTCGAACCTGCGACCGTAGCGGTTCCAAACTGACGCGCCTAGAACCACTCGGCCACACTGGCCGGCTACTATACAGTCTTGAGGAAACTAGTGTCGCAGCCACCTTTGCCGGGTTGCCCAACGGCCATCCACAAGGCACGTGCGTAGCTCCTGCAGATCACGGCAGCCAGATCGGAAGCCAAGTGGGTTTGAGCGAGACTGCAAGATTCCGTCCCAGACGAATGTGCTTATCTCTATCACATCATCAAAGAATGGAGACTTCGTAAGAGGTGACTCATCACGGCATTTAGCGTAGCAGATGGACAACATGCGCAGACACACACCGCCATGTCCCACGATCCCTGTCTGGCTGGTCAGTACCCTGACAGTGATGTTAAGGATGTCCTGCACGACCTGCCATCTTTGGATAGTGCACGAGCAGACAATACATTCTTTGAGGTTATCACATTGTGCTATGACTCCTCGATCCAGAACTGCACATTACACCGAATGTTTGGAGAGCATGGTAAACGCTTTGCCAAAACCAAATGGAGACTGCAGACCGCAAGACATCCGGGCGTTGACGTTAGTCAGTTTGAATTATAGGCTGTTCGCACGCACACTTCATGCTCGCCTCCTCGCTACTGTCAGGGATGCCTTTCACATTGACCGAACATGTCTGGGAATTGGTGGTAAAACGAACACGGCATTATGTTCCTGTAGAAAGACGGTGGCGCTAATGTCGGCGGGTCGTTGAGAAGGCAATCCCATTGCAGTTGACCTAGACCACGCCTTCGACCGTCTTGAGTACAGTTTCTTGCAGGCTGTCTTAAACAAGATGGTTCTGTCCCCAGTATCTGCTGGTGTGGTTCTCCGCTTCATCCGCCGTACCCCCTCGAATGTCCTGGTCGATGGGTGCCGCTCATTATCATTCACTATGAGCGCTCGGTGTGACAAGGCTGCCCTCTGTTAGACTTTCTCTTCGCTGTCGCTCTATAATCTGTACTTCATGGTCTACGTGAGCGTTTGGAGGAAATTCGCCTCTGCAATGTGCACATTAAATTTTGTGCCTATGCGGAGGATGTAGTTTTCTTGAAGAGATCAACAGAAGATGTATGCAGGACGATCGCGTGGCTTCAGCGCTATGGCGAAGTGGCCGGGACCGTTTGAACCCGCGGAAGTTGCACTACATGGACGTGGGCAGTGGCCTTACTATGAATACACCGGTGTCCGTTAACAAGGTCCCGGCAGTGGAATGTTTGGGAGTGATCTTCCATTGGAACGTGCAATCTACAGCCGCAGCTATATATCGCAGACTATTTAATATGATTCGCACGGAATATCATCTTCATACCTTTCGAATGCCTGAAATGAATATGCGAGACATTTTGTGAACATATACTTTGCCCTGAAACTTAATCGTTACTCATACGTTCTCCCACTGCCCGTTACAATGGCTGCGAAGTTCTAGGTGGCCTTTAATCATTTCGGCAGAGGTGGTACGGTTGTTCAGGACCCATTTTGAGATACTGACGTTGCCCACATATGTGGGTGGTTCTGAAATGATGAACAACGAAATAAGGGCGTGCTCTCTATTTCTGGGAATAATGCATCACCTAAGTGCTTCGGTCATGGACACCTTCAATGGTACACTGACTTAGGAGGTGGCGCCTTAGTCCCTCTGGCCGGCGTTGCCTGCTGGATATACCGTGTCGCCACTACGTCACATTCACACACATCTGGTCGACGTGAGCTATATGTTGGATGTCCTACTGACCATCTGGGCACTTAGAACCTAGGACGTCTACCGCTACTTTCAAAGGACACTGGCTACTAATGTGATTTCACCCCGACATCTGGCGGTTGGCTGGAAGCAGGTGTGCCGGCCGCGGTGGTCTAGCGGTTCTAGGCGCTCAGTCAGGAGCCGCGCGACTGCTACGGTCGCAGGTTCGAATCCTGCCTCGGGCATGGATGTGTGTGATGTCCTTAGGTTAGTTAGGTTTAAGAAGTTCTAAGTTCTAGGGGACTTATGACCACAGATGTTGAGTCCCGTAGTGCTCAGAGCCATTTATTTTATTTTATTTTTATTTTTTTTTTTTTTTGCTGGAAGCAGGTGTACATAACGTACACTCGCCTTTTCTTCCCGCGACGATGAGAGTGCTGTGGTATGTGATGATGACTGAAAAATTCTCCGGCCGACAACGTTTATACACCATACATCTTGCCGAGGACCCTCTCTGCCCCAGATGTACCACTGTCGACACTGACATACATCGTTTCGTTTGTGATACAGCTGCCAATTGTTTTCTACTCACACATAAATTAGAATAAATTAGAAAATAAATTAGAATTCTATGGTGTCACGGGCAGTGCTGCAAATGGTTCAAGTCATACCTCGCTAACAGGAAACAAAGAGTGTCAGTGCAAGGGACTAGTGAATTAAGTCATCATCAGAGTGGGAAGAAATTACATGTGGTGTCCCACAAGGATCCATCTTAGGGCCATTGCTTTTTCTTGTGTATATTATTGATCTCTCATCAGTTACACTGCCAGAAGCAGAGTTCGTTTTGTATGCTGATGACACAAGTATTGCAATAAATAGTATGTCGAGTGTAGTTCTAGAAAGATCTGCTAATGATATTTTCATGAATAATAATAAATGGTTTAAAGCCAACTCACTGACATTAAACTTTGAAAAGACTCACTATATGCAATTGAGAACCTGTAAGAGGTTTACACCCAGCATATGCATAAAGTATGAAGAAGAGCAGATAGAAGATGTTGAAGTCTTAAATTCCTGGGATTACAACTTGATAATAAATTCAGTTGGGAGGAGCACACCACAGAACTGCAGAAACGCCTTAACAAATCTGTATTTGCAATTCGAGTGTTAGCAGACACAGGCGACATAAAAATGAAAAAGCTTGCATACTTTGCCTACTTTCATTCCATAATGTCATATAGTATATATTTTGGGGTAACTCTTCAAGTCAAACAAAAGTTTTCAGAGTCCAAAAGAGTGTAATACGTATTATTTGTGGAGTATATTCAAGGACGTCCAGTAGAAACCTCTTCAAAGAACTGGCTATACTAACTACTGCCTCTCAATATATTTACTCCTCAATGAAATTTGTCATAAATAATATATCTCTTTTTCGAACAAACAGCTCAGTTCACACATATAATACCAGGAACAAAAATGATCTGCACAAGGAGTTTAAAGCACTTACTTTGGTACAAAAAGGAGTCCACTACTCAGGAACACTCATCTTCAATAATTTGCCAGCAAACATAAAAATTTTTGTTACAAATAAATATCAGTTTAAAAGGAGCCTGAAAGACTTACTAGTGGCCAACTCCTTCTACTCCATTGACGAATTTTTTAATAGAAACACATGATGTATTGTATATACTCATACTATTAGTATTATTATTTCAGCTTAAAAAAATTGACATGTTCCACATCCACGAGGATCTCCTCAGCACGGATCCATGGAACGAAAAACTGATCTAATCTAATCTATCTAATCTACATCGCATGTCGGCAGAGTCCGTAGAGCCCATCGAACTGATCCATCCTGACATCGCTTACTAGCCTACTAGGCGACATAACACGAAGTGTGGGTTTAAGGTATGGTGCTGTCATACTTTTTTAGTGAGGGCATTGCAGAGATGTTAGATTTTTGGCACTATTCAGCGAGAAACTACATGGTTTTAAGGCGCAAGGCATCGTATGGTTCGCTCTTTGCGAATAACTTGGTGTCGTTTACTCACCCTCCAGAGCATTGGAGTGTACAATGTGTGAAAAGAGATTGACAGTGTAGCACAGGATGAGCTGAGGAGAGATGTCAATGGCAATTACAGGGTGTTTAACCCCGAAAGAACGAGAAAACGGCCTGGAAACTCCGCCGTCTGGCTGCTGTCAAAATCCTCGAAAGAAGAAAAATATAATAAATAAGTAAAATAAAAGACCTTTGAAATAGATGTAGAGGGGAAAAAGTAAAAAAGACGTAAGAAGGAAAATAAAAGGTTGGTAGAGCACTTTCGCACGAAAGGTACTGGTCCCGAATTCGAATGTCGGTCCAGCACATGGTTTAATCCGTCAGGAAGTTTTGCGTCAGTGCACTCTCCGTTGCAGAATGAAAATTTCATTCTGGAAGCATCCCCGAGGCTCTGGCTAAGCCATGTCTCCTTCTTGCCAAGAGTGCTAGTTCTGCATGGATCTCAGCAGAACTGTGGAGTCTGGAATGTAGGAGACGAGGTACTGGTGGAAATAAAGCAGTGAGGAAGGATCGTGAGTTGTACTTGGGTAGCTCAGTTGGTAGAGCACTATCCCATGAAAGGCAAAGGTGCCGTGTTTGGGTCTCGGCAGACAGTACCGATTTGCCACGAAGTTTCATGCATGAACGTATTGTGCGTTAGTTGCAGGAGATCGAGAGTCCATGTAAGAGCAAAGCTCGTAACTGGGGCAGTAGAAGTTGGCAGCTGTGGGAAATCGTGCGCCAGAGATTACTTGTGAAATCGAGCCCTAACCATCACCCAATAGCAGCTACGCGCGATGGAGCAGCGCTGCCCTCAGGAAGCCCAGCCCCTATAGCCATTTCGTTCGATTTGTGGACGTTAAGGCAGCAACCTGAAGCTTCGCCGTAGGTGGTAACCCATGCGAACAACTCTCTAACTTCTCCACCGCTACGATGACGAGACTGTCCACATAAGTAGTGCAGCAAAACAGATGGCCACCGAGAGACGTCTCAGACTGGAGTTGACCGAGGCTGCAGAGCAACGGTTCCACTATGGAAACATACAATGGTGTAGATAGCGAGCAGCCTTGACACTCCAAAACGACAGATCAAGGATGGTTCGAGCAATACGGCCATTGTATAGTACACGGGATGTCGCTCCACGAACGAGGCGTATTACGACGTAAATGGTACTACCAGGGTATCCCATATTGCGAAGCACCCCTTCCAGGTAGTCGTGATTGACCAGATGGGAAGCTTGGCTGAAGTTAAGAGCGACCAAAAGCCAAGGCACACTACGAACATGAGCAAGAGCGATTACATCTCGGTGTGGATATTATTGGCACCGCGCAAAGAGGTTTGATCGTGGAAAACCACATACCGGACCGTCCGTTTAAGCTCTGCAGGCATCAGCAGAGTAAAGACCCTCGTGTTGCGGCTGAACAATGCCAAGGGGCGATAATCACATATCCGTGATGTACCTTGAGGCTTGTTGATGGGAATGAGGAGACCGTTGAGGAAACCGTCGGGGATTTGCCAGCGCCAATATGGGACGAAATGTCCTATAAATGTCTCGAGGGAGGCCGTCAGGGCCGGGGGCTCGTTCGTAGAATCCGCCTTGATAGCGTCAGTGACAGTTTCCTCCATGAAATTGGCCAGCACATCCATCGTTGCACTCCCATGAATCGAGCCAAACGAGTGTCGGATGACCGCCGCAATGTTGGAGGGCTGGTGACGTTGTGCAGAGCACAATGTAACATAATGTGCATGTAGGACAGACGGTTTATCGTGCTGGGTATCTAAATGCCATCCGTCATCATTTGTCAGGGAATTAATCAAAATCCTCCGGCGGTGGTGCCATTCACCTATCACGTGGTACGTAGACGGATGCTCTTACGTTAACCAGTCGTGTGCATGTCCTCACCATAGTTCCTTCCATGTGGCAGTGAGTGAAGAGAGTGAACTTTGCCTTGGCATGATTCGCCATCGCCTGATGCTCTGGCGAATACAGCATCACATTCCATGGTGAAGGAGAAATGCTGGGTTTGTCGTTTCCATACAGCAACCTCCCTGCCGTAGCCAATCAAGGGCCCACCATGACAGGGCAGACTGGCACGCATTGCGGGGGTCGACGGAGGGCTGCCCACGTGGTGTCGCTGAGCAGCTAGCAGTCGAGCAAAGTAAGATGAATTGTGTTCAGTTTCCATGGCGCCCCGCCGTAGAAGAGACTGGTCAGACAACGCAACGGGCGATACTTCAGCAGCCTGCGTCCCACCAATAATATCGTGCGATATATGAACACGGCCGAGGAAGAATGACTAAATCCCGGACGATCGCCAAGAACATGCTCCCAAGAGTCCAGACGGTTGAGGCTAACGATTGTCCATATTGCTATTACCTTAGCAGCTGGGACAGCAAGAATGATGCCAAGAAAATTCGCAGCAAACATAAGCGCCTGCAACATCCCACCAGTCGCCAATGTCCATGCACTGCACTGACAGATGCATTCTGGACAGCACTTTGACATGAAGATTTGAAGTCCTTCTGTATAGCCTTCGAGGCGGTGTCATCAAGGTAATGACAAGCATGAAAACTTCCGAACATAAATATCTTCACCTGTGTTAAGTAAAAACTGCAAAATATGGAAACTTTGAAGACATTGCGTAGAGCTAATGTATCCTGTCTGCTGTCCGAAACAAGCAAGTGGCAGAAATCTGCAAGCGCAAAGAAAGGAGCCGGAACTGAAGGGGCAATTGAGGTAACATAATAGTTAAGATACTGGCCTCGGTTCAGACAGTTATCAAAGGTACAGTTCAGCGTAGGGTTACGAGGTGGAAAGTACTGGTCTTTTCACTGATTTTCGCGATGTGGTATTAGTTCGTTCAGTTTATGATTTTCGTGATGTAGGATGTCATTTTGTCCGTTTATATTTTCCGGAATGAAGTTATTACGTGATTTATAAATGTTTGTGGCTCTGTCCCATCAAAGTCTGCGTTTTTCGTATTGTGTTCAAAAATAAATGTTGATAGAATAATTTTTTTGTGACTTTGAAACCCTGAAAATGAATATATTACGCGAAGTATTGTTGCAAATCACATGCTTCAAGGACACTATGAAACTATGAATAAGAATAGGTATTTATTATCTCTGACATAAATGACACCTTTGACGAACACACAACTTTGTGAAATAACAATAGTTACGGACGTTGTAGTTACGTGTTGTATGACAGGATTCTTAGTGAGCGGCTGGGAGAAATACGTGCAGATAGCTGAAATACATTGCATGGACAAAAATATGGAAAACACAACACATTACCATGCTTAATCCGATGTAGGAAACCCGTTGGTATTCAAAAACAACTTTCAGTCATTAGGAATGGATATATACAGCTACTGTAGAGTTTTCAAGGGAATCTTATCTTTTTTCCTATAAAATTACAGCAAGTATAGATAAGAATCTAAGCCTTCGTGGTGTTTGTAACGAACAGCGTGTGTATGTGTGGTTGCCTAATGATGCCTCCGGAATGTAATTCTCATGCCTTCTTTTTTCCTTTCTTTTTTGAGTCATCAGTCATCTGACTGGTTTGATGTGCAGCCCGATTCCTCTCCTGTACCAACCTCTGCATCTCAGAGTAGCACTTGCAACCTACGTCCGCAATTATTTGCTTGACGTATTCCAATCTCTGTCTTCCTCTACAGTTTTTGCCCTCTACAGCACCCTCTGGTATCATGAAAGTCATTCCCTAATGTCTTAACAGATGTCCCATCATCCTATCCCTGTTGTGAGTTTTCCACATATTCCTCTCCTCTCCGTTTTTGCGCTCTTTTATTCCGGTTTTCCCACAGTCCATGTTTCACTACCATACACTGCTGAGCTCCAAACGTATGTTCTCAAAATTTTTTTCCTCAAATTAAGGCCTATTTTTGATACTAGTAGATTTCTCCTGCTCAGGAATTCCATCTTTGCCAGTGCTAGTCTGCATTTGATGTCCTTGCTCCGCCCTCATACCACAAACGATTAAAATGACGCTGTCATTAACAACCTCCATTTAGAGATTTTCATAAAACGAAGTATTATGTTGTGGTTTTGCTTTACTTCAGTTTAGCACATCAAAACAATTATTCCTATCGGGATACTATTAGAATAAATCACAACTGGAAACCGTAAATTATTTATTCTCAAAAATTATTTGGAGTGCAAAAAATTGTACAAGCATGAAGTCCAAAATGTCGGATTGTACCGTATATGCAACTTAGAGACTGGCAGAACATATGTTTGACTTTCTTTAGCCCCTCCACCCACCACTATTAGACAGAATATCAATTATAACAATAGGAATGTAAGGACAACACGACACCCGGTCCCCAAGCAGAGACAATCTGCGACACTTCCTGGAATAGAACCTGGGCAACACATAGTCTTCTTCTACAAGTTGCGTCATGGTCGTGGATTAGAAAAGTGACCCAGGAACTGTATAACGAATTTCTTGTATTTACGGCAATGATTACAAAACTTTTGGTCCTGAGACCATCATCAGACCTGAATATGGCCATAGTTGACTGAAACCGGTAGTCTAAGAACCAACAGTTTTGTGATTATTGCCGGAAATAAGACAAATTCATTGTACAGTTTTCTTCGATGATTGTCACGATCACTCAACGCACACTTTCATCCGTGTTGTGACTTAGCCGACGATGATTTTCTGCTTTCCCTTTATGTGGTATAAATCTCCGATATAGTGCCTCTTGAAAAACCAAACACTTCTACTACCATTGTTACAGAAGCAACCACCATAAGAACACCAATGATTTGCCCACGGTCGAAGTCACTTAGCTCCGAAATTATGCACTCACAACTACACAAAACACTCTCCTGATCACAACTGTCGCTTCCAGCGTATTAAGGACACTGCACAGTCGCCGTTGCGGTGAAATGCAACAGCGTACCCTTCAGGCTTGGCTAGCATCTGTATTTATATTTCTCCCAGTGTCTCCATACTTTTGTCCAAATCCTGAAAAACTTGTATTTGTTGATGTTTAAATAGTGGCAAATTTCTTTACTTTATTTTTTAATATCAGAACAACTTGCAGTATTTGAATTTAAGTCAGAACCTGTGGACCTGAAGGTACTGGATGACAGCTGCTACAACAGCAGTAGTCTACTGTATTGAGAGAACAGATGAATAAAATTAGTTCAAATGAATAACTTTAGATATAACGTCCGCGAAACCGCAGCGACTGCTGTTTCTTAAAAAGCAGTCTGAATCGCGTTCATTCTCGGTCATGCACACAGGAATTTCGACTTTGTTCGTTAGATGAGAACTAGCAGAATAATCAGCACTTCCACCCCCCCCCCCCCCTTTCCCTTCTTCCCTATCACGCCGCAGCCGTTTTAAGTCATCAGAACATACACCGGCGAATATTTTCTATACTACTCAATGGTGAAGTGAAGTTAATTTAAAAGGTACGTGGCACACATTTGCTTTACAGCTCGATAGAGACGCCTGAAAATTGATTTACTCGTTTGCGATGACCGCAACTGCATTTTCTTCGTGCAGTGTAAGTTAACTCATACGGGATGTATCACAGCGTTTTGTGTTTGAATCTCCTGCGTTCTGTAGTAGCTCCTGTGGAAACGTATTATTATTGACCTCAAGACATTCAAGGGATATGCGTCGCATATTATTTTATTAAGCAGAGAATTTGCGAAAGAGGACGTCGGCACGAGTGCGAGAAAATTGTTTGTGCTAAGTGCTCCAACATCAAAGCGAATAAGCAGCCGAGCCTCGGCCTAATGTCTTATGTGGCACATATACAAGTAATTACACTTCTCGTGTCGTACCATTTGCAGAGAAGATCTTCTATGTGACGGGAGAACTACTGATACGATGAAATAAATAAATTTCGAACGTAAATATAGTGATAACTGATTAATTAAGCATCGAAGTGATGGTCACAATAACGCATTACTGTCTTACCTCAGATAATCGCCTAGCATTCTGTTAACGACGGGAATTTACAGACCGATACACACGTGATCGAAATTAGCAATTCCCTCTGAGAACAGGTCGTATCTGCGGTAATAGGACTGCTTCTGCAGTGTGTGTGTGTGTGTGTGTGTGTGTGTGTGTGTGTGTGTGTGTGAAGTTGCTAATGGAGTTGCAGTGCCAATCCCCAGCCTCTAATTTAATTCCAGCGGGAGCCGGTGCTGGCACCGCCACGGAGGATGATGGCTAGCGTGGCCTCAGCCGCGTGTGTTTATTCTCGCTGGCATGCGAGAGTCAGACACGCAACGTGTTACTGTTCCTCCCCCTCCCCCTCTCCCTCCTGTCCGTAAGCCGCCGCAGTCTGTTCTTTCCCATGATTATTCATTATACCACCTGGTCACGTAGAGGCGGCTGCTAGGCAGACCTAACGCTCGCTGAACGTCGTATTGCTTTCCCTGATTAGTGTGTGTGTGTGTGTGTGTGTGTGTGTGTGTGAGAGAGAGAGAGAGAGAGAGAGAGAGATAGGTGATGCTTGGGACGTACAGCACTGGATTAGGTCGAATAAAGTGCTGGCAGGATGTAAGCAGCCGTTAGTTATACAGAATATACGGACAGTGGCGATCGACTATTTTACCTGACGCTATTGAATTAACAAAGAGGCGTCGACATATGTTCTATATTTCTTTTAAATGCAGGGCTGTTATAGTTAAACTTCCGCTGCTGGACCGAGTGTAGACGTAAAACTATTTACCGCGTGGGTATCCAACTTTATCGAACTGATGATCAGATTGTGCACTGCAGAATTTGCATTGTTAGTAGTCTATCATAACTTGGGCATGCGTATTCAAATACAGGCAGAATACGGCGCTGCGGACGGCAAAGCTTATATAAGACAAGGGTCTGGCACAGTTGTTAGATCGATTACTGCTGCTACAATGGCAGGTTATCAAGTTTTAAGTGAGTTTGAACGTGGTGTTATAGTCGGTGCACGAGCAATGCGACACAGCATGTCCGAGGTAGCGATGAAGTGGGGACTTTGCCGTACTACCATTTCACGAGTGTGCCGTGAGTATCAGGAATCCGGTAAAATATCAAATCTCCGACATCACTGCTGCCGGAAAAAGATCCTGCAAGAAAGTGACCAACGACGACTGAAGAGAACCGTTCAACGTGACAGAAGTACAACCCCTCTGTAAATTGCTGCAGATATCAATGCTGGGCCATCAAAGAGTGTCGGCGTGCGAGCCTTTCAACGAAACATCCTCGATATGAGCTTTCGGAACCGAAGGCCCCTCGTATACCATTGATGACAGCACGACTCAAAGCTTTACGTCTCGCCTCTGCCCGTCAACGCTGGAGTTGGATTGTTGATAACTGGAAACATATTGCCTGGTCGGACTAGTCTCGTTTCAAATTGTACCGTGCGGATGGGCGGGTACGGGTATGGAGACAACCTCATGAATCCATGGACCCTGCATGTCAGCATCGGACTGTTCAAGCTGGTCGAGGCTTTCTAATGGTACGGGGCGTGTGCAGTTGGAGTGATATGGGACCTCTGATACGTCTAGATATGTCTCCGACAGATGACACGTACGTAAGCGTCCTGTCAGATTATCTGCAACCATTCATGTCCATTGTGTATTCCGACGGACTTGGGCATCCCAGCAGGACAATGCGACGCCCCACACGTCCATAATTGCTACAAAGTGGCTCCAGGCACACTCTTCTGATTATAAATACTTTCGCTGGCCACCAGACTCCCCGGAAATAAATATTATTGAGTGTATCTGGGATGCTTTGCGAAGTGTTGTTCAGAAGAGATCTCCACTCCCTAGAGCTCTTACAGATTTATAGTCGGCCCCGCAGGATTCATGGTGCCAATTCCCTCCAGCACTACGTACTTCAGACATTAGTCGAGTCCAACCCACGTCGTGCTGTGGCACTTATGAGTGCTCGCAGGGGCCCTACACTACAGTAGATAGGTGTACCAGTTTCTCTGGCTCTTCAGTGTATCAACCCCTCGTTACTTAGTGGCATCAGTAGTAGATCTCGAGGAAGAGGACGTGTGTCGGATGTGTTCATTTGACTGATTATAATCAGGGTTTCAGCATTACTCCTACCCTCCCCACAATGTGTTTCACTCAGATCGGGTACATGATAGAGCGAATAAATTTACCTTCATTCCTGTTTCCCCACCTCCCGTGTATGGGTGAAAATGAAATATCTTAATATGGGGTTGAGTCTGTTCTTTCCGTAAAGGGTAACGCTGGTGTACAATTCTAAAATGTAAGTGCGTGGATAGAGAAGTTATCTGCACAACTCGTTGGAGTTGTAGACAGAGGGTGTTTTCGTGACGCTGGTGAGGCAACACGAAGTTTCTTTCAGCCACCTTTCACCCTCCTCAACTACCGGTGGTTGAGGAGCGAAAATCGCTTTGTAATGGGGCCTATGGGACCAGATCAGAGGGACGTGGATAGGATCCACTCTATACATTGTATTATGTAGCTGTTCAAATTCTTATCTTAGCGAGTTTTTCAGGTTCCTTAATCGGTTTTCTTTCGGTGCTTATATTTTTTACGATGACTCGCTATTCAGATGTAGTCAAACCAGACATTTAAGAGAACTTTTGGTTCATTCGCATGGCTACTGTGTTTAGTGGCCCGATGGTCCACGGGCAGCGATTGTGCAAAGGAAGCGGACGTTTCTCAGTTTGCAGGAGCAATTAACGCAAACCAATGCGCTTCACGTAAGTTCGTAATTTATAGTCATTTTTGTGTTATTGAACTTTGAAATTCAGAATATTCGTGTGTTTGTACGATTTCTGGTTAACGTATATCAAAGTTCAAACTAAATTGCATGACGTCACGAGTAATTTTAAAACTTTTAGTTATTCAAATCATACTTACTACTCGAGCTGCTGTACAGTTTGTATCAGGATTTTAATTGGGTTTCTTCATGATAATACACCGAGGAGTGGCCACATGTCCCTCAGAAAATCCGCCTTCATACAGAATGCCAACAATGGTATAAGCTCCTCTTTCGTGGTCATTAATTAATCATATGCGTTGGTAGGTGATGTTCAAACTCGCGGTTCTCTGAGACGTAATAATTTTCGGTAATTTAGAACTTTCTACTTATTTGTGTGGCAGTGCCTCTCTGACCTCTTGTATTAGCATTGCACGTCGTAGAACTATAATGGGATGTTCGTGCCGAATGACTCAATGAATACGTGTACGAATGTCCATCACCCGCGCTCCTTGTCCCTTTTTCTCGAAGATGTTCGTAGTGTTAGCCGTGCTCCTAAACAGAAACCACTTAAAGATAAAGTGTTCCTCTCCAATGCTCAGTGTTGTGAACTATAGATAAATCGTCGATCTATGAATGAATAAACCACGTATGTGGGTTCATGATAGTCTTTGAACTTTGATTCTCGATTTTATATTCCAATCCTCCATCCCTGCTAGATAATTTGAACCTTAGCTCTTAAGTTATTTAAGTATATTCGATTCTCTTGGTACAATAAGTTGTTATTTGATACTGACGATGATTCAAGCGATTTCTTAGAGACAACTATCTAAGAAGCTGTGGGGATCCAGGCTGAGTCGTTTCCTTTGTAGGTCATCGTTCTAACCCCTATCCTCGATAGATTCTTCAAGTAGTTCTCCCTTTTATTCTTAATTAAAACTAATTTAGTTAAAATTGGAATTCAAGTGCGTCCCCCTCTCATTTATTCATGGCAGCGAGTTCTGCATCGCGACCAACGGTTTTATACGTATACTTTCGTTTATAAATAATTTAAACATGCCATTCCCCAAGTACGCAGATATACCACACAAGACCTCCACTGCTCTTTCAAATAAGCAGATAAGTTACGTCGGTACCGGTACGGTAGACGTTGAAACAACTGCATTAGTTACAGACAGTCAAATAGGTCTGGAAGAGGTGGGCAAAAGCTTAGTGCTGCTGCTCTTCGCAAGTACCGAGGCAGAAAAGGCGTACGTAGATGTCATATTTCCCCTCCGGCGTTGAAGAACGTGATTTGCGAGTACGAAATAACCAGCGATTTGGGAACTGATCCCGGGGGAGATGGACAGTCAATGCGCCACAAATTGTTAAAGAAGTTACTGTTGCCATGACTTACAACGCTGGACGCAACGTGTGTCCTTCAATCAGTACACGGGCTGTGTCATGACTAATGAACATTTCATGGTCCACCGTTGTTTCGGGCAGTAGTAGAGCAATCTATAGTGTGGTTCCAGGCTATCGTGGATGCAGATGCAGATAACCGTCACTCTGAGCAAGGTTTATAATCTAGAACGTAACCATAGTATGCAATTAACAAATGTTACTTTCTTGTCTGAAAATTAAAAAGTGCTTTTATCAACGGTTTATCTGTTATTTCTCTTCCACATGTCCTTGTTTCATAAAGCTTCAAGGTCTTACAATCAGGCCTTCTCAATAGCGGAAGTTTAATTACAACGACCCTGTAGATGAACTCTAGCGCAGAACCATATGTGCTACAGCTCTGCTGTGCTACGAGAACAGTTAGGAGATATCCCTCGTACAAATCAAAGGGCCGTCCGGTGTGGCCGAGCGGTTCTAGGCGCTTCAGTCTGGAACCGCGCTACCGCTACGGTCGCAGGTTCGATTCCTGCCTCAGGCACGGATGTGTGTGATGTCCTTAGGTTACTTAGGTTTAAGTAGTTCTAAGTTCTAGGGGACTGATGACTTCAGATATTAAGTCCCATAGTGCTCAGAGCCATTTGAACCATTTGAACAAATCGAAGTTCACAGTTTGAATGATACCTACGATATCCCTTCAGAGTATATCATAGCGATACAAGAAGTCTTATGACACACAACGGACTCCAAAGTACTACATACAGATGGGGCCAGGGATACAAATGGCACCGGATGTGCGTTCGTAGACAAGACAACAGAAGCTTTTGAACGTCGTAAATTCGGCCTATCTGTGGAAACGTCTATTATAATAGTAGAGCTAGTAGCCATATTAGAAATATTTAAGTGCGCGGGAAACTGCGTTGAGGGCAAAATTATTATCCTAACTGACTTCTGAGCAGCAGTCATGAGCTTGAAAAAGCATATTACACAGCGAAACAACAACCCAGTCGTTTATGAAATTATGCAGCAAGTCAGTAGGATACAAAATCAACTAAATAAATTTATATTAACATGGGTCGAGGGTCGCATCTGCAAGCGCGGCAACGAACAGGCCGATCAACTGTCTTAACAAGGCGCAGCTTCAGAAAACCAATGCCATCTAAAGGTAACGCAATCAGCCTTTATACACAGATTTAAAAGAACGATGCGTACGAGATGGAACGAAGAATGGAGACGGAGAACGAAAGACGAATGGAAACATTATAGAGCGATACAATTTGTGATTCTGACAGCTCAATGGTGTTTGAAGCAAATGGCACCAAGCGAATTTTAGCCAATCCCTGCACGAATAAAATCCAGTCAAGGTCGTTTTAAAAGACTTCGATTGGGCTGATAGGCAATCCTCTGCGTACTTGTGGAGAGCCGGCCGGTGTGGCCGAGTGGTTCTAGGCGCTTCGGTCTGGAACCGCGTGACCGCTACGGTCGCAGGTTCGAATCCTGCCTCGGGCATGGAGGTGTGTGACAGTATGACACGCGTAAGTTTGGGTTGGTCCTGGAAGCGTGCTCGGACAGCCAAAGTCGTTAAGGCGACCACTCGAAATAAGCGGGGAATCCGTGTTCAAGTCAAAGGGTTGGGTTGGGTTCTTTGGGGGAGGAGACCAGACAGCGAGGTCATCGGTCTCATCGGATTATGGAAGGACGGGGAAGGAAGTCGGCCGTGCCCTTTCAAAGGAACCATCCCGGAATTTGCCTGGAGCGATTTAGGGAAATCACGGAAAACCTAAGTCAGGATGGCCGGACGCGGGATTGAACCGTCGTCCTCCCGAATGCGAGTCCAGTGTGCTAGCCACCTCGCTCGGTTCAAGTCAGAGTCCGGCACAGATTTTGATGTTTCACCAATAGAAAGTTCGTCATACCTGATGTTGCTATTCTCACACACGTTCCGCAATCGAAAATAAATGTCATAAATAAAAGTAATGATACTTTCGAGGGGCCAGTCAACTTGAACTGTAGTTGTTGGATCTGTGAACGTATCATTAAGAGGAATAGAGAAATCGATCGAACTACTTTAACAACAGCATCACACAAAACTCAAATTCGAATCAGTGGGTAGAAACATTAAGCAGTAAAACTCAAGAGCTCGCGAATAAAATTCGAATAGTAGCTCGAAAAGTCTTAACTCTAGCATCCAGCGATTTAGCGAACTTGTAGACATTGAATGACAATGTTGTGGAAGAGATTAATATTTTGAATGAAGCAGAGAATGTTGCAATTACAATAGACGAGCCTGGTGTAGAGACAAGTTGCTTCCTGCTGGGAGAGACGAAGCATTATCTGGACTGTATAGAATATCGTCGACGTACAGCTGTGCTGTATGGTTACCGTGGATGACAACCGAAGGGGTCCTGCTATGAAATGAAATGACACCCCAGACCATCGCTCCTGGTTGTGGGGCCGTATGACGGGCGACAGTCAGGTTGATATCCCACTGGTGCCCAGGGCATCCATAGACACTTCTTCGCTTGGCATCGGTGCTCAGTTTGAAGCAGGACTCATCACTGAAGACAATTCTACTCATGTCAGTGAGCCGGCCGGGGTGGCCGAGCGGTTCTAGGCGCTACAGTCTGGAATCGAGCGACCGCTACTGTCGCAGGTTCGAATCCTGCCTCGGGCATGGATGTGTGTGATATCCTTAGGTTAGTTAGGATTAAGTAGTTCTAAGTTCTAGGGGACTGATGACCACAGAAGTTAGGTCCCATAGTGCTCAGAGCCATTTGAACCATGTCAGTGAGATTCCAGGCTGAAGACTTGTCGGGACATACCAGGGGTAGCGGTGGGATACCACCATAAGGCCAGACGAATCAGGAATGATTCTCTGTGGTGCCATTTAATTTCGTAGCAGGACGCCTCTGGTTCTCATCCGCGGCACCCTTACAGCACTGCGGTACGTCGACGCTACTCTCACCCGTTTTTGCTGTTCTTCATTACAAGCTATTCTGGGCGAACATTTCAGCAAGATTATACCTACCCACACATGGCGAGAGTTTTTACTGCTCATCTTCGTGCTTGCCAAACCATACCTTGGCCATCACGGTTGCCGGATCTCTCCCCATCGAGAACAAATGTCGCTTTATGGACAGCATTCTCCAGCCATCTGTGGACTTTGATGACCTAAGTCGCTAATTGGACAGAATTTGGTATTGTATCTCTCAGGAGAACATCCAACAACTCTGTCAAGGAATTCCAAGCCAAATAACTGTTTGCATAAGGGCCACAGGTGGACCAACGCGTTATTGACTTGCTCAATTTGTGACTTTTGAAGCTGTTTCTCTTGAGTCAATCATCCGATTTTTCTGAAATTGTAATCATCTGTTTGTTTGTTCATGTACACACGTACATTACATCTACCGATTACCGTCCCATTCGGACAATTCCTTCGATTTTTTTTTCCTTTGTCGTAGAGTGTATTTGAAACGTGTCTGTATTGATAATGAACATGTTTGTTAATGTATCGTCCTTTAACAAAGTGAGAAGTTTGACGTGTATGTTTGTAAAATATATACGTTTTCAAAATGTTGTTAGATTTACTCGGACGTTTACCATGTGGCGATGGCGACATCATTACACTAGACCACTTCGCTTTATTGTAATTTGGTACTTTCGAGAACACTATCACTAGTTTAATACTCCTTAGTGATACAGTACGACCCCAAACTTGTTTCCTATAGAAACTGCTACGACTGACAAGTATCGTTAAGGACTTTCATGGAACGGTCCGATCCAGAAGCAGTCACGTACGCTTACGTATGTGCGCCGATCAAGCTATTAGTCCCCCTCCCCCACTAAATAAGCACTCTGGTAGCTTTGGGGCGCAATAGCGCTGTGCGAAGCAGTCATCTGGCCTCCCAATGCTGACACACGTCATGTCAATGAGGTAGTATGTAGCGCCAGTCGATTGTCTACAGTCAGTGCAGTAAGATAGATCGACGCAGAGACGTGACAGAACGGCAGAAAGAAGCTGTCACCTGTCACACCGTGGATGATGTTGCCTGATTTTTTGCTGTATCAAGGCCAACTGTCCAACATGTCAACAAGCCATGTTACACGGTTTAAGAACGATAGTCGTAGTACTTGATAGGGAATAGAGACGACCTTCACGCCTTGTCGATGACAATCAGTTTCAAAACCCGACAGAATTTGCTGCTGTCAGTAAAAGTAGATGCATCTCAACCAGTTTCTGAGCAGATATTGTGAAGAGAGCTGCATGCAAGTACCGGCTACCTTGCAAATGTCCATAGCTCACAGCAGTGCGTTAGGTTCTACGCCCTCAAAGGACCAAATAACACATATAATCATGAAGGCTTTCCCGGCGTAATAATTGATAATATTCTTCTCGGGTGTGCAGCCGGATCATAACGTCATCTTGGCACAATATTTCCGCGGTCCAACTGGCCGCCATCATCAGGTGAGAGTGCCGTGCTGGTACACGATCTCGCCGGCGAGATGTGTACAGTCAAGATGACGTTATGATTCAGCTGCACACCCGAGAAGAATATTATCAACACATAAAATCGGCTACAGTTAACTGGAGGTGTTAGGAATTTTGTAACTGCATGTTATTAATTCAGCCAAAATGTAGATGGCAGGACAAAAGTTTATTCCTACTATTGCTCAATAAAAGGTGGCAGATTGCACGCTATTATTAATTACACACTTGCTTTTCAGGGCGGCACTAGAACAGAAATGTGGCAACACAATAAGAAATTACTAATAACATTTACTGACAGTTACAGTGCAGTATGGTAATTAACTTTGGTACAGTTTGAGAGAAGGCCCTTGATGTCTTATACGCAATACAAAAAAATAAAAAATAAAAAAATAAAAAATATAAAAATAAATAAAAAAATTAAAAAAATTGCTGTCTCTTGACGATCTATCATGTAGAAACAATTTCTGAATGTAATTACGCAGACACTCGTGATTGTCCTATTACTCTGTAAAGAGTAACTGCTAAGTCGGAATGCTGCCTTCTTAACGAAACTCCTAGAACTGGGCTCCAAAGCGTAAATGCAGAAGCCGCACTGCGCTGCTTGCAGGCACTGAACTGCAGCGTACTGCCCGCAGGATCGGAGCAATGTCGACTGTCTGCAGGGTCGGAACTCTGCTAGTGTCGGCATCGCTTAGCGTTCTGTGCATGTCGGCAGACGGCTTTTCATCACCGCCAGTACAGGCCGAAGCAGTGCAGTCCACGGCTGCGTGCGCTCCCTCTGGTGGCTGGCAACACTATCAGCGGAGTACGACGCACAGATGGCGCAGGAAGCAGAAAGTGGTCCGACTTTGTCAGTGCCATTCGGAGACTGTTGCTCGGAACTGAAAGGCTCTGAGCACTATGGGACTTAAGTTCTGAGGTCATCAGCCCCCTAGAACTTAGAACTACTTAAACCTAACTAACCTAAGGACATCACGCACACCCATGCCCGAGGCAGGATTCGAACCTGTGACCGTAGTGATCACGCGGTTCCAGACCGTAGCACCTAGAACCGCTTAGCGACTCCGGGCGGCCGAACTGAAAGGCTCAAGGTGAGTGGTTGCACATGTCTGGGGACAAACTCTCGTGGTATCTGTTGTGTATCCTTAAGCCGGGTACACAATAGGAGGCACGTAGGAAAGCCTCGGTCTCGATTTTGCCTCTTTTCAAGTGATGCAGGCTGTCGAGTACACCGATGGCCTGACGTGGTGTTTATATCAAAACGTTAGAAACAGTCAAAATCTAAATGCAGCAGCCCATTACAAACAGTATTGTTAGGCGCTTAAAAATGTTATTATGAAGGCAAAAAGTATGTGGTATGCAGATAGAATAGCTAAGTCTCAGGATAAAATTAAAACCATATGGTCAGTCGTAAAGGAAGTGGCTGGTCTGCAGAGACAGGTTCAGGATATAGAATCAGTGCGTAGTGGGAATGTTTGTGTTACTGATAAGTCGCATAAATGTACAGTATTTAATAATCACTTTCTGAATATAGCAGGTGAACTAAATAGAAACCTAGTCCCAACGGGGAATCATATAGCGCTCTTAGAAAAAAGTGTTCCGAGACTGTTACCTGAAATGCTCCTCCATGATACTGACAAGAGGGAGATTGAGTTAATAATTAAATCACCAAAGACCAAGAACTCTCATGGATATGTCTGGGTATCTAGCAGAATACTGAAGTATTGTTCTATGTATGTTAGCCCAGTACTTGGCCATATCTGTAAATTTTCCTTTAGGAGTGGTCGGTTTCCTGACCGATTAAAGTACTCGGTAGTGAAGCCACTTTATAAAAAGGGAGACATTGATAATGTTGACAATTTTAGACCTATTTCTATGCCATCGGTGTTTGCTTAAGTTATCGAGAAGGTTGTATATACAAGGTTACTGGAGCATTTAAATTCACATAATTTGCTGTCAAATGTTCAGTTTGGTTTTAGAAATGGTTTAACAACTGAAAATGCTATATTCTCTTTTCTCTGTGAGGTTTTGGACGGATTAAATAAAAGGTTGCGAACGCTAGGTGTTTTCTTTGATTTAACGAAGGCTTTTGACTGTGTTGACCACAAAATATTACTGCAGAAGTTGGACCATTATGGAGTGAGGGGAGTAGCTTACAATTGGTTCGCCTCTTACTTTAAGAACAGAAATCAGAAGGTAATTCTCCGCAATATTGAGAGTGGTAGTGATGTTCAGTCCCAATGGGGCACTGTTAAGTGTGGCGTTCCCCAAGGGTCGGTGCTGGGGCCACTGCTGTTTCTTACTTATATAAATGATATGCCTTCTAGTATTACAGGTGATTCAAAAATATTTCTGTTTGCTGAAGACACCAGCTTGGTAGTGAAGGATCTTGTGTGTAATATTGAAACAGTATCAAATAATGTAGTTCATGAAATAAGTACGTGGCTTGTGGAAAATAATTTGATGCTAAATCACAGTAAGACTCAGTTTTTACACTTTCTAACTCACAATTCAACAAGAACTGATATTTTGATCAGACAGAATGGGCATATTATAAGCGAGACGGATCAGTTCAAGTTCCTAGGCGTTCGGATAGATAATAAGCTGTTGTGGAAAGCCCATGTCCAGGATCTTGTTCAGAAACTAAATGCTGCTTTATTTACCATTAGAACAGTATCTGAAATAAGTGACACTTCAACACGAAAAGTAGTCTACTTCGCATGTTTTCATACGCTTATGTCGTATGGTATTATTTTTTGGGGTAATTCTTCTGATTCAAAAAGGGTATTTTTGGCTCAAAAACGGGCTCTTCGAACTATATGTGGTGTAAGTTCGAGAACCTCTTGTCGACCCCTATTCAATAGTCTGGGAATTCTGACATTGCCCTCGCAGTATATATTTTCTTTAATGTCGTTTGTTGTTAGCAATATTAGCCTATTCCCAAGAGTTAGCAGCTTTCACTCAGTTAATACTAGGCAGAAATCAAATCTGCATGTGGAATGCACTTCCTTGACTCTTGTGCAGAAAGGAGTGCAGTATTCTGCTGCATCCTTTTTCAATAAGCTACCACAAGAACTCAAAAATCTTAGCGGTAGCCCAAACTCTTTTAAGTCTAAACTGAAGAGTTTCCTTATGGCTCACTCCTTCTATTCTGTCGAGGAGCTCCTGGAAGAGCTAAAAAATTAAGCAAATTCCAGTGTTACATTGTTAATTTTCTTTATTGAAACTTACGACTTGTCACCTGACTATGTTTTTTTTATATTTCATTTTATCTGTTTCTAATATCGTATTATAATTTCATGTATTGACTCGTTCCATGACCGTGGAGACTTCTCCTTAATTTGGTCCCACGGAACAATAAATAAATAAATAAATGAAGTAAATAAAAAACCTGCAATATTAGGAGGGCGTAAGTTGGAAGATTTATAACTTATTTTCTGAGGGATGCTTTTGATGTCATAACTGCCCACGCATGCAGCAAACAGTGAACCACATTTTTGTTTCACATTTCTCGGTGAATATGTGTTTTCCATTCTTCTACATTATCGTGAGAAGTATGCCGGGAACTCTCGTCTCTCAAGATAATAACAGCGATTTTCACAGGATTGTTCAAGTACGATCCTGGTTAGACGAACACTCAGTTAACCTATGGTACCTCCCATTTTAATCCCACAGGAAACTGCTGCGGTTGTTTGAAACAGAGGGTGAGTGGTAGTAATAAACTTGTCGACAGTTTGGTATCTTTACGGGATCTTCAAGGGGAATTCAGTAAGTAATACAACACCTTTTTTCCTCAAATCAGGTTGGTTTATTCAGGTATGCTATACACCATATAATTTCCTCTCCTTTGGCTAAAAAACCCTATTTTTCAAGTATGGCCGACTTACCAATATGATGTTACGCGCCACCTGTCCTGGTTCCGTGCTTCGATTCGGTTGGTAAGGGTGTCAAGAAGCCATTGTATCTTCCGCTGAGGCAGGCTGGCCCACAGTAATTGCAAGTGATCCTTGATATGTTCGATACTAGCACTAGGGTCGAGTTGGCTTCCAAACTGGTCCCACACACTGAAATGTGTCTGTTATGAGTTGCCTACTTAGACGTAGTGTATTATGCTCTATGCGACTGTTTCCCGTGATCAGTCTTTACTATGATATATTACCCGTGTAGTCGCTTCTGCTACTGCTGTAGAAGCTTTTCTTGTGTAAAGTCTCTCGAGCGAGCATAGCCTCAGCCACAGACAATTAATTGAGAGCGCTGTTACTTTCCACATGGCTTTCAAGTTGAAGCTTTTTTCAACCTATGCTGTCCGATTATGTTCTGGTGGTTGGTAATGTGAGCTTTGCTTACGTGTGTTAGATGTGGAAATACGTGTTGCTCCTTTGATGGTTCAAATGGCTCTGAGCACTATGGGACTTAACATCTGAGGTCATCAGTCCCCTAGAACTTAGAACTTCTTAAACCTATCGAACCTAAGGACATCACACACATCCATGCCCGAGGCAGGATTTGAACCTGCGACCGTAGCGGTCGCGCCGTTCCAGACTGAAGCGCCTAGAACCGCTCTGCCACACCGGCCGGCTCGCTGCTTTGATTATAGTGAAAAGGAAGGAGAGCGATGTATAAACACACCCTTGGGTTTGTGTAAGTGAAGTTGTTTTGAGAACTTCATGCAATATTTCTCCATCTGCCAGCTCTGGAAGACAAGGTAAAATTTTTCTCTGATTATGAACTTCATAAGGTACATTGGAAAAGAAATATCTTTTGTATGTTGAAGCAGTGTTAATTACCTGAGTAAGCTTCGAGGTTACGACTGATACGAGGCAGTTTCCGTTCTATTTACATGAGGTGTTTGAACCGCATGAAGTTGAGCGAACAGATTTTTACGCACCGAAGGTTTCCAGCATTTTGTTAGTTTCATAACTACTTTGTGGTAGAAGTATTTGCTCATACACATAAATGACATTAGCTACGATGATTCCTGTAAAAGTGCTTTTATCTTGCGGCTATTCAATTAATTTCGTTAACACAAAATCTCTTCAGTTTAGACTGAAGAGGCAAAGATACTGTTATACCTGCCTAATATTGTGTAAGGCCCTCTCGAGCACGCAGAAGTGCCGCAACACAACGTGGCAAGGACCCGACTAATGTCTGAAGTAGTGCTGGAGCGAAATGACACCATTAATACTGCAAGGCTGTCCATAAATTCGTAAGAATACGACGGGATGGAGATCCCTTCTGAACTGCACGTAGCAAGGTATCCCGGATATGCTCAATAATGTTCATGTCTGTGGAGTTTGGTGGCCAGCGGAAGTGTTTAAACTCAGAAGAGTGTTTCTGGAGCCAGTCTGAAGCAGTTGTGTGGCATGCCGCATTGTCCTGCTGGAATATCCCAAGTCCGTCAGAATGCACAATGGACACGAATAGATGCAGGTGATCAGACAGGATGCTAACGTATGTGTTACCTGTCAGGGTCGTATCTAGACGTATCAGGGGTTCCATAGCACTCCAACTGCACTCGCCCCACACCATTACAGAGCATCCACCAGCTTGAACAGTCCCCTGCTGGTATACAGGGTCCATGGATTCGTGAGGGTGTCTCCATATCCATGTATGTATGTTAACTGGGGACCTAGAAACGACGGAGAGACTCCGTCCCCGCCGCAGCCGCAGTGGTCCACAACCCCACGACGACTACTGCAGTGCACTTCACCCCTCCACCGCCCCACACCGAACCCAGGGTTATTGTGCGGTTCGGCACCCGGTGGATCCCCCCAGAGAACGTCTCACACCAGACGAGTGTAACCCCTATGTTTGCGTGGTAGAGTAATGGTGGTGTACGTGGAGAACTTGTTTGCGCAGCAATCACCGACATAGTGTAACTGAGGCGGAGTAAGGGGAACCAGCCTGCATTCGCCGAGGCAGATGGAAAACCGCCTAAAAATTAACCACAGACTGGCCGGTTCAACGGACCTAAACACAAATCAGCCGGGCAGATTCGTGCCGTGGACCAGGCGCTCCTTCCCACCCGGAAAGTCGTGCGTTAGATCGCACGGCCAACCGGGCGGGTTCTCCATACCCATACGCGTCCATCGACTCGATACAATTTGAAATGAGGCTGATCCGACCAAGTAACATGTTTCCAGTCATCAACAGTCCAATGTCGATGTTGATGGGCCCAGGCAAGGAGTAAAGCTTTGTGTCGTGCAGTCGTCTAGGGTACACGAGCGGGTCTTCGGCTCGGAAAGCCCATATCCATGATGTTTCGTTGACCGGTTCGCACGTTGACACTTTTTGATGGCCCAGCATTGAAATCTGCAAAAATTTGAGGAAGGGTTGCACTTCTGTCACGCTGAACAATTCTCTTCAGTCGCCGTTGGTCCCGTTTTTGCAGGACCTTTTTCCGGCCGCAGGTATGTCGGTGATTTGACGTTTTACCGCATTCTTAATATTCATGGTGCACTCGTGAAATGGTCGTACGGGAGAATCCCCACTTCATCGCTACCCCGGAGATGCTGCGTCCCACAGCCCGTGCACCGGCTATAACACCACTTTCAAACTCACTCAAATCTTGATAACCTGCCATTGTAGTAGCAGTAACCGATCTAACAACTGCATCAGCCACTTTTTGTCATATATAGGCGTTGCCGACCGCAGCGCCGTATTCTGCCTGTTTACAGTTCTCTGTATTTGAATATGCATGCCTATACTTGTTTCTTTGACGCTTCAGTGTATTTACACGTCGTTCCCAAAGGAGATTAAATGCAACAATACATTTTTCGTAACTTACGAGTTTGAAGTAGATGGGGCTACGTGCTCCTGTATCATGCACTGAAGCTAATGAATTACGTACTTGTTTTATCGGCACTGCAATGGAATCTAAGCACTTTTAAGTAACAATTACCAATTAACGGTTGCGCTATGTAGATTTATGTGTGCTAAAACTATACCTGAAATCAGATCACGTTGCAGAATTATTACATAGGTCATCATACATGGGTCCGCAGCTCGTGGTCTCGAGGTAGCGTTCTAGCTTCCCGAGCACGGGGTCCCAGATTCGATTCCCAGCTGGGTCAGGGATTTTCACCTGTCTCGAGATGACTGGGTGTTGTGTCGTCTTCATCATATTCATCATTCATACCCATTACGGTCGGAGGAAGGCAATGGCAAACCACCTCCACTAGGACCTTACCTAGTACAGCGGTGCGGGTCTTCTGCATCGTTCCCCTACGCTCTGTCACGGAATATGGGACTTTATCATCATCAACATACATGGAGGAAAGCAGGTATTTTTATCAGGGCAATAATCTGTGGGGATTTTCACGCCCACTGAGTTAATTCTGGCAAGCGCAGGCATCTGCAACATGTTCTATCAGGGACGAATCGGAGCATCTTCCTGGACACAGGAGTACTTCACAATGTCGCATACTGTTCGTAGAGACACGTATCATGTGTATTCAAGCATTAAGCTGTTGGAAAATAGCAGCACTCGGTCGTCCGAGAGTTGCGGAATTCTAATTCATTGATAAACACAGTCCGACACCATTCATCAGCAGTCCATGCTCCCCGGTCACGGTACCACCCAAACGCAGCCACTTGTTGTGTGGTGTTAA
Source organism: Schistocerca serialis cubense (assembly GCF_023864345.2). Taxonomy (NCBI): domain Eukaryota; kingdom Metazoa; phylum Arthropoda; class Insecta; order Orthoptera; family Acrididae; genus Schistocerca; species Schistocerca serialis. The sequence goes on from NC_064643.1 coordinate 472,967,546, forward strand.
TGGCAGCCTACGCACCGGACTAATTCCTTAGTCTGATTGCAGCTACATATGATGGTTTGAGACACAATACAACATCCTCCCTTCAAGTGGTCAGACTTTGTTTACCAGAACGTTGACAATACGTGGGGTTTTCCTTGTGTTCCTGTTCAGTCCAACATCGAAACATCGTCATATCCGTACGATGCACATATCTACACTCATGCTCATAAATTAAGGATAATGCTGATACATGGTGAAACAACGCTCTGGTGGGCGGTTTGCGGGTTTAAATCACCTCGAGGTATGACCATGCGGTGGATTTGATCTGCGGTCGTCGCAAGGTGGTGCTGGCAGCAATCCACATACGCAATGGTGTGGTGGTGCATGTCAGAGTACGGCGCAGTGAGTAAGTCTGCAGATGTTTTCAGACGCGCTAATGGTGATTGTGTGTTGAAAATGGCTCAAAGAACACATATTGATGACGTTATGAGGGGTAGAATACTAGGGCGACTGGAGGCTGGTCAAACACAGCAGTTCTTAGCACGGGCCCTCCGTGTGCCACAAAGTGTGATCTCAAGATAATGGCAACGACTCCAGCAGACAGGAAACGTGTCCAGATGCTACAGTACGGGACGTCCACAGTGTACAACTCCACAAGAAGACCGATATCTCACCATCAGTGCCCGCAGACGACCACGGAGTACTGCAGGTAGCCTAGCTCGGGACCTTACCGCAGCCCCTGGAACTGTTGTCTCCAGACACACAGTCTACAGACGACTGAACAGACATGGTTTATTCGCTCGGAGACCTGCAAGGTGCATTACACTGACCCCTGGTCGCAGGAGAGCCCGTAAAGCCTGGTGTCAAGAACACAGTACATGGTCATTGGAACAGTGGTCCCAGGGTATGTTCACGGACGAGTCGATATATAGTCTGAACAGTGATACTCGCTGGGTTTGCATCTGAAGTGAACCTGGAACCAGATACCAACCCCTTAATGACCTTGAAAGGGACCTGTATGGAGGTCGTGGTTTGATGGTTTAGGGTGGGATTATGATTGGCGCACGTACACCTCTGCATGTCTTTGACAGAGGAAATGAACAGATAAGGTATATCGGGACGTCATTTTGCGCCATTATGTCCGCCCTTTCAGGGGTGCAGTGGGTCGCACCTTCCTCTTGATGGATGATAACACACGGCCCCACTGAGCTGCCATCGTGGAGGAGTACCTTGAAACAGAAGATATCAGGCGAATGGAGTGGCCTGCCTGTTCTTCAGACCAGAACCCCATCGAGCACATCTGGGATACTCTCGGTCGATGTACGACACTTCAGGAGCTCCGACAGGCGCTGGTGCAAGATAGGGAGGCTATACCCCAGCAGCTGCTCGACCACCTGATCCAGAGTATGTTAACTCGTTGTGTGGCCTGTGCGTATGCATGATGATCATATCCCATATTGATGTCAGGGTACATGCTCAGGAAACAGTGGCGTTTTGTAGCACATGTGTTTCGGGACGGTTTTCTCAACTTATCACCAATACCGTGGACCTACAAATCTGTATCGTATGTTTTCCATATGTGCCTACGCTATTATCGCAGGTTTTGTGTAGTGCCACGTTGTGTGGTATCACATTCTGCAGTTATCCTTAATTTATTAGCATGAGTGTAGATGTTGCATATTCCGATCAACAGGTCATTCTAGACTCACACTGAAGCTCCTTTCAACTCTGTCAAGCGCTCGTTAACGTTGGTTCGCGCAAGTATACGAAAATGGTGCGAGATGACGCAAAATGTTGCAGAGATTTGTTGCTTGTTCTCGGACGACAGATGCAGTTGTGACGGACTTATGTTGTGCTTCGTGCACAGTATGACAATACTCTCTGGTGCTGTAGACGTGGTCGATATGCACCTTCACGACGAGGATGTCTGACCTCACGCTCCCATACAAGCCAACATCGGGCCACTGTCACATCCGAACGCTTCATTAATTTGAATACAGCAAGATTCGACCGGCTGGCAAAATCATGACCAACAATGGGCCTTAATTCAAACTTTGTAACGTGCTAACAATGCTGTCTCACGCGAGTACGCGGAATTACCGCGTCCTTACAATATTCACTGAAAATCTGACGTTCGCACTTCTTATACATGCTACCACACCTGGTAATAACACTAAACGCGAACGACACTATTTCACTCTGGTAGCTGTTCTAGGCGTCACAGCGAATTGCAGCTCTCGTCATTTAGAAACCCACCGAGTATGTGCCACACAAGAGCTTCGTAGTGAAATTGCGTGCTTATGCAATATCGTCTCAGATGTGTGACTGGATTCGTGATTTCCTGTCAGAGAGGTCACAATTGGTAGTAACGGACGGAAAGTCATCGAGTAAAACGGAAGATTTTTGTGGCGTTCACCAAGGTAGTGTAACAGGCCCTTTGCTTTTTCTTATCTATATAAACGATTTGGGAGACAATCTGAGCAGCCGTCTTCGGTTGTTTGCAGATGACGCTGTCGTTCATCGACTAATAAAGTGGCCAGAAGATCAGAACAAACTGCAAAACGATTTAGGGAAGATATCTGAATCGTGCGAAAAGTAGCAGTTGACCCTAAATAACAAAAAGTGTTAGGTCATCCACATGAGTGCTAAAAGGAGCTCAAACTTCGGTTACACGATAAATCAGTCTAATCTAAAAGCCGTAAATTCAGCTAAATTTCTAGGTATTACAATTACGAACAACTTAAATTGGAAGGAACACATAGAAAATGTTGTGACGAAGGCTAACCAAAGACTGCGTTTTATTGGCAGGTTGGCCGAGCGGTTCTAGGCGCTTCAGTCCGGAACCGCGCGACCGCTACGGTCGCAGGTTCGAATCCTGCCTCGGGCATGGATGTGTGTGGTGTCCTTAGGTTAGTTAGGTTTAAGTGGTTCTAAGTTCTAGGGGACTGATGACCTCAGATGTTACGTCCCATAGTTCTCAGAGCCATTTGAACCATTTTTTATTGGCAGGGCACTTAGAAAATGTAACAGACCTACTAAGGAACTGCGTACAGTACGCTTGTCCGTCCTCTTTTAGAATACTGCTGCGCGGCGTGTGATCCTTACCAGATAGGACTGACGGAGTACGTCGAAAAAGTTCAAAGAAAGGCAGCACGTTTTGTATTATAGCGAAATATGGGAGAGAATGTGACAGAAATGATACAGGATTTGGGCTGGACATCATTAAAAGAGAGGCGTTTTTCGTTGCGACGGAATCTTCTGACGAAATTCCAATCACCAACTTTTTCCTCCGAATGCGAAAATAATTTGTAGACACTGACCTACAAAGGGAGGAACGATCACCACGATAAAATAAGGGAAATCAGAGCTCGTACGGAAAGATATAGGTGTTCGTTCTTTCCGCGCGCAGTACGATATTGGAATAATAGAGAATTGTGAAGGTGGTTCGACGAACCCTCTGCCAGGCACTTAAATGTGGTTTGCAGAGTATCCACGTAGATGTAGATGTAGATCTGCGCGGGTACGAGGTTACACTGACATTCGACCATGCCTTTTGGGTGCTCCAGCTTTTCTATCCATTTCGAAGTTGGTTCACTGTGATCAAATATCTTGGATGCGTAATGACTTTTACAGCAGTGCGCAAGTGAGAGGCGATAGGATCATGTGTTCTGCGCAGAACGATTGAGCATACACTGTCTGGTCGGAAGTGTCTGAACACCCCTGTGTAGAGTTGAATCGACAGCTAGATGTCCCTAAGGCAGGACCCGCCGGTATAAAAGTGGCGGGAAGTGTTGCGTTGCCAGCGAAAAAGCAGTAGCCGCAGAACAGGTTCATCAGGAGAGTTAGGTAACTTCGAACTTGGACTAATCAGTGGAAGTTGCTTGAGCAACAAATCCATGAAGGACATTTCAACCCTTCTCCGTTTGTTCAAGTCAACTGATGGTGATGTGATTGAAGTGTAAACGCGGACGAACAACCACAGCTATAGCCGGACGAGGGTGAGCTCATACGCTGATGGACAGGGAGCGTCAAGCACTACGGAATTTGCTTGAAAAAAGTCGCCTGAAATCAGCGTAAGGAATCTCTTGTGAGTTCCAAAGTGCTGCCAGCAGTCTTGCTAGCACAGTGTCTCTGCGTAGAGAACTAAAAATGATAGGGTACAATGGTCGAGCAACTCCTCATAAGACACACATTTTTATAGTCAACAAAAAGTGACGCATAAGATGGTGTAAATAAAGGGCGAAACCACTGGACAGCGAATGACTGGTTACGAGTGGTTTGGAGTGATGAATTGTGTTATGCCCTGTGGCAATACGATGGAACTGTTTAGGTTGGGCGAATGCCTGGAGAACGTTACCTGCCATAATATGTAGTGCCAACACTGGAGTACGAAGGAGATGGTGTTAAGGTATAAGAGTGTTTTCCGTGATTAGTGTGTGGTATCCCTATTATGTTAAGAAAATGTTAAATGCAGATGCCACAAACACATCTTACAGCATTCTGTACTGCGTAAAGTAGAGAAATAGTTCAGAGACGAAGATTGTTTGTATAAGTATGGCAATGTACTCTGTCATAAAGTACCATCTGTGAGACAATGGTCTGTCCACAATAACTTATATGAAAATGATTCGCTAGCCCAGAGTCCCGAGCTGAACGCACTCTTCGGACGAGTTAGAACGTAGACTTTGCTCCAAACCTCAGTCCCCAACATCACTATCTTCTCTAGCTTAGGATCTTGAGGAGGAGTGGGCTGCCAACCTGCCACAGCATTCAGACACCTATTGGAAGTGTCCCCAGCAGTGTTTAAAGCGTCAAAGGCGGAGGGTTGACACAACCCATATGTAAGCTAACAGATGTCCCGATACTTTTGATCAGATAATGTATTTTGTGGCGTCCCGCACATGCTCTTCGTCTCTCTCCTAGGCCTCACGTGTCAGTCGTTGCCTACTCTAGTAACTAGCAACGCTGGGGTAAGCACCGCATTCGATCTATGTTTCTGCTGCTGACTGTTCCTAGACAAACTGGTAGGTTTGAAAAACTACAAGTGTTCCTTGTTAGCGTAATACTTGTTGTGTTTGGTTTGTGCATCCCGTAATGAACACTACAGGTGCTAAGTGGGCAGAATGACTCTATTGGTTGATGCGCCACCTGGTTCACTGAGTCTTGTCAATGTGCATAGTCGTATCTTCCGCCATCTTACTTGCACACCACTAGAATGGTGAACCTTCCTAGTCCAGTGGTGTTTCGTATGTTCATCCCTGGTTCGCTAAACATAGCACATGCTCTTCCATCTTAGCTGTGGGAACTAAGTGGGCTTCCACTGTTTACCTCATCAGATTTCAAAGAAGCTACGTCCCTATGACGTTGCAAAAGTCGGCCGAATAGCATCAAAAGGAATTTTTCGACACAGATATTTTTCAGTGTAGAGTGCAAATGCTAACAGGCTACTTCAGTTTGCTAAAACATGGCAGAAAATCATATCCGCCATATTGTTTGGCGAGTAGTAAGCTTCCATGAAAAAGAAGTCGTTGGAGAGAGAAAATGTGCTGAACAATACATACGTAAAACACAACAATAGAAGTGAATACAAAGGCGAATCATTTATGCAAAGCCGGTCGGTGTGGCCTTGCGCTTCTAGCGCTTCAGTTTGGAACCGCGTGACCGCTACGGTCGCAGGTTCGAATCCTGCCTCGGGCATGGATGGTTGTGATGTCCTTAGGTTAGTTAGGTTTAATTAGTTCTAAGTTCTAGGCGACTGATGACCTCAGCAGTTAAGTCGCATAGTGCTCAGAGCCATTTGTGCAAATTGATAAGTCTCCACGGTATGTAACTAGAGTTTTGAATAATGACACACGTTAAAACAGCTGAAACTACAGTACAACACACCTGGAACCATTTAACTTTAGTTAGACCACCTAATGCTCAAAATTATGTCTACACGGAGGACCGTGATATCGGAACACTCCGTTGACGTCGCGCCTGTACAACGATTGTGTTCACATCGGCAACCAGATAACTTTCAGTCCCTCCTATTAACAACCGCTGAGATCGAGGATCTATGCATTGAATTAATACTTTCTGCGGGAGTAGTTCTCTTGTCTCTTGCTTCGATGAGTAGTACCTCCTCTGAAAATAATAGACACTTTTTACCGTCTTATATATCTCGATGGTTTTGCAATACGTAAACGTTAAAGAGGCCGATGATTTTGCAATACGTGACGTTAAAGAGGCATAGTTTGCTTTTGTAGTCTGTTCATTGTTTAAATTAACATTATCGTTATACAGGATGAATCAAACCTCCAACGAGAAACTTCCAGATGTGGTAGTTTATGCAACCGTTTTTCTGAAAACGGTCACCTAACATCTGTAAATTCATAGTAAAAGGCTCATTTGATCTGAATATTTAACTGACACTAAGGGGTATAATGAACATTAATACTAGTGATAGTCGGTAACTGACTAACGAAACCTTACTCATCTTTCACTTTTGATTTAAATGTTCGTGCCTTGCAGGAGTGATAGACCATTTAAAGCATTCTGAATGTTGGTAAACGCAAGCAGATCACCAGGGACAGTGGAGTCGGCCACCACCCCTACAGCTAGTTCGCACAAGACCTGCCGAAGGAGATGCGAGTGTCAACAGCTCACCAAGGTTTTGTGGTGTCACGCTGAGACGTCCATCTTTGTTCTGAACGGACACAGACAGGATCTCTTGTGGCGCAAGCTCCTGGAGAAAAGAAGGTTAGTTTTTTTAGCATAAGACACTATTGTGCTTAAATATAGAAGGTTACTGTTTCTTAACAAAGCAATGGATGCCAGAAAAAAACATCTCTAAGAAGTATTGGGATGCTGCAGTTCCGGACCTTCCAAAATGCAAGACACCCCTGAATGTACTGAGTCTGGGAAAAAAAGAACAAAAACGTTGATGCAGTGTAAGAACCACAATCATTGGCTAACGTATAAACTAAAAGTCACAGAGAGAAAGGCGACAGTGATGACTGAGACCACCTGACAGGTCACATAAAGAGACAGAGAGAGAGAGAGAGAGAGAGAGAGAGAGAAGCGACTTTTTGCTGTGGAAGATGGTAGGACGAACATTATTGATTAACCAGCTAGAAGATGTAAACTAGCGTTTCCTAAGGAGCATATTTATTGTCCATTGCTCGAAATTTCCGGAGCCTAGCCAATCTGAATTTAGTAGATGCGGAAAACGCAGCAATGTGAGGTTTCCTTTTGATAAACAGTCGAAAAGAAATCGCTTCATCTCGACCTTTGGGTGCCTCCATCGCCAGACTTCGACGCCGAGAGTCGCCATCGACTTCGGTGGCATGCCGCATGAATGATTTGATGTATTTGGCACTTAGAAATTTTCGAACTGATCTGCACTTAGCTACTGCACTGATTGATTCCACAGCCACTTCAGGCTCCCTCTGTAATACCATGGTGAGTTCGAGCGATAATTGCGAGACGACGTGCAGGGACATTAAAGTCGGTCTGTATTAAGTCGATTACTTCTAGCTTCATTCTGAAGACATATTTTAACGTCAATGAACAGTCTGCTTTCAACTCCAACAACGGTTGCGATGAATTCCCCGTCTGCACTACTAACAGTTTTTAACTAACATCATGATAGTCACTGGTCACTTCACGATTAAAATTAATTCAACTGCGCTATTATTAGAATCTTTTCCCACGACCCCCACGTCAGATATATTGTATTAATAGTCCCGTATTTTTGTCAGTAAGTTTATCGGAATAAATCAAGTAACTGTGAGTCGTGTCTCATTTAGTAGTCATAAATTTCCCCACTCATTACTTTGGAGGGCGTCATGACATTATCGCGACACCTACTAGGTTTACCATCCAGTTTTAGAAACAAGCCACCTTACAGCAGTTTGAATCAAAACAAGAAAAGAATGTCTAGCAAACACGTGTTCTGAAATGAATTCCTTAAGAACTCGTATGAGCACCTGTTCATCTTCGCTACTGTACACATGCTCATAGATTTTAATATATGCATTTTAGGACCCATGTTTACTGGGCATTGTTTCCTTGCTTTGGTCCATACTACCCCCTCCAAAAATATGGAAAGCAAAGAGCTTGCAGCAGCAGAAATCTGTTTCACGGTATAGAAAATGAACAATTGATTGTAGACCCAAAGCTCACTAGGCAATTTGTCTTGTTTAGACCCACACTACCACCTCTGAAAGTTTGTCTGTGGAGTCCTTTTCAAACTGTATGTTCGAATCGTTATCGTGCCCTGCCCTTTCTTTGTGGGCCACCTGTCATGTCGAACGCCAGTGTTCGTTGAATGAGACTGAGGTCTTCTGTGCTTATTGCCTTTCCCTTGTATTTGTAGGTTCTTTAATGCATCGTACACATATAAAAAAACAAAGTATATTTTTCACTGTTGGCTGTTATACGTAGGAAAAATTATGTTATAAGGTTTATCATTCAATATTTTTAGTCTATAATTCCACGAGAGTGTCAATTTGTACAGTAGGTTGTTTAATTCCGGAAAAATGAGCTACTACAAGCGGTACGGAAGATGTGCCAGGAAATCCACTGGGCATTAATGTACTGGAGACATCCTACGGAGATAAATATTAGCCGCATGTTACTCAATATTTGTCACTGCTTATATTACGCTTTTGAGTAAGGAGGACGATGACAATTATCCTGTCCCGTGTGTAATGCTGCAATAAAGTTCCAAGCCGTAACGAGCTCAAATCGACTTTCTGAAACGGGTGTCGGCTCTGTCATTTCTTTCGAAGTTATTCGATAAGCCTCTCTCTTGCTCCCATTTCTTAAATCCTTTAACTACCAAACCCGAAGTAAATATATGTATTTCCAGCTCCGCCGTACTCTGATGAATCGATTCGGCAGCCAGCCACGTATGATAAAAACTAATCGAACTGTAAATGACTTACAATGTATATCTCAAAACATTTTCCAATACAAATTAACGACTATCATCACTTTCAGAGCTAATCTGGCCGTACAAATGCAAATCGCGTACTATGTTATTCGTTGAACGGTATAAATAAAACAAAGAGAAACAAATATTCCAGTTTTTCCTGACTTGTTGGTATGGATATAACGTTTTTCGTGTAAATACATGATTTATTGAACAAAAAGTGCTGGATAAATGCACTGAATTAAGCAAATTGTCTTTTTTGTAATAACAACAGCGTGAAAAGGATACAAGTAATCTGCCTCCGTAATCAGAATTTTTTCCGTTCAGTTCACACTGACGAAACAGCTTCACGGTTGTGCCGACATTACTAACCGAGGCTACGGAAGACCATGGTTTGGAAACAAGAGATGCACTATTGGGTAACAAATACAACAAACGTAATAGCGTTGGGACAATAAGCTGCAACCACCAGTTTCCTATTTCAGTCATAGCCTCCGGAAACCATAGCTTCCTCGATTTAAGTGTTCATACACGACACTGTCAATCACAGACCTAAAGTAGATTTTAAAATATAGTCACATATTAATGGGAAGGATCCAATTTATCTTTTATGTATTGTCTGATTTTCTGTATCTTGAACACAACTTAGGTGAAACGTTCGGTCACATTTCAGCTCACGTTAACGTGCTACCCCGCATTGCAAGTTGGGGGTAATTCCGAATTATTTGCAATCTGATGAGGAAACTGATACCTCACATAGAGGATAACCTCTCTGTTTATACCATAAATTGTATGTAGTGCTCATGCGGACCGGAAGAAAGTTGTTCTGTTTGCGCTGCAACTCTCAGTACGTTTCGGACGGTGTGCTGTGAGTTGTTGAACCAAGCGACTGTGTGTATAGAACTTGCGTTTGTGATCGTAGACCAATTTTTCCTTCTGTTGGGGACTGGCCCCGCCGTAGCGAGCACAAGATTTTTTCTAATGAGTTATTTTCTGTCATCCTAGTTTGAGTTAAGTAAGAAATGAATTTTCAAGTAAGAATCCAACTGGAAACGGACGATGCTGAAGCTATATCACTGGAAAATAATTTTTCGCAAGCTTTTTACCAACATCTGATTGTGATGCAATAGCACGAATGGGCTTCTTTGAACGGTTATGATGCTAAGGGGCTAAAGTAACAAAATATAGTTTCTAGGTTAGACAGAATAAATTTTACTAAAATAACTTGAACATAAATATGCTTTAACTCCTTGACTTCAGCAAAGCAAGTTATCACTTCGCATAATCCAAAAATACCAAGTAAATACTGACCTTTCTGAATAAATCTGAAGTGAAATGTTAAAGGGGCTACATCCATCAAACTAATTTTCTAATATTTCTACCACCAGTAATAACTTTACTGTAAAAACTAGGCTCAACTGACTGTAAAACAATTTGTGCACGTATGGTAGGTATTCCGTAGTACTGTATCTGTATCTTTGAGGTCTCTTTCGTCTGAAGAAAATTCTTTTGCAACAGTGACGTTACTGAATGTGATCGTATTGAAATTCTTACTTCGCCAGCATTTTTCAACACTCTTATCACTTCCCACCTGCCTATTTCACCAAATGTCTTTTTATCAGAATTACCAAGGCGTGCTGATTTAATCCATGAGGCAGAACTTATATTTAACCTTTGTTGTATTAGTGATCATATCAGCCGCCTGCTGAATAACTCACAAAATAACTGTCTCTTATCTGAAAAGCTTTGCTTATTGCGAGCTGCTGTTCATTACAATACCAGGAACAAAATGCTTCCCCACGTTTGCTCTTTCTTCAACAACTGACGTCTTGTACGGTAACCAGTTTTTTTGTTACGTCACTTTGCTGAATTACTCATACTGTTTCGACTATCCATACTACCGCCAGTGAAGAAACACAAGAGACGGGCTGCAAAACGATAGAAGGAAGCAAAAGTATATACTCTCTATATCCAGTACAGCCATTTGGTGAAACACATTCTGCATTTACCCCATTTAGTATGAACAAGCCATAGGAGTTACCTCTCAAGCCATCTACTGGCCTTCGTAGCACCTACAACAACTGTCATTGGAGATAGTCCTCTTGTCAGGTAAAATCCCTGTTCACATACTACCTAACTAAGTAGAAAACACAACTTGTGCGAAACTGGCGCTTAGCCCCTTTAGCATCGTAACACTTTATTTACAGAACGCTGGATTTCGGATTTCGGACCACCGAGTTTTTGAATGGCAAACACGGAATCAGATATCCAAAGCCGTATAGACCCTTGTAGTGTAGACACACATACAACGTTATATGTATCATAGTTCTGAATACATAAGTTAAATTTTTAATGAGGTCATGCTGTTGAATTTCACTGATATCCATTTCAATTGCAACACCATAGAGACAATATGCAACAAACGTCAAATTATCATGAAGTGAATTACATGCTTGTATAGGCTATGCAAATGATTAGTGTTTACCGCAATCGCTCTAGATAAGTAGGAATAACGCCATCTAAGTCTGTAAGGAAAGAGTACGCAGCGGATTTCTTATTCAGAAATCGCACTTCAGCGTAGGTTGTTTGTGGGAAAGATCGTGTTACGCCTCTTGTAGAATGAGAAACGTCTGCATACAAAGGACCATAAAAACAATACCAATAGCCGTTATATTATTCCTAGGCAACCAGTTTGACGTTACACTACGTCATCTTCAGGCCAAAACTGCTTCAATCCAGTAACCTTCGTGTCGCAAATATAGCACTGCCTTCAACAGGCCTCGTAATAGCTGTTAGGGGCATACGTGCTCCTTGGACAACAGTCAGCAACTCCAACTTTTTATGGAACATTGAACAGCCGTAGTCCCATACTCCACCAGAAGATGGAGTTACATTCATTAAGCCCACAAAGGAATCCGACAGATGCAGGATCGTGGCTTTTCGAGATTACGGTTTATCGTTCCGCGATATTGCTGCTCGTAAAGGTCGGGTTATTACGGCTGTCACGGGAACGTGGAGTCTATGGGTTCAGGGGGCCGTACTCAGTGTCATGCAAGATGTCAGTGGATCCACTAGACTCATGCCCGAGAGGACAGACATTGTCCTTTTCGCCTCGGCGTCACGTTACGTACCTTGACTCGGGAAGTGGACTTGTTTGCAACAATACAAGTTCCCACAAGATAGTGCGATAACGTCTGGAGCACCACGGACCCCCAATCCGACCACCATCGTTGCACATTCAGTAGACGCGGTAACAGAACGAGAGATACACCGCAACTGGTGCGCCATCACGTCGTTTCTTCAGACTAGTCCCAATTCTACGTACAGCACCACAATGGACAAATCCGTGTTTGGAAGCCCAGACAAGAACGAACGATACCAGACTGCATTTGTTGTTATTAAAGTGGCCCAGCACCTGGTGTGACAGTGTGAAGTGACGTTAAGTACACAATAATATAGCTTGTGGGCACGTAGCCGGTAATTTCCACAGCAGCCGTTAAAGAACTGATCTGATGAGGCAGGCTGCTGCGCCGTCCATTAGATGACTCCGGCACATTACCTTTCAGCAAGATAACGCAATTTGGAAATCACCATGGAATTACTGTCATTAATTTCACTGTATATAGTGTTACTTGTCAAGAACAACACATTCATTATTTGAGGTTTTTTTTTAATGGCTCTGAGCATTATGGGACTTAACTTCTAAGGTCATCAGTCCCCTACAACTTAGAACTGCTTAAACCTAACTAACCTAAGGACATCACACACATCCATGCCCGAGGCAGGATTCGAACCTGCGACCGTAGCGGTCGCGCGGTTCCAGACTGTAGCGCCTACAACCGCTCGGCCACCTCGGCCAGCGACTGTATTTGGATCGCTATGTTAATGCCGCTTATATGGTACACTCCATCTGAAGAGTATGCTCGGTACGACTTTTCACAGTGCAAATCATAACGTTGTAATAATCTAGATACTAATGCTATACATCGAAGAAGCAATGACGGGAATAAAAGTGAGGTTCAAGAGTGGGAACAGAGTTCAGGGTAAAAGGATGTCAGTGACTAGATTCACTGATGACGTTGCTATTTTCAGTGAAAGTGAAGAAGAATTAAATAATCTGCTGGATGGAGTGAACAGTCTAATCAGTAAAGAATGTGGATTGAGAGTAAGTCGAAGAAAGATGAAAGTACTGAGAAGTGGGAGAAATGAGAACAGTGAGAAACTTAACATCAGAATTGGTGATGGCGAAGTAGATGCAATTAAGGAATTCTCCTACTAGGCAGTAAAATAAGGCATGATCGACGGAGCAAAGAGGGCATAAAAAGCAGACCAGCAGTTACGAAAGGGCATTCCTGGTCAAGAGAAGTCTACTCGTATCAAACACAGGTCTTCGTTTGCGTAAGAAATTACTGAAAATGTACGTTTGGAACATAGTATTCTATGGTAGTGAACGTGGATTATGAGAAAACCGGAACAAAAGAGAATCGAAGCAACTGGTACGTTGTACTGAAGAAGAACGTCGAAAATTAGGGGGACTGGTAAGATAAGGACTGAGGCGATTCCCCGAGAATTGGCGAGGAAAGAAATATATCGAAAATACGGCAAGAAAAAGGAACAGGATGATAGGACATTTGTTAAGACAGCAGGGAATAACTTGCATGGTACTAAAGGGAAAATGTAGGAAGTACACCTCTAGAGGAAGACAGAGGTTGGAATTCATTCAGCAAATAATTGAGGACATAGGTTGGAAGTCCTTCTCTGAGATGAAAGAGTTTCATAGGAGAGGAATGCGGGCGGGTACCTCAAATCAGAAAGGAAAAGAAAGAAAACAAAACAAAAACAGTTCCGCACTTCCGCTTAGTGAATGTAATTCGAGCTTATAGATTATCGGACGTGATAAGTCGTTGGGTTTGCGGCCGGCTACCAGACAGAAGCCAATACGTCGTTGTCAGCGGAGGATATCGTCAGATGTAAAAGTAACTTCGAGGTTACTCAAAGGGAAGGTTATAGGGGCATTACCTTTTACGGTATGCTTACGTGGATAAAGTCAAATTCTAATGGCAGTTGCCAGAAGAGAGCTGTTATGTATTCGGACAGAATTACTATTAAAGAGGAAAGCGTTCAAATAAGAGGCAGGGAACATATGAATTCCTACCAAACATACCTCACAAAATGGCTACAGTGATTGGATGGGTCACCGTCCAGGTCTACCGAGTACTGTAGGCAAGCAGCGTGTACTCAGCTCTTGTGAGGCCAGTTAAGGAGCTACTTCATTGAGTAGTGGCAGCATCGGTCACGAAAACTGACAACCGCTGGGAAAACGGTGTGCTGACCACATGCGCCTCCCTATCCACATCCGGTGACGTCTAAGGGCTGAGGATGACACGGCTGCCCGCATCTCGTGGTCGTGCGGTAGCGTTCTTGCTTCCCACGCCCAGGTTTCCGGGTTCGATTCCTGGCGGGGTCAGGGATTTTCTCTGCCTCGTGATGGCTGGGTGTTGTGTGATGTCCTTAGGTTAGTTAGGTTTAATTAGTTCTAAGTTCTAAGGGACTAATGACCATAGATGTTAAGTACCATAGTGCTCAGAGCCATTTGAACCATTTTTGATGACACGGCTGCCAGTCGGTACTATTGGGCCTTCAAGACCTGTTCGGAAGGTGTCTGTTTGTATCTACAGATATTAAGAGCGCCAGATACCTTAAAACTGATTCAGCATCCGCTCACGATGAGTCAGATGTTGACCTCTGGAAGATGGTGAGACTTTAGTATTTTGCATTACGGATACTGGGTGCATGATCATCTTGTGAAAGTATTATATCGTTAATGCATTTATAAACTGCAGTGCTTTCGATTCTAGGACTAGCATTTGCAATTGCCACGACTGACTGCAGTCTCAGGCGCTGTGTATTGACAGCAGGCATCTTTCGCACTGTAGTTTGTGCATCTGGATGCAATCAGACGCTTGCTGCACCCAGCTTTTGGTGCACAGAGCCGAAGTCGCGCTTATGGTAGCTGAACGGCCTCCTGTAGGCAACGTATAGAACTACTCAAGCACAAAATATCTCCCACAGAGGAAGTAGTTGTTGTTTCTGCAAGTTATTTCATTATCAAGAAACGCAAAATAAGAAAAAAAAATGGTGTCGTCGAGTAACTATTTATCGTTTACATTTAGGAGTTTGCTTTTGCCTTCACGAGACACCTCAGAGAGACCCTTAACGATTTATCAATCTATATTTGACACCTCTTTACACACTTGTGACTTGCTGTCACTCACCGCGGAAATAATTACAATGCAGTATATCATTTACGCCTGTTCGTCCGGTAAATATCATGCTACAGATTAATCGTTTTTTTACTATATTTACCAATAATTTTTCTGTCCTTTGGCGGTAACGTTGCAAAATTCCTTTGATACCAAATATTTCATTTCAAGCATCATCTTTTTAATTTGTTTGCATAGTCAAGTGTATAACAGTCGTGAAATACTGACCTACTTCGCACTACCGCAATGGAACGCTCTACGTTGAATATAATCACTATTTTCGTCAAAATGAGATATGCAGGGAAACACTTTACTACACTTTACTGCACTTGACAGTAGACTATGAGCAGAAGCAAAACAGGTGCACCGAAAACACCGCATCAGGACGAAATGTGGCGCATATGACTGGCAGCAAGCAGCTTACTACCTGCCACCTACAGACTCCCACCTGGTTCGACGTAAACGAGTAACGGCGATTTAAGAGGGACGTTCAATAAATAATGCAATAGGTTTTTTTTCTTCGCCACTTTATGTGAAATTTTTTGAGGGACCTCATGGAATATTCCCGCTTCAGCTACTGTAGTTTCATGAAGTTCCGACTGATGGCGGCACTATGCACAGCCTTCAAAATGGCGTCAGTAATGGAGGTGCGTTCCAAGCAGAGCTGTCGTTGAGTTCCTTTTGGCGGAAAACCAGAGCATCGCCGATATAAATAGGCGCTGCAGAATGTCTCCGAAGACCTGGAAGTGAACGGAAAACACGCCAAGCCGTTGGGTGGGGCGTTTGTCTTCATCACAACAAGGTTGCGCAAACGTGTCCGACCCCCCGCGCGCCGGTCGGCCGCACACAGCTGTGACTCCTGCAACTTTGGAACGTACCGACACTCTCATTCGCGATGATCGATGCATCAGAATCGAACACCTTACTACTCAACTGGACGTTTCTGTTGGTAGTGCTGACATACTCGCCCACCAGTTGGGGTACTCAAAGGTGTATACTCGTTGGGTTCTTCGTCGCCTAACGGAAGACCTCATGGAGCAACGAAGAATCATGTGTGAGGAACCATCTGCACTTTACGAGACTGACGTAAAATTTTTTTGTAGAACAAAGTTACAGGCAATGGAACATGGGTTTATCACCGCAACCCAGCCAGTTAAGTCATGGCGACTCTTTAATGGGACTCTGAAGAGGTTATTCTGTTGGATATCCTCCCTCATGGTGCTACGAGGTTGTGCTATTGTCAGGAAACTAAAGAAACGATTTCAGCGTTTTCGTCACCACAAAAATGCAAATCAGTGTCTTCTTCATGACAACGCAAGGCCTCACATTTTCCTGCACACCCTAGAGGAGGTCACAAAACTTCATTGGACTGTTCTTCCTTACCTACCCTACAGCCTAGGCCTCCCACCTTCCGACTTCCATCTGTTTGGCCCAATGCGAGCAGCAGTTACGATAAACCGCATTCGTGATAGGCTACAATACGACCTTTATCGAAGTCGGAAACGTGATGGTACGCATTTTTCCTCCTTAAACGAGGCATCACAACGCTTCACCAGGCAATGCCGGTCAACTGCTGTTTGTGTATGAGAAATGGGTTGGAAACTTTCCTCATGTCAGCACGTTGTAGGTGTCGCCACCGGCGCCAACCTTGTGTGAATGCTCAGAAACGCTAATCATTTGCATATCACAGCATCTTCATCCTGTCGGTTAAATTTCGCGTCTGTAGCACGTCATCATCGTCGTGAAGCAATTTTAATGGCCACTAGTGTATGTGATCCGAAACACTTGCTCCTGCACCAGCGCATCAGATATACCAGACAACTACCGCCGAAGAACGCTGAACACGCAAATCACGATGAAGAGTGATGTGGTATACGAGCACGTTTCTGAGGTCACCAAGCACGTTAAGATTGACATTTGGCGTCTTTCCCGATGACAAGCTTGTCCGTGTGAGGACGGCTGAAGGCCTCGCCCACTGTCAGGGTCAGCGAGTGAACTACAGTTGCTTGGGGGGCCCCGCCGTTATCTTCCGCTGATAGCGGCTGTCGTGGAGCCGGTAGCTGCAGCGCTCCAGAAGCGATACGACGGCAGTGGTCGCGTAATCTGGCGGGTCGTTGGGGTGGGAGGGGGGAAGTTGGAGGGGTGGCAGGTACGGGTCGGTCGCCCCGGGCGCTGCGGCCCTCCGAAAACACGCTGGCCCTATAATTAAGGGAAACCCAAACACATTTGTGTAGTACTGACACCGCCAGATAGCGTGCGTTTAGCCTCCCGTCAGCCGGCCTTTTGTCGGCACACACACACACACACACACACACACACACACACGCACACAGAGGCGAGGCCGGCTTGCCGAGTGGGCGGAGTCGGGCGCAGGTACAGGGCCCCGCAGCGCAACCGCAACCTCGGCTTCCCCGCTGGGTTCCCAGGCGGCCCTGCGGATTTCGAGTGAGGCAGAAACCAGTGTCCGAGGTCGCTGCTCCCGCCCACCTGGACCTAGCAGAGTGTGATGTACGCGCGCTACGTGGACACCTCCCTCTCAAGAGATGTGCTTTAAATATGACAACCCGGAAAGACGTTAAAAAGTAAGGGTAAAACCGTCATCAAACCGTTGTTTTGTTTCACAACGCGTTTCTATGGCTTAAACTTCCATCATCAAGTGGACACCAGGCATGCATGTCTTGTGTTACGACCGTGGAATAAAATGTGGGACTCTTTAGTAGAGAGTACGTGGCCAAAAGTTTTGTGGAGATCTTTGACTAAAAGGTGATGCAACATATAAAAGTCAAAGTGAAATAAATAAAGTAACAGTTATTTAACTAAAAAGCTTCTTTATATGACACGTTGTTA
This sequence comes from Schistocerca serialis cubense, assembly GCF_023864345.2. Taxonomy (NCBI): domain Eukaryota; kingdom Metazoa; phylum Arthropoda; class Insecta; order Orthoptera; family Acrididae; genus Schistocerca; species Schistocerca serialis. The sequence continues at coordinate 472,985,552 of NC_064643.1, forward strand.
AATCGGAGTGAAACTCCTTTCCGTCCGAACAGCCCCCGGAAGACCCAACGGTACCGACCGATCGCCGTGTCATCCTCAGCCGCTATGCGTCAAAGGTGGCGGATATGGAGGGGCATGTGGTTAGTACACCGCTCTCCCGTCTGTTGTCAGTTTTCGTTACCGGAGCATGAATAGTACACATAAGCCACTAGCCATCTTATTGCACTGCAGATGAAATGAACAGCTGTATGATTTTAGCCAACAAGAGCTGCGCTATGCACTCCTTAATATTATCTATTGTATGCGCCCCACATTTTTCGTTTTAAATTTTACTAGTGTTGTCATAGCCTCGAAGAGTCACAAATATACAGGAGTATTTATATTGGATTAGGAATCTGTATGGTGCCAGGAGAAATTATTTTAACCTTTTAGTCTGTTTAAAAACCATGCTACATTACAAGATTATTTGTTCAAATAATTATTTTCTGCTTTTTAGTCTCGTATGTGAACTTTTTCAGTCGCTTTCAATCATTCTGATCAGATTGCAACAGAGACGTGCCGTAAATTTCAGGTTTATTTAATTTTTTCTTTGCCTAAGTCAATAAACAGATTGCTTGGACCTATGTATACCACGCGAAAATACTGTGAAACTAAAAATTAGAGCGATCGAGGTCACATGAAGGCTTACCAGCATTCGTTATTTCCACGAAACATTCGCGATTCAAACAGATCAAAGGGTAAATAGCAATCGTACACAAAGTACCATTCCCGCAAACCAAACACAAAAACGAGTTAATATTACGTAGTCATAGAGTTCTAAGCTATGCCGAAAGTTGAAAATCTCTAGGTCATCGGGAAGTTAGATTGAAATCAACTGCAAAATTTGTACCGAACAGACAAAAGACAGAGAAACAGAGTACCCCCCGTCACACACCAGACAGTAAAGTAAATTAATATCATACTGTCGTACAGTCGTGAGCTACGTCGAAAGTTTCAAGTGTCCAGGTTTCGGCAAGTTAGTATAAAATCAAAATGAAATTTTTTACCGAATACATAAACACAAGCAAGCTACCTAATAAAAACGTGGTAAGATGGCCCCACTGCTCACAGGCTCCCTTTCTTGTCGTGATACATAATATGCACCACCACACTCTGTAAACACTGAGACAACAAAGATGACGTCTACAAACTAATAACTGCGAAGCAGACGTAGCAAACAAAAACACTACGTCGGAACATGTACTAGAACCAGGTACAGAAATAGAGTTTTGTTTTTCTGTACTAGACGGTGCCACAGGCTACTTCAAGTTGTAACACAATACATACTTGCCATATTAATGTATATAAATCTACCTGATGATGAAGTTCTAAACCTTCGAAACGCGTTGTGAAAATAAACAGGGACTGGCAACAAAAAACCTAAAATAATAAAATCCACATCCTCTGGTCTTTTATCCGCAAAGCGTTTCAGCGCAGAGATTTTGGAGTGCATTTCCCGCCGTTTTAGAAGAAACGGTTGAGATTAGGTTAAAAAGTAACCTTAAAAATAGAGAGGGAGGTGTTTGCTTAAATCCTGCTTGGACTAGTGCTCTCTCTCTCTCTCTCTCTCTCTCTCTCTCTCTCTCTCTCTCTCTCTCTCTCTGGAACTAGAGTGAAGCTACTTCTTTATCCGATGGTACTGAGCGAGGTGGCGTAGTGGTTATCGCACTGGACTGGAATTCGGAGGACGACGTTTCAATTCTCCATCTACATAGACAGGTTTATATTCCCTGTGATTTCCTTAAATTGTTCCAGGCTATATCAAGGATGGTTTCCTTGAAAATGGGGCGATCGATTTCCTTCGCTATTCTCGCGTAATCCGTGCATGTGTTCTCTTCTAATTGCGACACTGTCAACGGGACCTTTCACCCGTTGGTAATAATGTTCACCGACGTGGGTCATTTTTAATTACGTGGTGGCGTTAGGTGTTTATGGAGTATAAAAAAATGGTTCAAATGGCTCTGAGCACTACGGGATTTAACGTCTGAGGTCATCAGTCGTCTACAACTTAGAACTACTTAAACCTAACTAACCTAAGGACATCACACATATCCATGCCCGAGGCAGGATTCGAACCTGCGACCGTAGCAGTCTCGCGGTTCCGGACTGAAGCGCCTAGTACTGCACGGCCATGGAGTTTATGTGTTGCCTTTCTGCATAAGTGGTATTATGGTTGTCGACCGGCGTAGCATCACCTAACGGGAGTTTAAACTTCGTTGCATTTATGCCTTGAAAATTACGGGCTGATCACCTGGTCGTATGCTACTGGCTTAAGAAAGGAACGTTAACTAAACACTTGGCGGTTGGATGTCTCGCAACGTGAGTAGGACCGAAGGATAATGGCTGTAGGTTGTACAGCTATGTCTCGCAGATCAGGGAACGGTTAAGGATATTAAGGAAACCAATACTAGCCGTGGTGTGGCTCATTCTCGGTCTGTTCATGGTCTAGCACACCTACAGCGTGTCTTGCTTTCTACGAGTGGAAACTGCAAATGCGGTGAAAATGGAGCCCTGAACAAATTTGTGCTGTACTGTGAGCGGTACTCACATACACGGCGAAACACAACAAGAATCACTTCAACACATAAACACAGGCACTCATACAAATTGGTACAAGTAAATGAACTAACAGGTCACGTTTCTCAGACAGAACACACCATCTAAAAAAAGAAAAAACGAACGAGAGAGAAAGAGAGAGACAGAGAATGAGACTTGACAGGCACTGTAGTATACGAAAAAGAGACGACTCGATTAGTTCAGATGTGGACTCCAGTACAACGGACTCCTACAGCATCGACGCTTAGGACATGACTCACGAAGAAGTGCTTGAACATATTCGCAGTTCGAAAATGGTAAATCTGCTTGAGCATGAGAAGCTTCTGTCCATGGATTAGCGCGCTTTTAGAAAGCAATGGTACTGCGAAACTCATCTTTTCTCACATGATATTCCACGAACTATGGATAAAGGGCAACGTGTAGATTCCATATTTCTAGATTTCCTGAAAGCATTTGACATGGTGCTCCATTGCAGACTGATAACGAGGGTACGAACACATGGAATAGATTCCCTGACATTTGAGCCACTCTAAGACTTTTTAAGGAATGGGACGCCGTATGTTGTTTTCGGCGCTGAGTGTTTAGTAGAGATAAGGCTGTCGTGACGAGTGCCCCCAGGGAAAAGTGACAGGACCGTAGTTATTTGCTGCATACATAAATATTCTGGTGGACAGGGCAAGCAGCAGTATGCGGCTTTTTGCTGATTTGCTGATGATAGTGTGGTGTACGAGATGATGTCGAAGTGGAATGACTATAGAGGGATAGGAGATAGAAGATTTCTACGTGAGGTGATCAATTGCAGCTAGTTCTAAATGCAGTAAAATATAAGTTAATGAGGAGTAGTAGAAAAAACAAACCTGTAATGTTCGGATACAGCAGTAGTAGGGGCCTGCTTGACACAGTCACAGCATTTAAATATCTGGGCGTAATGCTGAAAAGCAATATGAAATGGAGCGAGTGTGTGACGATTGTGGTAGGGAAGGCGAATCGTGAAGTTTTGATTATTGGTGGAATTTTGGGAAAGTGTGATGCATTTGTCAAGGAGACGCATATCGGACGCTAGTGCGACATATACTTGAGTACTGCTCGGGGATTAAAGGAAGGCATCCAAGCGGTTCAGAGACGGGCTGCTATATTTGTTGCTGGTAGGTTCGAACAATACGCTAGTATTACGGAGTAGCTTGGGAAATACAAATGGATATCCTGCAGGGAAGCGACGTACTTTTACAGGAACACTACTGAGAAAATTTAGAGAACCCGAATTTGAAGCTGACTGCGGAAAGTTTGTAATGTCGCCAACATACATTTCGCTTAAGGAACAAGAAGGTAAGATACGAGATATTAGGGCTCATACGGAGGCATATAGACAGTTGTTTTCCCCTCACTCTACTTGCGGATGGAACAGGGAAGGAAATGGCTAGTAGTGGTACAGGGTATACTTCGCCACATAAAGGACGGTGGTTTGCGGATTATGTATATAGATGGAGATGAGGGTGAAGATATGTGGACATCTAAATATAGGACCAATAAACATATATAAGCAGAGAGACATTTGTTATCATATAATCGTGGCGGTTATTGTTCCAAGCGCCACGTTAAACGTGTTACTATTGTGACATAGATCTTTAGCACCTACCATAAACCACAGTAAGGGTACTGTGCTGGCGTAAGCTGACGCCAGCACACCAGGCGGCAAAGAAATTGCGAGAAGATCGATAGTAGGAACAAGCAACGCGCCTATCAGGCGAGAGGCCAAAAACAGACTCGCAGGCAACGTGCCGCCAACGCCCTGTCAACCGCAAGTATTCAGATCGCCACCGCGGACCGGAGGGCCCAGTCAGTCATCCAGTCAGTCAACGAGCCGAGTCATCAGTCGCAGGCCAGTGGGAGTCGCAGCAGCAGTTAGCTCAGCCTCCAGTTCAGACTCAGACGGCACCTGGCGACCGGAGTAGTGTGCATAGCGCGACGTGTACTTCACCAGCAGTGAGGCTAACGTGGACTATTACAGAAGAGCTTGTATCACAACATCTGGACTATCTTAAGTAACTTCTTGTTCTTACGAATAAAGACCCTTTTAATGCATGTGTGCAGTTAGTGTTATAGAAAGTGGGTACTGGCCACCAAACAATATTCTCTACGTGTTTCCCATGGTACAAGCCTACAGTGACATCGAGGCACACAAAAGGACATACACGTTAAAACACACAACGAGACAGAATACATAGCGTACACAACACATATCAGCAATAATCCTTTATTACATTGTATACAGACACCTTATAGAATGTCTAACCTATAGTAATCACCAGTCATTGTACCAGGTACAATGGTGAACATATAAAACGCTAACCTAGAATTGAGCAGCGAACATATTAAAATATCTTAATAAGTGGCCCTGGGAGTCACTGCACAGGTATTCAGGCTCGAGGTCACATTCCGAGACCCCCTTCCTGGTCAGCGCAGGTGAGAGGACATATACTACGCAGTCTATCCTATCCCCTTTTCTCGCTCTTCTTTAGTCAAAATTTTTCCTCTTATCATATCCTCCTTCAAATTGCTCTGAGCACTATGGGACTTAACAGCTATTTAGAACTACTTAAACCTAACTAACCTAAGGACATCACACAACACCCAGTCATCACGAGGCAGAGAAAATCCCTGACCTCGCCGGGAATCGAACCCGGGAACCCGGGCGTGGGAAGCGAGAACGCTACCTCACGACCACGAGCTGCGGACTTAAATCCTCCTTCCAATTTTTCATTTATAATAATTTAATTAATTTATAATAATTTAATAATATGGATACCATTCACGCAAAGAAAAAAGAGGACAATAGATCTACACGATGCCCCACCTCCACCTGGTGCTGCATGGGCAATATAGACCGAGGCCTCAGTTGCGTAGCGTAAGAGCTTCACGGTTGGGGTCATTGGTCCCTGGAGTGAGTGGAGCACTACAGTCTGCAAAAAACTTACCAGGCAGCAATCCTAGTAGTCCAAATGCAGCACAAAAAAATGAAATAATGGCTGTTGTCGAAGATGTCAGCCGGCTGCATTCCCGCAAGATGTTTGAACATTTATGCCCATTCGATAAGCCGGAGTTCTTACGATGTGATTGCCCCCGCTTACTATTTCATTTGTTGAATCCGGACTAAGTACGTAGAAGCCAGTCATGACCACATTTTAAAACAACAAATAATGACACGTTGATACTCTCCATAAGTTGCGACGTAGTTTTGTAATTAGTGAAACGAATTTTATGATATTTTCTAGCAACGGTTATCGCGTTATAGAACTCATGGAAGTCGTGTTGCAAGCTGTCGTCATAAACTGTGTACTGTTTACAATTACTCATGTCTGTCCAATTTAGCCGGCCGTAGCGCTACAGTCTGGAAATGCGCGACCGCTACGGTCGCAGGTTCGAATCCTGCCTCGGGCATGGATGTGTGCGATGTCCTTAGGTTAGTTAGGTTTAAGTAGTTCTAAGTTCTAGGGGACTGATGACCTCAGAAGGTAACTCCCATGGTGCTCAGAGCCATTTGAACCATTTGTCCAATGTGCGTCAATTCATAGTAATGTTAAATCATGCAGACTTGCTAGACATCTCGAAGTAAAGAGCTTGGCATTGTTTACTTGTTAATACATTTAAGAGGAACATTGATAGATTCACTGCTTTTGTATCGTACAGTGCTTTTGAGAAAGACTTAGAGAAAGCTTTTGACAATGTTGACTGGAATACTCTCTTTCAAATTCTAAAGGTGGCAGGGATAAAATACAGGGAGCGAAAGGCTATTTACAATTTGTACAGAAACCAGATGGCAGTTATAAGAGTCGAGGGACATGAAAGGGAAGCAGTGGTTGGGAAGCGAGTAAGACAGGGTTGTAGCCTCTCCCCGATGTTGTTCAATCTGTATATTGAGCAAGCAGGAAAGGAAACAAAAGAAAAATTTGGAGTAGGTATTAAAATTCATGGAGAAGAAATAAAAACTTTGAGGTTCGCCGATGACATTGTAATTCTGTCAGAGACAGCAAAGGACTTGGAAGAGCAGTTGAATGGAATGGACAGTGTCTTGAAAGGAGGATATAAGATGAACATCAACAAAAGCAAAACAAGGATAATGGAATGTAATCTAATTAAGTCGGGTGATGCTGAGGGAATTAGATTAGGAAATGAGACACTTAAAGTAGTAAAGGAGTTTTGCTATTTGGGGAGCAAAATAACTGATGATGGTCGAAGTAGAGAGGATATAAAATGTAGACTGGCAATGGCAAGGAAAGCGTTTCTGAAGAAGAGAAATTTGTTAACATCGAGTATAGATTTAAGTGTCAGGAAGTCATTTCTGAAAGTATTTGTATGGAGTGTAGCCATGTATGGAAGTGAAACATGGACGATAAATAGTTTAGACAAGAAGAGAGTAGAAGCTTTCGAAATGTGGTGCTATAGAAGAATGCTGAAGATTAGATGGGTAGATCACATAACTAATGAGGAAGTATTGAATAGGATCGGGGAGAAGAGAAGTTTGTAGCACAACTTGAGCAGAAGAAGGGATCGGTTGGTAGGACATGTTCTGAGGCATCAAGGGATCACCAATTTACTATTGGAGGGCAGCGTGGAGGGTAAAAATCGTAGAGGGAGGCCAAGAGATGAATACACTAAGCAGATTCAGAAGGATGTAGGTTTCAGTAGGTACTGGGAGATGAAAAAGCTTGCACAGGATAGAGTAGCATGGAGAGCTGCATCAAACCAGTCTCAGGACTGAAGACCACAACAACAACAACAGTGTTTTTGAACCATGAGAAACCGTGAGATGACGAAAGTCAATGGGATCCTCTTATTACTGTGTGGAATCTACTTTTGCCCGGCATAGTGCAGCAGTCCGACGTGGGGTGGACTCAACAAGTCGTTGCAGGTTCCATGCAGAAATACTGAGCCATGCTTCCTCTATAGCCGTCCACAACTACGAAAATGTTGTCAGTGGCCAGCTTTTGCGCACGAAGTGACCTCTCGATTATGTCCTATATGTGATCCATGCGATTCGTGTCGGCCGATTTGGGTTGCCAAATCAATCGCTCGAATAGTCCAGAATGTTCTTCAAACCAATCGTGAACAATGGCGGCCAGGTGACACTTCCATCTTTGTTTGGGAACATGAAGTCTGTGAATGGCTGAGAATGGTCTCCGTGTAGTCAAACATTACCATTTCCAGTCAATGATCGGTTCAGTTGGACGAGGGACTCTAGTCTGTTCCACGTAAACACAGCCTACACCATTATGGAGTCAACAGTTCCTTGTTGACAACTTGCTTCTATGGCTTCATGGGATCTGCACCACACTCGAACCCTACCATCAGCTCTAACCAACTGTAATCGGTACTTGTCTGACCAGGCCACAGTTTTCCAGTCGTCTTCGGTCCAATCGATGTCACGAGCCCAGGAGAGGCGCTGCAGGCGATGTCGTGCTGTCAGCAAAGGCACTGGTGTTGGTCGTCTGCCGCCATAGCCCATTAACGCCAAATGTCACCGCACTGTCCTAACAGATTGTCGTACGTCCCACATTGATTTCTGCTGTTGTTTCACGCAGTGTTGCCTGTGTATTCCTACTGACATACTGACGCTCTACGAATACGCCGCTGTTCATGGTCGTTAAGCGAAGCCTCTTGGCCACTGCGTTGTCCGTGGTGAGAGATAATTCCTGGAATTCAGTATTCTCGGCACACTCTTTACACTATGGACCTCGGAGTACTGAATTCACTAACGATTCCCGAAATGGAATGTTCCATGCACCTAACTCCAACCACCATTCCGCGTTCAAGTCTGTTAATTCCCGTATTGCGGCCGTAGTTCTGTTGGAAACCTTTTCATATGAATCACCTGAGTACAAATGACTGCTCTGCCAATTCACTGCCCTTTTTTTCACATGTGCATATCGCAATTCCATGACTTTTTCTCACCTCATTGTACATAGTCAGGAGTTAAACGACGAAGCAAAATTTCAATGGAAGGAGTACCCCAGCAGGCCCTTCAAATAGTTTTCTGGTAGTTTCGGCAATAGCACAAGTGACCTCTGTTACTTAAAAAAAAATGGATGAGACGTAAATTGCTGGTATGATAAAAAGAGGATGTCTATGTAAGTGTACGAAAAACCAGGAAGGAAGGTGTACCGAGTGCCTGTATGTCACGCCAGGATCTTCAAGGGTGTGGGCCTGCAACGTGTGTATTTTTTTAGAACTAAGAGAATTATTTAAAACTCGATTTCCTGTATTCTGACGGTACGAAGTACAACTGGGCTGGGACCTGAGAGAGCGTTCTTACGTCGTCCCCCATGACGCTCTGGCTGCTTCCTGCTGCCAGCAAGGGGCTTCCCTCCAACGCTCCTTATTGGCGCTTCAGAAGGTGTTGCTTGGAGGATTGTCAGTCAGTGCATCTTATGGGAACAATGAGCCTCTGCTGAGGTGACGATTCTACTCAGCACGTGGGCCGTAATACTTCATATTTGAATACTACAGACGAAAATTTAAGAAGAAGAAATTTAGCATTATCAAGAAATTTCGAGATACCCCCGCCTCCAGAATGGCTAGCCGACGTGCTTAAAAACTTTGCAGATGTCAACACCGTATCTACCCTCTCCAGGTCACTGCGCATTGAAACCAATGCAGTGGCACTTTACCTCAAATGCGTAATAATACAGTATATCCTCGGATACAGGCACCGGCGCTGGCGCTTATCTGAAAAGGACTTGTTACTACGGATATCCAGATCCACACGCACAGAGCTCTGCATAGAAGGCTATTAGCAAACAACGAATTAGTGTACAGAGGTGAAGTCGCTACACGATGCTACAGTCGCTAACAGCATGAATGAAATATAACGAGCGTCAGTAGAAGAAAAGTGCCAATATTGTTTGACACCTGATCGTCGTATATTAAGAGCATTCAACTCTGTAGAAGTTTCTGTCCGGAGTGCTTTTTGGGAAAAAATCCACAAAAGTGCGCCCTTGGGGAAGGCAGATGACAAGCTTAGATTTACTGGAACTGCCCAAAGGGCAAATTACAAAGATTTGCCCTTTTATTAAACAATTAATCATTTAAATGGAGGTCACTTTAACCCACCAATTAATCCAGAATTTGCCTTACCAGTCTGAAGACTATGTAAAGTGATTCTAATTAATAACATCAAAATAAAGATTCACAGGTTGGGTAATGGTCAGAATAAAACTGTGTATTAATTTTCATTCACCAAAAACTAATGAAATTCATTTAGCACGGGGAACCAGCATTTCAAGAATAACTAGTTGAAGATTGCACCCTTTAAGAAAATTAACTGTATCAAAAGTACGAGAATAATTAATGTTTCATCAGTAATATTGCCTCAGAGAAATAAGAGTTAGAACAATATATCATTAAGCGTTGACTAGACCCGTAAACTATTAATCAACACAGTAATGGACCAGATGCAAGAACATGAAGCAGTACAGTAAGCAATTTCTTGCAATATGAAAATCAATAAGTTTCAGTTATTACATGTAATATTTAAGGCCCAAGGACAGTTTATAACCACAATGAACAACAACGTAACTTTGCCAAGTAGATGCGTGGAATAGTTGCGGATAGAACAATGTACAAAACTAGTTGCAACAGGCAAAATATACAAACGAAGTCCCTTAGAAATGGTTACACACAACAGGGTGTGTCGCCCGATGTCTAGGTGATCCTTCCGGAACGCAGATGTGCGGACAGGCCAGCTCGACACGCTCAGTCACCGCAGAGTGAATGATTAATACAGGCAAAGTAGCCCCACACAGGAAAGTACATTAACAACTCTAGGATGGGAGCCAGACCCAGAATACAAAAACTACGACTGACGCCCGAGCAACACGGAACTGACATATCGAGCCCAGAAATAGTGCATTGATAATGGCTGGGCACTAGCCGAAATCTGGATTTGTCAAATAAAACCTACAAAAAAGGACGACTGATTGCTTCCTTCTATAATTTATCAAGAATATAACATTTACTGAGTGCAACAGCTTTTCTAATGGAAGTTAACCTGATACAAAAACGAAATATAAGAGGGAAAACTCGCATTAACTGCACACAGCGGTAGGCCAAATCCGATCTGCACTATTAATATTAACATTTTTAGCAAAACATCGCACGAGGCCACTACGCTTGGAACTGACACAAATTTAAGCAATCGCCCGAAATACCTGGGCCTTACTACGTTGACAAAACGATAAAGTACAATTAATCTGCTGACTTGACAGCCCAAGAAATTTACAGAAATCTTGAATATATAACATGCAACAAAATATTAGCTAGGTCACAAATTTACATCACCAAGATCTGCAATGCTGATCAGAATGTCACACGTAAAATTCCGGAACTTTAAACAAGGGAATTAAGCTTCAGCATCTTACCACAGTTTCAGCAGTGAATCCACGAGTAAATAACGCATCGGATACACCCAGTGGAAGAACCGTCCAGTGACGCAACCGTAGTTTAAACTTAGCTGTCCACATGGGCGGTACTATAATTTCCATCAAATTTCAATCAAATAAATTCAGAAATTTAGTACAGATCGCCCACATGCAAACTTAAGGAATTTCACATTACACACAGCCACAGCCAAAACGGTTGGAGGCAGTAATTTTAAATACAATTTGAAGCCAGCTCTCGCCCTCGCTGGCAATGCAAATGCAGAAGGAAGTAATTACAAAGCTTGTGTGTGTGTGAAATCTTATGGGACTTAACTGCTAAGGTTATCAGTCCCTAAGCTTGCACACTACTTAACCTAAATTATCCTAAGGACAAACACACACACCCATGCCCGAGGGAGGACTCGAACCTCCGCCGGGACCAGCCGCACAGTCCATGCTTACAAAGCTTGGATCCAGGGTTCTTAACAGTAATATATTCGCTTTCATAAGTTCGGCTTTGCTCTCCTCAAGTATGGCTTCAATGCACAAACCCAAGGCGCCAAAAATGAGTTCTGCCAGTCGGCCAACGTGCAACTAAAATACGTCACGAACATCGTAATAGTCACAACTGCCCGCGACAGCGCGCGGAAAAATCACCATTGTGCAGCACGCCCAATAGTGCGGACTTTCTCGTAAACGGTCTTTCCAAGCTCACTACACTCGCTTCACTGTTGCTTCGCCTAGTCTCACTCGCTTAGTTTACCTTCCGGCCCCGGAGCGCCACCTAGCCACACCGCGCGGCAGCGACTGATCGACTCGAAACGAGCTGCCAAGCACGGCTAAGGAACAATCATAAAGGAGTGAAATTTACGCACAAAACGAGGCTCCTACAAGAACACTGAAATCAGTTGTAGAATACTGTTACCCACCGCCAACTTAACATCAGCGGAAGAGACAGGAAAAAAGTGAGAAAATCTCCTCTGTTCGTGACGGATTTGTTCAGTCATTCGAGAGTATTACAGAAATACTTAACAAACGATGTGATCATCACAGAGGGCTTTACTTACAGGGTTCCGAAATCCCACTAGGACCCAAGTTCCAGAATGAGTAATGAGTATACTTGTTCCTGATGGAACAACCGAAGCACCCAGAAGAGGAGGAGAAAATGAAGTGAAACTTCACGGGTTCAGAGGATATGTGATGTTATTTCACTGATTACAACACCGACTCAGATTTGGAAAGAACTTGCAGTATTAGCCAACTTATCACTATGGCGTTACACCTCCTCTCATTTCGGTGCATGCACTGATTCGGTTACGAAGTGTATCATAAAGTCGTTGTATCCCACAACTGTTGTTACAGGTCCATGATATCCTCGACAATGGCACTGGGGGGTAGTTGACGACTAAGCAGCTCCTACAGATATTTTATCAGGAACTAATCTGGGGATCTTCCTGGTCGCAGGAGTACCTCAGTATCACACAGACACTTCATAGAGACATTTTCCACGTGTGGATGAGAATTGTCTAGCTGAAAAATCTCAACACGATAGTGTCGCATGGGAGCTAACATACAGGGACGCAGGACGTTCGCAACGTACCGTTGTGACGTCAGAATTCCCCAATCACTTCCAGCAGTGCCCTAAGTCACATCCGAAGGCTTCCCACACTATGACACTAACAAGGGGAGGCCGCCAATTGGGAAATTCAGATTCGATTCATATTGCGCATAATAAAAGCTCATGGCCAGAGGTGTAATGTGGCAAAGCACCAAGATGCACTTCTCAGCCGTTGTCGAGAAAATCGACAGTTCAAAGAAACCGTTTCGGTGAAATACTCTCTACGATTAATAATTTTCTACATCGTTGTGGCGCAGCGGTAAGCGCTCGGGTTCGTAATCCCAAGGTCGCCGGATCGAATCTCGCGCCATGCAACTTTTTTTTATTATTTGCTTTTTGTAATTCAAATGTATAGACACACAAACACACACACACACACACACACACACACACACACACACACACACATGCATTTATATATATATAGGTCAAAGGCTGTCCTGGTAACCCTACATGACATGAACAAGGTGACGCATTCGTATACGGCACAATATTCAATCACGATGTCTGGACGAGTCTTGCCTCTTATTTTCGTATCCCTCCAAGAGTCCACAGGTACGTTTGGACCCACAGTACAGAAGACAGTCGACGAGTACGCCACGAAGTATACCAACGTTTTTATTACATCCTCCAAATCCGGTAAACTAACAACGGGTTTGTTCATGGAATTCTTGCGTAATGCTTTGCAACCATACGTACAAAAGAAAGAATTTCTCCTTCTGATCGACTCTTGGGGTGGGCAAACGAATCCGTCGTTATACGATGAGATGTTCCAGGACGATAAGAAGTTGCCAACGTGCACTATAAAAGTCATTCCTCCAAAGTGTACTCCTCTCGTCCAACCGTGTGGCGTGTATTTTTACCGGCAGGCAAAATATTTGATCAAGCGCCTTCAAAATTGTGCTTTTTTAATCGAGCGAAACCGTGACATCAACTCCAGAGACGGTTGTATAAAAATCCAATCCCTCGTCCACCACCAATTGTCTTCTCCGATTTTTGCCGATATGATACGATACGCGTGGTATGTATCAAACCTGACTAACGATGGAATAATCTTTCAGAATGTCAATCAGGTGTGTTTCCCAACAGATAATTTAAAACACAATTGTTCTTGTAAAAACGCATCGTTTATCAGAAGTGCTCGATGTCGTGCTGTTTTCTGCTTTCCGTGTTTCTATGATAACTACCACTATGTGCGAGTGTATACCGAACTTTTCAATAAATTGTATCCACTTGAATATTATTTGTGGTATTGTGTTTTATTTCAAGTATTATTTTTCCACGACAAACGACTTTCAACAACTTATTATATGCATAATTGTTTATATACATTTGAATTACAAAAGCAAATAATAAAAAAATGTTACATGGCGCGAGATTCGATCCGGCGACCTTCGGATTACGAACCCGAGCGCTTACCGCTGCGCCACGACGCTGTAGAATATTACTAATCGTAGAGAGTATTTCACAGAAACGGTTTCTTTGAACTGTCGATTTTCTCGACAACGGCTGAGAAGTGCATCTTGGTGCTTTGCCACATTACACCTCTGGCCATGAGCTTTTATTATGCGCAGTATGAATCGAATCTGAATTTCACAATTGGCGGCCTCCCCTTGTAAGAGAAACACTGTTGTGCCTTTCCAAGACACTGGAAGACGGACATCGCCTGATTAGCAGCCATAATCGCCGAAGATGGTCTTTCAGGGCTGTACACAATCGCGATTCACCGTTAAATAGAAAGCGATGCCATTCACCAACAATTCGTGCTTCCCGGCCATGTCGCTACTCCAAATGCAGCCGCTTGGACTATGATGTTAACGACGGTCTACGTTGGGACGATAATTTACTAGTACTGTTGCTGCTAGTCTACGACCAGAGGTCCGTTACTCATTCTCGGATGCGAAAGGATGAGAATGTGCTTGGTGCACAGTACCTCGAACCTTCCTTATGGCGGCAAGACGTAGAGTATGCCTGCCATCAGGTTTCCAGGTAATCTAACATCAGGCTACTGTATACTCCCACAAATCTGGATATTGGAGAACTCGAACAGCCGGCCAAATTGAGAACGACAATGAGTCTCCTTTACAGCTCTGCCCCGTTCTGATAACGCTATGGTCTGTGAAAAGTTCGGTTTGTCAGAAGTGTTGACAAACTGCATTTTGGGACGCCAAACCTTAAGGTGATTTGGAGTGCAGATTGAAACCGGCGGTCGCTAATAGGGAGATATGATCCGGACCGTTTTTGTTTATTTACAATAACAAGACATATAACAAGAGAGATGAGATACGGCGTGAGCTACGAGACACATACTGAGTCCAGCCACAGCTCAGTGTTATGCTGCGATACCAGGTTATTCGATCACATTTCTCAATTTATTCTTAAGGTATGGTTCTTCCGTGTAAATAGGTCTATCAGAGGCTTTGATACGGCAATGACGGGTGGGGAACGTCATTCTCACCTAGTGCTGTTGACAATTCCATAATACATACATGGCACCTGACTCATTCTCGCCATAGCCAATGCTAGTTCGTTTTCTGTACTCTGGGGGTCTAAAACAGTGAAACATTTTACTGTGAATACTTTGAAAGGAAATTATTTGTCTGTTTTGCTAGACCTTTATTTTTGATATAGCTATTGTGAGCACCATGTGTCTAAACGTGTGGGTGTTGACCTTGTGGGCATCTCAAACAAGCAATAGCGTTATATGTAAATTGAAGGTGGAGAGGAAGAAAGGAAAGGAAAGGGGAGAAATCACTGCTCTCAGCTGCATAAGGACATTAAGCGGAATCAGTGGCTACGAGTGAAAATGTGTACCGGACGAGGAGTCCAACCACAGATCTCCTGTTTACTAGGCAGGTGATTTAACCACTGCGCCATCCGAAGCACAGTGTTGTTGCAACTATCTCAGCACCCCTCACGGCCGATCCATATTCACATCGACCGCCACCTATCCGCAGTCCCCGTCCGCTTCCTCCATGTTCGTTCTCTTAGAACCCCACGGGAGGTAAGACGAACTTGTGCATCCACACTCAAGATGGTGGATCTACTGACCAGCTAGGCCTTTCAAATTATATGAACTCATATAAGATATTAGCATGATACTCTAATTGGCTTTCTCTCATGTTTTGACGTTTTTGAGGAAAAAAAATTGAAGTTACAGTCACCACCACAGTTAAATCAATAACCTGTTTCTTAGTTTGCTGTATTTGAACTGTTTATGAATAAAATGTAAATTATTTGTTTATTTAATATGTATCGGTACTACAGATTTTCCCTAACTCACTGTACAAAACGAGCAGTACTTTGGTGATAGTGTGGGGCTACTTCTTTCATTAAAAATAATATGCAGGGAATGGTAGGTACAAATAATTAATTACTATCAACTGATATTTTTAGAGATTTTAATTAATGGCTCACGTCACCCAACATGATTTCAGGACAGAAGATGATAATGAATAATGTTCTACAGCATAAAAATACATTTACAATTGTGTTATTATTATTTTCGTTATAGACTGGCGTATTACCAAACAGGCGTGTGGTTTTGGAAAGGGGAAGGGAGGCGGAGGGCATGGCATAGAAAATGGGGAGGAGAAGGAATGGAGTGTAGAGGAAGGAGGAGGTGAGGGCGAGAGGAGGGCTGTGGCTTAGGAAGAGAGCGTGGCTTAGAAGAGGAATCATTACATCAAGTGCTTACCCCTGACTCTGCATGTAGGCTGCCTGACGGTCAAAGGTCAAATTTCGCCACATCTTATGTTAATTTGTAGCTGCTCATTCATACACATGTGTTAGATATCCTGATTTTTTCCTGGTAAGTATAGATAACACTGTATTGCTATTAAGCCAAATACCATATTTTAGCTGTATGTCTGTCTCATGAGGTGATGATACCATGTGGCTCAGCAGTTTGGTACAAGTCCTTTAATAGGACTCCACTTCGACGACTTGGGTGTTCCTAACCTACCCGACTGTTCCTACCGTTATCGTGGAATCTGGGCCACCTGTCGTCCCTCGCTATTCTCGTTATTGGAAGGTGGAAGTTAGGTTAATGGCAGACTAAAATGTGCGTGATTCGACCAGGATTCGGTTCTGTGACGTCTCAGTTTCCTTGCACACCCTTCACCACTAGCCCAATGGGCTCGGGGTTTCATGAGATTATTTGGATTACCTGCATCTTCATTTCTAATCCAACCGAAGCATGGAAATCCATCTCTGGACTGGCGCGTCTCGTATGCTAATCTGACTTAAACTGATTACTATCTGAACTTTATTCCTGCGACTTAATAAAACAGCCAACGAATGTAATAAGTAATGTCAGTGATTGCCAGAAGTAAGACGGCTACTTTTGTATTAGTTCCTACTTTTTTCTGGTGGTGGTTTCGCATGCAGTTTTCTCTGTGTTCAGTTGGGTAAGTGATGAGCCAAACCAGGCCTAGTGTGCTTGGCCACTGACCTGATGTTCGTGCTGACCTCCCTGGGGTGTAGCGGCCTGCCGTTTCAACTAAAAGCGCATGGTGAGGCAACCGTTAAGAGCAGGTATCGGACTCCAACCCAGCTCAGGGTTGGGCTGATGACGGACGGCCAGTCGCCTTCCTGCAGTTTTCGTATAATTCTGTGTGCTCTGTGTGATATGAGTCCAGGCCTACGTTCACAGAAATACACTCCTGCTCATAAATTAAGGATAACTGCAGAATGTGGTGCCACACAACGTGGCACTACACATAACTGGCGCTAATAGCAAAGGCACATAGGGAACACACACGACACAGATTTGTAAGTCCACCGTATTGATGATAAGTTGAGAAAACCGTCCCGAAACACATGTGCTACAAAACGCCACTATTTCCTGCGCTTGTACCCCGACATCAATATGGGATTTAATCACCATGCACATATACACAGGCCACACAACGGGTCGGCATACTCTGGATCAGGTGGTCGAGCAGCTCCTGGGGTATACACTCCCATTCTTACGCCAGTGCCTGCCGGAACTCCTGAAGTGTCGTAGGGGTTTGAAGACGTGCAGCGATTCGCCGACCGAGAGCATCCCAGATGTGCTTGATGGGGTTTAGGTCAGGGGAATAGGCAGGCCACTCCATTCGACTGATATTTTCTGTTTCAAGGTACTCCTCCATGAAGGCAGCTCGGTGGAGTCGTGCGTTATCATCCATCAGGAAAAAGGTGGGACCTACTGCACCCCTGAAAAGGCGGACATACTGGTGCAAAATGACGTCCCGATACAACTGACCTGTTACAGTTCCTCTGTCAAAGACATGCAGGGGTGTACGTGCACCAGTCATAATCACACTCCACACCATCAAACCACGACCTCCATATATGTCCCTTTCAAGGACATGAAGGGGTTGGTATCTGGTTCATGGTTCACGCCAGATGAAAATCCGGCGAGAATCACTGTTCAGACTATACCTGGACTCGTCCGTGAACATAAACTGGGACCACTGTTCCAGTGACCATGTACTGTGTTTTTTACGGGCTCTCCTGTGACCAGGGATCAGTGGAATGCACCCTGCTGGTCTCCAGGCGAATAAACCATGTCTGTTCAGTCGTCTTCAGGCTGTGTGTCTGGAGACAACTGTTGCAGTGGCTGCGGTAAAGTCCCGAGCAAGACTACCTGCAGTACTCTGTGGCCGCCTGCAGGCACTGATGTTGAAATATCGGTCTTCTTGTGGTGTTGTACACTGTGGACGTCCCGTACTGTAGCACCTGGACATGTTTCCTGTCTGCTGGAATCGTTGCCATAATCTTGAGATCACACTTTCTGGAACACGGAGGGCCCGTGCTACGACCTGCTGTGTATAACCAGCCTCCAGTCACCCTAGTACTCTACCCCTCATAACGTCGTCAATATGTGTTCTTTGAGCCATTTTCAACACACAATCACTATTATCACGTCTGAAAACGTCTGGACACTTACTCGCTGCATCGTACTCTGACATGCACCAACACATCTCTGCGTATGTGGACTGCTGCCAGCGCCACCGTGCGACGACCGCAGGTCAAATGGATCGCATTGTCATACCCTGAAGTGATTTAAATCCGTAAAGGCAAAACTTCCGGGTAAAACCACCTTCGAAGGACATTTTTATTTGTACCGAGATGTCACTTTGCCGGAATGCTAGGCGAGGGGCAGTCAGTGAGAGGTAGTGTCCCATGAGTTGTAGCTGGGCTGCTTCCTGAACAGGAATTCTTTTCTCTTAATGAACATTGGCCAACTTTCTGTCGCCACTTTACGTGACGCGAATAAGCTTTGGCCTAAATAATTGCAAGAGAGTTCGTCATTGGCTAACCTAAGCAAATAGCAGAGTAGAAGTCAGAACAAATTTCCATGAAGTGCTTATGCAGAGATGAGCGTTTTGGCTAAGACATCAAACTGTCTGAAGAGTGGGACATAAACTAAAATTTATTTGAGAACTGCAAGCCCAGGTTGTAACGATTGGTTAATGTTGAAAAACGTTAGCTTAGAGTTGAGATGGTTGCTTTGTTAACAAGACTTCTATTGGCTAGCACTTTTCAGAGCTGTTTACAATGGCACACAAAAATGCATAGACTTCTAGATTGGACGATGAAGACAGTGTTGGTAGAGAATTAGAGAACATTTCTGTACGAACTTCAGTAGAGAACACTTCTGTCAGTGGTTCGGCAGAGAATACACTTTCGTTTAGCAGAAAGAAGAAAACACTTGTGTTCAGACTCCAAAAATGGTTCAAATGGCTCTGAGCACTATGGGACTTAACACCTGCGGTCATCAGTCCCCTAGAACTTAGAACTACTTAATCCTAACTAACCTAAGGACATCACACACATCCATGCCCGGGGCAGGATTCGAACCTGCGACCGTAGCGGTCACGCGGTTCCAGACTGAAGCGCCTAGAACCGCACGACCACACCACCGGCTGTTCAGACTCCGTCTGGAGGTCGGAGGGAGAGCTGTTATGTTATAGTCTGCAGCAGATTATGGCGCCCACTACGCAACATTCCAATTCTCTTCTACGTTCGCTTTCAGAATGAACCTCCCTCTCGTTGGAAATCTGTTGCAACAATAGTGAAGCAATCTTTTTCCGGAAAGTCCTGAGTTCTCACCTCCCCACATAAATTACTGCGTTGACTCTCTCATCACACAGTCCCGGAAATCCTCATAATATGACCACTTTTCACCGCTACTAAAAACTGTTCTGTCTTCAACCAAATTATTGAAGTTCCTCTAATTACTAGATAAGCCGCATCCATCTGCCTCAATATATCTGAGTTACACTAGATACTTCTGCTCTTCAGCTGTAACTTCCATGTTAACTATGTTTTATTTTACATAGATAAAATGTGGCCTGCTGGGCCAAAGCTCTCAAAGATACACAGAAGTTGCATACGATTACATTGGAAAAAAATAATGTCATGAATTTATACAACATTTCTCTTTACACATTCACACGCTTGGAACCATAGAATAAATAAAAGAAAAAATAAGTAGAAGTTTACGATATATTCCTATGAAGTGTTACATGGATATGAAGATGTTGCGTAACTACAAAGGAAGCCGAAAGTATTCCCGTTATAACAATGGTGACCAACCAAAGTGGGACATAAGAAACCATTGGCAGCCCATTACAGAAAATGTTCACCCAGCATTGGGTGAAAATGACTACTGTAAATAAGAAAAAATTCACTTTTGCCACATTGCACTAACTTTAATATACAAAGTGATATTCACAAGAATAATCAACGATTTTTTTTTTCATTTCATAGCGTGCATAATGACTGAAACATTGTCAGTTACATTACTTAATATCATTTTTTTCCTGGCATCAACTGCAATGAATATATCGAAAGAAATTTTGTATTGACTAGTCTTTTTCAATGAAATCTGATGAAACAGCACAGTTTATTTAGCCATATAAAGAGTTACCAAAATACAATTATGTGTTAATCGAATGTTATGCATGCTGCAATAAATCATTTCGGAAACTCTATGTAGCTCATAAAAACACTTCAGGTGATATATACTGTCCTGTTCATTTCTTTTTCTTTCCATTCAGTAGTTATTTTCCAATGCCTAAATACAAAAACTCATCAAATGGTTGTATGACATCGTTGTTAATTCGTAGTATTTTCTTCTTGACGTGTCGATTATGTATTGTTTGAGTGTTACTTTAGTTGGTTTCCAGGCTTACTTTCATATTCTGTTAAGCTCCATCACGGACCACTAAATTTCATTTGTAGCGAAGGCAAACGGCTCTATACTAGCTGTGAAACAGTAGCATAGATATATTCCCGTAACTTATAGTCCTATAATATTTTCCTGGTTTAGTGATGTGAAATCTCCTTCTAGGACTGCAGAAAATGGTTTAGGGTATAGGGACTCTCTGAATCCTCTGTCAGCTCCGATTTTCCCACTGTTGTTGGCTGCTAGAAGCTTGACACTGATGTGTATATCATTCAGTGTATTGTTTCAGTCAATGCTTTTCCCTCGAGAGTTGTTTTGCAAGTTTTGTTGATTTTCAGATAAACATGTTCTCATTAAATTTGAATCCCAGACAAAGGAATAACTACCAGTCATTGCTCTGTTGAATAATTTCCTTCATCACTGAAATTCATCCTTTATGCTACATACTATTCTAAGACTAGCTACTTACTTTTATTTATTAAAAATCCATTGTTCCTTCGATACGACCGTTGATAATTTTACTGAGTACCTAGGATATACATGAGAGATACTTGACAGTTGCCTCGTTTCCTTACATCTTATTTTCCTCCTTTGTTGTAAAACTGAACAACTGCAATTTTATGGAATTGTCTTTATTGCAGAACTTCTTAAACATACACAAATTTCCTAAAGGATTATTTCCGGAATGTCATTCTCTTAATTATTAGATATCTGTGTTAATGATTCATTTCATAAACTACATAAATTTCTAAAGAAATTTTCAAATTTTCTTATCATTCGCACTTTTTTATTAGTCATTGTGTTAACTGATGAAATGTGGTGTTGATTCAACTGAAATTTCTGTTGCTATTTAATTTTTGTTCATCCTCTTATTATTTCCAACGACTTGTAAAATGTTCATTTGCTTCTCCTCATGTCCCCTTAGTTTCCAAGTGGTTTGTTTAGTTCATCATATTCTACCCCACTCCTCTTTCTTTTGCTTCTAATGCAATAAATTGGTTATCAGCTGTTAAAATAACTGAAGCCTTTGCTCAAATGCCGTTGGTAATATTAATAATAACAATGAGAGTAAACTATTCTGGTAAGTTTCCGAAGGTTGACAATAAAAAAAGTCACACTGTGATAGCTGGGTACAAGAATGAGTAGAATTATGATTTCGAAGTGAAATGTAGTAAAAGAAAAGCTAACTGGAATGAGCATACTTTTACCAGGAGGACCATGCATTCTGCATAATAGACTTTTTCTATAACTTGTTTTCTAAAGATTCTACGACAGAATTGTTCAAACATTTTTAACAATGCACATGTATACGCATATTGGACTACGGCTTCATATCTAGATATTCTTGTCCACGAACGATAAACGTGAGTTTAACAAATGTGGAGAGAGTGTGACATTACTATCACACATTGCTACGAAGTGCTTACTCATTTTTTGACATCAGTTAGTGGTTAATTTTGGTTAGAGTGTGCTGGGCAAATTTGCAAGGAGGAAAGCTTTGCGTTTTTCTTACTGAGAAGATGTTATCCTGGTTTGATGTCTAGGTCCTCTTTGTCAGCAGGAGGTGGTCCATAGATCTCATTAGGAAGGGCGAAGATCGCCTGGGAACTGTGCAATTTTCGTAGAAGTAAGGCTGCGCCCTGCTTCGTCCTTTTGTCAGCAAAGCCGGCGTCTCTACTAGCCCAGAACGAAAAGTACCTTGCTTTCGTTCCGAAATGTGGTGGTTCTAATCAGATTGAGTTGCCCCGCCTCTGTGTTTGGCCGAAGAAGCCGACCAGTTAATGGGACGCTCTTCCATCCCAGTACCAATCTCTTATTTGGTAAGGTTCGTGTCGTATTCAAAGAGTGGGAAGTTTCTGCAACATTGCCCTGTTTCTGAATGAAATTAGCTATATTCTCATCTGTCACATTGGAAACGGTATAGAGTCGTCCCCCGCACATAACATAGATTTTTTTGATGGTGGATTGTTGTGGAGGCAGATACATTTTTCGTGGTAATTCGCTTGCTGCCAGCTGTAAGGGTCACTCCTCTCCCGTCCGTTGTTTCATGCTGATGGGCGCGTGGTTTGCGGATTTCGGTGAATGCTCGTTACTTGCTTACTTATCTACGGAATTTGTGTGGCTTAATTTTGGTGTAATTTGTGCCAGCTTGAAGTATTTGATTTCGTGAGCTGCCCAGATGAGCAGATCTAATTGCACTTTCTCTATACAGTCTTCCACACTTTTTGGTATGATTCGAGTTTTAGAGAACTTTGTTAATTTTTACTGTAATTTTTGTCAGTCATTATCGCACTTAAAAATCAGTTGACATCAGTGTTCACTTCGATTCCAAGACTGTGTACGTCGTCCTACAACTTCTCCATGGATATGTGACCTATTCTTAACAAGTACAGGGTGCCCCAGGAGGAATGGTCAGTATTCAGGGGTATGTCAGGAACGATTACGCGACGCAAAAGAGGGTAACAAATATCGGATCTAAGGTTCACATCTTAAGACCTATGAACACATGCTCACTACAATATATGTATTTTACAGTGGCGAAAATGAAGAAATGATCGTATATCTTAAGGTATGACTTCGGATCAAATGCTTCCGTGGTATTTTTTTCTTTTTTTGGTCCATATTACCACATTTAAAAATATGGAAAGCAAAGCGCTTGCAGTGGAAGAGACTGGTTTTTACAGTATTCAAGGTAAAGAAGTGCTCGTACCTCTTATGGTATGCTCCAAAAAGCATTTTGGAGCCCACGTTTATCAGACATTTTGCTTCGAATTATCGTTCCAGTCATATCCATGAATACTGGCCATTCCTCCTGAATATCCTGTATAACCGGGTGCAGACATAAGCTTGTTGTTCTCACCGTGACGGTGTTATCTTTGTGCACAGGCCCCAAATTCAGTGGCCAGTTATACTAAGAATTAAGAGAAAATAAGGAGCATTGCACTTTCTCGCTTTGTGTGATCAAAGGTACATTTTATAATGAGCATTGCAGCTACACTCCTCAACCACAGTCAAGAACTGGGACCCAATATTCAAGATGAAGAGGTAGATTACAAGGAAATTTACATAGACATCAAACTAGTGTAAAATCCTACAACCATTCGAAATAAACTTCACGTACGATAGGCAGAACGGTTGTGTAATAGTACAGACTCTGAAACTTCCTGGCAGATTAAAACTGTGTGCCGGACCGAGATTCGAACTAGGAACCTTTGCTTTTCGCGGGAAAGTGCTCTGTTCGAAAGAAATGATAGTGTACTGTGTATAAAAGAAACTCAAAACTGAAATAAGGTTTAGAATGGGCACGTTATGGAGGATTTAACGTCTTACTGACAGAGTTCTCTGGATTTTAGATTGAGCATTCGCTGTAATTCAGCATCCGGTTAGTGAAATGCTTACCCGCATTCCGGATCCGGATTATGCCGTAGCACTCTCGGCAGAATGTGAAATATTCTTGACGTGACCAGCATTCGTTAGCTTAGCACTTGTGGACACTTATGAGGGAAAGTATTTATGTGTAGATGTGAACATTTAACAAACACTACTTTAGGATTTACATCTGGTTACGGCACCATTTATGCACCACTGTAGGGTCTCGTAAACTTTCATTAGCTCTAGTTTAGCTGTTTTACGACGTTGCTGAAATCTTTCGCTGAGAATAGGTCGTCAAGTGTTTTCTGGGATGAAATATATTTTCTTCGTTTGAATCCTGAATCGGTCATTTATAATGTCACGGACGCGTGAAAGAACACGTACGTTTTTCATCCTAATAACACTGTCACTCCAGTTGCCTATTTGTGTTACTTGAATCGCCCCATAATAATAGTATAACCATATTCATGAGTACCATCGAGGAAAGAATAGAAATATATTGAGGTATATTCCGAGGTATTTACCTTTATTTTCTATTTATGGAATGACATGCACTGACATACGCTAAGAATATGTATTTGTGATTTATCAGTGAAATGAAATGAAATGAAATGCCATGTGGCTAGCTAGCACCTCTCTTCTGGTAGACCGGTCGCCAGCTGCAAGTCTTTCGAGTTGACGCCACTTCGGTGACTTGCGTGTCGAGGAGGATGAAATAATGATGAAGACAAGACAACACCCAGTCACTGAGCGGAGAATCGAACCCGGGCCCCTTCGCATGGCATTCCGTCACGCTGGCCACTTTTTTTTTTTTTTTTTTGCATTTTGTTAGTTGTCTTTGGTCGTAGCGGACGTCACATGACATCCGCTGAAGTTCGTTGTGGATCCCATCACTCTGTATTTTATTGCGGGGAGCACGCTGAGCTACCGTGTCGGCACCACTAAGCTATCGAGACAGATGATTTATCAATATCCGATCTCCAACATAAAAATTTTTGATTAACGCCGTCCCACCCAGTGCATTACGAATGCCTTCCTTCGTTAAGAAGCAAATGTTTCTTCCACGTAAACGATGTCTTCCCAGAGAGAAACTCTGTCCTCTCCTAGTACAAATCCGTTTTCTTCTCTCTAGTGTTTCAGAAGTGCTTCCACAACAGCTTACAAAGGGAAAAGGAACAAAAACGGAAAAATAAGAAAAAACTGATTACCAACCTTAAGCCTTGTCGGAACACTACAGTGCTCCAGTAGTTGTGGTAGGACTAATCGTTTAGCTGGAAGAATGTCTTTGCCTCTTCCACCTCACCCGACAGTAAGGAAGGATATACAGTGGAATGCAAAATTCGTGTAACTTCGTCACATATATAGAACGCTGCAGGAAATCAACATTTTGCTTTCAATTAAAAATTATAGGAATAAGCGGTGTTGCAGCCATAGATGTTTATGAAACACATTACCTAGACACCGAGCTAATGGGATAACTTGAATATGTTTATAGGAACGCAGACGGAACGGAGATTTAGAGAAGGACATACCCAGTACATGAATAATTTTCTCCTTCGGTAAAACTCGGGCGTGGATGTGTGTGATATCCATAGGTTAGTTAGGTTTAAGTAGTTCTAAGTCTAGGGGACTGATGACCTCAGATGTTAAGTCCCATAGTGCTTAGAGCCATTTGAACCAAGCCACTAACCAATTACAAAACTTGTGGCGTATTTCTTTCAGTGCAGCACATTTCATCAGGTTGTAATTTATTTATTGACAAAAGCGTAACTCTGGTTTTATACTTCTGTTCTGGTGGTAACAAGACAAATGCGGTGCATGTTTTATAGGGGATACAGTAAATGTGTATAATGACTTGTCATGATTTTCGCTCTGACAGTCGTATACAGGGTGAAGAAAAAATGCCGCACTTGGAGGCCGACATGCGATATCTCATCCACATTTAAGACAAAAGCTTATCTAGCAAAATCAGATCGGATGCATTTTGAAAACACGTGTATGAAGACGAGGATCTGGCAATATTGTCACATCGCACAGCGCATCGAAATACACAGACGAGCGTGTACCACGCCGCAAAACCGTACCAGCTATCGTTGCTCATTGAGTATGCCGGCACGGTAGCTCACCGTGTTCGGTCAGAGACCTGGCTGGTGTCTGTAGTAAAAAAAATGAGTGAAAAAATGAACAAAGAGCTTCAAGAATGTCATGTGACTTCCGCTACGATCGAATACATCGAATAACAATGAACCAAACATAAGGAAAGAAAGAAGGAAAAAAAAGTAGACTGCTGCGACCTCAAACCCACATCCATCATAGAATTGTTGTTCAAATACTCGTCACGTTCCTTTTTTTTTTATTTTTTTAGACGTCCTTTCCCTAATTATCGTCGTTTATATGCAGTATTAATTTTTTCACATGACAGTAGCGTGTTACGTGATAACGGTACCCATTTAACTGCATGCATGTGTCTTCCAACCGCTCAGAGCACAACTATAACTGGTCCCATGAAGTTCATGCAGGGTGGCTTTCCAATTTCCCGATGGAGTACACAAACGATGAGTATGTCGATATGCTTATGGTGCTGGATGCCTCTGATAACCAAGCTGCTGTTGCTGCTCGTGTGTATGCTGTACGGTACTCCCGAAAGCGCCATCCTGAAAAGAATGTTTTTCGTCACCTGGATGGTTCAAATGGCTCTGAGCACTATGCGACTTAGCTTCTGAGTCATCAGTCGCCTAGAACTTAGAACTAATTAAACCTAACTAACCGAAGGACGTCACACACATCCATGCCCGAGGCAGGATTCGAACCTGCGACCGTAGCGGTCACGCGGTTCCAGACTGCAGTGCCTAGAACCGCACGGCCACTACGGCCGGCCGTCACCTGGAATAACGCCTTCCGGAAACGGGTAATATTCGTCCACAAGTAATGGATAGAGATCGTCCAAGGACTATATGTAGTCTATAAACAGAGGACACGATTCTAGAAACTATTCACCAGTCACCTCGTCGGAGTACCCCTGATATTGCAACCCAGTTCCAGATGTGTGAAACAATGGTAATTGAAGTGTTGCACGATAAAGAGCTTCTTCGGTATCATTACACGTTAACTCAATGCCAGCGGCCAGAAGACCGCATTAGACGAGAACCGTTCTGTGAATGGCTTTTACAGCAAGTGAATAACAACAAACGTCAGCTACAAATATCTAAAGTAGTATGGACTGACGAATCCGGCTTCACTCGTGAAGATATTTTCAACCTCCGCAACAGCCATTATTGGTCGGAAAACAACCCTTAAGTTACC
Organism: Schistocerca serialis cubense; assembly: GCF_023864345.2. Taxonomy (NCBI): domain Eukaryota; kingdom Metazoa; phylum Arthropoda; class Insecta; order Orthoptera; family Acrididae; genus Schistocerca; species Schistocerca serialis. The sequence goes on from NC_064643.1 coordinate 473,013,012, forward strand.
CGTGAACGTGGGTTTTCTGTGAGCTGTAATCATGGGAGGAGTACTTTTGGGCCGTTAACAACTGCCGTAAAAGTCGATGTTGGCCCTGCAATACTTACGCAGTAAAAAGCGTTCCACTTGGTGTTCAACGATACCTGCGGTTTCAGCATGATGGTGCATTACCACACTTTTGAAAACGGATTGGCCGTGGAGGTCCAGTGTTCCGAACTCCACGTTCTCCAGACCTTAATCCACTAGATTTTTATTTGTGAGGGCACTTAAAGGAACAAGTTTATGGTACTCCACCTATGAATGTACACTACCAAACATCTCACGTGCATGCTGCTTCGGCAATGGTGGATGAATGTGTGTTGTGTGGGGTCCAGCAAACTATGATCCAGCAAGTGGCGGAGTGTTTGGATACGCAAGATGGTCGCTTCCAACATCTTCTCTAAAGTGAACATTGTTTTTTACAAGTATGTAGTAGCTCTGTGAAGATAATCCTGGACACCAAAGGTACAGCATGAAAACCGTCCTTAAGACCACACTCGCTACATAATTCCTTTACAATCTTAAGTTAATTCTATTATTATCTCCATAAAAAACTTGCACAAAATGGATTGAGTCTTAATAGTAAATACACTCCTGGAAATTGAAATAAGAACACCGTGAATTCATTGTCCCAGGAAGGGGAAACTTTATTGACACATTCCTGGGGTCAGATACATCACATGATCACACTGACAGAACCACAGGCACATAGACACAGGCAACAGAGCATGCACAATGTCGGCACTAGTACAGTGTATATCCACCTTTCGCAGCAATGCAGGCTGCTATTCTCCCATGGAGACGATCGTAGAGATGCTGGATGTAGTCCTGTGGAACGGCTTGCCATGCCATTTCCACCTGGCGCCTCAGTTGGACCAGCGTTCGTGCTGGACGTGCAGACCGCGTGAGACGACGCTTCATCCAGCCCCAAACATGCTCAATGGGGGACAGTTCCGGAGATCTTGCTGGCCAGGGTAGTTGACTTACACCTTCTAGAGCACGTTGGGTGGCACGGGATACATGCGGACGTGCATTGTCCTGTTGGAACAGCAAGTTCCCTTGCCGGTCTAGGAATGGTAGAACGATGGGTTCGATGACGGTTTGGATGTACCGTGCACTAGTCAGTGTCCCCTCGACGATCACCAGTGGTGTACGGCCAGTGTAGGAGATCGCTCCCCACACCATGATGCCGGGTGTTGGCCCTGTGTGCCTCGGTCGTATGCAGTCCTGATTGTGGCGCTCACCTGCACGGCGCCAAATACGCATACGACCATCATTGGCACCAAGGCAGAAGCGACTCTCATCGCTGAAGACGACACGTCTCCATTCGTCCCTCCATTCACGCCAGTCGCGACACCACTGGAGGCGGGCTGCACGATGTTGGGGCGTGAGCGGAAGACGGCCTAACGGTGTGCGGGACCGTAGCCCAGCTTCATGGAGACGGTTGCGAATGGTCCTCGCCGATACCCCAGGAGCAACAGTGTCCCTAATTTGCTGGGAAGTGGCGGTGCGGTCCCCTACGGCACTGCGTAGGATCCTACGGTCTTGGCGTGCATCCGTGCGTCGCTGCGGTCCGGTCCCAGGTCGACGGGCACGTGCACCTTCCGCCGACCACTGGCGACAACATCAATGTACTGTGGAGACCTCACGCCCCACGTGTTGAGCAATTCGGCGGTACGTCCACCCGGCCTCCCGCATGCCCACTATACGCCCTCGCTCAAAGTCCGTCAACTGCACATACGGTTCACGTCCACGCTGTCGCGGCATGCTACCAGTGTTAAAGACTGCGATGGAGCTCCGTATGCCACGGCAAACTGGCAGACACTGACGGCGGCGGTGCACAAATGCTGCGCAGCTAGCGCCATTCGACGGCCAACACCGCGGTTCCTGGTGTGTCCGCTGTGCCGTGCGTGTGATCATTGCTTGTACAGCCCTCTCGCAGTGTCTGGAGCAAGTATGGTGGGTCTGACACACCGGTGTCAATGTGTTCTTTTTTCCATTTCCAGGAGTGTACAAACAAGACAGTGATCGTAAATATGGGTTCAAGTAAAATGAAGCGTGAAGGGAAAAAAAAACATACAAATCTTTGCAACATCAAATTTTACGTTGTGTGCACTTAGGGTTTCCTGTTATAGCAGTGATTTTGATTATGGTTGGCTGAGAGTGCTGCTGATGGCCACTTGATCTTTGTATTTTTGTTCCTTGCTACACTTTCATAATTCAAGAATGTGTTAGTACCACGTTAATAGGCAGATCGTAAATTAGTATATGCCCCATTCCATTGATTCCATACTTTAGGAGTACCAAAATGGTTAATTCCCATTTATTGCAAACCTAGTTATCCCTGTAAATCATGCACGTAACTATGAGGCAAAGCGATTAATTAGGCAATACCAAAATATTTGTATACAAACTGTAGTTCCGCCATTAGATGGCTCCGCCGGCCGCGGTGGTCTAGCGGTTCTAGGCGCTCAGTTCGGAGCCGCGCGACTGCTACGGTCGCAGGTTCGAATCCTGCCTCGGGCATGGATGTGTGTGATGTCCTTAGGTTAGTTAGGTTTAAGTAGTTCTAAGTTCTAGGGGACTGATGACCATAGACGTTAAGTCCCATAGTGCTCAGAGCCATTTGAACCATTAGATGGCTCCATCCCTCCACATTCAGATTATAAGTTACCTTTACTTTTGACCATTTTCTTCATTATTTTGTGTACTCCAAGACTCATGTATACAAAATCTCGTACACGAGACAAAATCCAACCTCAGATTATCTATTCATCAAATTACTACATGCAAAGCTGAGCTGTAATATTCATGTTACTTTAAGCTGCGTATGAAATAACATGCCTATATTCGTATGATTTCATATGCTTTACCACGCCTTCGTTATTGTAATATATCCAGCGTTCACTGTATGTTTAACCTTACCGTTCATTATGCTTTTGTGTATCTAGCTCCCGCTGTCCTGTACGTTTTTAAACAAAAAAAAAAAAAAAAAAAAAAAAAAATTAAAAGGCAGTATACGCCACATTTAATCACAAACTGTCGCTGGAGACTGGATTGTTGCATATTGGTGAACTTCTGAATATTCTGCAGGACAATACGTTTTCCCATTGTCATCGTTCAAATGGTTCAAATGGCTCTGAGCACTATGGGACTCAACTGCTGAGGTCATTAGTCCCATAGAACTTAGAACTAGTTAAACCTAACTAACCTAAGAACATCACAAACATCCATGCCCGAGGCAGGATTCGAACCTGCGACCGTAGCGGTCTTGCGGTTCCAGACTGCAGCGCCTTTAACCGCACGGCCACTTCGGCCGGCTGTCATCGTTCGTCTATGTCATTTACCGCTCGACGTAAAACGGCCTCAACACGTACAATTCATTCTCCTATAAAAATACGAAGAATTGTTCGCACTGAACAACATATCATTTGGACATTCGCTGACGTCAAATGACAATAACATGTAAAACCCAACAAATTCGGGTCCACTCCCGTCACAGGCGAGGATATCAGTACATGTATAAAACCCGTCGTCATCAACGTTGAAGCACATTATCCCACACTATCAACTGATGATCAGACAATTATAACAACTCGAAAATAAGAAACACCAATTAAAGTCGCTATCCGTATGGTACTCCTAGTAACAGCCATCTGACATGAAACGAACACCTGACTTACAATGTCTCTCTTGCAGCTAGACATTCCTCCGCTATCATGCTCATACTCCCCTTCAGTGAGTGCCAGACGTCGGTGCGTCACGTCACCATTCTCTTTTTTTAACCTCAGCACGAGCCCTAAATACCTTGTCATGTCCTACTGTCTTAAATCACAGGCCTGTCTCCCTTCTCATCAACAAACACTCTTACCAAATATATTTACGCTACAATTCGGCAAGATGATAGAAGAATAAATTCCTGGGAACAGAAGAATGAGACACATATAATAAATAAAGAACTAAAGAAACTGCATTCCAACAGGCCTCGGTAGGCTCAACGGTACCGCAGGACCACACTGTCATCTTCAGCCAATAGGCATCAGTAGATGCAGATATGAAGAGGCATGTGGTCAGCACACAGCTCTCCTAGCCGTTATCAGCTTTCATAACCAGAGCCGCTACTTCTAAATCAAATAGCTTCTCAACGGATTCTGCAAGGGCTGAGAGCATTGCGCTTGCCAACAGTGATTGACAGACCTGAACAGTCGTCAATTCATGTTCTGGCCAAGTCCAACAGCACTTAACTTCTGTAATAAGCCAGGAAACAGTGTTACCACTGAGGAAAGGCTGTTGGCCCGCAGACAACTAATCGTGCAAAAATACTCATGGCCATGAATAATCTAGTTACACTAATTAATTCAACAGAGCAGTGCGAGAGATAAACTTTCGTAAACCATACTACTTGATTATTCATTAAATCTAATCCTAAACGCGCAGCAAGCTGCTCTCCCTCACCAATGATTCCAAGATTCATTTCTGCCCCAGGGTCCACCTCCCGTCCGCACCTTAGCGCGTCTGTTTTCACAAAGTCCATATTAATTGCCTTCTACTTCTTGTTTAATAAACGTGATTAGTATGATTTACGTGGTTGTTTTGCCACGTCTGTGGTCCGCCCCGTTGTATACAGAACTGCCGTCGCCTTTTTCTTCTCTCTCCTCTCACTCTATATTCCAGATGTCCTCAACCATTTTCTAAATTTATCTATATTTTCTTTCTTCAGTGAAGGCTCAACGAAATTTCTTGGGCAGCCTATCCTCGGACAACCAAATGATTTCTGTGAAAGAAAACGTTTCTCCAAGATATGCATTCTTTCTTTCTCGATTGTTGAGCAGCTGGACTGCGTTCTTGAACCCTATCCGTCTCTTAGTGCCCTTAAGCTCAATATTACTTCTTCAGTATTACTTTGTTTTCTACGTGGTCATTATATCTTGAGAAATTTCTCCCGGAAACCCAGAAACGGCGAGATTTCTTAAAGCCAGAAACGGCGAGAATTTCTTATTCACTGGTGACAGTCTGTTCAGTCTCTCTGAGTCTAGGTGCATCATTAAAAATGGAGGAGATGAAATTCTGACCATTTTCGAGGAAAGCAATTATCGAACTGTCGCATCCAAATCACCAGATGGATCGACGTCCCATTGTATTTGAATTTGGTGAACATATGTGGTAACTTGTAAATTTCGTAGCTAAGCATTCCCTTTTCCCTCGACGTAAATTCTGCGTCGGCCTCACAATTTCCAAACTTCCAGCACGCTGGAGTAGCTGTGGGTCAGCAACTTATGTTAATCAGTACAACGAAAAACCACTCCAACGTTGCAACTTTGGACTGGTTTCTCGTTGTACTCACAATTTCCGTATGTTCCTGGATTGTCAACATCTACAACGCTAACTTCTGCGACAGTAATGACTGGTTCTGCCAACTGGATGCATGGTTTTACTCAAGGTCGTTCTACAATCTGCTTTACTAATGTTAATCGTTCTGTTCTCCTATATTTAAAATTGATCAGCATCCTCTTGCAATTTCTCTGCTTCCTTCATGCATATGTGGATGACTTTATTCTGGGGTTGTCTGAGACCAGAGCGCAACTGTACTTCTGTAGCCCTCACCTTGGTCTCTGTGTGTGTGCCTGTACCTTTTTGATCCCTCTGCTATCATTTCTCGCTTCTTGACCAGTAATTCATGCGTAGCGTCTTCGAGTTTTGTCCTCTTATATTCTTTTAGTTTTTCCGTGTGCTCCTCTGACTTATCGGTCAGTCTCTCCCTCTCCTCTCGGTCCCTCTCCTAGTTTTTGCTCCCACTCTCTAATTTTGACAATGCCTCTCGACTAACTTCCTCTATTTTCTTATATTCTTCCCTTCGCCTTCTTTGCTGCCCTGCTTACTTCCCATTCTTAGTCCTTAGCCTCCTCCAAAATTTTGTTCTGTCAATTTGGGAACTTTCTTCGGTTCTCCCTTTATCTCCCAAATTTTTCTTTGTTTCCTTTCTCCCATGCCTTTAATTTCTTTCTGCATCTTTTCTCCCATGTCTTTATTGTCTTCCATTATTTTATTTCGTATCTTTTTCTCATGCATTAATTTTCTTTCCTCATCGCCTTAAAATATTTTCTAATGCTAAAATTGTCATCGCCCATCTCACTACCAGTTCTGTCTAGTGAATCTGCCTGTGATCCTGTCGGAGTAACATCTATCGCTGCCCGCAGCTCGTGGTCGTGCGGTAGCGTTCTCGCTTCCCACGCCCGGGTTCCCGGGTACGATTCCCGGCGGGGTCAAGGATTTTATCTGCCTCGTGATGGCTGCGTGTTGTGTGATGTCCTTAGGTTAGTTAGGTTTAAGTAGTTCTAAGTTCTAGGGGACTGATGACCATAGATGTTAAGTCCCATAGTCCTCAGAGCCATTTGAACCATCTATCGCTACCTGGTCCGACTACTTGCTCTCCTCATCTGTGCGGATTATCACCACTGATTTCACACGTTGTGATGTGACCTCACCTTCTTCTTTGCGTATACTGCCATTCACTGTACAGTCCTTATTCCCTAAAGAGGTGCCAACCGTTAATCTATGTGATCGCCATTTATCGGTTCTGACTGCTCATTGGTATAACTTATTTGATCCTTTCCTGTCTCACAAGAACCTATGGCTTTAACTTGTCTCATTAAACTATCTGCTTTCTTACTGCCCTAATTTAATTCATGATGCACTTTGCTTCATGTCAACATTCAAAGGTGACTTACTAGTAATAGTACTAACATTATATTACTGCTGATACTGAAACTCATTATAGTCTACCATAAATTCCCTCAAACAGAATTTATTCCCATCCAGCTTCGCAACGGTGATTTGCAAAACATATAAACCATCATACATAGAGCAGCGTCCAATGAACCATTGACATGAAGTTGAAGAAAATAAAATACGTGAGCTATAAATTGGCACCAGCAAGTACGAAAAACTACGATAGTACAGCGTAAGTCTCTTTTCAAGTCACATAATGAATGTGAAATGAATGAACAGAAACTCTTACTGGTTCCCTGAAGATCCAAGTAATTTTATCCTGAACACAGGTCCACCAGTTTCTGTGAAACTCTTTGCGTGTGTAATGTTATCCTGACCCAGAAAACTGACCAAGAACCAGACACACCTTTAAGTTCTAAGCTACAAATTAGTATGTATAACTTTAAAGGATAGTGAAAATTATTAAAGGCCTATCCATAAGTTCCTAAGAAGGAAATCTGCGTAGATAAATTAATACAAATAGAACGTGAAATTCTATACAAATTCTTTATGCAAACTCTGACTAACGGATACGTTGATTTGCTGTGTTACTGGAACTAACAACTCAATGCCCCTCTGACGCTAATGGCAGTCCGATATTTGCTCTCGAATCTCGTTAACCTCTACTGAAAAACTCTTACTGTTTACCAGATAGTGATTGAAAATCTCATACATTCACCACAGCAATGCTGGATCTGAAGCAGTCGTTCTTATCGATTTCCGCAAGTGCGGAGCAAGAAAATCCCCTATCACGTTGGTGCTTCTAACTGTTGACATTATAATCATTCACCAATAGACAAGCACAACACTGTCATTGTGCAAATTGTTCTGCAGCAGAGGCCAAGGGACATGCCAAGGCTGAGACAGCTCAGGACCCTAGTTGTGTGCTAAGATGGGCGCCACTGTCCATCTACAGTGTACATGGCTGACATGCTCATGACGCAGGAAGTTCCATGTGTTCGAACGTACTCTAAAGACGTGCTCGTTAGCGCGGCTGATCGTTGACTCTGATCCACTCTATTCAAGTCTAGCCACCGACGCCTTAACAGTTTTACAGAATCTTACGTCTGACTATTTCTTCCTGCCAAACCGTACATGCCCACCAAAACTGAAAAATTCATACATGGCCACTCAACAGGGGGGTTCCTTCAAGCACACAAGATTCCACCAAGATAGCGCATCGCTGTGGAATATCTATCACATTACAATGTGCTCTGCTACGTCCAAGTAACGGACGTTTGAGTTCCATCCCCATGACGTCACTCACAAATTTACAAATGGCACATTTTCGCGCCCAGAACTAGCCTCACATCAGAAGTCCTATGAAACTAGAAAGTTGCTCATGAGGCTAGGCCATTATTTGAGGCGGACCATGTTTCTTTCCAGAACCGTAAGGTGCTTATCTCTAAAATGATTTCTGCAAAATGATAGCTAATAAACAGTCTTGATCGCAAACTTCTTTCAATTGGAGTGACCAGTTTCAATCCTTAAGGATCATCTTCAGACTCCAGAACGGCAGGTGGACTTCTATGGAGCAGGCTGCGCCAATCCACGACGCTGAACTGAGTGAGCAGTTAGATCAGCGTCGTGGATCTGCGCAGCCTGCTCCATGGAAGCCCACCTACCGTTCTGGAGTCTGAAGATGATCCTTAATGATCAAAGAAATTTGCGATCAACACTTTTTTTTTAGTTATCGTATTAATGTAAGAACGCTGATAAAGTTTTCAAAAATTGTATTTCTGCAAAAGATGAGAAAACGCTGCTTTCGTGCTACTAGAGTCGCCTCTCCTCCTCAGTTCAGCCGCTGGCCAGGCCCCAGTTGTAAAACGCACAGTGGTTTGCTATCCTCGTTGGCTAGCCCCAGCATCCCGACCTCCAGTGAAACAAACACATGAAGTTCCAGCCTGAGCTGACAGCATAAAGGTCGCATTTTCCGCTATGTTCGCTGCCCCGTCTGTCCCAAATCCAATGCGTTGTCCCTTCCCCCACAAACAGAAATCTTCCAGAATACGTGAGAGTCTAGTAGGTTGTTGACTGAAAGGAAATGAAGCTAGAAGAAGGAGAGAGTGTCCGGTTGCCTAGTGGTGAGGTGAACCTAGTGCCCTGATCAGAATGAAGCCTGTATCTCAGTGTTACGAAAATACACACTAACTCCAGGAATTGTCACACTCTCTCTTATGCACAAGAATGTCTGAGTGAACACTAGTCTATTTGGCCCTGCCTTTAATGACAATCCATTGGCTTATACCTTTATATAATCTGCAATATGTTGAAAAACCTCCGCCAAAAATGTGGTTAAGTATAGGATATTCGTTAACTTGTGGTACAGGGATCGAGTAACAGAACTCACCTACAGAATCAGAGCATACAAAAACTCTATCCTGGCTACCAAGACAGTGAGTTCTCTTAAACCGACCGATTTTCGGTCTCTACTTCACGACTTCTCTCTCCGGTGGTCCGGGATAGAGTTCCCGAAAAAACTCGGAAAAAATTAAGACTCGCCAATCCCACCAAACAGCATGACTACCAATAGTGGCCGGATGCAGATACTAGCGCCAATCATGAATGTACGAATCGCCGCTGCAGCTCTACCAAAATATCACGAAAAAAACGTACTCCAGTTGAGGGGCTTGCCCCCAAAACTAGCAGCGCCTTGTTACGTCAGCAACCGTCGCCAACACTCCGCCAGTCAGATTGCTCTTGTAAAGCGCGTAGGGGACGACCATGGCATGGGAAGATTAGCCAACATAGGAAAATACTGTGCCAACATGAGACACTGGCTTAGCAGACACACCGCTGTCACAGACCCGCGACTCAAAGAATGTAACGATACAATGCCCAACCACTCTCGCCAAGCACCATATCACAGCGGCAGATTCCACACAGTCCTCGTTGTCTTCCCTGCAGCAGAGAGAAAGCAGACAGCGCCTTTGAAAGAGATCGTCCCGACCTTCCTGGAACCCCGTGGATGCGGCCGCTCGCAGTTTCTTTGTGTCGTGTGTCCCTACCACGCAGAATGTCCACCACCACATCTTGAAAAATACTACAAATGGAGTAAGTCTCATCATTTGATTTTATTCGAGAAAACAGTAATTAAATACCTTGAAACCTCATCACCTTCCTACCGTCATCCCCCGTGACCGAGCGAGGTGGCGCAGTGGTTAGCACACTCGACTCGCATTCGGAAGAACGACTGTTCAATCCCGTGTCCGGCCATCCTGATTTAGGTTTTCCGCGATTTCCCTAAATCGCCTCAGGCTAATGCTGGTATGGTTCCTTTGACAGGGCACGGCGGACTTCCTTTCCCATCCTTCCCTCATCCAATGAGACCGATGAGCCGGCCGGAGTGGCCGAGCGGTTCTAGGCGCTACAGTCTGGGGCCGCACGACCGCTACAGTCGCTGGTTCGAATCCTGCCTCGGTCATGGATGTGTGTGATGTCTTTAGGTTAGTTACGTTTAAGTAGTTCAAAGTTCTAGGGCAGTGATGACCTCAGAAGTTAAGTTTCATAGTGCTCAGAGGCATTTGAACCATTTTTGGAGACCGATGACCTCGCTGTTTGGTCTCTTCCCGCAAATCAACATCATCCCCCGTGAGGGCAGTGAAAATAAATGAGATAAGACAGGCCAAAATCGTTTGCCGCCTCTAAAGACTCAGTATGAACAATCACTGCGATCCGATATACGTTAAGAAAAACATTGCTGTTGGATTCCACTCTGTTTCTCCTTATAAATACGTAATCTTCCTCAAACTAAATTAAAAAGGCACACCGGACCACAGTCGTTACTCCGCGGTAGACGTTTGGCCCTTAGCCGGCGAGTCTCCCTGTGCGCCAGAAGCGGGCGGTTCTACGGGCCCGGCTATCCGTGTAGGACTGCTGTGAAAATGGTTGTAATGTCGTTTAAACAAGGTGTAGTGACAAAAAATGAACTGAGAAAAGAAACAGACCTGAAACGAAATGAAGAAATATCCTCTGTATACCCGAATTAACTTACAAATTTAAACATGTATTATTTCTACAACACTGTACATGCACGATAAATATAATTTTGAGATTTTCTATTCTTCTTGATGTCGCAATTTTAATCGTCAGCAGTGTAAAGAATCGCGAAATATCTCTCCGAAGGGAAGAAAATTCTTTTTGAAGCAATCTTACAGTGTCTCTCAAAAAATCTGGATAATGTTCCTTTGTTACTTGCTTGGGCTTTAATGATTCGCTGCCATATCACACCATTAGTAAGTGTAGAAAGTAATGCAGAGAATGCCTGCGGAATCTCACCTTCAAATTCTAGGGGATTTTCGTAATGTGTTAACTAGTATACTGTGTATCTAAGTTTATATTATAATATTTCTGTTCCGGTTCAGAGTTAATGATTAGAAGTGTTTTAATATTGGAATTGATGAGGGCAGCAACACTATAACGACGCTGAAGACATAATTTTCTTACTACTTCGCGCCATACCATCTGTGGAGTGGTCAGTTATCCAATTACTTTTGAAAAAGGATTATCCATTATCAATATTCTGCTTCAAGATAATGCCAATCATTAAAGATCCTAATTTTTTAATACATCAGTTGTAAGTAGGCTGTTTAGGTTTTTTTATTGGTAACGCCACCTCTGTGTGAAAATCACTGGCTGTGCTGTGTGCAGTCTGTGGCTAGTTTGCATTGTTGTCTGCCATTGTAGTGTTGGGCAGCGGCAGCTGGATGTGAACAGCGAGTAGCGTTGGGCAGTTGGAGGTGAGCCGCCAGCAGTGGTGGATGTGGGGAGAGAAATGGCGAAGTTTTGAAATTTGTAAGACTGGATGTCATGAACTGCTATGGATATTATGATTTTTCAACACTATTAAGGTAAATACATTGTTTATTCTCTATTAAAATCTTTCATTTGCTAACTATGCCTATCAGTAGTTAGTGCCTTCCTTAGTTTGAATCTTTTATTTAGCTGGCAGTAGTGGCGCTCGCTGTATTGCTGTAGTTCGAGTAACGATGATTTTTGTGAGGTAAATAATTTGTGAAAGGTATAGGTTAATGTTAGTCAGGGCCATTCTTTTGTAGGGATTATTGAAAGTCAGATTGCGTTGCGCTAAAAAATATTGTGTGTCAGTTTAAGCACAGTCATGTATAATAGTTCGAAGGGGACGTTTCACAGTTATTTTGTAAAATGACGTGTGTTCGAAATTAAGTGCACCAAATGAATTCAAAAAAATGGATCAAATGGCTCTGAGCACTATGGGACTTAACATCGGAGGTCATCAGTACCCTAGAAATTAGAACTACTTACACCCAACTAACCTAAGGACATCACACACATCCATGCCCGAGGCAGGATTTGAACCTGCGACAGTAGCAGTCGCGCGGTTCCAGACTGAAGTGCCTAGAACAGCTAGGCCATGGCGGCCGGCACCAAATGAAATATTTTTGTTTCTTTGTGTTAGTGGAAGTCTTACATCATTTTTAATGCTATTTTCAGTGTGACTGAGGTGGGTTCTCAACAGGAAATAGTGGAAAAAATTTTTCATGGCATATGTTAAGATACTTACGTCATATTTCTAAACGGCGAGAGCAGCTCCTCTGCGAAGTAGATCATCAGTTATTCAGAGCCACCTTGCAAGCACGCTAATTATTTCCAGAGGAAAATAGTCGCTGTCTTAAATCAACTACAACGAAAGTAATGGGCAACTTCCGTTGATACGTCGGCTATCTCGGATTCAATCACTGGACGCGGCGTTAGCATTCGTCGGTAGTGTTCCGCTGGGTACACGCAGAACTCCACTTACAGTTGACCGCAATCTCAAACAACCGCTACAGCGCTGCACTTTGTTACTCAGCGGTTTCTTTTTCTCCTGCCGCAGACCTTGACATGGAACACAGACTATGTTCGCACGCATAAACACACACTCAGAGCCTCGCAGGCAGACGTACAGCAAAAATAGTACAGCTTCAGTGACGATACGGCAGCCATCTAGAGCGTTTATTTGTAATCTTGCGGTCGAAGCAACACAAACAGAGAGAAATTTTCTTTCTGGACGATTGCCCGCTCAGCAATATAAATGTGGTACGAACTGTCGGCGGACGAGGTAACGACAGCGATAATGGTCGACCGACCACTGTATTGTCGTTTGAACGTCGTTGTGGCCGAGTCGCCTCTGTTTCGGAGACCGCCTCTCACGCCTCGAGACTTGGAACGTCCTTGACTGCCGACAGGTGGCGCTCCGAGATGTCGACAGAAAAAAGGAACTAGGTCTACGACGATACCTACGAAGGGAAAAAGAGGAAAAATTGCCAATGAACTTGGCACTATTCTTCTTACAGGGTAAGGACTTTTATGTTTCCCAGCGTCGTTAATTTTATCGGTAATTAATGAATTATGATGGAGGAAATGCATATCTTTGATTGGATGAAGAATTTATTTTATCATGAAACAAACGAGCCACTCTTGCTGTCCTTCTCTGTATCTACTACTCCTTTTGTCTCGAGCCACGTCAGCACGCCATTTTGTTGCTTTATGTAATATTAGGATGTTAAGGATCATATTCAGTCCGAAAATGCTGTTGCTTCATTGTAAAAGTACCTTTGTTAAGACAGGAATGAAACTCTCACTCTCCAGCGGTGTGTGTGCTAGTATGAAACTTCCTGGCAGATGCAAACTGTGTACCGGACCGAGACTCGAACGCGGTGCCTTTGCTTTTTGTAGATGAGTGCTCTACCGAGCTCTTTTATTTAATCTCATTTTGGTCTATGTTTTTTGAATTTATTCGGGGCGGACGTCCGATGACATCCATTTAGATTCTTCGTTGATCCATTTACTCAGTTTTTTTTTTTTTTTCCAGAGAGTAGCTAACTCTCTGACCGAACCGCTACCGTGCCGGCACCGACAGAGAGAGCTACCCACGTAGGACTCACGACCCTTCCTCACTGTGGTACTTCTGGCAGTACCTCGTCTCTTACCTCCTTCCACACTCGAGCTCTCCTGCGAGCCTTGAAGAACTAGCACTCCTGGAAGAAAGGATATTTCGGGGACATGGCTTAGTCACGGCCTGGGGAATGTTCCCAGTCGCGAGCACTTGCCCTCAAAGGCAAAGGCCCCGAGTTTGAGTCTCGGTCTGGCACACAGTTTTAACCTTCCAGGAAGTTTCGTACCCTTATTATTACTAACCATTTCTGAAGATCTGCTCTCATGTTTCAGCAGCGTAAGTACGCAGGATATTGACACGTTTGGTGATGACGATTGCACGCCATCAGTGCGATATCAAATTTACATTGGCAACCATTTAAGTCGAACATGCACTTAATTCTTTAAACACGAAGTTCGATTTTTCTTGTTTTCCAATGCGGCTTATTTATAGCATTGTACTGCACATTTTCAAGGCCCGCCGTCACTAAAGTTATCTTCCCTCCCACGAGGTTATCTGCGTCTGACGTCTTCATAAAATATATTCTTAAAGTAAAAGTGCAAATTCAGGCACAGCCAAGAATTTGATGTAAATTCAGTCAGAATTTCTAATTGTCCATTACAATTTTATTTATCGCTTTGGCCTTTGTGATCCATCCCACCTCCGAAGAATTACCATTCGGAGGTACAATACAATCTAGCATTCCATCTTCATTCTGACGGTGATGTCCTCCTTCATAGATGAGTAGCTTGACTGACATGCAGCGGGTCCGTGTTCGATTCCCAGCTGGGTCGGAGATTTTATCCTCTCAGGGACTGGGTGTTGTGTTGTCCTCATCAACATTTCATCATTATCGACACGCTAGTCGCCCAATGTGGTGTCATCTGGAAAGAGTTACGAATCAGCTGCCGAACTTCCCCAGATGAAGACCAATGCCATGCGAGCTTTACTTTTCTTTCTGTTGTGGCGTAACAAGACAGCTACGCCACACTGAAGTAGCCGAAAGGCACTCGTAATCTCACGTAGGCTAGATAGAGGTCTGAAACAGGATACGTAATGAATGGTAGCAAGATAAGTACGTAGCTGCTTTAATACTTAACTTTTAATCCTTCATGTGAATACAGCATTCCTTGATGATAAAAGTGAGACTCTATCTTAAAATGGTTAATGGCGCCTTGCTAGGTCGTAGCCATTGACTTAGCTGAAGGCTATTCTAACTGTCTCTCGGCAAATGAGAGAAAGGCTTCGTCAGTGTAGTCGCTAGCAAAGTCGTCGTACAACTGGGTCGAGTGCTATTCCGTATCTCGAGACCTGTCTTGTGGTGGCGCTCGGTCTGCGATCACACAGTGGCGACACGCGGGTCCGACATGTACTAAATGGACCGCGGCCGATTTAAGCTACCACCTAGCAAGTGTGGTGTCTGGCGGTGACACCACACTTTCCTAGCGTTTATGAGGGATATATCTACAGTTAAATGCGATTCGATTCTGTAAAATAATGAAACGGCGAAACGAGGTCCTCCGACTATATACAATAATATTTTGAATGAAACAGTTAGTTTCAAAATCACTAATGACCTAAAGAGAATCAGGGATATCATTTAACAAATATGAGGGTTTTGTTATTGAAGAAAACAGCCAAATAATAAAAGGTAGATGTCAAGCAGGCAAAGCACTTAATAATCTCTACGTGGAGGCAGCTTAGACGATTGTAACTGACAACTGATAGTCAAACGCAACGGAATGTGACTTTTAGGCTGTTTTCCACATCCACGTAGGTAAATACCGGGCTGGTTCTCACGCCCTGCCTCAGATACACGATGCACGAACACTTTGAAACACGATGTAACATTTGAACACGTGATTAAATGGATGCAAACAGAAGAGTGGGAGATAGGGAAGGACCTGGGCAGAAGGGGTGGAAAGCTAACAGTAGCTTTAAAATTACTTTGGGAGTGGTGACCCACTCGTAATGCGAGGGGCGTTCGGTAAGTAATGCAACACTTTTTTTTTCTGAAAGCAGCTTGATTGAATCAGACGCCATATTTCTGGGAGGGCCTGTAATGCCGCATGGAACCACTCTACTGGTCGACGTCCGAGCCAAAGTCTTACTGCATCAATAACCTCCCATGATCACGTACTGATTCCCGCAGAGTGCACTGGGAGGAACAGGTGCTGTTGTGTTAGACAGCGAGGAAGCCTGCGGGCACACACCTTTGAGTACCCCAACTTGTGGACGAGAGTGTGAGCACTGCCAACAGAGACGTCCAGTTGTGCAGCGTAGTGTTTCATTGTGATCCGTCGATCACCCGAATGAGAGTGTCCGCACGGTCCAACAGCGCAAGAGTCACAGCTTTGTGCTGCCGGCTGGCGAGCCATTGGACACGTTTACGAGTTTTTGTTGCGATGATGACAGATCCTGTCCTTATGTTCACTGCCAGGTCTCAGTAGACATTCCACAAGCGGCTATGTATATCTGCGATGCTCTGGTTTTCCGTCAACAGAAACTCAATGACAGCTCTTTGCATGGAACGTATCTCCGCTACAGACGCCATTCTGAGGATTACGTATACCGCCGCCACCTATCGAAACTTCAAGAAACCGAAGGGGATGAAGCGGGAATATTCCTTGATGCCCCACAATAAATTACGCCTTTTTCCACCATAATTGGTCTTGAAAAAAAAGTGTTGCATTACTTACTGAACGCCCCTCGTAATAACTTGTATTGATTGTTCTCCACGATTTAGGAGACTAAATACACCAGTCCCATCCTGGAGATCGTTCGTTAAAGGGCACCAGAAAAGGAGGAAGGAATCAATTCAACCAGTTTCTATTTTCATAATATCTTCCTGGTACCAAAGAGAATGTGGGCAAAATAAGAGATACTTATTTTTCTTCCAAATGCAAATTTCACTCCTTCAACCATTACAGTGGCGTCGTTAACATACATATAGGTTTCCCAAAATTACAATCAATTTACTGAAGTGGTAATAAGAAGCCTCGTATTTGCCAACATCGAACATTGATATTTTGTTTCAAAATGTCTCAGACTATGTTATCGGTTTTGAAGCAACGGTATTTAAAATACACTGCTAGCCATTAAAATTGCTACACCAAGAAGAAATTGGAGAAATATATTAGAACTAACATGTGATTACATTTTCACGCAATTTGGGTGCATAGATCCTGAGAAATCAATACCCAGAACAACCACCTCTGGCCGTAATAACGGCCTTGATACGCCTGGGCATTGAGTCAAACAGAGCTTGGATGGCGTGTACAGGTACAGCTGCCCATGCAGCTTCAACACGATACCACAATTCATCAATAGTAGTGACTGTCGTATTGTGGCGAGTCAGTTGCTCGGCCACCATTGACCAGACGTTTTGAATTGGTGAGAGATCTGGAGAATGTGCTGGCCAGGCAGCAGTCGAGCAGTTTCTGTATCCAGAAAGGCCCGTACAGGATCTGCAACAAGCGGTCGTGCATTATCCTGCTGAAATGTAGGGTTTCGCAGGGATCGAATGAAGGGTAGAGCCATGGGTCGTAACAAATCTGAAATGAAACGTCCACTGCGAACAAGAGGTGACCGACACGTGTAACCAATGGCACCCGATACCATCACGCCGGGTGACACGCCAGTATGGCGATGACGAATATACGCTTTCAATGTGCGTTCACCGCAGTGTCACCAACACGGATGCGACCAACATGATGCTGTAAACAGAAGCTGAATTCATCCGAAAAAATGACGTTTTGCCATTCGTGCACCCAGGTTCGTCGTTGAGTACACCATCGCAGGCGCTCCTGTCTGTGATGCAGCGTCAAGGGTAACCGCAGCCATGGTCTCCGAGCTGATAGTCCATGGTGCTGCAAACGTCGTCGAACTGTTCGTGCATATGGTTGTTGTCTTGCACACGTCTCCATCTGTCGACTCAGGGATCGGGCCGTGGCTGCACGTTCCGTTACAGCCATGCGGATAAGATGACTGTCATCTCGACTGCTAGTGATACGAGGCCGTTGGGATCTAGCACGTCGTTCCGTATTACCCTTCTGAACCCACCGATTCCATATTCTGCTAACAGTCATCGGGTGTCGACCAACGCGAGTAGCAATGTCGCGATACGATAAACCGCAATCGCGATAGGCTACAATCCGCAGACGTACAGCAAAGTCGGAAACGCGACGGTACTCATTTCGCTTCCTTACATGAGGCATCACAACAACGTTTCACCAGGCAACGCCGGTCAAGTGCTGTTTGTGATTGAGAAATCGGTTGGAAACTTTCCTCTTGTCAGCAAGTTGTAGGTGTCGCCACTGGCGCCAACCTCGTGTGAATGCTCTGAAAAGCTAATCATTTGCGTATCACAGCATCTTCTTTCTGTCGGTTAAGTTTCGCGTCTGTAGCACGTCATCTTCGTGGAGTAGCAATTTTAATGGCCGATAGTGTAGCTCCATCGACATCTCCTACACATCGATGATCATCGAATATGTCTTCTCGCAACTGTCTTCTTTCCCGCAGGACTGCTAGTCCAGAAGATGTGGAGGGATATTCCGCTATAGTTCGAAGAGTTAAAGAGAAGTATAGAACCGGCGAAGGTGGGTCGTTTTTGGATTGCCCAGTCGATCAGAACATGGCTACGAATTCAAAGGCCCAGGTTCAAGTCTCGGTCTGGCGCGCAGTTTTAATCTGCCAGGAAGTTCCAGCCCTGCGATGTATTACCTTTTTTTGTTGTTCTTGTCGGCGATCGACGAGGTTGCACAGTGAGCAGGACGCGGTAGCGCGGCGGCGGCCGCTTACGACTCTCGGAAACCGAAGGCGGCGACCGCGACCGCGATAGTCGATAGCGTCGGGATTATCGGCGCCGAAGAAACTACCGAGCGCCGCGGCCTATCGACCGCTCCGATATATCGCTGGGCCGGCCGCAGCGGGCCCCGAGCGGCTGTGGCGGCGGCGGCTGAGGCGGCGGCGGCCCGTTTAATCAGCGGCCGGCAGGCTGGCCAGGTGTGAAGGGGCGGGCTGGAATGCGATTATTTTAATGGCTGCGGCGCGGCCCTGCCGCTCTGCGCAGTCGCCGCCGGCCGCCGGCCGCCGCCTGCACCAAGAGTCCTGCAGCACGCGGCCGCCTCTCTGGAGGCTCCAGCCGGCTCCAGCCGCCACCTCTCGTCTAGAGACGCTCGGCGCTCACGTGGGCCACCGAGCAACGCTCCCGCAGTGTCACGTTCACAAGCAAATGTACAGGATTAAAAACTTCTCACGCCATCCACTTTTTAACTTGGCCTTGGTATGGATTTCGTTAACAGCATTCAGTTTCAGTTACTGTTCACATTTCGTTCTGCTTTCGATCACCACAGTTCTTCGATGTGGGCTTCTTCGTTTTTGCAACCACATGATTCCTAGCGGTCTAGGAATCTTTCTATACGTTAATAGTGACACTCGACGGTGATGCACACATTCTGATCGTAAGTATCCGTACACCCGTGTGTACTGCGCAGTTGACCACTAGTTGTCATGAGAAACAACCCGACAGTATAGGAGTAGGCGGGGAGTATTGTGTTGCCGAGTGTGTGTGTGTGTGTGTGTGTGTGTGTGTGTGTGTGTGTGTGTGTGTGTGTGACTGTGTGCGCTTGGAGTTAACGAGCGCTCAACCCTGAGGTTATCAACGCCCTTACATGTATTACAAGAAACGAATTTGGATAAAATCGCTAAAACTGTTCTCACACAGTGGTGAGGAAGTCTATAAAATGACACTCATTCACTCACTCCCAAGTCAGGTTGACCCACGGAATAACTCTGTCTCACAATTCTTAAGACAACGGATAATAGCAGAATTGGTCGTTCGGAAGGGTACAGAGACTTGAAACGTGGGCTAATCATTCGGTGTTACCTATTTCACAAATCTGAGACATGTATCCCTTCTAAAACTGCCTAAGTCAGCTGTTGGTGATGTGTTCGTGGCGTGGAAACGTGAAGGAACAACCACAGCTAAAACAAAACCATGGTAGATCTTATGCAGTAACCGAGGGGAGGAGGAGATTACTGTTTAACGTCCCGTCGACAACGAGGTCATTAGAGACGGAGCACAAGCTCGGATTAGGGAAGGATGGGGAAGGAAATCGGCCGTGCCCTTTCTAAGGAACTATCCCGGCATTTGCCTGAAGCGATTTAGGGAAATCACGGAAAACCTAAATCAGGATGGCTGGACGCGGGATTGAACCGTCGTCCTCCCGAATGCGAGTCCAGTGTGCTAACCACTGCGCCACCTCGCTCGGTATGCAGTAACCGACAGGTACCGTCGAGCACTGCAGATGATGATTGTAAAGAATCGCTTGTAATTAGCGGAAAGAATCACTGAGTTCAAAAGCGCTATGAACAGTCCAGTTAGCACAGCGACTATGCGTAAAGCGTTAAAAATGGATTACAGTTATCTAGCTGTTCCTCATAAGCCACGCAGAATGTCGAGATGTTTGATTTGGTTTTATTAATCACCCTATAGCGTGTGACAATCAGACAGAAGCATTTTAATTTGGCGGGTATGTGTAGTGCCAACAGCGAGCTACGGAGGAGGTGTATTAACAGACAGGGGTGTTCATCAGGCTTAGTGTATAAGCAGAACACAGACAAATGTGAATTCATTCTAGCTTCGGGATAGGTAGCAAATTGGGGAATCCACTAACATCACATACCGTAAGCGAAATACATGTCTTTTCCATAAGAAACAACCTGACAATTGTAATTTCTTCGCCTTCATCGAGGTAACAGACTTCCAGTTGAACGCTGCCATTTTGAGTGGACAACGATCAATGATGATACCGAGAGACGTATGCCGATCCACCGCAGTAGCCCATGGAACAACCGCGTCCTCAAAACCTCGCAAGGGAAGAAGCTTGCATTTACTTTCATTAAGTTTTGCATCTGAACTCCGACGAAAATCATCGATTACAGCCTTCAGTCGAGGTATCTCAGCAGGATTACGAAGTAAAACCATCACGTCATCCGCGTGTGGGCGAACAGCTATAGTCCCGCCGGAAAGCGTCCAACCTGTCAGATGGGCTGCTAGCATCCGAAGTAGGGGCTCCAGAGGCAACACAAAGTCATTGACAGCGGGCTTCCTTGAGGCACTCTCCAACGGATATTTATTGGGGGCGTCAGTTGGAAATAACAACCACCGAAGCCGAAATACCCGTAAACAGATTTGACAGCACTCGCCTTGTGTCAACAGTGAAACCAACTGCCTCCAGAATCCGAAGCAGAAAGTCGTGATTAACACGATCAAATGCCTTATCGAAGTCCAGAAAAGCAAGGGTACAAGGGACGGACGTCACAGCACGAACCGAAACCAAGTCACGACACTCGACTGTAGGGTTACAATGGTACGACCAGGTACGTAGCTTTGATGTTAACAATCGTCTCCAGAAGAGCCTACATCCTACTATTAACTGCCCTAGCTACAGTCTTATAATCAAAGTTTAACAAAGTAAGTGGGCGAGAGCTGTCAGGGGTAGCCGGTCCGGCGCGTTTCGTGATTAAAACAATTTTTCCCCCCTTTGAGCGAGGTCAGCACTATTCTATCGTGTAACACTTCATTAAAAAGGGAGGTGAACGTAGCACCCAACAACGGCCAAAAGCGCACATCAAATTCCTTGGCAAGTGCATCTAGACTCGGGGATTTTTGAGAAGGCGATCCCACAATAAGTTTGTAAACTTCCTCACGCCCGATACTCACAGCTTTACTTCTGCCAGTACCTCGTCTCCTACCTTCCAAACTTTACAGAAGTTCTCCTGCGAATCTTGCAAAACTAGCACTCCTGAAAGAAAGGATATAGCGGAGACATGGCTTAGCCACAGCCTGGGGGATGTTTCCAGAATGAGATTTTCACTCTGCAGCGGAGTGTGCGCTGATATGAAACTTCCTGGCAGATTAAAACTGTGTGCCCGACCGAGACTCGAACTCGGGACCTTTGCCTTTCGCGGGCAAGTGCTCTACCAACTGAGCTACCGAGGCACGACTCACGCCCGGTACTCACAGCTTTACTTCTGCCAGTACCTCGTCTCCTACCTTCCAAACTTTACAGAAGCTCTCCTGCGAACCTTGCAGAAGTTTGGGAGGTAGGAGACGAGGTACTGGCAGAAGTAAAGCTGTGAGTACCGGGCGTGAGTCGTGCTTCGGTAGCTCAGTTGGTAGAGCATTTGCCCGCGAAAGGCAAAGGTCCCGAGTTCGAGTCTCGGTCGGGCACACAGTTTTAATCTGCCAGGAAGTTTCAACTTGACTGGTTGCTGTTCAAGATTGAGAGTTGTGGCCACAGCACAGTGATCCGTAAAGGAAGCTGGGATGACTTCAACATTAAGAATACTATCGCTCAGGCGGTCTGATATGTAAAACCTACCTAACCTGCTACTAGAAGTCGCAGTAAAATGTGTAAATTTGACTAACGTCGGGTATATACATATCCAGACTTGTTTCAGGAGTAAGGAGCGGACCAATCGTGTAATTCACGAGAGAAGTTAAAATTTGGAGATTGATCTGCAGGACGCAATACACAGTTAAAATCACGACCCAGCAGAATACTCGAAGAACTTTTACGAAACAGATAAACAATATCCCCTTTATAAGAACGCGAACGATCCACTGCGCGACCAGTGCCAGAAGGGGCACATAAAAGAACCAAGGTAAAATTAAAAAGTTGACAACCTATGCCTCTACCAGAATCCAACATTTCCACCTCAGCAATAAGAATGCCTTCGCAAAAGAATAACGTGGTCCCCGTAGAATATTCAGGTTGCTACATTAAAGTTCATACGAAAACCAGGTAAGGAGAAATTACTAAATAACACCTCCTGTAAGAAGAGTATATCCGCACACGAATCGTAAATGAACTGACGCAGCGAAGCCAATTTCAAATCTGATTCCACACGATTAACATTTAAGGAAAGGAACGTGTAGGCTTGGGTCACTGACCATAGCTATGGAGGGATGTACGGAACGTATTGAGCAGATTTAGGTAGACAGCTGAGCGTCAAGGTCCATTCTGGAGTACACAGATGAATTAGACATCGGGGGACCAGAACCCCCATCATCACAAGCTTTTTTACGTGCCACCGCACGGTCAGGTTGTATACGCTGTTTCTGCCGTCTACGTGGCATGGCGGCCTCTGCAGACGGAGGTGTGGGAAGGGCTATAGTCACAGCCTCCTGCCCATCAGAACAAGGGTCATGTACTGCAGGTCTATTCACTAAGGTGGAAGCATTCTGTGGAACTACCAATTCAATAGGTCGCTAATTTCATTCTCCTCAGGAGTTGTTGTAGGCGGAAAATTCGGGAAACCGTCAGTTTGTAGAGACGAAGGAGCAGAAGGACAATGCGTTGTCTCAGACTGTAACGGAGGACACAAAGAAGAAGGGGGAGGGGGGCCTCTGCTCCCTCTCCACGTACAGGCAGCTCAAGAGGAGCCACTTTACGAGCAGGAGGGATGCTGGATATACCGTCTTCGCCACTCACCGTACCACGGATCGGAGTTATCGTAGCATCGAGAGGAGCAGGTGATACAATCGATGTGGAGGAGGTTGGGGCAGAAGGCACAGCCAAATCCTCATTCTCACCATCTTGAGTGCGACATCGCTTGTTTGTCAGCGTTACGGGTACTATCCTGGGGGCAATAGGATTCTGAACCTGTCGCGGAGATAAAGGCGGAAAAGCAGTCACACGATTATCAGAACTGACTTTTTGTTCTTTGTGGTCTGAAGCAGAAGTAGGTCCGACGTCGGGAGTGGAAGGAACAAGATCAGCAACCGTCAATTTGCGACGATGCATTAATGACGGCTTTAATACAAAACCTCTCCGCGGGCAATAAGAGCGAACATGTCCGCTTACATTGCGTGGGAAGCAGGTTCCCTCTTGACCAGTATACATGACACGAACGCGATAACCACATACTAGTAAATGTGATGGAATATTGAGTTTGACATGCATTTCCACGGAATGAATTCCACTGTAACATTGTAATCTGTGTTGAGTAGACCACATACTAACGGAATTACTGTGATACTTGAACGGGACTCGAGAACCATATCGCGACAGTAAACGCGAAGGGGTTCCATAAATTTCACATAAAACACGTACTCGTCTGCGTCAAAATAAGCAGTGTGCACCTGATCAGAGTTCACATGAACTATATCGACAAGCCAATCTTGGATTTCTAGAGACCCAGTTTGCACATGTCACGTTCTTTTATCGAAAATGAAGCTCACAGTACCTTTTCGTGGAGTACACGTGGAAACCATGGTAGCCATAACGGAGCGGCCGACGCCTCTGTAAGTAGACGAACACAGACAGACAGTAAAGTGGAGCGGAGGCGCTACGACTCACTCGGCAGACAGAACAACACTAACGAGGGAAAACTTCACACAAGCGACGCTGAGGCAAGTGAAATAAACAAGAACCTTCCCGCTCGCAGCTCAAAGTGGAACTGCCGCTAGACCACGAGCTGCGGACAGTTGGTGTGATGAATGGCAGCTAGCTCCAGATGCTGGAAAACGTAAATTAATGCGGATGACCAGGTAGAACATACTTGTAATATACTGTTACGGTATTACTAGTGTCTTGCTTGACACAGTCAAGTCGTTTAAATATCTGGACGTAACGTTTCAAAGAGATATGAAATGGAACGAGCATGTGAAAACTGTAGTAGGGAAGGCAAATGGTCGGTTTCTGTTTATTAAGAGAATTGTAAGAAAGAGTAGTTCACCTGTGAAGGAGACCTTAAATTGGACGCTGGTGCTTCCTATTCTTGAGTACTGCTCGAGTGTTTGGAAATTGCACTAGGTCCGACTGAAGGAAGACATTGCAACAACTGAGATGAGGGATGCTAGATTTGTTACCGGTGGCTTCGAACAACACGTTAGTCCTATGGAGATGTTTCGGGAACTTTAATGGGAATACCTGCAGAGAAGGCGACGTTCTTTTCGAGAAACACTATTGAGAAAATTTAGAGAACCGGCATTGGAAGCTGACTGCCAAACGATTCAACTGCTGTGCATCTTCATATTTTCGAAGCGCAAATACTGATCCATAAAAATTCGGGCGTGCAGCCGCATAAATTTGACTTCATCTTCTAATATTTCAGCTGAATACCGTCCAGCCACCTTCAGAGTGAGCCGAGGTGACAGACGCTCCAGCGCTTCCTCCGTCCTTTTAAAGCCGTGGACCGCACCACTGGCGCCTTGTGTATCTGCGGCCACAGATATATATCTGCATTACATGTTAAGAAGGTAACGCATAGCTTAATAATCTGCGTATTTACGTTTTAGTAATATTTTCCATTGGCTGGTAACAAGAGAAAAACACCGTGAACTGAAGGTACAATGCTACTGGAGGGTTTTAGAATCGATAGCCATCTGCTGCTTTCAGCTGCAAGGAAAGCAACGGCGAACGGCGAACTAGAATTGATATTTTACCAGAAAAGGCTCTTCATACTCCAGCTACTAGTCAATATCCAGTAAATGTTCAGATCTTCTTCAACCTGATACCGAAATGATACGTCTGTGTGCCCAGCAGACGAAGATAGTTAGGCGACAAAGACTCTACGCAGTTGTTTCTAATCTGATGGGGCAGAACATGACTCCTGTGATTTTATCAACACGTGTTCGAGTACCATTTGCCTGCAAAAGCCGTGTCATTCAACTAGTCTGATCGTCTACAATGAGTTGTCACGTGGCATGGCTCCGTTATAGTTGGCCGTGCATTTGCCGTGGCAGCAACCCCCTGAGCAAGCTTCATCACGCGAAACGAACTGCTGGATATGTTCGAAAGCGTTAAACGCTCAATTCTAAGTACTGCGAAACTCTTAGATCATGCAGATATGTTCTTGAACGACGTTGGAAACAATCGGTGAGACAAGGCACTTACCATAGACGGGAAGAAAGCATCCCCAACAGACCATGACTACGAACGAATGAAAGACTGTGAAGTACCCTCCCGGCATTTTTGAATGAGGAGCTGCTCTCGGCATTGCAGTCTGTCTACTGCGAGCGTTTACTCTCTCCACGCTCCTCCCAATGCCAAGTTAATTTTTTGAGGGTTTCTAAGCAGATACCTCTCCAACCAGTCCGTTTTCTGGCAACGGTCTTCCAGTCTTCTTTTCCCACTTGTTCGTTAAGTATTACATGTCCCATAAAACACTAAACGATTCTTTTATTGAAATAATACAGAACAATTTAGTTGGCAGGATTTGTGTACAATAATAGGTAGCAGACTTTCCTAAATTCATCTCCTTCGTTATCACTAGTCCTGATGTTAAGCTTGTTCCAGTCCTCATTTTTGCTAAATCTGATTGCTTTTGTCTTTCTTCGATTTACTCTCAGTCCACATTCTGCACCCATTAGACTGCCCATTCCATTCAACAGTTCTGCAGTTCTTCTTCACTTTCACTAATGGTAGCACCATTATTTTTTTCTAGTCCTACTCGTAGAATTTCACTCAGTGTTTCAGGCAACCAATTTTGAAATAGAAATTCGTTCATGGAGTAGAAGGAGTTGTCCAGGAGAAGTGATCTGTTAGATTTAAAACTTGAACTTGCTTTGCTACCTGCCAGACCTTTATGTTATTGGGCAAGTGATCAAAAATGTTTGTTGCTGCATGTTGAACTACTTTCTGAGCCATTGAGGGCTTTAATTAGGAACAATAAAGGTGATATTTTCCTACAGTATTATAGGTATGGATATCACTTTTCTTCTCAAATTGTGGTGGATGTTCTAATTGGTGAGTTATCCCAGAAAATTATTCCGTAAGACATTATTTGGTGGAGATATGCAAAAAATATCAAGAGGTTGATTCGTTTATTTCTAGCTATTATACGAAGAGCAAAAGTAAATGAACCTAATAGTTTGAGCTCACTAATAAGCTTCTTCCAGTTCAAATTTTCATTAGTATGTACACCCAGGGATTTGGAGGATTCTATCCTGTTTACTGACACCTGCACATGTGCTACATCAGTTATTGGTATGACTCGATTTGTTGAACTAAAAATAGTGTTTGTTTTTTTTTTTACATAGAGATTCCATTTTCAGAGAACGGCTCTATAATTCTTCGGAAAACATAATCAACAATTTTCTTTTGGGATCCCCTTCTTTTCGTATCTTTCGTATCATAACCATATCAATAATACACAGCCGTGCTCCAAATGCTATTGACGATAAGTCTCCTTAACTCTGCATTAGTATAATAAAGCTTGGGATGATGTCACGTTAGAACACTGCGAACCGAGCCCGATTGGCAGATTTTTGTACTCAGCGACGAATTTAGTTTACGAGCAGCCAGGGATGAGAATCCCATCCCTGTACAGAAGTATATTCTCGCAACCAACAAGTAAAAAGACTACCTCTCTAGTATCAGTTCGGTCAAAAACCTTTTGTCGACGTAGAGTGTTCATCGCATGGACTATAAAAATCCGCTCCTCCAGTGAGGAGATTCAGCAACCAGTAATCCTTCTGATTCCAGTTTCGCTCTGCAGGACATTTTTCCGCTCAGGAAACACTCGATTCCATACAGCTGCTATGTCGATAGACATATTGCAAGCCAGTGGTACTATCGCCCATAGCATCTCCTCACATCACATTCAAATAATACGTGTAAACCTTTGTCGCGTCGTACGGAATGCACTGCTGTCAGGAGATATACGTGATCTTTGTACGGCGATTCAAGCCACATACATAGTCATCGAAGGTGGTCAAATACCTGAATACCGACAAAGGAAGGAAAGGTAATAATTTCCAGTATTTAACAAAAGGGTGTATATACGCTTCTATCGTCTTTTTCTAAGAATGCGCATTAGAGCAAGTAGAGTCGGTCTTATCAAGCTCCTGCTGGCAAGCTCTAACTCAAAATTTTTTTGGCGTATTGTGAATTTGAACCAACTGTTTGACATCGAAAATAAATTGAACAAATGTCAAACCTGATTCTTGTTAATTATCAGATTGACGGCTTCAGTGAATCCACCATTATCAAACGTTTTCTTAAAAATCTTCTTGGTCAGCTACCGAAATAACGGTAAAAAAGAAATGGTAGCATTACAAAAATGTCAAAAATCTAAATGAGCAAATGAAATAAAAACTTAACCAACAGTCACTAAGCAATACCTTTGACCTTACAAGCAGCAAGAGCCTATTAGATCGTAATATCTCGCTCAAATGGTTCAAATGGTTGTGAGCACTATGGGGCTTAACTACTGAGGTCATCAGTCACCTAGAACTTAGAACTACTCAAACCTAACTAACCTAAAGACTTCACACACAGCCATGCCCGAGGCAGGATTCGAGCCTGCGACCGTAGTGGTCGCGCGGTTACAGACTGCAGCGCCTAGAACCGCTCGCCAACTCCGGCCGGCGTCTCGCTTATTATATGCGTCATGCTGTTGGTAAGATTCCTTCATTTTTCCAAGCGTAGATCGTTTTTTAGTACTACCAGGTCATATATATCGTTATTTTGCTCTGCTCCGTAGCCAAAATGCCGTTTCCACGCTACTGTTGAAGTTCTGTATGGAGACCTTGCCGGTTACGGTGTACACGACCTTGTAACCATATTGTAGTCCAGTGTACCGTGTTACATCTCATTTGCGCACGATCTGCCATGGTGTACGGCTTGTGATCCTGTTGATGGCTAGCGGATTGTCTAATAGGAAGACTCTTTTGAAACTATTCGAATGGGCTCTTTATTTTGAGACGTGTGAAGACTGCTTCTTCTGTCTGTTTTATGGTTGTGTTTACCGTTAAACTAGTTCTGATAGTAATCATTCTTAGACTACCACCCAAAAAGTCAGCACTTTTATTTGCACCTTCCTTATCTATGTAAATGTTACAGGAAATACCACTCAAATTTTGTCAGTCCCTTCAAATTTTCGAACGGTACTCAATTCATGACGCTTTGTGGTACTGACTGCTTCCTCGTACGGATATGTCGTTCAATTTCCTCAAGTTGCCACTCCTCACCTACTCAAAACATCTTCGCCTGTCCTGGCGCTTCCATAAACTCAAATCTCAACACTTAGTTTGGTTGCCTTTCCTTGACATTCCATGCCTGCTTCCTAGCCTGTGTATGCAAGTGGGCTTGCTAAAAAATAAAGTCTCTGCATTTTTCATGAGGAAACTCTTAAATTTTTTAAAATAAAACATACTTTGTTAACATTCTGCATCTTTATTCTTAATGTCTACGTATTTATTTTTCAACATAGTCTGGTGACAAACACGTTCCTCTTAACCAGAGACCAGGTTGTTGATATCGCCAGTGTAGAATTTTTGACTTCGTTGATGCAGCCACAAGCTCACCTCTCCTTGCACCGCGTCATCACTATCAAAGGGAAGACCTTGAAGGTGTCCTTTAAGTTTTGGCAACAGATGAAAATCGGCTGGAGGATGATCGATGAGAGTGAACCCAAGGCGTCGGATTGTTACAGGCGTCGCAGCGCTCGTGTGTGGTCTAGAATTGTGATGCTGAAGAAGCTGTCATTCTTCTATGGATTTCGATTGGAAGCATGTTTCCTGCGGTTAGAAACTCGATCACTGTACGCTGTTTCTCACGCAGTGACCTAATTACGCCGGCCGGAGTGGCCGTGCGGTTCTAGGCGCTACAATCTGGAGCCGAGCGACCGCTACGGTCGCAAGTTCGAATCCTGCCTCGGGCATGGATGTGTGTGATGTCCTTAGGTTAGTTAGGTTTAATTAGTTCTAAGTTCTAGGCGACTGATGACCTCAGAAGTTAAGTCGCATAGGGCTCAGAGCCATTTGAACCATTTGAACCAACCTAATTACGTCACACACTGCCATCTTACACGCTACAATTCAGTGCCTTCTAGGTGCATAGGGTTGTAGCCTGCGTCAGTAAAGCGGGAAAGTCGACCAAGTAATATGCATGACGATTAGTATCTTAACCGATAGTCAGAACAGAATAAAAAATTCCGGGGTATTACTTTGCATGACGCTTCTTAAGTTCCACCTTTTTAATAGCTCTATGCTCGCCACATTTTCTAGGGTAATTATAACCACCTCTCCCTTGCCAGACCATGAAATCATTCCAGCAATCCACACATCCTGCACCTGCAGCATACACAGATCGTCTCAATTACTGTAAAAGTATCCAATCCATCGTTCCTGCAGAGCTCTTCAGCTGCAAACTCCGAAATCCTGTCTTTCAGTTATTTATTATGTACGCATCCTAAATCAGTGTCCTTGTTAAATTTTTTACAATCTTCCATCCGTGATCAAATACATTACCAACGAAATAATGGCAGGAGATCTGATGATGGCCATCCCGCAGACGGACAATGACTCGAATAAGCAGTTTTTATTTAAGGCATAATTATTCTCTAGTCTTCTGCAGCAGACTAAGCATAAGTGACAAATACGTAAACACAATTAAGTTTCATTTAAGATGAATGGCAGAAAATACTCAACTCGTCTTCTTAGCTTAATGGGTGACTAATCTGACAAAGATGAGATGAGGAACAGTTTCACATGAAATTTGCAGTAAGTGATGAGACTGTACCTATATCTGACATCTCTAGCCAAACGTTTGATCATTTAGTATGTCCAGAAGTAATGCCCGTTTCTCTTTTTGGTCGTATTCGTTCCAGGCGTCCGCTACAGCAACAAATCTGCCATAGCTTATTCTAGCCATTAGTGTATTTTCTGCTCAGGAAAGCATCGTGAACGGTTGTGACAGATGATGCGGGGAAACTCCCCACTGCGCCCTGGCCATCCGTAACTCTGGCGTACCGTTTTGTTGAGCGGCAAACTCATAGTAGGCGAGTTAGGAAAAAAAACAGCACTGATTGTTTATTCAGCGCTGGCTGAATGTTCGCCATTCCATTAACAGGTCTGTCTTAAAATATTGGACAGTTATGCAAATGAAGCGTTTCCTAACGCCAGGGTCCCGCGGACGTAAACAGCGCCGGCGAGTCACCCGGTCGTCGTGTCGGTTTCTCGCACTTTGCCACGAGCGGCCGTGATGGACGGCGTCGGTAAACTAGTCGGGCGGCTGACAGCCGCGCCTTTTTTGAGGCTCCACCGGCTGTGTAGCGGGCCGCTCCACCTGCCGTGTACGACGTACGCGGGAGCGGCGCGAAAGCGTTGCCAGTATCTAGCTAGAGACCACCGCAAGTGCAAACATCATGTGTGCTGCACTAGTGAAAAGAGAAAAGAACAACACTTCCAAAAACATGACGTAGTATTATCACACCTAACGAGGAAACACGCAAGTGCCGTAACCCGATTTCCCAGAAACTTCGCTCTGTGGAAGAGGCTTCAAAATAAGGGAACACGAGTCTCGTCTTACCGATAGCTACTCGTCTGTTTCTAAATAAACGACAGTCCAAGTTTTCGAAGCGATTATATGCATTTCACCCAATAAGCGCATGAATCGAAGCGGTGGCACAGTGGCCGGCGTCGCCGTACTACACCGCCACCCCCCCCCCCCCCCCCCCTCCATTCTTTCCCGTGTTCGAAACCCGCCTATTATTTTTGTTTTTAGTTTTTTTACCGAAGTCCACAGAAAATTAGCACTCGAATGTTTTCCAATATATACTGAGTTAAGGTTGTCCTTGTGTTCGCTTGTCCCATAGATCACGAATACGACATTTCGTAATGATGCGGAACGTGTCACTGTAATATAAGTTTTCCTTACGCAAAATAATTTTCTTTTTTGTGCAGTTACTGCTTCATATTGTAACCTCCCCACCGCAATTTAAAAGAAAAAGACAATACTCAATAGAAATGGGATCCAAGTGTAACCTCCCCACAAAATTTTAAAGAAAAAGAAAATATAGCAATACTAATTAGAAATGCTGATGGACATGGCTCTATGCGTAACCTGCCCACAAACAAATGTACTGACAATGGCAACAAAAAAGTGAAATTCGCAATCTGACTCAAATATAAATCCTTCAAAAGTAAAGTCCATTCAGTGACAAGAAAATTCAATTAAACCGAAATATCGGTCTTTGGCCCTGTGAAAAACGATCAGAATTAAAGTCTTACCTCAGAATAAATGGATGTCACATATCTGCTCTTGTTGTTGCGCACCGCTTGGAGGAACTGCATTGCAAATAATAATATTCTCTTTTTTTTTTGTGATTCTAGTGAAATTTTTCTTCAAAAAGAAGTGGAATGAAATGGGAAGTGCAACGAGATCTTTAGTTCAAAAAAAATTAAAGTTTTGAGAAAATGCTTTTGAAATAAAAAAATTATTATTGGGAGACTTGTTGGAGAATAATTACAATAAATAAAATTTTTCATTATCTAATGATTATATTAATTATCAGTATACCTTATTCCTCATCTTGACCATTGTTGCCGACCGCCTACATCACACAACCGCACTGGGCTGCTACTTAGCGACAACTAACTCGCAAAGACTACTGTACTGCACTGGCCTACAGCTACTAACAGACTGAGCAACGACTACTGACTGACTGAGAACCGCTCGCAACACTCGCGCGGTCAAGCGCATACTCTCTGGTCACAGATGCTACAATGCCTCGCCATCGCTGCTGCGTTACATACGTGTTTCATAACCCTCCACTCGGGGGGCAAAAATTTGGCAGCGATGGTGAGTCATTTGGACTTGCCAAGCGCGGCAAAATTTTTCTTTAATTAACAAAATCCTACAACTTACAGAATATTTAAATGTTGTGCACACGCACTAAGTACAAAATATATCAGACAAGGACAAAATGTGAATACTAAACATAGTAGCAAATCAGAAAAAAGTATATACAAACTTTTTGACAGATAAAGTGCACAGGCACTGAAAAAATTCTTTAGCATATGCAGAACAAATAAACAGACTGGCAAGAATAATTAGATGTAGTACATAAAGTAAATGTTGTGCACACGCACTAAGTACAAAATATATCAGACAAAGACAAAATGTGAGTACAAAACATAGTAGCAAATCAGAAAAGTATATACAAATTATTTGACAGATAACAAAGTGCACAGGCACTGAAAAAATTCTTTAGCATATTCAGAACAAATAAACAGACTGGCAAAAAAATATTATGTTGACAAATGTACATGCACTGAAAAATGTCTTTAGCATTTTCACAACAAATAAACATAATGGCAAAAAAAATTCATGTCCAAAGTGCACATGCACTGAAAAATGTCTTTAGTATTTTCACAACAAATAAACATAATGGCAAAAAAAAAAAAATTCATGTCCAAAGTGCACATGCACTGAAAAATGTCTTTAGTATTTTCACAACAAAGAAACATAATGGCAAACATCATGTCGACCAGTGACATAAGTGTACTCACACTGGAGTTTAGCGAATCGAAAAATGTATAACCTATGAACATAAATGATGTTACCAAAAAAAATTTTTTTTTATGTGACAAGAATCAGGATAGGAAAGGGAAGGATTGCATCATGGTTGTAGCACTTTAGATTGCACACAGCTGCTCTGAAAGTCCATATCTTTCCACAGTAGTACAACACCAAGTGACACAACTTGAAGTTCTTTTCCCATCAGAATTTATCAGTGTAGCCAAGACACTGAACTGTCGTAGTAATGTTCCATGTTTTCATTTTGGCAGTACATTAGGTACACCAAACAGTGGGACCATAATAATGTCTTCATCGCTCATGGTGGTGGACAGCATGTCGTGTCAACACCACACTCTTACAAGGCACACCAACGTAGAATTAGTGCAAAACCAAATATAGTGCTCCATGATCACTGGGATAAACAGGACAAATGGACATTGCAGTAATTCAGGGTAGTCAGCTTATGAGGTGAAGGACATCAAGTCACATAATATTGACAATTACAGTCTTCATTGATAGTTCGTGGCATTCATAGCCCAGTTATTGAACATTTCTGTACCAAGTATGTAGTATTACAGAAAAATGTTCATTGATTGTTTTACATAGAATCAGTAGCCTTCTTTTCCTGG
The DNA here is from genome assembly GCF_023864345.2 of Schistocerca serialis cubense. Taxonomy (NCBI): domain Eukaryota; kingdom Metazoa; phylum Arthropoda; class Insecta; order Orthoptera; family Acrididae; genus Schistocerca; species Schistocerca serialis. Next base: position 473,046,650 of record NC_064643.1, read on the forward strand.
TTACAAAGCATTATGAAATAATCGCATTCCTTTCAGTTACAGAGTATAATCAAGAATCATTAACCTTCTCCTAATTACAGTTAATTAATCATTTGTTTTTAATTAATCATTTGTCTAATTACAGTTAATTAATCATTTGTATAATTACAGTTAATTAATCATTTGTCGTTAATTAATCATTTGTCTAATTACAGTTAATTAATTAATCATTTGTAGCCTTAATTAATCACAAAGCATTATTAAACAGTACCATAGTTAATTAATTATGTGTCATTCCAATCTATTAAGAATCATTAGTCTTTTCCTAATTACAAAGCATTATGAAACAGTCACATTTATTTCCAATTACAAAGTATGAACATTGAAAACAAGAGTTAATTAATGGCATAATTAATAACAATTTCGTTGATTGACATTAATTATTGGCACTCAGTGGCCATCAAGTATTGAATAGAATAAAACATAGTTCATCAGTCAGTATTATTCAGATCATTACAAAGTCATTATTAAAAATCAGTTAATTACAGTCAAATCATTAGTAATCACAGGCATTACAATAAACAGTGGCAGTTATTAGCTAGTGACAAAGCATTATTTTGAATACAGTCTCATTAAGAGGTCATTACTCGAGTGACGTGCTATTCAGAGTTAATCAGTATTATTCAGAATTATCATAAACTAGTGACATTATGTGGGATTGGTAATACATTTTTTTTTGGTAGCAATGCATTGCGTTGGGATCGATAATTAATTGCTGAGGCATAATACTTTTTGCTTTTGACCTATTGCTGCAAATGAGGATAGGTAACGTCATTCGTCATGAGTCAGCTGTAGCAAGATTATGTAACAAGGCAGTACATGTGATCACATTTATAAATGATAAACACAAATGGGTAAAAAATATAAAAATGCAAGTACTAGAACAGGTATAATAAGTAACAGGTTTAGTAAGTGTCATGAAAAACTTCTCCTGGAAAAATATAAAAACGGATTATTGACCTGAAAGAAGAAACGCACACTATGCTGAAAAGTAGTGAACTTCGAATTAACAAGTAGTGAAATGTGTATAAAATGTGTTCCATAGCTGTCCTTTCCAAAACTTTCCGTCATCCTACTATGCAATGTAACACCTGCTGTCAAAGCAAACTGCAACAAATACTTAAATAACTACGTAGCATAAATACATTACTTCAACATTATTCTCATCTGTAAAGAAAAAAACTTCATTATCCATCACTTCATTATCCATATTATCATAACTTCATTATTATCACCACCTGTAAAGAAAAACTTCATTATTCATAATACCATTTCCTTCATCATTATTCATCAGTATTCACTATCATCTGCAAAAAATCACTTCATTACTCATTACATAACTATTCCTTATCTCTAGCATATTTCATCACTAAAACTAAGATGTGTAGTTCTCTCTGACAGCCTGCATCAATCACCTTGTATTCTGAAAGAAAAAATTAGTTAAGACTGCTATTCTGTGATGAGTATAGTATAGTCTTGTTAATGCTTGTTAATCCTGATCCCTTTACTCTTCCTCATAAAGTTATTGCATCTCCTTTCGTTTATTCCGTAGGTGAAATTCCCATTTATGTTAAATTTATTTCTTAGAATCATCATTCCTTTCTGAAATGGATGAACAAAGATTAATGTCTTGCATTTAAATCCTATACCCACTAAATAATGACTGGTTTATGGAGACACAATTAACCATACAGCATAACATGACAGAAAACGTAATATGTCCAAGACATTGACAGTGTTCGTATGCGAAAAATGTACACAGAATAATACAATGCAGTAGCAAAAAAAATGTGAAACAGTCACGATGTTGAGATGTCATAAGGCAAAAAAAAAAAAAAATGTCAAAGTCAACTGGTGTGTGTTATATCTTAACTATTTCATAGTGCATACAAACAAAACTGGAGTACAGTCATATACACAAAAAATGGAAAATGTGCACGGTCTGATGTGTAACGACAAGAAAAGCGACCTGCTAACCTTACCTTGCCGGGCACTTGCCAAGAAAAAAAATACGATAATCATCAATAATTAGTCAGGTGAATTAATTGCATTAGTAAATGGTATCATAGTGTGTTGAATCATACAGTGGTTTCACTCAATAAACGGTTTAATGTTTGAGATATGGTGATTGCCTTTCGATTTTCTGGTTCTCAAAGTTTCGACGTGTACAACATTGGGGTGAGGGATGCTGCGAATCCGATACGGACCTGCGTATAGAAGTTCAAATTTACTGCACTTACCTTTTAGTTTGCTGGATAAATAGTGTGTACGTACTAATATCTTCTGTCCAACGTGAAAGTCGCGGCGTGTACAAACCTGTTTTTGCTGTCTTCTCCGGCGCTCTGCGGCACGTTTGATGTTGTTCAGCGCAATGTCAATTATTTCGTGGTGTCGTAGGCGACGATTTTTGGGGAAGTCTATTAATTCTTTAATTTTGTTCGGTGGTTCAACGTTTTTCAGTATAACAGTCGGAGATAGCATAGTGGATTCATTTGGAATGGAATTAATTACATCTTGGAATGAGAGTATGTGTGTATCCCAATCAATATGTCTTTTGTGGCAGTATATTCGACACAGCTTACCAATTTCCTTCATTAATCTTTCACAAGGGTTCGAAGAAGCGTGGTACTTGGATATATAGATCGGAGAAATGTTTCTAGCTCGTAACATGCGTGTCCATACACTACTACGAAATTGAGATCCATTATCAGAAATTACTTTCATTACATGCCCTACATGAAATAGAAAATGTTTTACAAATGCTTTCGAAACAGTTTTAGCAGTAGCTTTGCGTAACGGAGTGAAAGTAACAAATTTTGAAGTGAGCTCAACAGCGACAAAAATGTAGCAAAAACCTCTGTTAGTTCTCGGAATCGGACCAAAAATATCTACTGCGGCCATGTGTCTTAATTTCACAGGTATAATGGGATATAAAGGAGGAATATGTGAAGTGGTGTCTGATTTAGCTTTCTGGCAAATTTTACAAGACGCTAAAACTCGTCGTATACGTTTTTCCATGTTGGTAAAATAACAGTTCTGTCTCAGTATAAGAAAACATTTTCGTGCTCCGTAATGTGCGTAACTTAAATGAGTGTACCAAATTAGTTTGTTAACCAGTTCGTCAGGAATGCATAATAACCAAATGTTGCTGTCAGGATGAGAGCGGCGAAACAGAATGTCATTGCGTACAGTGTAGTGGTTCCTAATCGTAACATTTTTCCTATCTTGCCAAAGGTGTTTAATTTCTTTCCACACATTGTCCTTATTTTGTTCTTGTGCTATGTCCTGTAATGACGATGAAATAAAATTTTCAAATGCAACTTGCTGAATGTACATGACACTGAAATTTGCTTTGCAGAAGTTGGTTGCTACGTCTTGCTGATTGTTACTGAGAGAACGCGATAGTGCGTCTGCTATAACATTTTGCGTACCGGGAATGTGAACTATTGTAAAATTAAATTCCTGTAAATATAGTTTCCATCTGCTTAACCTGTCGTGAGTGAATTTAGCTGAAAGTAAAAATTGTATCGCTCTATGGTCTGTGTAGACGGTGGTATGTCTGCCGTAAAGAAAGTGCCTAAATCTCGAGAAAGCCCATACAACACATAATGTTTCAAGTTCTGTGACGGAATAATTTCGTTCAGCAGGTGACAAAATGCGACTTGCAAATGCGATGTTTTTAATTACTGTAGAACCATCTTCTTCTATTTCCTGGAAAATGTGTACGCCTAAAGCGGTGTTGGAACTGTCGGTAGCAATGGAAAAATTTCTAGTAAGATCTGGATGCGATAAAAGTGGTGCATTCAACAAAGCATGTTTCAGGTTCATGAATTCAGAGTGTGCTTGCTTATCCCAAGACCAAATACTGTTTTTACCTGTTAATTGGCATAGTCTAGGCGTGTCTAAAGCAGAATGATGAATAAATTTACGAAAAAAGTTAATTAAGCCCAAAAAACTGCGTAATTGCTTCTTCGTCGTAGGAACACTAATGTCACGTAGAGCCTGAAGTTTTTCTGGATCAGGCGCAATGCCTTCTGCTGAAATTACGTGTCCAAGAAATTTTATGGAAGTTTTGCCAAAATGCGATTTACTGAGGTTAACTGTAAGTCCTTGTGCATGAAAAGTTTGCAGCAGTTGTTCAAGAATCAGATTGTGTTCATACCAGTTAGCTTCTGCGATAAGAATGTCGTCTACATACGTCGTAATTCTGTCTTTTAGTTCTGTCGGAAGTATAGTGCTCAAACCGCGAATAAAAGCTGCAGAGGAAATAGTTAAGCCGAATGGTAATTTGCAAAATTGATAACAGTCGCCGAAACAGAGAAAAGCTGTGTATTTTCTACAATTCGGATGAAGTTGAATTTGCCAAAATCCCGATTTCAAATCTAATGTGGAATAAATAGCTGTACCGTGAAATTTCTGTAAAAGTTCCTCTAATGTCTGTGGTCGATCTGTTTCATTAATAATAATGTCATTAATATGACGTGAATCAAGTACAAGGCGAAGTGAGCCATCTTTTTTCTTAACAATATGTAGCGGGTTTATGTACGGACTAACTGCTGGTTCAATAATTCCCTGATCAAGCATATCTTGCAGCTCTTTTTTAACCTGTTCTCTGTGAATATATGGAATGGGATAATGCTTTGCTTTAAATGTGTCGTGCGGTTTGACTTGAAATTCATACATAAAGCCGGACATAGTACCAGGAATGTTGTCAAAAACTGGAGCTTGCTGTAAAAGAATTTTGTGTAATTGCGTTCGTTCATCGTCTGTAGTTGCACTGCTCTCTTTAACCTTATCAGAAATTAACTGCATAACGTCGTAGTCAGCTTCGTCTGGAGTATTATAGTTATGTACGTACGTATCCGCGAACAATGTGGGATTACAGTCCATGTTACGTGTTGCGGAAATGACCTCTGTGCGGTTAATTGTTTGTTCTTCCGTAGATAAAGAGTGCTGAAATTCTAAAGCAAGTTGTACATTTTCATCCTTTAACATTAAATAAGAATTCTGAAAATCAATGACTGCTTCATGTTGTACCAGAAAATTCGTGCCTAAAATAACGTCTGTTGTCAATAAAGGAACAATCCAAAAATTAGAGTGAAAAGTATGACCTCCAATACAAAATGATAAATGCGTCTGTAATTTAACGTCTACACCTTTACTCGATACTGCTCCTTTCACTTTTGTTTTGCCTAAAGGTAACGTCGGATAAGCATTCTCTTTGTTGCACTCATTAAAAGTCTCCTCATTTATTACTGATATAGGTGATCCGGAATCAATTACTGCTGAGAATTTCGATGAACCAATTTTAATTTCGATAACAGGATGTGAAATGGTTTTCTGAATAACTGGTCTTTCCTGTAAAAGAGTGTCTCTGATGTCGTCAAAAGTAATTACATTTTCGTGAACAACATTTTGCGTGTCAAAGGTAGTGCTTGTGTTATTAGAAGATGCGTCCTGTGCAGTATTTAGTCAGATTCTATCTGACGTGTTATTATTATTAGGAGGATTCTGTGGCATTTCGACTATTTGAACTGTCCTATTACTTCTTCCAGGCGTGTTACGCTCTGGATGGTACCTACTGTCGGGTTCATTCATGAGAATATGTTCTTGCGTATGATTTTGCTGTTGGTATGACCGACTGTTGTTAGACGTTCGCTGAAAATTGTCTTCATTATTTTTACGTCTGTCGTAATAGTCATTCCTATACGGTGCATTACGATAGGAATTGAAATACTGTCTTCTTTGTACGTAGTTGTTTCCTTGCTGACGTACGTTACTATTTGTTGGACCAGGGGCTATACGTCCACGCGGCGAAACATTAAAGCCTGGTTGACCTTGTGTATTCCATTGTTGGTTAGGTATGTTAACCGGCTGGTTTTGATGTTGTTGTTGTGAAACACCTCTATTGTTACTAAAGTGTTGTTCCTGTTGCTGAAAATTTTGACGGTATTGATAATTAGAATTTTGCCTGTTATTAAAGTGTTGGTAGTTGTCGTTCCTAAAACGTCTGTTATCTTTCCGATTGGAATTACGTCCCTGATCATAATTGTAGTACTGTTGTTGACCTTGGTTGTTACTCAAAAAGTTCTTGTTTACAAAAGAATAATCAGATTGCTGTACTTCCAAGAGCTGTAAAAGATCTCTGAATGCTGAAATGTTTTCTTTTTGCTGGCCCGTTAGAAGTGACACTCGTAATGACCGTGGTAATTTAGAGATGCATAGTTGTATAAGTGCGGATTCACTGTACGGTTCACTTAGGTACTGGTTTTGTTGTACCATATGCTCAAAAAATTGCGTTACACTGGGAAAATTTGAGTTTTCATAGTTTGGCAAACTAATTAGTTGGTCTTTAATTCCGCGCTGTGTCGTCTTCGACCAGTACGCTGACAGAAAAGCATTCTGAAATTCCTCTACCGAGTAACACTGTCTCGCGATCGGTCTCATACGAGTTGCCGGTTCGCCTTCCAAAAAACTGCAAATAAATTCAAGTTTATGTGTTACAGGCCAAGTCGGTGGAAGAGCAAAGCTAAACTGTTGAATCCAATCCAGTGGGTGAATCTGCGTTCTATCGTTTTTAAATATTTTGAACTTTCTTACTGACAGAAAATGTTTATAGTCGAAATTATCATCTCTGTGTAATGAAACAGGTTCAGGATCGTAAGAGAATCTATTGAACTGCGGTTGATCGGAATCTAAGTCCCGTACTCTCTGTAGATTACCCAAATTATACGCGCTGCGTGAGTCTGACACATGTTCATAAAGTGGCGTCTGTTGTGGTATGTTATTAACTGACATGTTTTTCATCTCTGTTACTTCTTGTTGTAAATTTGATAACTTCCGACGTAACGTGTTGTTAGATGAATCGATTTCATTAATTGTCTGCTGTAAATTTTGAAATTCAGGTGTTTGGATAAAAGAAACCGGTGCAGTATCGTCTGATTTATTGTCATTAGTATTTTCGATAACATCAATACGACTGGCCAATTCATCACATTTTTCAGTCAGTATTTTAACCTGATCATCGGTTTTAGAATCAGACGCATTAATCTGTTTTTGCAACTTGCGCGTAGTTTCGCTCAGTTTTTTAACATCAGCTTTGATGACATCGCAATCCTGTGTTAGATCTAGTTGTTCGAATCTATCTGTCACTGTTTGAATATTTACTGTGTGTGTATCCGTTTTTGCTTTAAGATCAGAAATTTCACCCCGTAATTCCGCGTTCAATTGTTCTATGGTATTAATTTTGTCGGACACTGTAGTAATATTATTGTCTACATACGTCTTCGCTTTCGCGAATATTTTACGTTTGTCCTCTTGTCTCTGTGCAGTGATTGTTTCCATGACTTGTCGTTTTACTTTGTTTTGATCTTGAATAAATCTGCGGAAACGCGTATCACTGTTCTGTATGTGCTGATTAAAGCGCTCGTTAATCTGAGTGTTCTGCTGTTCGAATTTCGCGTCTATCTTTGCGTCCATAGTGCGCGAAAGTTCTACCGTCATTGTTCTAAACTCGTCCCGTAATTGTGCAGCTTTTTCAGAGCATTGTTTAGCGACTCTGCTAATTTCGTCTCTGAGTGTATCTGTCGCGGCTGTTTGCATTTCCCTTAATTCTTGCGCAACAGACTTTATTTCTTCGCTATTTTTTTGTGAACAAGCCTCAATTTCTACGCGCAACTGTTCCTTAGTGTCATGGCACTGCGCGGCAACGTCTCTAATTTGTTCACTAAGTTTGTCTTGTTTTTTGTCATTATTGTCAAGTTTTTCACTTAAGTGTTTGAAATTGTTGTCTGCTTTCTCACTTTGCTGTTGTAGTAAACTTCTCATAATTTGTACCAAGTCAAAACTAGCGTTTATATTCTCTGTGCTGTTTAGTGGTGGATCTAGAACTCTCTCGCTTTCCGTGACCATTTGGTCATTCTGTAATTTAGAAAAAGGTTTGTCAGTCGGACATACACTGTCAGACATTATTTCGGAATTAAATACATCTGTCCTACTTTGTGTGATCTGTTCATTTTCATTAGACAGATTTGACTGTACATTACTTGAATTTTCCAAATCGGGTGTGTTAAGCTCTACAGCGCTCATTACCATAGAGCATTCTGCGTCATCAATTGTCGTCAAGTTAACAGACGAGACAATTGAGTTCGTTTGTTCATCATTAAGGTGAAAGTCATCATTAGTGGTTGGAATGCACTGATTGTTAGTGAACGCAGGATTGTCACCATTACGTTGCGTATCACAATTACTATCGGTCACGTTGTTTAAGTCGGTAATTTCATTCACAATACCTCGCGATACACTATTCACAGTCTTTCGCGGCATTTTTACAATAGTCACAATTTTTCAGAAAATAAATAAGCACAATGCAAAAGCAACACACAAATACAACAAAGCAGCAAATTGCCGTTGACCTGTAGAAAGAAAGTCACAATATTATTAAAAGCGTTGCGCCAAATCCTAATTATCTAAGCAAATAAGAGCAGATATCTGACTGTCGCTCAAAAGACTCTCAACGAAATACGATCCTGGACTGGGTGTCGCCAAGTGTAACCTCCCCACCGCAATTTAAAAGAAAAAGACAATACTCAATAGAAATGGGATCCAAGTGTAACCTCCCCACAAAATTTTAAAGAAAAAGAAAATATAGCAATACTAATTAGAAATGCTGATGGACATGGCTCTATGCGTAACCTGCCCACAAACAAATGTACTGACAATGGCAACAAAAAAGTGAAATTCGCAATCTGACTCAAATATAAATCCTTCAAAAGTAAAGTCCATTCAGTGACAAGAAAATTCAATTAAACCGAAATATCGGTCTTTGGCCCTGTGAAAAACGATCAGAATTAAAGTCTTACCTCAGAATAAATGGATGTCACATATCTGCTCTTGTTGTTGCGCACCGCTTGGAGGAACTGCATTGCAAATAATAATATTCTCTTTTTTTTTGTGATTCTAGTGAAATTTTTCTTCAAAAAGAAGTGGAATGAAATGGGAAGTGCAACGAGATCTTTAGTTCAAAAAAAATTAAAGTTTTGAGAAAATGCTTTTGAAATAAAAAAATTATTATTGGGAGACTTGTTGGAGAATAATTACAATAAATAAAATTTTTCATTATCTAATGATTATATTAATTATCAGTATACCTTATTCCTCATCTTGACCATTGTTGCCGACCGCCTACATCACACAACCGCACTGGGCTGCTACTTAGCGACAACTAACTCGCAAAGACTACTGTACTGCACTGGCCTACAGCTACTAACAGACTGAGCAACGACTACTGACTGACTGAGAACCGCTCGCAACACTCGCGCGGTCAAGCGCATACTCTCTGGTCACAGATGCTACAATGCCTCGCCATCGCTGCTGCGTTACATACGTGTTTCAATATCTAAGAATTTATCTATTGAGTAGAAGGAGTTGCCATTCAGAAATTATTTTAATTTGCTTTTAAATGTTGGTTGGCTATCTGTCAGACTTTTAATTCTATTTGGCAAATGAGAAAAGAATTTTGTGCCAGCGTAATTCATCCCTTTCTGTGCCAAAGTGAGATTTAATCCAGAGTAGTGAAGATGATATTTTCTTCTAGTGTTGTAGCTATGCACTTTGCTGTTATTTTTTAATTGGGATAGGTTATTAATGACAAATTTCGTAAGTGAATACATGTATTGCGAAGGTACTGTGAATACCCCGAGTTCCTTAAATAAAAGTCGGCAAGGTGATCTTGGGTAGGCTCTGATTACACTCTTTTGTACAATGAATACTTTCTCTCTTAATGATGAATTGCCCCAAAATATGATGCCATATGAAAGCAGTGAATGAAAATAGGCATAGTAGGCTAATTTACTGATATGTTTATCAGCAAAATTTTCAATAACCCTAATAGCATAAGTAGCTGAACCTAACCGTTTTAACAGGTCGTCAATGTGTTTCTTCCAGTTCAGTTTCTCATCAGTGCACACACCCATAAATTTCGAGTATTCTGCCTTAGCAACAGACTACTCTTCACAGTCCATATTTATCAGTGGTGTTATGCCATTTACTGTACAGCATTGTATAAACTGTGTTTTCTCAAAATTGTATGTCTGGTGAATCAGTTTGAAAAAACAAATGAATGACAAAACTACTTGAACTTTTAGGTGAAATTCCTGTTGTGTATCTTTATTCCTAATCACCTGCATGCATTTGTTTTTTCTAAAGTGATCCGTTACGTGTGATCTGCTGCGAAATTGTTGCGAACGCACGAAATCTTCAGCAGCGTTAACGACGTTTCTTCCCGAGTGAGATTCATACGAAGAAGTGTCACTGTGGCGAGCCTACCTTCGCGCGTTGTTGGTGGGGTTTGGAATTTTAGTGTTTCAAATGTTTCTACAATCGGTATCATCCAGGAAATGCAGTAAACCTTCCTGAAGAATAAACATAAGAAAAAAATATGAGTATTAGTATAAGAATTACTCTAAGAAAGAAACATAAGAATGTCCCAAGTTAAAAAGACTGTAAGCCCTGAAAATAGCGTGCAGACGTACGCCGAGGGGACAAAAGCCGTGGTATACCTCCTAACACCGCGAAAGTGTTACCAGTGCAGGATTCAATGCCCGAATTAACCCCACGGTTATGTCCCAAAAAAGTTAGAAGGGAACCATGTCGGATGATTTGGGTGGCCAAATCATTCGTTCGAATTGTCCAGAATGTTCTCACATGGCGCACTGTCATCCACAATAATTCCATCGTCATCTCTGAACATGAAGTCCATATTAGCTGTAAATGTTCTCCATGTGTCCGGTTTGATGTAAACACAGCCACACCGTTATGGAATCACCACCAGGTTGCACAGTGTCTTGTTGACAACTTGCGTCCATGGTTCAAATGGCTCTGAGCACTATGGGACTTAACATCTATGGTCATCAGTCCCCTAGAACTTAGAACTACTTAAACCTAACTAACCTAAGGACAGCACACAACACCCAGCCATCACGAGGCAGAGAAAATCCCTGACCCCGCCGGGAATCGAACCCGGGAACCCGGGCGTGGGAAGCGAGAACGCTACCGCACGACCACGAGATGCGGGCACTTGCGTCCATGACTTCGTGGGATTTGCACCACACTGGAGCCCCACCATCAGCTCTTACGAACTGAAACCGAAATTCATCTGACCACGCCACGTTTTTTAAGTCGTCTAGGGTCCAACGGATACGGTCGCGAGCCGATTAGTGGCTTAGCAGACGATGTAGTGGTGTTAGTAAACGCATTCGCGTCGGTCGTCCGTTACAGTAACCCATTAGCGCCAAATTTTGCGGCACTTTCCTTTCCTTTTACCGAAACTCTTCGGCTGACGTTGCTAATCACACTTATTCACACTCTGAGCAGTGACTTGGGTTGAACCTGGAACCTAGTAACTCTTGGCTAGTAACCGAAGACGCTCTGTCTATGCCACGAAGACCGTTGATTACCAACATCTTACCTGGAGATACACCGGGTACCATTTTCGTTTCTGGTGCCTCCCTATTAACAACGAAACAGTAAGTTCCGTTTGTCAGGAAGTTTCCTATCAAATTGCGAATCCGTTGAGATGTTCCACGTGCACGTAACTGTTTCCTAGGCTATCGTATGGCATTGTGTTGACGATTTTCTGGATGTTAAGAAACACGCCATCAACATGAGCTTCACTGTCAACAGCTTTTTGTACCTCGTGAGAAAAACTGAGCAACCTTGGTATCACACATCTTACGGAAATCACGTTGAGTTGTTCAGTATAAGATAGTCATCGTAAACGAACATAGTATGTGTTCGATGATTCCACAAGAAATCTGCGTCAGTGAGGCAGGCGGTAAAAGCTACGATAACCAATGGCCGTACAACTGAGGTGTTTATTGAGAAAACACTGGATGGTGCAGCATAAACCCGTAGCATAGTCGATAACATTTTAACGTGTCATTCAGCGTATGATGATCTCTATGAACAGCAGAGAAACATTACTAGAAGTCGTTAAGCGAGATACAACGTGTGTTGTTCAAAAATGGGTCAAATGGCTCTGAGCACTGTGGGACTTAACTATTAAGGTCATCAGTCCCCTAGACCTTAGAACTACTTAAACCTAACTAACCTAAAGACAGCACACACATCCATGCCCGAGGCAGGATTCGAACCTGCGACCGTAGCGGCCGCGCTGTTCCGGACTGTAGCGCCTAGAACCGCTCGGCCACTCCAGCCGGCCAAAGTGTGTTGTCCTTAGCACCTTGTCCCCTGTGATAATTATCACACACAATGTAAGGCACGCACAATATGTGAGTAAAAAAAATGGTTAATACTTGAGGGGGAATTTAAAGAGACTTAAGCACTTAACTGGTGAAACTATTTTCGGAACTTAATATACAATATTAAATTAATACAGTAAAGATTTTCGATATTTTACAGCTCTTAATTTACCTGTTGCTGAAATGTTCGAACTCTGCTTCTGTAAAGACGTAGAGCAGGGCAGTCTCCTTTGTCAGAAGAACTTTTGAATATAGGCAGGTAACTATAGTCTCATGTCACAAACGTTTTATAGTTTCCGCTCTCTCTTTAATGTGTCAGGCGTACAAGGTGGACCGTCCTGACCAGCGCAGCGTCAGCAGCGGTTAATTGCAATCCTGGAAAGAGTGTAGGAGACCTGCGCCTGTTGCCAGATAATAGAACGAACTCCCACACTGAGGTCTGGGCAGAACTCACCGTCACCGGTTGCTTATTACTGTTGACACTGTCGTGATCCGAAATGTGCTATTAGATTGTCTCAGTTTCCATTTAGAGATGCACTGAAGAAGACATTTATGCTCTCGCAATTTACAAAGGTCGTAAGTTATTACTTTCACTTTTTTCTTTATTTCTGGTCTGAGCGAAAAGAAAACGCTTTTCGTACGTGAAGAAAAGAAATACAAGTTTCATAACAACAGAGGTCTTTTAGATTTTGCAACAATTTGTGGGAACGTGAGTTATCCGGAACCAAAGTGCGTAAGGGACTTTTTTCTTTTTTCGGATTCTTTGAAATGTAATTGCAGCAGTTACAATGTATTGCGCGAAACGTTTATTTTATTTTTGCTTCGAATTTCGATCCAGCTGGACCTTAGAGCGTCGTCGTTTAGAATACATCGTAAATGAAGAGGAATGCTCCGTAACAGGTCTTGACATGTTTACTGTTGACTAACATAAATAAAAAAACGTATATTTATTGTCTTGAAAAGTAATAAGTATGAAATTCCTTAACGAATAGCTCCTTTTAATCTTGCTTCTGATGGAGTCATTATTGGTTCAAATGGCTCTGAGCACTATGGGACTTAACATCTATGGTCATCAGTCCCCTAGAACTTAGAACTACTTAAACCTAACTAACCTAAGGACATCACACACATCCATGCCCGAGGCAGGATTCGAACCTGCGACCGTAGCAGTCGCGCGGCTCCGGACTGAGCGCCTAGAACCGCTAGACCACGGAGTCATTATTATCTGGAGCTTATTTCAAAGGTAATACACGGGTTGTAACAGGTATAAGTAGAAATATTTCTATTGGTGATTAAGAACAGTAACTGAATATTATTAGATCAGTGTTTACGTCATTTGGAGGCTAATAATTATAGCCATTACAAATGATATGGTTATAGATTGGTTAGTCCTCCAAGTGCACGCGGAAAGAGCAAACCATTAATGCTAATTTTCCCCTGAGCAGCAGGACAGGTGTAGAAGCATTGACGTGTGGGCGCAAAACGGTTAGTCTGTATTGACAAGTGTAGTCCACTTCGTGGCGCAGTACGACCGTGCCGGAAACATCAGGTCGTAACATATGTGACATGTTTGTGGGAAGACTGATTGACACTGATAAAAACAACCAGCACACTGATGTGAGAACATGTTATTGTACCACATGTAAAAATATCTGGACTTACATCCTTTACACCTGATACATTTGAGAAGTTATTACAGAAAGTTCTGCTTACTCATAAATAATTCTCGAAGTTGTTAAATGACAAATCTATTACAATAGTCCCAATCCATGGTTTTTGTTAGCTTTCCCTTGGTTATGAGACGAATTCCGGAACTGAAAGCTCCATCTCAGATATTCCCAACTGGGATTCCTGTCCGTTATGCCCATCCTACTGGATCATATAGCTGAAAAGAACCTACGGTCGTCAGGCCAATTAATTACAAAAGAAGAAAGAACCTGTACATAAACTGCTTGAATACAAGCAATAAGTTGCCGACATTTATGCATAATTTCTGTCAAATCCATCCTGTCTGAAATAATGTGACACGGACACGTAGAATTCTCAGAATTTCCTTTTTTTCTTTCTTTATAGAGAGAGCGACTAAAAATTAATTTCATTTAGTTTTATCTTTAATAGAGCTTTGCACCAAGGCAAAGTTCAGGGATTAATAACGATATTACAACGAAATATCAAAACAAAAATAGACAGATTAAACTGGCTTTGCACTATATCATAGTATCTATACTTTTAAAAATCAATTAAAGAAATAATGTCTTAAAACTCTGAGTTGTGTGGGCTGCACTACCCCAACCGCAATGAATTAAGCAACTGATTTGTCATATTACAATAGTCTTAACTGAAGTACATTGCTTGGACAATACGTTTTTTTAAGAAACCACCTAAATTTTATATGCAACAGCAGGACAGCTATATTGCTACTATCTCTGGATTTTTGCACTGAGAGAAGTATGCTAACAGCAGTTGTATTCTTTACAACTGATTGCCTATATTGTTGGTATTAAAGCCTCTAAAAGTAGGCAAAAAATAAACTAAAATTGCCACATTATAGATTTGGTGATTTACATGCCAGAATCAAGCCCTTTCAATCAAATAAGATTGAAATACGCTGCCAGGTTCACTATTTGAGAGGATCTTTTGGCTGTTGAGGCAGTTCAGCTGCTTGGAATCAACTGATCACAAACAAAATAACACAAGTTTTTATTTGCCACGTTACGTGAATAGGTGTCATGTCCTAGCTGAAATATTTTCTGCATTTTGTCACGGCGCAAGTTGATCCACGTGCATAACAGTCGAAAAGTATCTCGTGTTAAAGACCGCTTTCAACTTTCCAGAATTTGTTACAATTTTGCAGACTCGTAGTTCAGGGGTTGAGAGTCATAACGACCTATCTACTAAATGCACCGAGCGGTTCTAGGCGCTACAGTCTGGAACCGCGCGACCGCTGCGGTTGCACGTTCGAATCCTGCCTCGGACATGGATGTGTGTGGTGTCCTTAGTTAGGTTAAAGTAGTCCTAAGTTCTACCGGACTGATGACCTCAGAAGTTAAGTTCCGTAGTGCTCAGAGTCATTTGAATTTTTTACTAAATGCATGTTTTGAGATTACGGGAAAAGAAGTTTTACAATAGTAGAAACCTTTTACTGTTATCATATAAGCTCACTTTGCTGATAATCGAGGTACCTCCTGGCACTCAGAGTGTGTTTGCATTCATTTATCTGTTTCCCAGATTTAACGTTAAGACAGTGGTGGAGCACATATATCAACATGGCGAAACTTGTAGATACGTCGTCACGGCTCTAAAACACTGAGTCATCCTGGTACTTTATTTTCTGAAAGTTCATGGGTGGTAGTTAATAAACAATCTCTCTAAAATGATTTTTCTTTTGTGGGTTGTACCTCTTTCATCTCTAGACCTCCACCACCGCCCTCCTCCCCTCCCCCCCCCCCCCCCTCTTACTGTAAATCCACACTTGCACACGGTACCTTGACGAGATTTCCTCAAGAGAGGCAGTGTCCGAGACCTCGTCTCCTTAGCTATCGGGTTCATTAAACGGAGCGCTACGGTTGCAACCCTTCAGTACGTCCCGCTATTATTGCAGCGCGCCGAGAGGCAATTTCCCCGAATGAACGCGAGAACGGTGTCAGGCGGCACCCTCAAAACCGGCAGGCGGCTTGTTAAAATGTTAATTTGGCGAAACGGCGCGATCTGGTCCCGATGCGGCTGCGTCAGCGGCGTCGGCAGCGCCCGCTGCGGCGCGCCTTGCTGCTTGTTTTTTAACGAGCACAAATTGGCTCCATTACTGGAAACGGCCGGGCCGTGTGAGGCGCAGCGCGGCGCTGCGTTATTGTTCGCAGCTGAGGGGGACCCCCGCGGCGCGGTCACCTTTGTCCGACACATTCCCCGACGCTCCAACAAATTCCCGCTGTCAGTGGCGAGCGTTGATTTATGGCGGCCGTGCCCCCGGGGCTAAACTCTTCTGCTGCCCCACCTGCGCCTGCGCCCGAGCCGGCGACCCCGCCCCTGCCGCCCGCACACGACACCCACCATTCTCCCACCACTCGAAGCGCTTTTGTCACCTTGTCAACGGCGTGACTGCCACCTGCAACTCTGCGTTTACCACGCGACCAGCTTCTGACCCTTGTTAGAAACTGCAAGCAGTCAACCTCCCATCTCATACATTCTCACCTGTTGCGACACGAGGAAGATTCTCATGCTCTCCACACATATCTGAGGTGCTATCGGGAGGAAGTGCTGACGGTGATGTTACTGGGGTCATCGGTCACCTGACTGGTTTCATACGGCTTGCCACGAATTCCTCACACCTGCAAAACTAATAATATCAGAGTGGCACTTGCACCCAACGTCTTCAATTTTTCCTTTTGTGTATTCTGATACGTCGTGGTATGGGAAAACTTAACCAAAACGTAAAGTAAGCAGAGCTCAAAGGCTGCAGGGAGTGAAAGCGTAGACCCAAATGAGGTTCCAGTTTCAAACACAATTTAATTTAATTTTATTAAACATTAAAAAAACACTTGTTCACTGGTACCAATATACAGGGTGTCCCAGTTATCTTGTCCACCCAAAATATCTCTGGAACAATAACAGCTATTGGAAAACGACTTTCACCGGTATCAATGTAGGTCTGGAGCCCATGAATGTACATATTTGGAAACATTCTAAAACGAAAGCATATGTGTTTTTTAACACAAACTTATGTTTTTTTTTAAATGGACCTCCTATATTTTTTCTTCAGCAATCCATAGCATGACAAAGCACATACACAATGGCGTTGATTGCATCGCAATATTCCCATTACATCCCGAGATATTGAGACGCGAAGTTGACGCTTGAAACACCCGACATGCGCTGCTAGCGCACGTCCTGAGGCTCAGGCGTGAACCCCATGCTGCCCGTAATCGCGTCGTGATTGACATGTGTAATCACACCTCAATACTTATCAAGAGGTCCGAAACGAATAATACGGTCTGCTGCCATCAACTCTCATAAGCACATAATGGTTTCCCTCTCGCAAGTTTTACGTATCTACGTACACAATATGAACCAGTACCGATCGGTATACACCCGTCATGTTGTCTTATATATCCTGCACACCCAAAATAAGGTTTATCTAATGCGTTATATGACCCATTGTGCCTGTCGCGCAGGGCCTAGCTCTACCTAGTCAAGTGTCCAACGTAGTTCCCACTACTGCCACAGTTACCACTTCGCCTTGTTTATGATTTGCGACCCATGCAAACTCCACCACCCTCCGAGCATTCCATTTGTTGTTGCTTTGGCGTGCAGTACACTGCTTGCCAGTGTAGTCGTGCATCAGAGTAATCTAGTGACGGCACGGAGGTAGTACAAATTGTGAATAAACGTTGTGTTGTGGAACTTATACTGTACAGTATAATGTACACACATGAAGATATGGTAGAAATGCTGCTGATCTATGGAGAATGTACGTTGACGGGAAATACGTTATGAGATTCCTTGTTTGTTGATAGTACTGTTAGCGAACATAATGATTATTAAGTTATTATGTCTGTTTTCTACGCTACTCTACATACCTGTACTGTACCCTGTTGTAGGTGGACGAAATGCTGTTCAGGCAGAACGACTGTACAGAAGACGATTCCCTGACAAGCCATCGCCTTCGCGCCGGATGTTTGGTCGTCTCACATCTCGTCTTCGTGAAATGGGTAGCTTAAATCCACGACCTCGACATCGTCCTAGAACACGCACAGATGAACGTGCTGAAGTTGCTGTGCTCGCTACCATAGCTGTGAATCCTCAAATCAGCACACGTCAAATTGGACGTGAAGTTGGTGTGTCGAAATCAAGTGCACAGCGTATTCTTAAACGTCATAAATTTCATCCTTACCATGTTCATTTACACCAGGATCTTCATGGAAATGACTTCCGCAATAGGGTAACATTTTGTTGGTGGGCTCAGCAAAAACTTCTGACTAATTCTCTTTTTTTTTTTTTTTTTTTTTTTTTTTTTTTTTTTTTGCAGATGTTCTCTTTACCGACGAGGCATCATTCTCCAACAAAGGAATTGTCAATACGAGGTATATGCATTATTGGTCCGCAGACAATCCAAAATGGCTCCGTCAGGTAGAGCATCAACGTCCGTGGAAAGTTAATGTTTGGTGTGGGATTATTGGAGATACCATTTCGGACCTTTCTTTATAAATGGCATCCAAAATGGCAGACAATACTCCAGATTTATATGACACAATCTTCCTGTTCTCTTGGACACCGTACCTCTGAACCGGAGAATGGTCATGTGGTATCAGTATGACGGATGCCCTGCACATAACACCTTACGAGCACGACGACTACTGAACCGCAAGTTCCCTGGTAGGTGGATTGGACGAGGTGGCCCAGTTAGGTGGCCTGCCCGGTCTCCGGACCTTACACCACTGGATTATTTTCTTTGGGGAGCAGTGAAGGATGCTGTTTACCAACATGAACCAACAACACCAGAGGACATGAAGTAACGCATTATTGATGCTTGTACAGCCATCAAAGAGGAAACAGTAGCACGAAGTAGGGCATCCTTCATCCGCAGAGTGTCCCTATGTATGCAAGCCAATGGGCATCACTTTGAGCATGAGATGGGAACGCTATGTTTAGTATGTAGTGCTGGTATCACAGTGGAACATTTGTTTGCAAGAATTTGTCATTTAACGCTTTAGATAAACATAACACTGATAATTATGTGATAATAAAACTAATTTGTTAAACATGTTTACATTCATCTTCTATGTCCTACCTTAACTTCCCAAATCAAAACATTTTTACCTAAACAACGGTAAAACTTTTAGTCCACTTGCTCGTTTCACTAAAACCATCGCTGGCCAGTGTGGCCGAGCGGTTCTAGGCGCTTCAGTCTGGAACCGCGCGACCGCTACGGTCGCAGGTTCTAATCCTGCCACGGGCATGGATGTGTGTGATGTCCTTAGGTTTAAGTAGTTCTAAGTTCTAGGGGACTGATGACCTCAGCTGTTAAGTGCCATAGTGCTCAGAGCCATTTGAACCATTTGCACTAAAACCATCAACATGAATTATACTATTACGAGTGAATGATTAACTGTCACTTGCGCTAGATCTACAGTAAAGTAAAGTTTTAGCGTTGAACGATATTACCTTTTTAGTAACGTATTAACGATAAGCGAAGTTAACTTTGTGACTAACGTTGCGGTACACAGATATGTTACAGAACCGCATCACCCCTAGCCTATGGGATAAATACCTGCTGCAATGTACGACGTTAATGCAGGATGGCAGCAGACCGTATTATTCGTTTCGGACCTCTTGATAAGTATGAAAGTGTGATTACGCATGTCAATCACGACGCGATTACGGGCAGCATGGGGTTCACGCCTGAGCCTCAGGACGTGCGCTAGCAGCGCATGTCGGGTGTTTCAAGCGTCAACTTCGCGTCTCAATATCTCGGGATGTAATGGGAATATTGCGATGCAATCAACGCCATTGTGTATGTGCTTTGTCATGCTATGGATTGCTGAAGAAAAAATATGGGAGGTCCATTTAAAAAAAAACATAAGTTTGTGTTAAAAAACACATATGCTTTCGTTTTAGAATGTTTCCAAATACGTACATTCATGGGCCCCAGCCCTACATTGATACCGGTGAAAGTCGTTTTCCAATAGCTGTTATTGTTCCAGAGATATTTTGGGTGGACAAGATACCTGGGACACCCTGTATATACAGGGTGTTACAAAAAGGTACGGCCAAACTTTCAGGAAACATTCCTCACACACAAATAAAGAAAAGATGTTATGTGGACATGTGTCCGGAAACGCTTAATTTCCATGTTAGAGCTTATTTTAGTTTCGTCAGTACGTACTGTACTTCCTCGATTCACCGCCAGTTGGCCCAATTGAAGGAAGGTAATGTTGAATTCGGTGCTTGTGTTGACTTTCGACTCATGGCTCTACAGTACCAGCATCAAGCACATCAGTACGTAGCATCAACAGGTTATTCATCACGAACGTGGTTTTGCAGTCAGTGCAATGTTTACAAATGCAGAGTTCGTAGATGCCCATTTGATGTATGGATTAGCACGGGGCAATAGCCGTGGCGCGGTACGTTTGTATCGAGACAGATTTCCAGAACGAAGGTGTCCCGACAGGAAGACGTTCGAAGCAATTGATCGGCGTCTTAGGGAGCACAGAACATTCCAGCCTACGACTCGCGACTGGGGAAGACCTAGAACGACGAGGACACCTGCAATGGACGAGGCAATTCTTCGTGCAGTTGACGATAACCCTAACGTCAGCGTCAGAGAAGTTGCTGCTGTACAAGGTAACGTCGACCGCGCCACTGTATGGAGAGTGCTACGGGAGAACCAGTTGTTTCCGTACCATGTACAGCGTGTGCAGGCACTATCAGCAGCTGATTGGCCTCCACGGGTACACTTCTGCGAATGGTTCATCCAACAATGTGTCAATCCTCATTTCAGTGCAAATATTCTCTTTACGGATGAGGCTTCATTCCAACGTGATCAAATTGTAAATTTTCACAATCAACATGTGTGGGCTGATGAGAATCCGCACGCAATTGTGCAATCACGTCATCAACACAAGATTTTCTGTGAACGTTTGGGTAGGCATTGTTGGTGATGTCTTGATTGGGCCCCATGTTCTTCTACCTACGATCAATGGAGCACGTTATCATGATTTCATACGGGATACTCTACCTGTGCTGCTAGAACATGTGCCTTTACAAGTACGACACAACATGTGGTTCATGCACGATGGAGCTCCTGCACATTTCAGTCGAAGTGTTCGTACGCTTCTCAACAACAGATTCGGTGACCGATGGATTGGTAGAGGCGGACCAATTCCATGGCCTCCACGCTCACCTGACCTCAATCCTCTTGACTTTCATTTATGGGGGCATTTGAAAGCTCTTGTCTACGCAACCCCGGTACCAAATGTAGAGACTCTTCGTGCTCGTATTGCGGACGGCTATGATACAATACGCCATTCTCCAGGGCTGCATCAGCGCATCAGGAATTCCATGCGACGGAGGGTGGATGCATGTATCCTCGCTAACGGAGGACATTTTGAACATTTCCTGTAACAAAGTGTTTGAAGTCACGCTGGTATGTTCTGTTGCTGTGTGTTTCCATTCCATGATTAATGTGATTTGAAGAGAAGTAATAAAATGAGCTATAATATGGAAAGTAAGCGTTTCCGGACACAGGTCCACATAACATATTTTCTTTCTTTGTGTGTGAGGAATGTTTCCTGAAAGTTTGTCCGTACCTTTTTGTAACACCCTGCATATATATATATATATATATATATATATATATATATATATATATATATATATATATATCACAAAACACAATAAAAAATTTTTAAACTCTATGCGTGAAGGGCCGCTGAACATTCACAACTGTGATGTCAGAATGACAACCTTAAGATTCAACATACGGAGATAATCATGGTCTGAAGGACCCAACGCTTTTGATTAATTATTGACCAATACAATGCCGGCCGGAGTGGCCGAGCTGTTCTAGGCGCTACAGTCTGGAGCCGCGCGACCGCTACGGTCGCAGGTTCGAATCCTGCCTCGGGCACGGATGTGTGTGATGTCTTTAAGTTAGTTAGGTTTAAGTAGTTCATAGTTCTAGGGGACCGATGACCACAGCAGTTAAGTCCCATAGTGCTCAGAGCCATTTGACCACTCCAATAAGTTACCGAAAGGAATGACTTTAATCATTCGGCCAAAAGAGGCAATCAAATATAACCACAAATGCTGTTTTGATAATGCTACAAGAATGCAAAACCAACAGTTAATTTACTTTCTTCCGAAGGAGCAGTAAAGACCAAAGGACAAATTCATGTACCAAAGGTTTTTTTTTTTTTAATGAAACAAGCTTACAAGATAAAATTATTAACCAAAAAGGGGTAGTGACGTCGCCACTCGGCCTGAAGGGCCTGAATATCATTGGTAGTAAATATCTGAGAATGGTTGAAGTTAGTGAGTTAGCACTTAAAACCAGCCCGTGCTCCTCACCACTAGGAAAAATTTATAATCAGCTGTGCTAGGACTGCCTGCTTTAGCAATATGGCACAGACCAGCAGAACAACTAGAAACTTCACCAACGTGGCGAATCGTACAGATAGGGCATGACAGCAACTCTCTACAACACATAAAATAAAAATTACTAAACATCGAAACACACGGTTCAAAATATAACGTCTATCTAGGCAGGAACTGTTAATGACGCCCACTGGTCTTCGTAAATCATCGACTTAGTAAATGTGACGGCCAGTACTAAATAATAATACCACTCAACAAATTGTAAAATACAAGATCGTTATTGCACTTTGGTCAGAATAAAATTTCAACCACAGATAATATTTTAGGTGCAGTTATTAAGGCACAGAGAGTTAACACTCTTTTCTAGTGATAGTTACACTTGGCAATATAACAGCAGATCACTGAATCGGGATTTCGGGCACGCCTGAGCGTGCTAAAATTGCGAAACACCATGGCACACGACCGTAGAGTAAAACACACCCGACGACACGGGCAGAAATTGACTGAGACACATCAAGTCAAGAAATTCTCACCGTTAGTCCAGAAGGCAGACAAGCATTCGACGACAGGTTGCAACCAGCACCAAGTCGAGTTATGTCAATCGCCCCAGTTCCGCCATAGCAACGCGGACACGCCGCGTCGACAGTTGCCACGCCGAGCTTCCATATCACACAGCCCGTCCAGAACGACTGCCGCCGTCCCGAGTACACACGCTCGTAGCAATCACGTGCGTTCACAGGGAGTTATACCACCTTTCCCGCAACATTGCACTGCCACACAACCGGAAACTAAACTCCCCGTCTCACTCCGGCAGCACCACTCGATACTCTCGTCGTCAGCAGGTCTCTTCACAGAACGCAGCGCCCTCCGAAATTTAAAAGCAAACGGACCAATCGCGGCAGATCAAAGCCAAGGCTCCGGAAGACGACACACCACACCTAGGCAAAGCTGAAGATGATACGGTTCATATTTCTTATCTCTGCCTGCTCCTACATGCACAATTAAATTTATTTCTTGATGTCTTACACATGTTCTATGTAGGGATTGTCTCCATGTTGGTACGGAGGACCATCAGTAAGGATTGCAACAAATTTTTTTCTGGAACGATTCGGGACACCAATACACATTATTCCTGACTCTTTTTGCTACAAGAACCTGTTTTTAAACATAATCTGCTATCAGTGCGAATGCCTTACGCCACCTTCAAAAATGGTTCAAATGGCTCTGAGCGCTCTGGGACTTAACTTCTAAGGTCATCAGTCCCCTAGAACTTAGAACTACTTAAACCTAACTAACCTAAGGACATCACACACATCCATGCCCGAGGCAGGATTCGAACCTGCGACCGTAGGGGTCGCGCGGTTCCAGACTGTAACGCCTAGAACCGCACGGCCACTCTGGCCTACGCCACCTTACTGGGAGGACCTGCAGCCCACAAGGTTCCACTCTAATCGTCGACGTCGAGACAACACCTTGCTGCATCAATAGTCTCCGAATCATCCACGAACTGCTTCCCGCGGAGGGCATCCTTCATTGCACCAAAAAGATGGAAGTCGGAAGGTACGAGATCCGCCGTGTAGGATGGATGAGGAAGAAGTGTTCTTTGCTCATCTCAGGTGCGAAGACATGTGTGAGGCTTTTCGTTGTCATGGGGAAGGAGAATGTCGTTTACTTTTTTGTGGCGACGCACACACTGAGGTCGTTTCATGAGGGTGTGTGCGGCCTACCGACATGCGGGAGATCGGACAGGTTTGCGCCACCTCGTTGCGGTGATGACAGACGCCTCGCACAAAAACTCACCGCGCTTTTGTTCACTGCCAGGTCACCGTAGACATTCTGCAAGCTCCTCTGAATATCTCTGGTTTTCCGCCAAGGAAACTGAATGACAGCTCTCTGCTTGGAATTCACCTCTGTTGCAGGCGGAATTTTAAACCCTGAGCAGTGCTGCTACCTATCAGAACTTTATGAAACCACAGGTGCTGTAGTTGGAATATTCCACCATGTGCTACAACAATTTCTGCATTTTTCAACCGAAATTTGCCAAGAAAAGAAGTGTTGAATTACATACCAGAACGCCGCTCATAGTTTAAACATCGATACAATAGTGTTTGAAAAATCGTAACATCGCCAAAGGATAATATTTCGAGTCGAGCGGGGAAGCCGTGCCGTCTAAGGGGGCCTTGCCACGGTTCGCACGGCTACCCCCGTCGGAGGTTCGAGTCCTCCCTCGGGCATGGGTGTGTGTGTTGCCCTTAGCGTAAGTTACTTTAAGTTGGATTAAGTAGGGTGTAAGCCTAGGGACCGATGACCTTAGCAGTTAGGTCCAACTAAAAAAATAACAGACCTTATGCATGCAAATAAACTGACTCCGTAGTGTCACTCTCAGTAATTATTTTGGCACTTAAAGGTATCTTCCTCTGGACATATTTCGTAACGACGTGAGTGCAGTGGCGAAAAAAGGAAAACGTGATGTGATGTGACTTTGTTGGCTAGGAGACGCCAAAGGGCAGCTCCAGCCACCTAATTATAAAGGCTTTCCCTGTATTGCGGCCGGCCGGAGTGGCCGAGCGGTTCTAGGCGCTTCAGTCTGGAACCGCACGACCGCTACGGTCGCATGTTCGAATCCTGCCTCTGGCATGGATGTGTGTGATGTCCTTAGGTTAGTTAGTTTTAAGTAGTTCTAAGTTCTAGGGGACTGATGACCTCAGCAGTTAAGTCCCATAGTGCTCAGAGCCATTTGAACCTGTATTGCGCCCACCTTCCTTCGTGAAGTGTGAGAGTCGACTGCTTAAGTGTATCTGGGAAGAGGAGGTGGTTGTAGCACTTGCGCATAATGTGGACTCATGTTTGTCCTGGATGCTGATGATAAGAGAAGGAAGAGGGTGAAACCCAAAACATGTAGCGTACTCCTCTCGAAAGCTCCAAGTGGGCCGCCGAACTTAACGTCCCCATCCAACGGACAGGTCACCATCAACAGTGTCAATACCGACATTTCATGAGAACTAAAGGGGAATCAGAGTTTGAATCCAAGATGTTGCCGCAAACATTGATGATAATGGACTCTGAGAGAGCTCCGTTACATCCCTCTCATTTATATAGAGAGGAAGACCTTTGTGCCTACATTCTTGTATCTGTTGCTTTTGTGCCTTCAGGCTCTCGGAAGTAATGGCTTTGTTTACATGAAGAGTGTTTTCCTGAATGATTTCCACATCCTGATTTCTCATTTAATGTATTGTGCATGACTGAGTGAATGCCAGTTTAGTGTGAGTAGCCAGTAACTAGCGCTACATCTACATCTACATTGATACTCCGCAAGCCACCCAACGGTGTGTGGCGGAGGGCACTTTACGTGCCACTGTCATTACCTCCCTTTCCTGTTCCAGTCGCGTATGGTTCGCGGGAAGAACGACTGTCTGAAAGCCTCCGTGCGCGCTCTAATCTCTCTAATTTTACATTCGTGATCTCCTCGGGAGGTATAAGTAGGGGGAAGCAATATATTCGATACCTCATCCAGAAACGCACCCTCTCGAAACCTGGCGAGCAAGTTACACCGCGATGCAGAGCGCCTCTCTTGCAGAGTCTGCCACTTGAATTTATTAAACATCTCCGTAACGCTTTCACGGTTACCAAATAACCCGGTAACGAAACGCGCCGCTCTTCTTTGGATCTTCTCTATCTCTTCCGTCAACCCGACCTGGTACGGATCCCACACTGATGAGCAATACTCAAGTATAGGTCGAACGAGTGTTTTGTAAGCCACCTCCTTTGTTGATGGACTACATTTTCTAAGCACTCTCCCAATGAATCTCAACCTGGTACCCGCCTTACCAACAATTAATTTTATATGATCATTCCACTTCAAATCATTCCGCACGCATACTCCCAGATATTTTACAGACGTAACTGCTACCAGTGTTTGTTCCGCTATCATATAATCATACAATAAAGGATCCTTCTTTCTATGTATTCGCAATACATTACATTTGTCTATGTTAAGGGTCAGTTGCCACTCCCTGCACCAAGTGCCTATCCGCTGCAGATCTTCCTGCATTTCGCTACAATTTTCTAATGCTGCAACTTCTCTGTATACTACAGCATCATCCGCGAAAAGCCGCATGGAACTTCCGACACTATCTACTAAGTCATTTATATATATTGTGAAAAGCAATGGTCCCATAACACTCCCCTGTGGCACGCCAGAGGTTACTTTAACGTCTGTAGACGTCTCTCCATTGATAACAACATGCTGTGTTCTGTTTGCTAAAAACTCTTCAATCCAGCCACACAGCTGGTCTGATATTCCGTAGGCTCTTACTTTGTTTATCAGGCGACAGTGCGGAACTGTATCGAACGCCTTCCGGAAGTCAAGAAAAATAGCATCTACCTGGGAGCCTGTATCTAATATTTTCTGGGTCTCATGAACAAATAAGGCGAGTTGGGTCTCACACGATCGCTGTTTCCGGAATCCATGTTGATTCCTACATAGTAGATTCTGGGTTTCCAGAAATGACATGATACGCGAGCAAAAAACATGTTCTAAAATTCTACAAGAGATCGACGTAAGAGATATAGGTCTATAGTTTTGCGCATCTGCTCGACGACCCTTCTTGAAGACTGGGACTATCTGTGCTCTTTTCCAATCATTTGGAACCCTCCGTTCCTCTAGAGACTTGCGGTACACGGCTGTTAGAAGGGGGGCAAGTTCTTTCGCGTACTCTGTGTAGAATCGAATTGGAATCCCGTCAGGTCCAGTGGACTTTCCTCTATTGAGTGATTCCAGTTGCTTTTCTATTCCTTGGACACTTATTTCGATGTTAGCCATTTTTTCGTTTGTGCGAGGATTTAGAGAAGGAACTGCAGTGCGGTCTTCCTCTGTGAAACAGCTTTGGAAAAAGGTGTTTAGTATTTCAGCTTTACGCGTGTCATCCTCTGTTTCAATGCCATCATCATCCCGTAGTGTCTGCATATGCTGTTTCGAGCCACTTACTGATTTAACGTAAGACCAGAACTTCCTAGGATTTTCTGTCAAGTCGGTACATAGAATTTTACTTTCGAATTCAATGAACGCTTCACGCATAGCCCTCCTTACGCTAACTTTGACATCGTTTAGCTTCTGTTTGTCTGAGAGGTTTTGGCTGCGTTTAAACTTGGAGTGGAGCTCTCTTTGCTTTCGCAGTAGTTTCCTAACTTTGTTGTTGTACCACGGTGGGTTTTTCCCGTCCCTCACAGTTTTACTCGGCACGTACCTGTCTAAAACGCATTTTACGATTGCCTTGAACTTTTTCCATAAACACTCAACATTGTCAGTGTCGGAACAGAAATTTTCGTTTTGATCTGTTAGGTAGTCTGAAATCTGCCTTCTATTACTCTTGCTAAACAGATAAACCTTCCTCCCTTTTTTTATATTCCTATTAACTTCCATATTCAGGGATGCTGCAACGGCCTTATGATCACTGATTCCCTGTTCTGTACATACAGAGTCGAAAAGTTCGGGTCTGTTTGTTATCAGTAGGTCCAAGATGTTATCTCCACGAGTCGGTTCTCTGTTTAATTGCTCGAGGTAATTTTCGGATAGTGCACTCAGTATAATGTCACTCGATGCTCTGTCCCTACCACCCGTCCTAAACATCTGAGTGTCCCAGTCTATATCTGGTAAATTGAAATCTCCACCTAAGACTATAACATGCTGAGAAAATTTATGTGAAATGTATTCCAAATTTTCTCTCAGTTGCTCTGCCACTAATGCTGCTGAGTCGGGAGGTCGGTAAAAGGAGCCAATTATTAACCTAGTTCGGTTGTTTAGTGTAACCTCCACCCATAATAATTCACAGGAACTATCCACTTCTACTTCACTACAGGATAAACTACTACTAACAGCGACGAACACTCCACCACCGGTTGCATGCAATCTATCCTTTCTAAACACCGTCTGTACCATTGTAAAAATTTCGGCAGAATTTATCTCTGGCTTAAGCCAGCTTTCTGTACCTATAACGATTTCAGCTTCGGTGCTTTCTATCAGCGCTTGAAGTTCCGGTACTTTACCAACGCAGCTTCGACAGTTGACAATTACAATACCGATTGCTGCTTGGTCCCCGCTTGTCCTGACTTTGCCCCGCACCCTTTGAGGCTGTTGCCCTTTCTGTACTTGCCCAAGGCCATCTAACCTAAAAAACCGCCCAGCCCACGCCACACAACCCCTGCTACCCGTGTAGCCGCTTGTTGCGTGTAGTGGACTCCTGACCTATCCAGCGGAACCCGAAACCCCACCACCCTATGGCGCAAGTCGAGGAATCTGCAGCCCACATGGTCGCAGAACCGTCTCAGCCTCTGATTCAGACCCTCCACTCGGCTCTGTACCAAAGGTCCGCAGTCAGTCCTGTCGACGATGCTGCAGATGGTGAGCTCTGCTTTCATCCCGCTAGCGAGACTGGCAGTCTTCACCAAATCAGATAGCCGCCGGAAGCCAGAGAGGATTTCCTCCGATCCATAGCGACACACATCATTGGTGCCGACATGAGCGACCACCTGCAGATGGGTGCCCCCTGTACCCTTCATGGCATCCGGAAGGACCCTTTCCACATCTGGAATGACCCCCCCCCCCCCCCCCCCCCCCCCGGTATGCACACGGAGTGCACATTGGTTTTCTTCCCCTATCTTGCTGCCATTTCCCTAAGGGGCCCCATTACGCGCCTGACGTTGGAGCTCCCAACTACCAGTAAGCCCACCCTCTGCAACTGCCCGGATCTTGCAGACTGAGGGGCAACCTCTGGAACAGGACAAGCAGCCATGTCAGGCCGAAGATCAGTATCAGCCTGAGACACAGCCTGAAACCGGTTCGTCAGACAAACTGGAGAGGCTTTCCGTTCAGCCCTCCGGAAGGTCTTTCGCCCCCTGCCACACCTTGAAACGACCTCCCACTCTACCACAGGTGAGGGATCAGCCTCAATGCGGGCAGTATCCCGGGCAACCACAGTCGTAGTCCGATCAGGGGATGCGTGGGACGAGCTGGCCGTCCCCGACAAACCCCCATCCGGACCCCCACAGTGATGCCCATTGGCAACAGCCTCAAGCTGTGTGACCGAAGCCAACACTGCCTGAAGCTGGGAGCGAAGGGATGCCAACTCAGCCTGCATCCGAACACAGCAGTTGCAGTCCCTATCCATGCTAAAAACTGTTTTACAAAGAACGTCTGAACTAATCTACAGAGAGCGCAAACAAATCGACAAAATTTAAACGGTTATTAAAATACAAGATTGCCTAGTAAATGCAGTAATGCTGCTACTTGCGCACTGCTGACACTGCTCGGCGGCGGAAGGAGACTAAGCGAAATTACACTATTCAGGTACTAAAACGCGATGCTACACTCTCAAATACTATAATACGCCCGAAATTTATGAATTAAACAATGCAAGTACCAAAAACACGCAAAGAAATTAAGAATTAAACTATGTAACAAATGAGTGAGCTAGGAGTATACGACTTGCTGCTCAGCTGCTTATCCAACAGCGGCAGGGAGCACGCTCTGTCTGCTGCTGCTGTTCTGTCCACCGACCTAGTTTTGCCAGCAGTTGCAGGGGAAATAGAAACGCAGAGTGGTCTAGTTGGGCCATCAGAACTGGTACAATTACACAAAAAGAGTTAGGTTGGCAGGTAACGAAGTCCGCATCTTTAGTGGCTTCCCCACTCCAGAGGTAACAGAAGCGGTTAGGCCCAGGTGAAAAGAAGAGCACTGATCCGCCGGGGTTTGGTGAATATGGACAGATGTGTGGATATCCCACCGATGGTGGAAACTGAAATATTTAAGGTGCTAATTTTAAGTCTTTTTGTTGCAGGTTTTTTGGTAGTCAGGGATAATCATGTTAGTCAGTGTGGGAATAATTTCGTCTGAAGTTCAAATATAATCCCTCAGTTTTTGGTAAGAATACTCTTTGAATGAATGTGCTGGTTTCCACGTGGGAAGTACGAGAAATTTTTAAAGTAAAATTTCAATCATTTTATCAGTTTCTTTTACTAATCGAGTGTAATCATTTTAGATGGTGTGGGTATAAATTAGTGTGCAGTGTTATCATTCTGGAATTTTGGTAAGAATACTTTGTGTGTGAATGAGCTGGGCCTCACGTGTGAGGGGGAACAAAAGAGACAATTTCCCAGACCGATATGGTAGTGGATTCATTCTAAAGACATATAGCAAATTTATTAAACGGAGTTGTGAGAGCTCTGGGTTTGAATTTTAATGTCGTTCGCGAATATGTGGAACTTGAAAGTGGGTGGCTTGGTACAGAAACACATGGACGTGGTAAATTATTATTAGTGGGTGAATGGTTATTTAGAAAGTGCGTTGCAAACAGAAACTTGATGACGTTAGTCAGTGTAAAACTCTGCAGTCTACTGTAATGTGAAACTCTGCAGTATGCTGTAAGTTTCGTGTGTCACAAAATTAAACTAGTCGCCAACCAATTTAATTAAAATTGGGAAAATTTAATACAAGATCTGAATTAATCACTCAATTGCTAAGCATAACTATGGAGTAAGAAATAATAACAAGGCCCAAGTGACTGAACATATGAGAGCAGTTTAAGTACAAACGTTAAATGAAATAATTCACAGCAAGCAGGACCTTAAGCCTCAACAAAAAGAATAAGATAATGAGACAAATGTTTACAAATATAAGGCCTGCCTTTTGCGCTTCGCAGGCAGCTGTGGCCGAGCGGTTCAGACGCTTCAGTCCGGAGCCGCGCTGCTGCTACTGTCGCAGGTTCGAATCCTGTCTTGGTCATGGATGTGTGTGATATCGTTAGGTTACTTAGGTTTAAGTAGTTCCAAGTCTAGGGGACTGATGACCTCAGATGTTAAGTCCCATAGTACTTAGAGCAGTTTGAACTCTTTTTTTTCTTTGCGCTTCAGAAATGCCAGGTGGATGAATTAAAAATAATCTTACAAAAGGGGGGGGGGGGGATTGTCTGATAAACAGCACCTCAATTTAACATAGTTTATTAAAATAAAACATCATATTAAAAATTCATAAAGTAATTCTTAACTACGATCTGTCGTTGCCTGTTATTGAATTAATTAACTCACTTATATCATTATTATATTGCGTCCTAAGGTACACTGCGGTGATAAATGAAAAGGAAATCTTGGGCGGTCATTGGGGAAGTTCACACAAACACATTAGATTCACACACACAAGAATAGAGACAAAAAGAATTTTGCCCGTCACAATACGTCAAAGGCTCAGAGATTCATCTCTATAGCTATGATTTAATTATTGTGAATACTAATACTATGGAACACTTTCAGACAAAGTAATTTATCTGCATCACCTTGCACATGAAAAAAGCTACGGTTCTGCGAAACGCCCGCAAATGCTGTTGAATACTTATGAAGAAAGCAAAATTACCAAGACTCGTGGAAACTTCGAGAACACAAATGTAAACCACATAGACACAAACAGCAATGAAATATCGTGCGAAATTGAAAATAAAACACATTCAAGATAGTACTGAAACTACACACGGTGAATCAGCTCCACGTGCTACGAAAAAAGCTGCACAATCCTAAAATTGAAACGAAATGAAAAGTAGATGAAATGAAACACACACATCGTACACGGGAAACGTTCACACATACATTCCAGGTGAATGAGAAGTGAGACAACTGAATTTTAAAACTGTGCTGGCGTAACGAACTTCCTACACCATATGTTCTGCTTACACAAAGCGAGGACCGAGAAAACTATCTACATACAGAAAAATATTCTCGTGGCTATACTCTGAAAAATATAAGAATTCTAGTATCGAACTTTAAAATGAACTAGTAGATCAAACGGGGACATCATTTGGAATACCTACACACCAATACACATTAACACACTCACCAGTAGCAAGTCGCTTTTAACAGTGCCGAGAGCACGCTCTCCCTGGAAAGAACTTCCCCCCTGGTAACCGGAAGAGACCGGAGGGGGTCCATCTTAAGTACTGTCGAGAGACTATCGAGAGGGTATAAATCTCTTTGCCTTGACTGAGAAAGCTACGTTGGCTACACTGTTGCTACCCCAGAATGCAGCCGGATGCTGTACGTCTACCATATAAAGGACAAATTCAACATACACACTCACTCACTCATTCATACAGATAATAAAGAGAGAAAGGAAATTTGGGGGCACAAAATGTACAGTAGGTAATGTATATAGAATTAGGTGCTTACTGAAAAAACTGGTACTTCAATGAAATTGTGTACCACTGAATGGGGACAAACACGAAGTACAAAATTAAATTACAAGTGATATAGTGTAACAGCACGAAATACAAGTTAAATAGTACGAAACGAATCTAACAGATACGTTGCAGTGGAATGATAAATTGTAAGCCCATTCTTTGATAACTCATAGAGAATGTGTGTATCTTAAGTGCATAAGTATTGTATGAAACGCATATTTAAATCTTACGGAATTTCACGTTGTAAATCGATGCCGTTTCGTTGTGGGGTTGAAGGTTTCGCAACAACATGTGATCAGAGTGGAATATACTCCATTACTCAATCAGTCCGTAATGTGGCGTGTTTATTTGCTGAGCTAAATTATTAAATGGTTCGATAATTAATCAGATTTAATATGTTTTATCGATTTGGGGTACTTCGTCATGTTTAGACAATTTCTAATGAATTTCACGGTAAATGCCGAAATCTTCAGTGTTCGTTGATCAGTGTTTAACATATTGCTGCACATTTCGTCGCTGCCATAACTGGGGTTTTCCTCTACGCATTGTGCCTGACGCGACCATATGTTGGTCAGTTGACGTTCTATCTCTTAGATCTAGCCGAGCTACTAACTCCTGAATAGTCACTGGATTTTGAGGTATTTCTAGTATTAATAGTGTAACGAGGGAGTGTGAGAGTGTTAGATTCGTTTCCAGAATTCGTGTTTCCCTTGACCATCTCACAACAGTGTTTATGTTGATGCATTAAGATAGTTCGTTAAACGTTCGTATAATGTATTTATAGCATCACATTTGTTTACTAACATTTGAATACTATTGCCCTGCCTGGATTTGATGCACAAATAATCAGATTGTTGAATAAACTTTGTACATCGTACGTCAAAATATTCCGTGGTTTCAAGTTACAGTAGGCCTACTTACTTTCAAGCGTTCTTCAGCGAGGCAGAGGCAGATGACACTTTCAGTCGTTGCTGGTGCTTCATGGTTCTTCCACTGACTGATGGCGTCTGACTTCGTATCTGTCCTATATACCATGACGTCATGATCAAATGACCAGATATAGCATTAGTGCGTTCCCATTCATTCCTGCCAATTTTCAAGCAAGGGGATGGAGAATGGCACTTTCCTGCTGTTCCCGGTGGGACAAAACACGTTTCAAGCATTCGCAGTTGACCCTCAAAACTAAAACTAGCGTATCTAGTTCATTGAGTCTGGACTAGGACGAAGTTGTCTCTGCACTGTGGACTGACCAGCCATTTCAAAAAACACTAACAGTTCCAGCACAGACAATAGTCTCTACGGGTTGCATTATGCAGTCTCAAGCGATCTCGCTGTATTACCATTATTTGCTGAAAAGTATTCCCCCTATACTCGTCCATTACTAACTCCTATTGATATGTCCCGAACATCTTGCAGCCTCATGTGTTACCTCTCATAGGACAGTGTCATGGGGTCATTTTTCAACAGTAGAGTGCTCGTCGACGCATGGAATGTGTGTTTATGAACTATCTGTGTTATGTTGAGGTATTCTGGTGGCCAGAAAGATCCTCAGCCCCATCCCCAGTTGAGTATTTGTGGGAGCAGCTCGGACACCAACGCTATTACAATCCAGGATATCAAGGACCAGTTGCGTCGTATGAGGGTCAAATTGCCTCAGAAGAAGATACATCAGCTTTATGGAATCCTTCCAAAACGAACCAGTACAAGAATCCAGACCAGAGTGGTGAAACATTATACTGATATGTGGCCTCACACTGCCAAATTCTTTGTAAGTAGACTCGATCACTGAAACAAAATCATACATTCTCTCAACGGTGAAAGTTACAATTCATTTCTTCCTCCGCTTCTGAGTGATTCAGTTCTCTGGTCTGGCAGTGTATTAACGTATTACACAATGACAATAGAATAACCTGCTCGTTGCAGCTTAAGTTGCCCACTGTCACTGAAAAGAGAAAATGCTAATACCAAGACATCAAATATTAACGTGAGTGAATCAGAAATACTTTTATACATGTGTATTTAAGAGAAGGGGTGAATTTCAGGTCCATGGTCAGTCTGCATTGTTGTCAGGTTACCAACGGCGTCATCAACGATCATCCAGTGATGACAGGTAACATTGCCAGGTGTCTTCCTCAGTCCTTGTCCCACTCCTCTGACGTCACAGTGGCCTTTGATCAATTGCCCTATGCATCAAATGGCGAGAAATTAAAAAAAAAGGTGGGCATTTTTTATCTGAACTGTCTTTAGCATAAATTTTCCGGAAATTAAAAAATGTAGTGGCTTTTATCCACTCGTATGATATCATTGGTCACTTGTGGTAATACGGTATAGTTAGTTTACCTGTCCATAGTTAGCAATAAAGGATGGCGGAAGTATATCATCTGGGCCTTCCCTTGAAATCAAAATCAAAAACATCCACTTGTCCAATCGAAGGTTGCTCAAATTAGGACAGCCTGCGTGATTTGCCAGGTCACTTGTGCCAGGTATAGGATTCAAGATGGCCACTTTTGAAATCCAAGATAGCCACCAGCCCAACTGGTTTTTTCTCCAGTCCGTTTGATGTCAGGAGCCAAGATCTACACTTGTCAAATCTAAGATGGCAGATCTGAGAACAGTCTTGATGGCTGTCAGATAACCAGTGCTAAGTACAGAACTGAAGATGGTGGCCCTGGGAATATCGGTGCCACCTGCGTTGTTGTCAGGTGACTTGAGCTAAGCATAAAATTCAGTGCCCACTTGTGCTAAATTTAAAACGGTGGGAAATTAAAAATCCACTTGTCCTAAGTTTAAACCCAACTTTCCTATGCACCCATGACTTTATTAAACAGTTTTTCCCCAAAGCAGCAACCAGTCATCTTGAGCTGTTTAAACAATTGACACAATTGCTGGGATAGCATAAGAGTATTAATTTATTTATTTAAGCAAGTGCAGGTTCCACTACTGAGATTCCCCCCCCCCCCCCCCCCACACACATACCATTCCTGTGATGGGGTTGTCTTAAGCACCGCCTCCTCACCCCCAGGGTTGGCTAAGCAGTCCTGCACTGCCATTGATTGTGGTCACCGAGTCCCAAGTTTAGAATCCAAGAACCCACAAGTCCTAAGCTGAAAACCATGGGAAATTAAGAACACAAAGTAACAGAAATAGCACACTAGTCCACCTTCTCTGCACTACCCCCAGCATCGCCTCCTCCGCCCCAAAGGCTGCCTGAATTGACTCCCACAACTGGTAGGCTCTGCTGTGTGTGTGGAGTAAAATAGGAAACATCTTTATTTGTTGAAACAAATTTGGACTTTTGCTTGCCGAAGTAGCTCATGCCGATCTCCACTCCAAGTCACAGTGAGGCATTTGAGGCAGTGCCGATTTTAGCAACTCAGGTCCGTAGTGAGATCTGTCGTCATCAGCTGTTGATTTCCTTCTGTACGAGTTGGCCTCCTAGACGATTCTGAACTTGCCGAAGCAAGTTCCGTCTGATGTCGCTAATATAGGGCTTTCCTCTTTATTTATAACTGGGTTTCCCCGCCTTTCAAACGTCGCAGCTCACTAGTACAGCCTGAAGGGTTGTCTGACCTTTTTCCCCAACGCGGGGTTTTTAGATTTCCTCTGACGTTACAATCAATGTGATGAAAGTAGCACATCGTTAAAACTAGCAGGAATTTAAAAAAAATCTGAGATAGTGGTTCTGATTTCTCTCATGGGCTTGTTAATTGTGGTGATACTGCAGTCAGCCACCCAATCTTCGAGAGCCACAAACCGCTTGTCTTAATTTACAATGCTGGAAAATTCAAAAATATCAGTTGCAACCTCGTCTTATGGGGAGAACTTGTGCAATGGCTCTGAAACAAGAAAGTTTTAGTGTTATATTTTTAAGAAATCAAAACAAAAATTTAATATGCTGATGATGACGTACAAGCACTAGCTGCTCTAGTTTCCTGAAAATCAAGCTGCTGGTTATAAAACTAACATTAGACGGTCTCATCGATGCCCACCCCTCAGATTCTTAAAAACTCACAAAACGTATATGCAGTGCGCATGTACCTTCTGCATTTTATAGCTAAACACATTTGTATAAAGTAATAAGTCGAATGGTAACCATCTAGTAAGATGCAAGTACAGATGACAAGGAAGTACGATATAGTATGAGAGTAGAGGTGAATAGCCTATGTGGGAACAGCATTTAGAAGCGAAAAACTGTCGGTAGAGCTCAGTGTGGCCCCAGTGCACCCACTCAGATGAAAGATGTGTCGGTCCAGACACACTAACAGCTGAGTACTATAACAATCGCCAGCTCGCTCTACCCTTTTCGGAAGGTCGTGATGTGGTTCCTGTCTTTAGATACGTGCACTACGGTTTCATTATTACATGGACATCTGCATCCCTTAAGACGCCCCATTTATAATTTGTCTGAGAGGGTGCCCTGGTAAGATTTGAAAAGGAATGCAGTGATATAACTATTTGTTAACGTCATCGCGATGAAAGTTCTTCAAAAAATAAGTGGTAAACTGCAAAATTTGAAATTCTAGACAACCCACCCCCACGTCCTAGTCAGTGTGTACCACCGCCTCGCTCCGCCAGACCCCCCAGTCTTTATGGACTGCCACAGATAAATAATGAAAATGTTCTTCTAGGGCCCATTGTTAGTGCAATCAGCTCGCCTACCTTCAGACTGGCAAAACACCTTGCAGGATTATTAACGCCAGAACTGGGACGTTGTGAACACCATGTGGTATTGTAAACTCGGAGAAATTTGTTGAAACACTCAAGAAAATGAAAATAGGCCGAAAAGACGCAATGGCTAGGCTGGACGTGGTGTCACTTTTTAAGAGGATGCCAGTACAAGACAAGGTGGTTCTTTTGGACCAACAGTTTCCACCTTGAATCGTTAAACTGTCCCGTAATGTTGTAACGACAACGTATTTCTTGTACCGTGCCAAATATTATGAAATGACGGGTAGCACAGCAATGGTGTTACCACTGTCTCGTGCTGTCTCGAATTTCTTCACGGAACACTTAGAGAAGCACGCTCTGAACTCTGCGGTGTTGCGTTCATTCAGCTTCCTAAGGAGCACCGATTATCCCATCCTGATACGGCCTCACATTGAAAATATACTGCAGCACTTCGTGGATCACATGTGCGGTGCCCATCCCAACATTAAATTTTCCATGGAGATTGAGAAGGATGGCAAGCTACCGTTCTTGAATGTTTTAGTTGAGCAGAAATCAGGAGCCCGGCTTGATCATTCGGTGTGTAGGAAACCACCGCACTCTGAACGATATTTAAACGCCGATAGTTTTCACCACCCTAGACACAAGAAAGCGGTCCTGAAAACGTTAATGCACAGAGTCAAAGTTATTTCTGACGACGACCACCTCTAGTCTGAATTGCAGCACTTGGGACGCGTGTTCAGAGAGAATGATTATAGCAAAAGCGACACTGCAAACTCTTTCAGGTGTCACAGAAGAAGAATACCTTCTGAATCGGCTGGAGAAGCCAAGCCGTCGGCTTTCTTGCCATAGTGTGGGGCAACGAGCAGCACATTAGGTTGTGTACAGCAGAGACACGGATTGAGATCAGTGTTCCGGCCCGCCCGCAAGATACGAGATATGTTGCGCCCTGTTAAAGACGACAAAGCTCTTCGTGCGCCCGGTGTGTGGAGACCCTTGCGAGTGCGGCAGCATCTATATAGGCCAGACCATTCGCACAATTGCAAAGCTTTGTACCGGGCACAAGAGATATATTAAACGCAGGAAGCTCGACATGTTGGCCATAGCTGAAAATTTCCTGGAAAACGGACCGGACACAAAATACAGTCTGAGAACACAAGAGGTCTGGCTCATACGTCAACAAACCGGGATTCCGTTATAAAAGAGGCGGATGAAATTAGAATGAACAGCGACAATTTTAACAGAGACCAGGGGTATACACTGATTAGGTTCAAATGGTTCAAATGGCTCTGAGCACTATGGGACTTAACATCTGTGGTCATCAGTCCCCTAGAACTTAGAACTACTTAAACCTAACTAACCTAAGGACATCACACACATCCATGCCCGAGGCAGGATTCGAACCTGCGACCGTAGCAGCACTGATTGGGAAGTGGAAGCGCACTTTGTATGTCGAAAGGCAGCAACGAGGGATGCTTAGCGCTTGTAGGGTGGAGGGAGCGACAGTTTTAAACATGGCGCCGGCACCTCGAGCCACCCGACGTCACTCGATTCCGCGGCGGGCCGAAGCTGCTATGAGCTGCCCAACTCACCTTCCGCGTACGCGTCGTTTCAGTCCTCTCTGACTGGTGCTAGCGGTAGTAATCACGGGTACATAATTGGAAAATCGTGCCAGCTCCGGCAGTCAGTAGTTTTGCTCCTGACGACGATGGCGGAGCTAGCCATCGAAAGCTCGAGAATCTTATTCAAACTGACGCGGCTTTGTTACCGAGAAGATTTTATTCAGCTTAAATAAGTCAACAACTGCACTTTAACCTGTAAGTTAGATCGGTAGTAGTGCCATGCGTGTTTTTGAAGTACGTTTTTTGATAAATGATACCCGAAACCATTGCAGTATATGCAGAGTTATGAGACGGATGTTCTAAGAGGTAGATTTCCTAGAATAGATTCTTGCGGTTTCATCAGACAGTTGGCCATTGTCAAGTATCTTTCTGAAATTTGTGTCGAAACCATTCGGTCGAAATCATTGAATTCTGCGTGAAAATCGTCAAATTTTGTTCCAAAAACAGTGAATTTTTGGTAAAAATCAATGTCTTTTGTGTGTAAATCATGTGCCAAAATCTGCGACTTTTATCTTGAAAACGTAAAATTTCTTTCCGAAGTCAGCGAATTTTATGTCAAAATCGCTTAATATAAAAGGTTCTTTTAGGATTTACGTTGGGGCCGTGAAGAGATACTGGAAATTCTAAGTAAAATATGCTTAGACTATAGGGAAGGTTGCGTAATCAATAGCAGGTAGAAGTTCTAGAGAGAAGTTCTTACAACCGAAAGAGGTAAGTCTAAGATGCAGCCCTGCTCCCACACCTTTGAACTTGAAAGTCTATTAATCGAAAGCTGCTCCATTGTGCTAGGAAGTTGGTACATGAGAACTCCATTTTAACGTCAGCCAGTTCCATTTTATGTGGTATGGCTACGAGATTTTTAGATGTTTCCTTGCCGATTTTGTATATTATTCCTATTACTGTCAAACTACCATTCTCATGCAGGAGTAATGGTACTTTTGTCTTGATGTCATGCCTGACAGAGAGGAAGTTAGAGAGCTTACCATATGGATACCTGTTAAATGCGTAATATATTTCCTTACGTAACGTGACAAAATGTTCCTTCACTACTTATTCTTGGACTCCCCTTAGTCATAGATTTTAACCACCATAGTATTATCACAAAAGAGTTCTGTAATGAACTTAATTAAATTCTTCTTGTTAATGAGCAAGTAGTTTATGCTATGATTTACGCTACTAATTTCAGTAACAGAATAGTCGAAGTTGTCCAGTAACAACCAAAAATCAGTGCATTTGTCAGTTTGGGGTCCTGTCCATACCCAGAAGGTAATGAATGTTAAGCAAATTAGAACATGACATGTCAAGTTCAATGTGTCCTGTGAAAGAAGTGACTATAAACTACTAGCCGAATCTGCAGGGACATGATAGCCCAAAAATTAAAGTATGTTCAGGAGAAGCATACAGGATGTCTGTGGTAGAGATGCTGTCCTACAGAAAAACATGGTTCAAATGGCTCTGAGCACTATGGGACTTAACATCTGAGGTCATCAGTCCCCTAGAACTTAGAACCACTTAAAACTAACCAATCCAAGGACATCACACACATCCATGCCCGAGGCAGGATTCGAACCT
Organism: Schistocerca serialis cubense; assembly: GCF_023864345.2. Taxonomy (NCBI): domain Eukaryota; kingdom Metazoa; phylum Arthropoda; class Insecta; order Orthoptera; family Acrididae; genus Schistocerca; species Schistocerca serialis. Next base: position 473,087,117 of record NC_064643.1, read on the forward strand.
GTGACCGTAGCGGTCGCGCGGTTCCAGACTGAAGCGCCTAGAAACGCACGGTCACAGCGGCCGGCTGTCCTACAGAAGTGTAACCCTGTTCTCATTGCATGTCTCATAATTTGGGTACTGCACTGAATATTACATCGTACTAAAGCATCCACGTACTGCACCACACTGTTCCGTCTACACAACAATGTGTCACAGATGTTTATGTTTCAAACTGTCAAAATATCATGCTCCAAATTGCTTAGCATTACTCAACTTTTTGAAATGAAGACGACCTCCACTGATGATTACTTTGGTTTGTGGTTATAATTGGACAACTTTGACAATACATTTACTGATACGCTTCTGTGTAAGAAGACTTTAGATGCTTATGCCCATTACAGAACATCTGGCGACGATATTGTGGATGTTAAAATCTGTGATCAGGTGAATGATGATGATGATGTTTGGTTTGTGGGGCGCTCAACGGCGCGGTTACCAGCTCCCGTACAAATTCCCAACCTTTGCCCAGTTAAGTCTAGCCACTCACATGAATGATGATGAAATGATGAGGACAACACAAACACCCAGTCATCTCGAGGCAGATGAAAATACTCAACCCCGCCGGGAATCGAACCCGAGACCCACTGCTCGGGAAGCGAGAACGCGAACTTGAGACCGCGAGCTGTGGACTGTGATCAGGTGAACTGTCAAGAAAAATTAGAGAAGAAAGAGTCTGTAATGTCAAACACGGAAATGTGTTACGCGTTTAGCAGTTATCTACATGGTAAATTCTCCAAGTTCATCTCTGTGAAACCCGGCATTAAGGTGAAAATAACATTTTTCCTACGTGGGGTCGACAATGAGTAGTAGCAGAAATATTGATCAAAATCGCCAAAGAACTACCTAATTAAACATTATATAAAGAGGAGTTTGCTGATTTCAAAATTGGTGTTTTTATCTACAAACTGCCTGGAACGATACAGCAGCTATGGTCGTCTGATATACAGCGTCATTGGTGTAGAAGCAGGACTGCATTCTTGTTTTACCCCTTTGAAAACTGAACACTTCCCTCTTGGATGTACATCCTTATGGTTTCCTATAGATTCTACTACGTGTTGTTCATTACTCATAGTTTATTACCGACCATCTATGGTAATTTTTCTTAGAATTTCAAATATCTGTTCATCGCCTCATCATAAACCCTAAGACAATATTTTTTATGAATCGATTTCAACACAAAATTCTCTAAATTTGAGTCAAATTCAGGGTTTTCCATTGTGTTTCAACACAAATTCCACTGTTTTCAACACAAATTACAATTGTTTCAACACAAATTAAATTCTTTCTGCACAAAATTCTATGATTTCAACACAAGCTTCTGTTTTGTTTTTGGATGCGGCCACAGACTCTACAAAATTTTGTAAAGGAGAACATGGTTTATAGTAGGCTGCAAATAATACATTTAATTGCATGATGAGCAAGTTTTTGTGTTCATAACATTTCCAAGCACTTCAAATCATGCATATCAATGTGGAACAATTTGTAACATCAGTCTGTAATGCGTGAAAAAACCAAAAGATTTAATAAACGGCCATGTTACAAAGATGGCATAAGCTGTTACCTCTACTTACATGTCGACACCTATGACTTCGCTTGTTATATTAGATGTAGCACATTAATAAATTTACTATTCCGCACATGATGCAACATTTTACATACACACCATATGTGGATGAAACCATGTCATTATATTGCACAACCACATGCCAGTCTGTGTATACTGTAAGTACTCACTATTCAAAATCACAGTTACAGTCAGGCGTTACTCAATGTTGTAAAAGGCTTACTCATTGATAATATTACTGACTATTGACTCTTGCTTCTCAATACGCATAAAAATTTTTGCTGGCAGACCAGAAAATGCTGAAAACTGACATATTCCAAACCAGGAAAATGATGACTCTGATTAGGATATGTTGTTGTCGTTGTGGTCTTCAGTCCTGAGACTGGTTAGATGCAGCTCTCCATGCTGTTCTATCCTGTGCAAGCTTTTTCATCTCCCAGTACCTACTGCAACCTACATCCTTCTGAATCTGCTTAGTGTATTCATCTCTTGGTCTCCCTCTACAATTTTTACCCTCCACGCCGCCCTCCAATACTAAACTGGTGATCCCTTGATGCCTCAACACATGTCCTACCAACCGATCCCTTCTTCTAGTCAAGTTGTGCCACAAACTTCTCTTCTCCCCGATCCTATTCAATACTTCCTCTTTAGTTATGTGATCTAACCATCTAATTTTCAGCATTCTTCTGTAGCACCACATTTCAAAAGCTTCTATTGTCTTCTTGTCCAAACTATTTATCGTCCATGTTTCACTTCCATACATGGGTACACTCCATACAAATACTTTCAGAAATGACTTCCTGACAAATCTATACTCGATGTTAACAAATTTCTCTTCTTCAGAAACGCGTTCCTTGCCATTGCCAGTCTACATTTTATATCCTCTCTACTTCGACCATCATCAGTTATTTTGCTCCCCAAATAGCAAAATTCCTTTACTACTTTAAGTGTCTCATTTCCTGATCTAATTCCCTCAGCATCACCCGACTTAATTCGACTACATTCCATTATCCTCGTTATGCTTTTGTTGATGTTCATCTTATACCCTCCTTTCACGACACTATTCATTCCATTCAAGTGCTCTTCCAAGTCCTTTGCTGTCTCTGACAGAATTGCAATGTCATCAGCGAACTTCAAAGTTTTTATTTCTTCTCCATGGATATTAATACCTACACCGAATTTTTCTTTTGTTTCATTCACTGCTTGCTCAATATACAGATTGAATAACATCGGGGAGAGACTCCAACCCTGTCTCACTCCCTTCAAACCACTGCTTCCCTTTCATGTCCCTCGACTCTTATAACTGCCATCTGGTTTCTGTACAAATTGTAAATAGTCTTTCGCTTCCTGTATTTTACCCCTGCCACCTTCAGAATTTGAAAGAGCGTATTCCGGTCAACATTGTCAAAAGCCTTCTCCAAGTCTACAAATGCCAGAAACGTAGGTTTGCCATTCCTTAATCTAGCTTCTAAGATAAGTCGTAAGGTCAGTATTGCCTCACGTGTTCCAACATTTCTACGGAATCCAAACTGATCTTCCCCGAGGTCGGCTTCTACTAGTTTTTCCATTCGTCTGTAAAGAATATGCTTTAGTATTTTGCAGCCGTGACATATTAATCTGATAGTCGGTAATTTTCACATTTGTCAACACCTGCTTTCTTTGGGATTGGAATTATTATATTGTTCTTAAAGTCTGAGGGTATTTCGCCTGTTTCATACATCTTGCTCACCAGATGGTAGAGTTTCGTCAGGACTGGCTCTCCCAACGCGGTCGGTAGTTCTAATGGAATGTTGTCTACTCCCGGGGCCTTGTTTCGACTGAGGTCTTTCAGTGCTCTGTCAAACTCTTAACGCGGTATCGTATCTCCCATTTCATCTTCATCTACATCCTCTTCCATATCCATAATATTGTCCTCAAGTACATCGCCCTTGTATAGACCCTCTATATACTCCTTCCACCTTTCTGCTTTCCCTTCTTTGCTTAGAACTGGGTTTCCATCTGAGCTTTTGATATTCATACAAGTGGTTCTCTTTTCTCTGAAGGTCTCTTTAATTTTCCTGTAGGATCTATCTTACCCCTATGGAGATAACCCTCTACATCCTTACATTTGTCCTCAGCCATGCCTGCTTAGCCATTTTGCACTTCCTGTCGATCTCATTTTTGAGACGTTTGTATTCCTTTTTGCCTGCTTCATTTACTACATTTTTATATTTTCTCCTTTCATCAATTAAATTCAGTATTTCTTCTGTCACCCAAGGATTTCTACTAGCCCTCGTCTTTTTACCTACTTGATCCTCTGCTGCCTTCACTACTTCATCCCTCAAAGTTACCCAATCTTCTTCTACTGTATTTCTTTCCCCCATTCCTGTGAATTGTTCCCTTATGCTCACCTTGAAACTGTGCACAACCTCTGGTTTAGTCAGTTTATCCAGGTTCCATCTCCTTAAATTCCCACCATTTTGCAGTTTCTTCAGTTTTAATATATAGGTCATAAACAATAGATTGTGGTCAGAATCCACATCTGCCCCTGGAAATGTCTTACAGTTTAAAACCTGGTTCCTAAATCTCCGTCTTACCATTATATGATCTATCTGAAACCTGTCAGTATCTCCAGGCTTCTTCCATGTATACAACCTTCTTTCATGATTCTTGAACCAAGTGTTAGCTATGATTAGGTTGTGCTCTGTGCAAAATTCTACCAGGCGGCTTCCTCTTTCATTTCTTACCCCAATCCATATTCACCTACTACGTTTCCTTCTCTCCCTTTTCCTACTGCCGAATTCCAGTCACCCATGACTATTAAATTTTCCTCTCCCTTCACAATCTGAATAATTTCTTTTATTTCATCATTCTTTTCTTCAATTTCTTCGTCATCTGCAGAGCTAGTTGACTTATAAACTTGTACTACTGTAGTAGGTGTGGGCTTCGTATCTATCTTGGCCACAATAATGCGTTCACTATGCTGTTTGTAGTAGCTTACCCGCATTCCTATTTTCCTATCCATTATTAAACCTACTCCTGCATTACCCCTATTTGATTTTGTGTTTATAACCCTGTAGTCACCTGACCAGAAGTCTTGTTCCTCCTTCCACCGAACTTCACTAATTCCCACTATATCTAACTTTAACCTATCCATTTCCCTTTTTAAATTTTCTAACCTACCTGCCCGATTAAGGGACCTGACATTCCACGCTCCGATCCGTAGAACGCCAGTTTTCTTTCTCCTGATTACGACATCCTCTTGAGTAGTCCCCGCCCGGAGATCCGAATGGGGGACCACTTTACCTCCGGAATATTTTACCCAAGAGGACGCCATCATCATTTAACCATACAGCAAAGTTGCGTTCCCTCGGGAAAAATTACGGCCGTAGTTTCCCCTTGCTTTCAGCCGTTCGCAGTGCGAGCACAGTAAGGCCGTTTTGGTTAGTGTTACGAGGCCAGATCAGTCAATCATCCAGACTGTTGACCTTGCAACTACTGAAAAGGCTGCTGCTCCTCTTCAGGAACCACACGTTTGTCTGGCCTCTCAACAGATACCCCTCAGTTGTGGTTGCACCTACGGTACGGCTATCTGTATCGCTGAGGCACGCAATCCTCCCCACCAACGGCAAGGTCCATAGTTCATGGGGAGGAATTAGGATATAAACATATCTATAACCAGCTACTTAAGGTACTGTGTGCCATACACAGCAAAAGGAAAAACGGAAATATTCTTGTAAATGTGCTAATACATCTATTTATTTTATAGTCTTGCCATTATGTCGAAATATCTTATCACTTTACATAGATATTTTAACATAAAGTCCAAGTGTTGCTAATCTAATTCACAATTAAAATTAATTAAACGATCGATAGAAAAGACCGATCACTGCATATCTATTGATAAACAGATCTCCATTTGACCTGCCATAAAATGGGTATGGGTATGTACTGTACATCCCACAAGCAGACAAAGATATTATAAATACTATACATGGTTCCTACCACCATGATCTTTCCAGTACAGATATAAAGACACAGTGATGTTGCATATGGAGTATGTAAATTGTGGCCTCATGTGTGGTACTGTAATTTGATTTTTTTGCCATGTATAACATGATAAATCATGTGCGGCTTTTGCCCATATAACTCTGCTAACTTATGCTAACTCTGTAACACAATTATTTTTACATCTTGTAATTTTTTACAAATTATGTATTGAGTTTACAAAGAGTTCAAAGTTAGCATGCTTCATTTTAGGTGCTTGAAAGTTACATAAACGTCGAAATCGTCCGATTGCACAATTAATAAAGAATGTAACAGCCTACTACGAACCATGTTTGCCTTTACAAAATAACATTCAATGAATCCAACAGAAAATTCGATGATTTCGTCACAAAATTCAATCCCATCTTTTCCTGCAGCCTATGCTTATTTTTCTTGAAATTTCTAACTGTTCTCTGTCTCATTGAACTTCCTAATCTGCTGAATGTCAAATGTATTACAGACTTTTCCCAAAACTCTGGAAAAGCGAAGGAAAGATGCTAGACAATGAGCATCTGTTGGACGAAACTGCAAGAGGCTGTACGAGAATATCAATCTCTTAGACCTTATGTTTCATGACCCTACATACATTACGATGGTTTTGGATATTTTTATCAAAATACACAAAGAATCATTCTTTAACATTATAAAATACACCTGGCAACACTACTGCTCTTACTTACTGACTGATGTGCACCAGTTGAAGACTTGTTTATGCTGCCGTAGAAGGGAACTTGTATATCAAACATAAAAGAAATAGAATGCTAATCACTAGCAATACACATTTGTAAAGGTCGAAAATGAGAGCTGCTATGCTTTTAAGTACCCACTTTCAACTGCTTTGTAATGTCACCAAAAAATTAAAGTGACTTAACGCAAGAGTATGAACTTTATCTAGCAGTACAAAATGTCTCATGTTCTGCTGATAGTACTAACTTATGCATTCATACAGTGGAGACTAAGTGATACTTAACCCCACACGTCGTCGTTTGGCAGCAAATTCGTATCTAATTATACCCCTTCTCCAGACATCACTATGTTAAGCAAAATCATAGTAGAACGTTCCTTAGGGTGATAAGTTACAAAAAAATTGTAGCAAGTTCGTACGAAAATACAGATTGTGCACCCGGACCATTTTACATTTACATGTCTAAATATTAGAACATTGCATTCCTCACTTGACACATGGGCTGACGTTGATCTTAATAGTTTCTAGAAATAAATTGCACCACATTCTGGTCAGGTTATTTACATGTCTGTGCTGTCGGGACATAGATTGCCCCAGACATCACCAACTTATAGCAATTTACCAGATATAGAAAAATAGTAACACATTAGCCCACACATCATTATGTTATAACAAAATTATGACAAGAGAATTCTTCACTTTATTATGCGGAAATTATAACAACACATGGCCATGTCAGAGCAAAATTGTATCTAACTGCCTCACATGTTGCTGCTAATTTCTACAGTTTCTGTCCCATTATTTTTGTTGACACTGTTCTCTAGACACATATGCACCCTTTCCATCACCTTCATGATATAGATAAGTCACAAAGTTCTTTAACACCATTCGGTATCTACCTTTAAACTTAGTTATTTTCCTATATTACATTTAGCAAATGAAGTTCTCCATGAGCCATATACCTAATCATAACACTTAGTAGTATTACTGTGCATCTCTAGTTGATTTTCAACGACTGTCACCCGCTCAACCTCATTCAAAGTCTGTGAGGTCTGATATTATGACTTATTAACGCCGCTATAACGGTAGCAGACGCACTGGAAGCCACAGGACTAAGTCTGTACATGACAGGGAATAGTAGACCACATTGCATAGAAGAGGTATTATTTACACTACTTTAAAAGCTGTCTACTGCTTTGTATTTCAAGTAATCTTTATAGGCAATTGCTAGCGAAATTGTTCTGTCCCTTTCCAGTTATATCCTCTGCCAGTTTTAACTGTCTATTTCACCCTTACCTTAGCAGACCCAGTTTTTCCATACAGTCATGGATCTTTGTTCTCCCTGGACTCGAATTGGGGGAAGGGATGTAGTGATTTATTTATTTCTTGCATTTTGTTCTCTTCTGCACGTAATCAATGTCATCTGTTCCCACTAGTATGCATTCTGTACTAAGCCCTGAGTTTAGATGTCGCAATGTGGAGGAATGCTACGGATTCGATACAAATGCACAAAGATGCAGTTTGCATCAAATAATTGCATGTATTCATGGTGAAGAATATTTTCAATTTTCGCTTAATGTTCCCTGCGCAATATTGAGTCTGTGCCTACATCCACAAGCGTATAATATAGTGCGATGAACACCTGCTCTCGTGCAGAAACCTATTTTGTAAAAGCACTACCATCCGGCCAAAAACACATTTCAGAGGAGCTTTGTTTTATGCCGATGAGTTGCCAACTGAGAACACTGTGTAAGGGGACGTCAGTAAAAGATAAATATCTCAGTATTACATGAGAAGCGACAAGCTGCATGATGGACATGAATTCTTTTCTCTTTGTAAAGCGATTGATCGACTTCCTGGCACCGCGTTACCATGTGTGAGCACCCTCATGTCGAAAAAGTAGCAAGAGTGCTTCTCATTGGAAATCTTAAAAAATAGCGGCGAAAGAGAAGTCAGGACCCCAGTTTCCAGAAATGCTGTTGTGGGACGAGCCTATTGCTTAAAGAAGAAAACTTAGCAAGGAGTGGGACAACAATTAAGAGTTGATTAAGAATTTCATATATGAGAGTGAAACGACTGGTTAATGTTATAACACTTTTGCTAGGAGGGAAGGCAGTTGTCTTGTTGAAGAAAAAAATCATTGACCAACATTCTGCAGAGCCTTTTTCACTTGTGTATGGCAACTGCCGGAACTTGTAGAGAGGAGAAAGCATTCTGTATCTGATAGATAACACATTTCTTCTGGGGATCATGAAGAGAACAATTCGGCTGGAGACGCAGTGCGAAACACTTTGTCTCAGCACGCGGCAGAAAGGAGAGCATCGAAAGACGGAGAAAAGGGCTGTTCTAGAAATCGGCAGCCGATATGTTGCAGTCTGCAGTAGACCACAGCACTCACAACAACGCTACACTTTACTGAGTGCTGAATATGGCGAGAAATTGCAGCCATTCACCTTCCCAAATACTGATTTTACGTGATCGTTCCATTTAATGGTTTCCCCCTAAATACTTGTACGGTGTTCATTGCTATTCTTGTAATTAGATAATATTACATTATTTCTCTATGTAATAGTCATTAGAATACATTTTGTCGTCTGTTTTGGCATTTCTTTACAATTGCCCCTCGATGATAGTTTCCTCTTCGCAACAAAATTGTCACCGAACAGCTGATATGCTAAATGGTTTATGTTCCACGACTATTGGGAAAGCAAGGTCCGATGAGTCGCGAAATAGAAACCACTGTGAAAATCAAAACTGTTTTATTTGCAGGAGTTAGTTACATCTTTTAGCTACATCTCAACAGAATCTTCGCTCCAACTTACACATCTGTCATTGCGTTGTGCCAACTTCCGGACACTCTCATCACAGAAGGTACCCGCTTGTGCTTTTTGCCAATTCTCTGTGCTGGTTTGCAGCTCGTTGTCTGTGCCAAAAAGTTGATTTCATAGCCAGCGGTTCATGTGAGCTGATCTGAAACTCAGGGGGAGCCAACTACGTTCTGTATTGATGATCAAACACTTCCCATCGAAAACGCTGCGCGAACATCTTCATTGCCCCTCGGCTAAAAATTGTCGTGAAGAAGGAAAAGCATGACAGTTATATTTTGTGGACTGCATGACATCAGGCGAAATCTCTCACCAGGCCCTCATAATTGGCGGGAAACATTATTGTTTAGACATGCTTACGTGCTCACTGAGCGCTCACAACTGAAAAGAATGACGTGACGAGATCGACGGAGACGCTAGAAACACCGCCCCACACATCTCTGCAAAGATTCGTCCGATTTTCACCGTGGTTTCCATTTCGTGCCTGAATATCCTCACTTTTCGAATAACCCTCGTACCTTACGACGCGTGAGATTTTCCATCCAGTATTAACATTGTGTTGTATTAGTTAAATATTCCGTGATGAAGTACTGAAAGTGTTTTTCAGCAATATTGTAAGGTGGCTATAATTTTGCACCTTACAAGCACTCATCTACGTACTTCGCCGTGATTTACAACCGCAAATATGTATCATTTGATAGACCGTACATAGTACATTTGAATATTTAAGGACGATTTAAATTGTCACGTACACCTTGTAAATAGTTGCTAACGTTTATTGCAAGAAAGGTGATGGATTGTCTTTATTATCAAAACGCCGTAATGAATGATTGCCTATACTGGTAGAGGTGTGAACGTCAGTGGAAATGAAATGGCAGGCATAACTCAGGTCCTGGGTGGAAAAGCCCACACAGGTGGGTTGGTCCTGGAAGGACACAGGAAGTAACAGCACACCTGAGTGCTGGAGCACAATATAGCACCGGCTCACCGGATTGTGGGGCCGGAAGAATAACTGGATAATAAAAATAAATGGCTCTGAGCACTGTGGGATTTAACTTCTGAGGTCATCAGTCTCCTAGAACTTAGAACTACTTAAACCTAAGTAACCTATAGACATCACACACATCCATGCCCGAGGCAGGATTCGAACCTGCGACCGTAGCGGTCACGCGGTTCCAGACTGAAGCGCCTAGAACTAACATTTATCATTTAGTAGTTTATGTTTATGTTGTAATTTATATGTTAAAGAGCAGGAAGGAGGAAATAATATCTACATCTACATTTACATCTGCATCTACATGGTTACTCTGCAGTTCACACTTAGGTGTCAGGCAGAGCGTTCATCAAACCATTTTCGTACTACTTCTCTACCATTCCACTCTCAAATGGTGCGGGGGGAAAAGGAACACCAAAATCTTTCCGTTCGAGCTCTGATTTCTCTTATTTTATTATGATGATAATTTCTCCCTACGTAGGTGGGTGTCAACAAAATATTTTCGTATTCGGAAGAGAAAGTTAGTGATTGAAATTTCGTAAATACACTCCTGGAAATTGAAAGGTATAGGTTAATGTTAGTCAGGGCCATTCTTTTGTAGGGACTATTGAAAGTCAGATTGCTTGCGCTAAAAATATTGTGTGTCAGTTTAATGTTGATCAGAATAAGTAAAGAGCGAAATGTCTGAGTACGTTCAGATCTGCTCTCTTATTTTATTATGATGATAATTTCTCCCTACGTAGGTGGGTGTCAACAAAATATTTTCGTATTCGGAAGAGAAAGTTAGTGATTGAAATTTCGTAAATACACTCCTGGAAATTGAAATAAGAACACCGTGAATTCATTGTCCCAGGAAGGGGAAACTTTATTGACACATTCCTGGGGTCAGAAACATCACATGATCACACTGACAGAACCACAGGCACATAGACACAGGCAACAGAGCATGCACAATGTCGGCACTAGTACAGTGTATATCCACCTTTCGCAGCAATGCAGGCTGCTATTCTCCCATGGAGACGATCGTAGAGATGCTGGATGTAGTCCTGTGGAACGGCTTGCCATGCCATTTCCACCTGGCGCCTCAGTTGGACCAGCGTTCGTGCTGGACGTGCAGACCGCGTGAGACGACGCTTCATCCAGTCCCCAACATGCTCAATGGGGGACAGATCCGGAGATCTTGCTGGCCAGGGTAGGTGACTTACACCTTCTAGAGCACGTTGGGTGGCACGGGATACATGCGGACGTGCATTGTCCTGTTGGAACAGCAAGTTCCCTTGCCGGTCTAGGAATGGTAGAACGATGGGTTCGATGACGGTTTGGATGTACCGTGCACTATTCAGTGTCCCCTCGACGATCACCAGTGGTGTACGGCCAGTGTAGGAGATCGCTCCCCACACCATGATGCCGGGTGTTGGCCCTGTGTGCCTCGGTCGTATGCAGTCCTGATTGTGGCGCTCACCTGCACGGCGCCAAACACGCATACGACCATCATTGGCACCAAGGCAGAAGCGACTCTCATCGCTGAAGACGACACGTCTCCATTCGTCCCTCCATTCACGCCTGTCGCGACACCACTGGAGGCGGGCTGCACGATGTTGGGGCGTGAGCGGAAGACGGCCTAACGGTGTGCGGGACCGTAGCCCAGCTTCATGGAGACGGTTGCGAACGGTCCTCGCCGATACCCCAGGAGCAACAGTGTCCCTAATTTGCTGGGAAGTGGCGGTGCGGTCCCCTACGGCACTGCGTAGGATCCTACGGTCTTGGCGTGCATCCGTGCGTCGCTGCGGTCCGGTTCCAGGTCGACGGGCACGTGCACCTTCCGCCGACCACTGGCGACAACATCGATGTACTGTGGAGACCTCACGCCCCACGTGTTGAGCAATTCGGCGGTACGTCCACCCGGCCTCCCGCATGCCCACTATACGCCCTCGCTCAAAGTCCGTCAACTGCACATACGGTTCACGTCCACGCTGTCGCGGCATGCTACCAGTGTTAAAGACTGCGATGGAGCTCCGTATGCCACGGCAAACTGGCTGACACTGACGGCGGCGGTGCACAAATGCTGCGCAGCTAGCGCCATTCGACGGCCAACACCGCGGTTCCTGGTGTGTCCGCTGTGCCGTGCGTGTGATCATTGCTTGTACAGCCCTCTCGCAGTGTCCGGAGCAAGTATGGTGGGTCTGACACACCGGTGTCAATGTGTTCTTTTTTCCATTTCCAGGAGTGTAGATCTCGCCGCAAAGAAAACCACCTTTGTTTCAAGTGACTGCCACCCTAACTCGCTTATCATATCAGTGACGCTCTCACCCCTATTGCACGATAACACGAAAGGAGCTGCCTTTCTTTGCACTTTTTCCATGTCCTCCGTCAACCCCAATAGGTGAGGATCCCACACCGCTCAGCAATATTCCAACAGAGGACGAACACGGGTAATGTAGGCTGTCTCTTGGTGGGTTTGTCGCATCTTCTGTTCTGCCAACAAAACGCTGTCTTTGTTTCGCCTTCCCCACAATATTATCTATGTGTTCTTTCCAATTTAAGTTGCTCGTAATTGTAATTCCTAGGAATTTAGTCGAATTGACAGCCCTTAGATTTGTGCGATTTATCGTATACGGAAAATTTGTCGGATTTATTTTAGTACCCATGTGGATGACCTAGCACTTTTCAACGTCCCCTTAGAAAAATTAATGACTTACTGTGCTGATAAATCTCTTACATTATTTGATTTTCAAACAGCTGAGCAGATCTGAACGTACTCAGACATTTCGCTCTTTACTTATTCTGATCAACATTAAACTGACACACAATATTTTTAGCGCAAGCAATCTGACTTTCAATAGGCCCTACAAAAGAATGGCCCTGACTAACATTAACCTATACCTTTCACAAATCACTTACCTCACAAAAATCTTCGTTACTCGAACTACTGCAATACAGCGAGCGCCACTACTGCCAGCTAAATAAAAGATTCTAACAACTGAAGTCACTAACTACTGATAGGCATAGTTAGCAAATGAAAGATTTTGATAGAGAACAAACAATGTATTTACCTTAATAGTGTTCAAAAGGCATAATATGTATATCAGTTCATGACATCCAGTCTTACAAATTTACTGTCTCTGTTCAGATCATCCGCTCTCAAAACTTCGCCATCTCACTCCCCACATCCACCACTGCTGGCGGCTCACCTCCAACTGCGCAACGCTACGTGCTGTTAACATCCAGCTGCCCAACACTACAATAGTGAACAACAATGAAAACCAGCCACAGACTGCACACAGCACAGCCAGTGATTTTCGTACAGAACGCTACGTGGCGTTACCAATATAAAAACCTAAACAGCCAACTTACAACTTTTCTTTGTTTAGTGCCAATTTCCACTTTTCGCACCATACAGAAAAGCTCTCTAGATCATTTTGTAATTGGAATTGATCGTCTCATGATTTTACTACTCGGTAAATTATAGCGTCATCTGTAAACAATCTAAGGGGGCTGCTCAGACTATCACCTTGATCATTTATGTAAATCAAGAACAGGAGAGGGCCTATGACACTACCTTGCGGAACGCCAGATATCACTTCTGTTCTAATCGATGATTTACCTTCTATCAGTACGAACTGTGACCTCACTGACAGGAAATCACGAATCCAGTCACACAACTGAGACGATGCTCCATATGCACGCAATTTGATTAATAGTCGCTTGTGAGGAACGGTATCAAAAGCAATTAAGAGATCCTATGATCTGCTTCAGAGGGTAGTCCGGCAGGGCCATATCTTTATTTTCGCGTTCAGTATTTTCGGTTGCGCATATTTATTTTTACGCCTGGTTTTGTAGGGCGGGCAACCACAGCCAAACTTCGACATTTTTTCAAAGAAAATTCCTCACTGGCTGTATAAATGATTTTTATTAAATCTGCGCCCGGTTTCGCACCACTTATCGGTGCATCCTCAGGCAATATACGCTATTTAGTCCCAGTCAGGCAGTGACTGCTGCCGCGCGGCTCCTCTCAACTTGCACGGTCATTGCCGCTCCCATCATTTAAAAAAAATTTAAAAAAGATTTTTAATTTTCAACTACCGCTTTCACCAGATGGCGGTATACAAGGTGTGGCTAGAAAAAAACAGGACTAGTACTGGTGAAACAATAAAACGAATGCAATAAGGCTGAAAGTCGCGTGGCCTGTCACGTGACTCTCACTCCGCCTACTGCTCGAGTTTCATCTGCCTCCTGCACTCAGTCTGCCCGTGGCGTCTGTTTTAAGTAGTTGACGTTTTGTCTGTGCGTCGGAAAATGTTGAGTGTACAGAAAGAACAGCGTGTTAACATCAAATTTTGTTTCAAACTAGGAAAATCTGCAAGTTGAAACGTTCGTAATGTTACAACAAGTGTACGGCGATGATTGTTTATCGCGAACACAAGTGTTTGAGTGGTTTAAACGATTTAAAGATGGCCGCGAAGACACCAGTGATGACACTCGCACTGGCAGACCATTGTCAGTAAAAACTGATGCAAACATTGAAAAAATCGGTAAACTTGTTCGACAAGATCGCCGTTTAACAATCAGAGCAGTGTCTGAGTTAACAGGAGTTGACAAGGAAAGTGTTAGGCAGATTCTTCATGAAAGTTTCAACATGAACAAAGTGTGTTCAAAAATGGTTCCAAAGTGTCTCACAATTGAACAGAAGGAACGCCGAAGAATGATTTGTTCTGACATCCTGGAAAACATTGAAAGTGATCCCATCTTCTTACAAAATGTTATTACTTGCGATGAATCGTGGTCTTTTACTTACGATCCCGAAACTAAACGCCAATCGATGCATTGGAAAACTCCTGGTTCTCCACGACAAAAAAAGCACGAATGTCAAAATCGAAATTCAAGGCAATGATGATTGTTTTTTTTGACATCAAAGGGATTGTGCACATTGATTGGGTACCAGAGGGACAAACAGTGAATCAGCATTACTACATTAGCGTCCTGGCTACCCTACGTGAGCGAGTACGGAGAAAACGGAACGATTTGCGGAGAAAAAAGTCATGGATCCTTCACCAAGACAATGCCCCAGCTCACAGTGCGTTGTGAGTGAAGACGTTTTTGGCAAAACACAACATTCCCATCTTAGATCATCCAAGCTACTCACCTGATTTGGCCCCCTGTGACTTTTTTCTTTTCCCTAAAGTCAAGTCAGCTTTGAAAGGAACTAGATTTGAGACTGTTGAAGCAGTAAAAGAAAAAGCGACGGAAGTAATGTATGGACTTACCGAAAATGATCTGCAGCATTGCTATGAACAGTGGAAAATTCGTATGGAGCGGTGTAGAGACCGAGGAGGAGAGTACGTTGACGGAGATAACATGAAATTGTAAATAATTGTAAATAAATGTTTTTTCCAGCATTTGTCCGGTTTTTTTCTAGCCGCACCTCGTATTGGACGTGAATGATGCAGAGTGGCTACAGTCCAGTGTTCAACATTACTATGTTGTAAATAGCGTATATTGCCTGAGAATGCACCGATAAGTGGAACGAACCGGTCGCAGATTTAACAAAAATCATTCATACAGCCAGTGCGAAATTTTCTTTGAAAAAAATTACTCTTACACCTGCCTGGAGTAGAATCTAACAATATATTAGGTTTACCTGCCCATGATTCCATTACATTGACATTTATGACGGCTGCTGTCACATCTGCAATCTTAGTATACGTCTATAATTGCTAATGAGCGGCATCTCTCCCCCTGTTCGAACATATCCTTCGACAGATATAGAGCGTCTTCATCAAGCTTTTCGCCTGCATTGAACGATCTTAATGACATTTAACATCGCACATCGCTTGCCATTCTGATGTTCGAACCATGAAGTTGTCCCAGCTGTGCAAGACAAGAATCGTGCTACAATCGTCTGAGGTGCACCCAGATCGATGTCTTTGATACCAAATTTGGCTGATATTGACCAATTGGGACGTCAACTCTGTTCCCGAAATTTACACGAATTTCGGAAACATTTGGTGCCACGAATCTGTGGGAATCTCCTAAGAGTTTTTCCAGTCCATGACATGTAGAATCACTGCTGTATTAGGTACAGTATGTGGATCAGCACGCTAATAATCATGTGATAATAATATTTTGGATCATCAGTATTGATAGTTTTAAGGTGTTCAAGTTGCCTATGTTAACTAGCCATGTGTTCAGATTCATCAATTGCCTCCAAAGTCTCGTGACTGTGATACAAAGTAAGATTTGCCTGTAAGCGTCCTACATATTTTGAATGTTATTATCTCGTTAGTTCAGACAGTGCTTAACATAGATTTTGAACCAACTATTCTTAATAAATATTTCGTTAAATGAGGCCCTGTGACGATCGAAGAGTGGGTGACTCCTGTGCCACCGGAAATAAGGCACTAGGAGCAGAAATCGGACCTTGGATTTTTGAATTTGCCCCAAATTTTAATTTAATGCACGTGTAGAGACAAGACATATAGATGGAAGCCACCAATTGATATCCATTGGTCTAGGACTGAGATGTTAAGAGCAGCATTATCTCGTGTGTATCACTGCGGCCAATTGTGGCACTCATACATCTACATCTACATCTACATTGATACTCCGCAAGCCACCCAACGGTGTGTGGCGGAGGGCACTTTACGTGCCACTGTCATTACCTCCCTTTCCTGTTCCAGTCGCGTATGGTTCGCGGGAAGAACGACTGTCTGAAAGCCTCCGTGCGCGCTCTAATCGCTCTAATTTTACATTCGTGATCTCCTCGGGAGGTATAAGTAGGGGGAAGCAATATATTCGATACCTCATCCAGAAATGCACCCTCTCGAAACCTGGCGAGCAAGCTACACCGCGATGCAGAGCGCCTCTCTTGCAGAGTCTGCCACTTGAGTTTATTAAACATCTCCGTAACGCTATCACGGTTATCAAATAACCCTGTGACGAAACGCGCCGCTCTCCTTTGGATCTTCTCTATCTCCTCCGTCAGACCGATCTGGTACGGATCCCACAATGATGAGCAATACTCAAGTATAGGTCGAACGAGTGTTTTGTAAGTCACCTCCTTTGTTGATGGACTACATTTTCTAAGCACTCTCCCAATGAATCTCAACCTGGTACCCGCCTTACCAACAATTAATTTTATATGATCATTCCACTTCAAATCGTTCCGCACGCATACTCCCAGATATTTTACAGAAGTAACTGCTACCAGTGTTTGTTCCGCTATCATATAATCATACAATAAAGGATCCTTCTTTCTATGTATTCGCAATACATTACATTTGTCTATGTTAAGGGTCAGTTGCCACTCCCTGCACCAAGTGCCTATCCGCTGCAGATCTTCCTGCATTTCGCTACAATTTTCTAATGCTGCAAGTTCTCTGTATACTACAGCATCATCCGCGAAAAGCCGCATGGAACTTCCGACACTATCTACTAGGTCATTTATATATATTGTGAAAAGCAATGGTCCCATAACACTCCCCTGTGGCACGCCAGAGGTTACTTTAACGTATGTAGACGTCTCTCCATTGATAACAACATGCTGTGTTCTGTTTGCTAAAAACTCTTCAATCCAGCCACACAGCTGGTCTGATATTCCGTAGGCTCTTACTTTGTTTATCAGGCGACAGTGCGGAACTGTATCGAACGCCTTCCGGAAGTCAAGAAAAATAGCAGCTACCTGGGAGCCTGTATCTAATATTTTCTGGGTCTCATGAACAAATAAAGCGAGTTGGGTCTCACACGATCGCTGTTTCCGGAATCCATGTTGATTCCTACATAGTAGATTCAGGGTATCCAGAAATGACATGATACGCGAGCAAAAAACATGTTCTAAAATTCTACAAGAGATCGACGTCAGACATATAGGCCTATAGTTTTGCGCCACTGCTCAACGACCCTTCTTGAAGACTGGGACTACCTGTGCTCTTTTCCAATCATTTGGAACCCTCCGTTCCTCTAGAGACTTGCGGTACACAGCTGTTAGAAGGGGGGCAAGTTCTTTCGCGTACTCTGTGTAGAATCGAATTGGTATCCCGTCAGGTCCAGTGGACTTTCCTCTATTGAGTGATTCCAGTTGCTTTTCTGTTCCTTGGACACTTATTTCGATGTCAGCCATTTTTTCGTTTGTGCGAGGATTTAGAGAAGGAACTGCAGTGCGGTCTTCCTCTGTGAAACAGCTTTGGAAAAAGGTGTTTAGTATTTCAGCTTTACGCGTGTCATCCTCTGTTTCAATGCCATCATCATCCCGTAGTGTCTGGATATGCTGTTTCGAGCCACTTACTGATTTAACGTAAGACCAGAACTTCCTAGGATTTTCTGTCAAGTCGGTACATAGAATTTTACTTTCGAATTCAATGAACGCTTCACGTATAGCCCTCCTTACGCTAACTTTGACATCGTTTAGCTTCTGTTTGTCTGAGAGGTTTTGGCTGCGTTTAAACTTGGAGTGAAGCTCTCTTTGCTTTCGCAGTAGTTTCCTAACTTTTCTTTTGTACCACGGTGGGTTTTTCCCGTCCCTCACAGTTTTACTCGGCACGTACCTGTCTAAAACGCATTTTACGATTGCCTTGAACTTTTTCCATAAACACTCAACATTGTCAGTGTCGGAACAGAAATTTTCGTTTTGATCTGTTAGGTAGTCTGAAATCTGCCTTCTATTACTCTTGCTAAACAGATAAACCTTCCTCCCTTTTTTTATATTCCTATTAACTTCCATATTCAGGGATGCTGTAACGGCCTTATGATCACTGATTCCCTGTTCTGTACATACAGAGTCGAAAAGTTCGGGTCTGTTTGTTATCAGTAGGTCCAAGATGTTATCTCCACGAGTCGGTTCTCTGTTTAATTGCTCGAGGTAATTTTCGGATAGTGGGCTACTCTGGAGTAACAACGTCTATTGTTTAAACAAATAGAGTCTTTCCGATCCAAGTAGACCCACTGGATCACTAACAGGCTGCGGGGCTCGGTGCCCACAGTCTGTGAGGGCAGTGGATGCAAACAAGGACGTTGTGCGCCGGAGGAAAACAACTGTGCTATTTCTTCCGTCTTTTGAGTTTTATGCGGACTCTTGGTTTCTAAACATGGAGCTCAGTGACTGTGGTCTATCGTGGCTGAGGCACTGTGGGGCATGGGGAGTGTTTATGTTGGAAACCTCTCAGGTGAAGAGACGGCACCAAGGGCTCTCCCCTGTGCATCCCACATCTGTTTAAGCAAATAAATTATATCATACCTGTCCTATCGCAGCAGTGGTGGCAATTGTTTAAACAGCACAAGCCGAGTGGCAACTCCAGTGTAGGAAAAATTTTTGATATGACCGCAATACAGGTGGATTTAAACTTAAGACAAGTGGATTTTTTACTTTGCCACCATTTTACGCTCAGCACAAGTTACCTGGCAATCATGCAGACTGCAAGCATATTCTTACGTCCACCGTCTCGGATATTATACTTAGCGCAAGTGACCTGGTAACCACGCAGGCTGCACCCATGTCTCTGGGTATGCCATCTTTATTTCAACACTTAGCACTAGTGGCCATCTTGAATTCTTAGGCCAGAGGGCTTGAAAACAGAGTAGGAGCAGTGGATTCGAAGAGTGTCCACCTTGGATTCTATACTTACAACAGGCGATATGCCAAACATGTTGGCTGTCATCAAGTCTGCCATCTTAGATTTAGCAAGTGGCCATATTGGATTCTGCCGTTAGAGGTCTGGGGAAGAGCTGGCAGGAGAAGCAGACATATTGGTTTCTATACTTAACGCAAGTATCCTGACTGCCATGGACGTTGTCCGCAGGTCTGCCACCTTTGATTTGACTAGTGCCCGTCGTGGATTCTTATGTCAGGAGAAAAATGCAGTAGGGCTAGGTCTGCCGTCTCGGGTAGGAGTAGGTAGGTAATTATCGGGTGTTTGAATTTATCTTCAATTTATATCAAGGACAACTGAGATTTTCAGTTTCTGGCCATGTTTAATTTTTCTCGCCATTTTATACATAGATCTGGTCTAGTCCCACTGTGGCGTTAGAGTGATGGGTGGAGAAATGGCAGAGAAATCTGGCAATGTTTCATGATGTCATGTGACGTTGCTGTGTGATGTTACTGATGGTGCCATAGGAAACCTGACAACAACAAAGATTGTCCTTGGACCCGCAATCGCCCTCTACTCTTCTCATATTTCGAGACTGGTTGCGGTATTACTGTAAATCAATAGCAGGCAACAATTGAGCAGGAAATAGTTGAGATTAAAATTATTTTATTGTAAACTATTGAGAGGAGTTATGGTAAGTTAAATCATATGAATTTCTGGGGCTACCTATGCCTGTACACTTTGCAGGCAAAACTCTTTCAGCAACAGAGTCAGGCTTTAGTATTGCCTTGTAAAGTCAGTAAGGAATAAATGGCTCCTTGACGCAGTGTCGGGTATAAACATACCATTTTAGCGGAGAATTCCATCAGCCTATATTATAAATATAAAGAACATACCTTTGCAAGGAATGCCCATTAGCACTTTTGGTCTTACTTATTGCCGAGAAGGTGTTGTAACTTTCTCCGATAACTCTTGAAATATTTAAGAATAAGTTCCTCGTATGTAATGAAATTTGTTCATATGAAGGATGGAGAACTAATGAGGGAGGCTGCTTGATCATTGCTCTTGCCGAGGCGTTAACACAATAAAGCGCGAAGAGCACAAATGAATTTGTGGTAAGTGGGGGTTGTATCGTTCTTTTTCTCCGATACTGTGCGTATGACTTGGCAGGCACGATTGTATTAACTTCGATTATGTTTTGCAATCACAGACCATAAAAGCTTTAATTTACTGCAGCAGACAGTACTTGCAGTCGTAAAATGTTCATATAAAATCTATATCTTGTTTTTCTCTTTCCTACACCTGTTTGTAGCTGTACTTCACCAGGACTATAAACGCCGTATTTCTTCTCCCGTCTCCCTTAGCTGGCATTCTTTAATGACAGTTAACTGTCCGCCTACTTGTCGTTACTGATTCAGGCTTCTTAGAAAAACATTCACCTATGTAAGCGAAAGGACTGCGACGTGGTGACCATGTGCGGACTAAACTATGCTCAACACGGAAACGTACGAAGCCTCTCGGAGACAGCATACTGTACCTACAGGAATCCTTGTGTTTGATACACTGGTTTCAGCTGAGAACTGTGTGTTTGGCATAGAGTATCCTAGTCGCTGAGACGTAGAAGGTGCCACCAACGTGTTTCATTGGCAGATGTGCCGACTTCTAGAATCAGTAATGGACAGGTCGAGACAGAATACCGTCTGGAGTATCATTCCGTGGTTGTGAGGAAAGGTTTCCGGGAGGGACGATACCGGCGATCGGGACAGAGTAACAGCTTGTTACAGCCCAACATCAATCTCCTAAATTCCAGACATACACAATTAGACCAACAGCTGCCCTGGTTAGGTGCCCCTGGCAGCCTTTAGGTAACAAATCGCCTATTAATTATTCGAATCTCGTAAAAGGTGCGGAAAAAACGTACAGCTATGTCTTTCCGTGCGAGCTCTGATTCCCGTAATTTTATTATAATGATCGTTTATCCCTGTGTAGGTCGGCGTCAACAAAATATTTTCTCATTCGGAGGAGGAAGCTACTGACTGAAATCACGTGAAAAGATACGCCGCAATGGAAAACGCCTTTGTTTTAATGCTTCGCCTATTTCGCGATAATACAAGAAATGCTACGCTTCTTTGAACTGTATCGATGTTCTCTGTTAATCCTATCTGGTAAGGATCCCACACGGCGCAGCGGTACTCTACAAGTGGACGAACAAGTGTAGTATAGGCAGTCTCTTTAGTAGATCTGTTACATTGCCTAAGTGTCCTGCCAATAAAACGCAGTCTTTGGTTTGTCTTCCCCACAACATTTTCTGTGTGCTCTTTCCAATTAAAGTTGTTCGTAATTGTAACCTCTAAGTATTTAGTTGAATTTACGTCCTTTGAATTTCACTGATTTATCGTGTAATCGAAGTTTAACGGATTCCTTTTAGCACTCATGTGGATGACCTCACACTTTTCGTTATTTAGGGTCAACTGTCAATTTTCGCACCATACAGATATGTTTTATAAATCGATTTGCAATTGGTTTTCATCTTATGATGACTTTATTAGTCGATAAACGACAGCTTCATCTGCAAACAACCTAAGACGGCTGCTCCTAAATCGCTTATATAGATAAGGAGCAGCAGGAGACCTGTAACACCACCTTGGGGGAACACCAGAAATCCCTTCTGTTTTACTCGATGACTTTCCGTCAGTTACTACGAACTGTGATCTCTCTGACAGGATATCACGAATCCAGTCACACAACTGGAACGATATTCCATAAGCAAGCAATTTCACTAAAAGCTGTTTGTGTGATACAATGTCAAATGATTCCGGAAATCCAGAAACCTGGAATCAGTCTCTTGTCAATAAAACTCAACACTTTGTGTGTGAAAAGAACCAGCTGTGTTTCACAAGAACGATGTTTTCCGAATCCATGTTTACAGTGTGTCAATAGATCGTTCTCTTCGAGGTAATTCATAATGTTCGAACACAATATATGTTCCAAAATCCTGCTTCATATCGACGTTATCGATATGGTCCGATACTTTAGGGGTTTGCTCCTACTACCTTTCCTGAAAATAGTTGCAACCTGTGCAGCTTTCCAGTCTCTGGATACTGATCTGTCGTCGAGCGAACGGTTATATATGATTGTTAAGTATGGAGCTTTTGCATCAGCATACTCTGAAAGGAACCTAATTGGTATACAGTCTTGTCCGGAAGACTTGCTTTTATTATGTGATTTAAATTTCTTCACTACTCCGAAGATATCTACTTCTAAGTTACTCATGTTGTCAGCTGTTCTTGATCCGAATGCTGGAATATTTACTTCGTCTTTTGTGGTGAAGGAATTTCGGAAGGCTGTGTTTAGTGACTCTGGCAGCACTGTCTTAGATAGTACTTTCCATTGCTATCGTGCAGAGACGGCATTGATTTGGTCTTGCCGCTAGCATGCTTTACATAGGACCAGAATCTCTTCGGATTTTAATCTAGGTTTAGAGACAAAGTTTCGTTGTGGAAACTGTTACAGGCATCTAACCCTGATATTCGCGCTAAATTTCGACTTCCTGTAAAGGATCGCCAGTCTTGGAGATTTTGTATTCGGTTAAATTTCCACGCTTTTTTCGTTGTTTCTGACACCTTATTGTCTACCAAGGAGGATCAGGTCTGTCGTTTATTAATTTTTTTGGTATAAATCTCTCAGCTGCTGTCGATACTATTTCTTTGAATTTAGTTCACATCTGCTCTACACTTACTTCTTAATTTTGAAGGAGTGGAGATTGTCTCTCAGGAAGGCGTCAAGTGAATATTTTTCGTTTATTTTTGGAGGATTTGGGGTTTACAATATTCACTCTCGCTACAACAACCGTGTATTCATTAATACCTGTATCCGTTTTGATGCTCATTATTAGCTCATAATTATTTATTGCTAAGATGTCAAGTGTGTTTTCACAACCGTTTACTATTCGCGCAGTAACTACCACAGCCTGCGAGACATAAGCGGCCAGCCGGCCGGTGTGGCCGTGCGGTTCTAGGCGCTTCAGTCTGGAACCGCGTGACCACTACGGTCGCAGGTTCGAATCCTGCCTCGGGCATGGATGTGTGTGATGTCCTTAGGTTAGTTAGGTTTAAGTAGTTCTAAGTTCTAGGGGACTGATGACCACAGATGTTGAGTCCCATAGTGCTCAGAGCCATTTGAACCATAAGCGGCCTGTCACAAATCACCTTCCTACGCCAACCTCATGATCTCACAGTAACGCACACCCAACATCCCAGTTATTTATTGAATATTGGGAGGCGGTATCGCAAGACATTTTGATTTTCCCGATCCAATGAAGAGAGTCAGAATTGTTTTCTTAAGAAAGCATTTTTCAACTCCAATTCAAGAATTAAGCTGCAGATGGTTCATTTCCTTTCGTAGTCCAATTTCGTCTAACCATTTCTTTCATCACTCGTTCAGTTCGAAGCAAAAATTTTGGTCGTTATAAACACAGTTTCCAGTTATGTAATACCTGTGAGTTTCTCCAGATGTACTGCCTCTCGCGTCCCACAGGTGTATAAACCCCGATCCTACAGGAACGCTGGAATGAAGTCTGGCAATCAGCAGCAGTACACTATCACCTCTCTATGCTTTTCTGGACAGGAATCGCCGATGAAAATCATTTCCTACGTCTGAGTGTGGTCTTGCTACCTGGAAGCTTAGCACCACAACGCCATGTTATTTCACAACTTCAGCTCCATTGGTCTGATTGTTTCACATCTATTTTGATTAGATCATTACGTCTGAAGAAATGTTATGTTACTGCAATTGTACCTCTTCAGCGTCACTCTACTTACATTCGAGTTTCATAATTTTTCAGAGCCATCACTCTCACAGTCCTGCTTCACAGTATTTAATTTTTCTTGTACCAAGACAGGGTTCAGAGATATTATTTTATGTAAATAAAATTTGTGAGTTCCCCACTGTATGTTTCTATTTGAAATTTATTCCAAAATTACCTCCAACTCTATAAAAGGTCACCCTATTACCAAAACTATGTACCCACAAACTGTTATTCGACGTAAACTCGTCTGATAACTTTTGTCTAAACAGAACCTAATTGGAACTGAACTATAACCGGTCTGAATACAAATTATCTTTACGTTAAATGCGAATCTGAAGTAAAACAGTTATTTGATACTAATCAGAATTTCCACTAACATCAAATCTTGAAAAGATTGTTATAGATATCTCGAAAGCACAACAGTAAATGGCAAGCAAGCAGCGGCGAAGCTAGATTTCTATTTTTTAAATAAAATTTCCAAACAGTATTCTGACTGTTGCATATCACTTGGTGCAATGTGGTAATGAGTAACGATAAACCTTCTTTAATCAGTGGGATGGGTAAAGTAGCTATTCCTATGAAATGTTATTCGAAGACAACGTTCTTAGAATGAAGTATGTATGCAAAAAGACAGAGTAAAACTTTCCATAATCTTTTAAAAAGGGCATAAACGTAAGAGCGAATTTATATAAAAACCAAACAGCTTAATCAGTTTACACGTTAATGAATGACTCAGGTAAGTGGGGCGGTTCTTTCTCTCAGCCCCGCACAAGTGGACAAAGTTAAGCAGCTGACGATAATCATTCCGACAAACTAACTCTGCGCAGTGCTGCAGTCTTGTCTCAAACTTCTTCTCATCAGAAATGAAAAAATAAAAAAATAAATAAGTAAATAAAGAAGAATCAAAATTTGTATTATTTTCGCCTTTCAGTGATATATCATATTCATCTTTGCTGCTACTACCATTTACAATAAATCTTTCTTCACTTAAGAGATTCAGTCACAAGTCGACACAGCACTACTGAATACGACCAGCATCTACCACACTTTAACTAAGAACGTGCCAGGTGTCAGACTGCTCAGAGGTAAGACTGTGCCACAGTAAGGCCAAAGATTGTTTAACAGTGACATAACTTGTTCTCTCGCTGGAGTACATATCAATAACAAAAATCAACATGACAAGACCACCTTACAAAATCTTTATTTTTTCCGCAGGGCCACCTAATTACAAAGCGTAGAGGGATTTGTAACCAGTTACTTGTACACTACCTGATCAAAAATATCCGGTTAGGTATTAAAACGAGTTCCTGGCCGCATTTCATCCCCTGCATTGCGACGTCATGCGGATGCGATATGAAGGGGCATGTGGGTAGAACATCGCTCTCGAGGAAGTTTCGGCGACTTTCCAGACGGTGGAGCTGCTGCCTCTCATTCAAGTGGCCCCTTAATTGGCATCAAGACGCTGAGTGCACACCGTACCAGTCTTCCCACTAAGGAAAAATCTTAGGTAGTTCCGGAAGTCGAACCCGGGTCCTCCGCATGTCAGTCATGTAACTGACCACTTTTCTTTCGTTTTGCCAGACACTGTACCACTTTTTTAAAATTATGTTACAAATAAATATGGAGTTTGTTCAGAAAACGTAATAACATTAATTATATAACTAGAGGTCTTTTTCTCTCAATTTCTTATTTCCGTCTTATGTTACATTACACGAAAGAACGGACAGAGTCAGCTTCAGGATGGTTGGAGACAAGGTGGGCAGGAATCGAATCCCGAAGCCTGGTCACGATGCCTCCCACACAGCTGTTACTGGGCTGGTCCCTCACAGGACACTGGTCTCATTTTATTATTTTAAGGCTAAGGGAACGGCATTCGTGTTCGCGAATTGCCAATTGAATCCGGTGCGTCACCTCCAACCAACTGAGTGCAGCCATTTCCATCGGGCAGCGATCCACGGTAATCCTCAACAATTTGTAGCGAGCAGCCATTGTTGCCCACGAAGTGACAACTTGATGAAAATCCAGCAATGGTAACAGGTACATATCCTTTCATTAATGCGGGTCCCAGGAATCCAATGAGTCCTTTAGAAAGGTGTGTCATCGATTGACGTAGCAATACCATAACACCATCTGCGCGTGCTAGGGCCGAGAAGGCTTCTGTCAGTATCTTCCACCCACATAACTGAACTGCAGTACAGTGAAGCAGAGGTTCTAGGAACGAGATAAAAACCGATATGGAGAGTGCACGCTCCCCTGCGGTAAGCCCCATTGGATTGTGATCTGGTGAGTAAGTTGTCCATTCACCATGATAGATGTTTGAATACCAGTTAAAAGACCGGATAATACCAGATATGTAGTATGATTGAGACCGGGCGTCTCGAGCACCTGCATCAAGAAACTATGACTGACCTTATTACAAAGTAAGGTTCTAGAAACAGAAATAACCGCAGCCACCGAAACGACGTCCCAGCGTTCGGCTACAGAAGTCAGGAACGTGCGCTCAGGGACACAGCTTTGGGACACAGCTTTGGTGAACAGCAAGAATTTTCTCTAGTAACATCGACAAACGGCAATTAACACCCGGACGAGTTTTGTAATCGAAATTAAGGAGTACGATAGGGTGTAATTTAAAAGTGCTGGACGTCCGGTTGTTTTCGTAATTAGAACGATTCTACCATCCTTGAAAGGGGCAGGAATCAAGTCGTTGCCGTCCCCTCCCCCCCCCCCCCCCCCAAATCCACCCGTATCAACTCATTTGCCTGTGACGTAATGGCATCATCTGTGAGAGGCCAAAAATGTATATAAAAATCCTTATGAATACTGCTGTCGAGTCCCGGCGATTTTTGCCATGGTGAAGCAACAAAAGGCGATACATACCATCTCCAGCAAAGTCATTTAGAAACTCGTCATTTCATGCAGAAGTAACCATGCAATTCAGTAGAGGACTAAATGCATTAAAGAAAGTAGCACGGTCTTCAAAAGCTTGATAAAGTAACTGTAGATCGCTTTGGAACTGTGACTTTGGCACGTCGGTCCGTGACCATCAACGTAAGTGAGGGACGCAATTCACACCCTTCTTCGACGCGCCCGCAACAGGATAAGATGGTTTAAGGAAGTCAATTTATTCTGTAGGAATGAGTAGGAATTTCATCACACTTCGAGCATTTGTATTTGTCGTTTCTTCAACTGACGAAACTTCACCTTAGCGCAGCGGACATACATCATCCGCAAGGGACCTTTTTAGAAGCTTCATAAAGTTGGTGCAAGACCCGCGTCTGCCGGGATCCCTATCCCTCTCAGCACCGTAACGCATTAACGCTTTCCGAAGCGACGGTCTTGCATTCCCTGACCACTGTTCCATAAGGGATGGGTAACCATTCTGGGAATGGAAGCTACAAACGATGATTTCGAGGGAAGAGCTGTTTAAGGGATATGTGTTCATCATCCAGGAAGGCGACACAATTTTACTGGTGCGGCACATAATTTAAGTTTACAGGTGCTGCACAGTGATAAATGTAACAAGCGGGTATCACTTTTATCGCTAACAGTTGCCCACATACAGAATCAGAAACGTAAAAACGATCGAGGCTGCTGCTGGAAGTAGCTACAGAATGCGCATACCTGACAAGAGTGGGATAATGACAGATCCATGCATCACGTATTTGCGAAGAGCGCAACAAGTCATCTAGTTTCTTACTGAAATTAAGAACGGGGGGCTGATCCACAGGACGCAAAACACAGTCAAAATCTCCCCCTGTCAGAAGTTTCTGCGGAGTTACAAGAAATAAATAAACCATATCCTATTCACAAACACGAGCTCGAGAAGATTCTGAAACGACATAAAGTAGGTCACAAGATGTGCAGCCTATTCCTCGGCCGTTATCAACAACCTCACAGTCAGTGGTATTTCCTCTCTGTAAGATAAGGCAATACCAGTTGATAATTGAGGAGCCAGATTAAAGAAACTACAATAGATTAGAAAAATGATAAAATAACACTTCACGCAAAACTATAACGTCTGCACATGAATCGAAAATACGAGGGTTGCCCAGAGAGTAATGCACCACTTTTTTTTTCTTCAATAATTTTTTATTGAACATAATGAGAATTACACACACGAAAGAATGATCTTTTATATACACACTCTATTATTCCACGTATTCTCGTTTCCGTTCTATGGCCTTCCACCAGCGCAAACTAGGGCGTGAATGCCCTGTCGGTACCGATCCTTGTCCTGGGGGCGGAGCCAGTGATTCACTGTATGAATCACCTCCTCATGGTCCTCAAAGTCTTCCACGAATGGCATTCTTTAATGACCCAAACGTATGGAAGTCCAAGGGGGCTAGGACAGGGCTGTCAGGTGTGACAGCCGTGGATGGTCTCCCCGACCGCTGCAAATCGTGGAGCTCCGCCGAACCACCTTCTGATGACCTCACTCTCCATGACCAGCGACTAATGCCCAGCGACTAACTGCACTTCTTTCGACAGCAGATGCTCCATAGACTTTGCACAAGCGTTTGTAAGTATTCCCCACTGTTTCTTTCTCTGCAATAAGAAATTCAATCCCGGCACGTTTCTTGTAACGTGCATTATTTGCTGACGCCATTTTGAAACTGTCCTGCAGCTACGCTATCTGTTGGAAGTGACAGGGACTTGGCGCGTACACTCAGGAGACTTAAAATAATACATACGTTACGTTTTGAATTCGTAACATTGTTTACGGCTAAGAAAAAATGTGCGGTGCATTACTTTCCGGTCATGCCTCGTAAATTGTCGCAGTGGCGAAAGTCTAAGATCGGAACCAATTTCGTTCACATTCAAGGTAAGAAAGGCATAGGCGGCGTTCATTTATTACCAAAACAATTCAGATGATGACTTGCAAGTAACATTGAATGTCGTGCCTCAAAGTCCACCGCAGAATCAACGGATCAATTTAAATGTAAAGTGCTGGATCTCTCTCTTCCACCCTCTTTACGTTTTCTGTCTTTTCGCGACGCCGCACGCACCGGTTTAAAGGCTGATTGTTGCGTCTTTCCTACTGCTCCATGGGGCAACTTGAGGAGATCCTCTATAGAGTCAGTATCAGGTGCAGAGGACACGCTGCACCCTTTCACAGGTCAGGGGGGTGTTGCGTCTCCCGAGAATCAACGGAAATGAAAACTGACGTATGTCTTTTGCTACCACCACATGTTCTATGTCACACTTGTGTCGATCTGGGTCTCATCAGCAGAGGCCTAAGGCATGTTTTCCCCATCCGGAGGAGCAGAAGAAGTGTGGGAGTACGTAACAGACGCAAGGATGCCCAGCAAGTAGCCGGCCGAAGTGACCGTGCGGTTAAAGGCGCTGCAGTCTGGAACCGCAAGACCGCTACGGTCGCAGGTTCGAATCCTGCCTCGGGCATGGATGTTTGTGATGTCCTTAGGTTAGTTAGGTTTAACTAGTTCTAAGTTCTAGGGGACTAATGACCTCAGCAATTGAGTCCCATAGTGCTCAGAGCCATTTGAACCCAGCAAGTCCGTCGATATAGTAGAGAGCTCTGGAACAGGTCTGTCCTCATGCGATCCCGAAGAGGCGGTCTCGACCTCGGTAGATATATCGGAAGAGATGCTGGATGCTCTCGATGGTTAATATTTAACAGCAGCTGACATGTTTTCATCCGGTCTGAACTCGAGGAGTGCAAAGGCTTCCTTCAACGGAATGTTTTCGGTAGAGTGGAGGAGGGAAGATGAACCGTCTGACTTCTCACTATCTTGCGTTCCTCTACGCTTGTTTTGAAGTGGAGGTGGCTGCGATGCGGAAGCTGCAGTTGCAAAACCCCTGCGCGACGTTAGCGGCACAAGGGCTATCAACCAATTACTCGCGTTATACCTTAAGAAATTGATTAGGCATAATGGCTGTCACTCGGGAAACGAGGTCCGCAGAAGTTAGTCTCCTACGATGTTCATAAGTGGCTTTAAGACCGTGACACGACGCGGGCAATTTCCTCGGCGGTGTCCCCTCTCATTACATATAAAAGGGGGCCCTTCTTGTTCTGCGTAAATTATAAGTATCTGGTATCCACACAGGAGCAAATGAGATGGGATATTCCGCTTTAAACCACTGTACACTTCTAAACGATGTTGAGCGGACCAGCATTCCCTACGTATATTCCGTATATCCCCAGACGGAAGCAGGGTGATCTTGAGGAAACTGACGTCAACTTCGGGTGGAAAGTTAAACATCCTGACATTCGTACATTCCATCTCTGCGTTCGCCAGAGTAACCATACTATTAGAAACATAGTGATGAGTGAAAGGGACATGTTGTTCACGAGACTAAATGAGCCTGTCAACCGAAGTGGGTCGAGAGACTAGACATAAAAACTCATGCTATTCAGAATCAAAGTATGTGTAAACCCGATCTGAAACTACCTTGATCATTTGTACAAGCCAGTCATGAATTTCTACCGAACCTGGCTGCACATTCCGCTTGGACTTGTCAAAACTAAAACTGACGGTGCTTGTACGTTGAATATTCCTGGAGCCCGGGACAACATCAAGGCGCAAGAAAATGCCGAGTCAAAATTGGGTCAACTGACGAGACTCTGAGAGACAAATAACGATCCGACGCACACAGGGACTCACACGACACTGACCGAGCGAGGTGACGCAGTGGTTAGCACATTTGACGCGCATTCGGGAGGACAACGGTTCAATCCCCCGTCCGGCCATTCTGATTTAGGTTTTCAGTGATTTCTCTAAATCGCTGAAGGCAAGTGTCGGGATGGTTCCACTAAAAAGGGCACGGCCGACTTCCTTCCCCATCCTTCCCTAATTCTATGAGACCGATGACCTCACTGTTTGGCCTCCTCCCCCAAAACAACCCAACCCAAACCACGACACTGAGAGGCAACAAGGGAGCTATCGGCACCGCTATGATAGTTGCAGGAAGGGACAGAACCTAATCGACCAAAGCGCCACTGAGGCACTGCTTCTTACAATGGTTCGTAAACGTTGGTATCGTCGTCGCCGACGATTGCTTGTTTACAAAACACTTGTAAATGTGGACGGCACTCTTGGTGCTTCGACATCTTCCGCGAAGGGGAAAAAGAACGAACTAAGGGGGCAGGTAGACACCTGTTGGTGGCCATTAATATGGGCTGTGTCCATCCTTTGCCTTTATGACGGCTTAAACTATCCTGAGGACACTTGCAATGAGGTTTTACAATGTATATGGTGGAATGACACCCTATTCTTCATCAAGTGTCGAAGCCATAGTTAACGTTGGACGCGGTTGCCTGGAGCGAAGTCGACTTACTAATTCATCCCAAAGGTGTTCCATTGGGTTCAGGCCAGCCCACTTCAGGAATGATAATGACCGGAAACCAATACCTCACAGATGCTGATTTGCAACAGGATGCATTGTCATACTCATACAATCATCGCCTCCGAACTGTTCCTTTACTGTACGCAGTGTATTATTCTGTGAAAAGGGTTCACATCCTTCCACGGTCAGCGTTTTCTAAAGTACGACAAGGAGACCATAACCCAACCACGAGAAACAAATCCGTACCGTAACACCACCTCCTCAGTATTTCGCTGCTAACATTACAGATGGTGGCATGTAACGCTCTCCAGGCATTCATCAAACCCACACTCTTCGATCAGAATAACACAAGGTACAGCACGATTCATCACTATAAATCATTCGTTTCCACTCATCCCCTGTCCAGTGCCGTCGCTCTGTTCATGATCTGTAACGTTACTAAGTGCTGGCAACAGAAATATGTGACTTAGGAGGAGCTGCTCGACCACTGCACCACATTCATTTGAACTTACTGTGGAAAGTCACGGTGTTAGCTGGGCTGCTGGTAGCAATATGGAACTCACGAGCGACTCCTCCAGCAGATATTTTGCGCATTTTTAGAACCATCCTCCGCAGTGCTCGAGATTCGATTCTGTCAGTACATGATGTCTGGATTTTCGGCAGCTTTAGAAGAACTGAAATGTTCCTGGAGGATATTTTATTCGCCTGACATTCAGTGGCTAATTCACGTTAGAAGTCAGTGAACTCTCCTGACCGACCCACTCTGGCCTTACTGCCTCTCAACTGACAACGCAGTACTCTCCGCCTCCTTTCATACTGGCTGGTCAGCCTCTCCTGATGTTAATGGTCGGTGCCGCTTTACAGGGGGTTGCCCGGATACTTTTGTTCAGACAGTGTATCTATGCAAAACCCGTAGATAGATGTACACTATGAAGGTACACTATTTATGGCTACTTTTGGAAATGAGCTACAATGCTATGTTTTGCTCCTGGAAACTAGAAGTTAATGGATTTTACTATTTTGTCTAAACCTGACATTGTGAGTTCGTGGCTGTGTACAATTAATGTAGGTTGATTCTTACAAAGAAGAAGACAGCAACCAGCCGCTATTAACACTGCTATTTATTTAAGTAAATAGCGCCGTAGCCGGTTTCGAACTGACAAGTTCGTCATCAGACGGCTGTTCACAAGATTTTCAAGATACACCTTAAATAATCGTCAGTTTTCGATTTTTATTCTTCCGCTGTGGCGAAATATTCCTGATGTGTTTGTGCCGTATGGTATTCCAAAATACTTGAAAAATACAATCCTGCAACTTCGCAACAAAATCGCGCGGTATTCAACATTTGGAGGCTATTTATGTTCACTTAGGGCGCTTCTAACACTGTTGACTACTGTAGGGCAGCAACACACCAAGAATATTTCGCAACAGCGGAAGAATAAAAATCGAAAACTGACGATTATGTAAAGTGTATCTTGCAAATCTTGTGAACAGCCGTCTGAAGATGAACTTGTCAGTTCGAAACCGGCTACAGCGCTATTTACTGAAATAAATAGCTGTATTAATAGTGGCTGGTTGCAGTCTTCTCCTTTGTAAGAATCAACCTACATTAATGGATGTTGTTAGAACAGTTGGTGGAAATGGGCTCCCTGAATGGCATATTCCAATGAAAATGTGCAGAATATAAATATTTTTTTATAGAATATCTTTGCAGGCCGCTGTGGCCGAGCGGTTCTAGTTGCTTCAGTCCAGAACCACGCGGCTGCTACGGTCGCAGGTTCGAATCCAGCCTCGGGCATGGATGTGTGTTATTTGCTTAGGTTAGTTAGGTTTAAGTAGTCTAAGGGACTGATGACCTCAAATGTTAAGTCCCATAGTGCTTAGAGCCATTTGAACCATGGATTGGCTTTCGAGCGCCTACAGGTGGAATGAGAGCTACAACACCAAGAAGAATCGCTTCTCGGCTTTTGGCAGGACCACTGTGTGATTTTATTTGAACAGCTTCTCTATTTCAATTGCAATAATACATATGCAAATCACCAGTAACTTTGATGTTTTTACACGCAAGGTCACCTTGAAACCATATTCCGACTCATTCACTTTACGATGGTTGTGAGTCCTAACTACCAAAGGCATACTCGACGAAGAATATGAAGTACCAGTGTCTCTGTTGAGCACCCATTAATTTGAAATACGTGATAAAGAATCACATCTCTACTATTAAAACTCTCCAGACCCAGCTTATCTTTATGATCACCACAACGTACTAGCTGCGGTAATCCAACCATTGTCGTGTTCAGCCACATCATTCTTCGTAACTGTAAGGTTCAGCACCCACCCCACTAACACAGATTGGCCTTACAAAACAACTTGAGAAGCCATAGGCGATAACGGGCCTTTTAAGTAATCTGTCTGTAAAGACGGCGTCAGCATTGAATAACTCCAGAGCATGTCGCATCTTAGGAGGATTCGACAGTGTACAAAGCTGTTGACAATATTGTAGTTGCTACTGCAAACAATGTGGCTTCTTAAGTTGGCTGCGCGGAGTGGCCGCGCGGTTTGCAGCGCCAAGCCACGGATTGCGCGGCCCCTCCCGCCGGGGGTTCGAGTGGGAGTGTGTGTTGTTCTTAGCATAAGTTAGTTTAAATTAGTTTAAGTAGTGTGTATGTCTAGGGACTGATGACCTCAGCAGTTTGGTCCCTTAGGAATTCTCAAGCATTCTCAAGTTGTTTTGCAAGGCCATCCGTGTTCGTGCGATGTATTGTAATTGCTTGACGTTTACCATTAATGGAGGAAATTAATGAGTATTTTGCGAGCGTAGATCAATCGCTTCCTGCTTCCTCTCACCATACGTCTAACTCATGAAAGGCTGAGTCAGACGTTCGCTGAATGTTGGAAAAGGAAGCCCTGCTTCGAGCCAGCTCGGTCTCCTGGTTCGACTCCGATTAATTTCTTCTCAAGCTGTCGTACGAAAAGCGTCAAGTAATGTGAGACACCAGACGAGACTGAGATTGCATGGGGGCTGCTCGAGGGGTTTTCAAAGAACTTTGTGCGGCGGTGTAAAGTCTGAATAGAAGGTGAGGGACGTCATTCTAAACAATCGTTCTGAGTGTTAACACCCTGTGTAAATTGTGTGGGCGGATACAGTTACTACGAAAACACGTAATTCATTTTAGATTTTTATCACAGGCAGAAAACTAGTGATAAGTTTAAAAATTTCTCGTCTTCACTTATAGATTACGACCCGCTCGTTTCCTGATCAGGGTTCCCTATCCCAAATTTGATACACACCGTGCCTGAAAGTTTGTATCAGCGACACTAAAAGACCTAGTAAATCGCGAGAAAGGAAAACTCAGTAGATCTGTTCACCAAACACTGCAGCACTATTTGCTACGCTGGTACTGAATTCAACGTGAAGCTGGTTTCGGCCACAGTGCTACACAGGTATTTTAATTTACACATGTATGTAGTGTTCTACCGACGAAGTCTCTGGAGATGCATCAGTTTCAAGTCATACCACTTTTATTTTCAGTTCAATGGTAAAACACTGTGCTCTAGAACCTGCTTGCACTGTCCTGACATCATCTGCTATTGCAATCGCAGCCACATCGTCGGCAAACGTAAGGTTATTACTTCGTGCTTAGTTTCCTACACCCTTTGAGTCAATGTAAGTTGAAGAAACGTCTATAAACTCGGTATATTATGTGAACACCGTCAGAATTGTTCGGCACATCATTTAGAAGAGCAATAAAATACATGATAGAGAGTGCTGGGTTCGAGGTGGCATCTGACAAAGAGCCCCCGAGCCGTGTCTTGCATAGCATTTCGCCGGGAGGAACTTCTCGAGTGACAGCCGAGTGTCTTCCTGTACTTCCGTAAGGCGCCGTACTTAGTACTCTACAGCAGGCCTCCTTCATGTGAACCAGATACATACGCAGACCCCACTACTGTGTCCAGAACGTTTCTCTAGCAACTGGTTCTGTTATGAACCTGTACTGGGTATAGGAGAACAGTCTGTCGCTCAGTTCCCTAAGTGGATTCGATATCACGCTTGCAAGTACTTGGAACGTTCCTTCCGTCCGTGTCACAGAGATTCTGTCAGGTCACGTGAAATCCATTTCCCGACTAAGGCCAGAACTCACTATTATATTGTGCTGTGGGCTAGACAGATTAAGCAACGTATTGCTTCGCAGATCTACTCGGAAACTTTTGCTGGTGACTCTGCCATAGCTGGTCCCACGTCCAGTTGAGAAAGGACGAGTGGGAGGTGTAATGCCTCGTTAAAGAAGCCTTGGTTAACCTGTCTCTGGGTGATAGTACATCGTAAGGTTTACGGCGAAGATCTCAACAGTAGCTGACGGCAGGGACATTCTTACCTAGTCTAGGAAGGGGATTAAATCCAGGTTAGAAGAGGCTCTGAAGCTGTGTAGAAAGCAATAATCTAGAGGAACGGAACCTCTAACAAAAGCCGGCCATGTCGTGAGGCCTAACTTTTCTAAAGGCTGGTAATGAATACAGACAACATCCACAATTACTTGTAAGCTTCACATAGAGAGAAAGTAAGAGGTTGAATGTGAAATCAGAATAGGCATTTTGTCTAGGCCACGAAGTCCAGAAGAAGAAGTCTGTGTTACTCGTGAACCCGGATTAATCCTCCGCACTGAAATCTAATGGAGGCCAGGCTCGCATTCGCCCATGAGACAGGCTCATAACTCTCACTAGGCAATAATTAAAGCTCTGTATCTATCCACTTTCCAGATGATTCTCTGATAGAACCATTAGAATGGAAAACAACCGTAAAGAATCACTCCATATCTTCAACTAGTTTTTAGCCACTCTCGTTGGTCCATAAACAGAACAAGGCATCACCCTATAGTCAGAAAAAAATTATAATTACAAAATAGAAAAAACCTTTAGAGATTTCATGTGAATCAACGAAATTTATTGTTTTCTGTAAGATCTCGCAACCGAACACACTGATTTCGTGCTGAGGAGAACGGCGGTTCAAATCCCCCTAGGTCCATCCCGATTAGAGTTTTCTGTGATTTTCCTAACTCACTTAAGGCGATTGTTGATTTGGTTGCTTTGAAAGGAAACGGGTGATTTGATATCCCCCATATTCCACAGTCCAAGTTTTTGCTTCGTCTCTAATGACCTTGATGTCGATGGTACGGCAAACACTTTTCTTCCTACCTTCCTTCCTTCCTTCCTTTCATTGTTTGTCCTCGTTCATTAAATACTACATGCACTTAGCTGCTGGCTCAACGAGCCCAACCCTTCGACCACTCACAGGAAAACTCTTACAGATTCATGTAGGCTTCATACCAGCAGAGTAATTTTATCGATCCCTGAGAATTATTCACACCTAATTTGATATAGCTACCGGGTGGTTACAATTAAACTGACAATGTTCCAAGTGCTACAGTGCGGGCTGTAGGCATCGTACGACGCTGAAACTTAGGAGGTATATTCATTAATCGGTGCGCTCGCAGAGTATGCTGGAAAATTAATAGTTCCACTTTCTTCTAACACGTGAAAATATGGCACTGTAAGCAGTAAGAACTTAAAACATTTTCTGTTTTGACGTCAGTATGCTGTCAGTCACCTATGTGTGTTGGTTTATTTTGTGACGCTACTGTTGACGCAAAGGCTTAAGAAGGTTAAAGCTTTTTGTACGAAATGCAACGTCTGTCGAGATGAGAGACCATACACAGCCGGTAGAGTTGCTTTATCAAAACGACAGCAATAGCATCGCTACATTGCGAGAATATCGCCAACAGAAACAGCTGCGAACATGCTCCATGTTAATAAATGGGCTACAGAATATGGTCAAGAAATTTCAAAAAACTAGTGAATTATATGGTGCAGCAGGAAGAGGGAGCCGCCCATTCCTATGGCAGTTATTGATGAAGTTACTGTAGCTGTAGCCGACGGTGCAACACATGCCTCAATTTCTGCAGCCACTGTTCGAGCTGTATCACAGGAATTGGCTCCCCTGGGCAACAGTTCAAAGGGTTTTGTGGCGCATTTTACACTGATATGTCTACAAGATTCTGAATGTATACAAAATGAAGCCCCAAGATAGGGTACAACACCGTCACTTTGCCATTCGTTTTTTTGGAACGCATCGGAACGAATGACATGTGGCCGGGGAATATTCTTTGGATGGACGAGGCAAATTTTACTCTGCACGGTGCCGTGAATGCTCGCAATTATTGTATACTGGGTTCTACTCCGCCACATATTGTGCAGAAACATCCACTGCACCCATCCTACATGACTATATGGTGTGGTTTCACAAGCTTCTTCATTATTGGTCAGTTTTTCTTCCAGGAGATGACACCTCGCCGGCCTTTTGGGTGTACAGTGACATCTGCATGTTAGAAGCACTTGATTTCAGCTTTGCAAAAATGCAGTTTCATCCGAACCAGTACTTTTCGTGCGAGAACCACATGTCGCATGCCACGTAAAAATCTACTTTGAGAAACTTTCGGTAAAGACCGTATCACCTCTAGGCACTTTCAGGATGTGTGGCTTCCCAGATCTCCCACCTAAATCAATGTGACTTGTGATTGTGGAGATATCTGAAAGGTCCTGTCTCTCAGGGGTGTATCCGGAGTCTTCCTGATCCGAAGGAGAGCATAATACGAAGTGTCACTCTGATTACACCGGATATGCTCCGAGTAACTGTCGACAATGCCGTGTTACGGATGCACCATGTTGCTGAGTTGGGAAACCATACTGAACACTTGTTGTAGCTTGTGACCATATCGTAATAAATGTAGCAGACTCATTGATCGTTCCTTCCCTTTTCCTCAACTCACACGACATTCTCTTACAGTATCATATTTTCAGCTGTTGGCAAAATGTGGGACTATCATTATTTAAAGCATATTCGGCGAGCGCACCTATGATGAACATACCTACGATGATTCAGCGTCCTTTAATGTACGCAGCCCGCTCAGCAACAGTTTAATCATAAACACTCGGTACGTGACGCTTTTAAAACATCAGCTCAGCTCGTATACGTACGAGACCTGCTGGCCACGTCTTCGCTTTCGCGAGTTCCAAACTACTGCACGAAATTAATTACTTAACATTCAGCCCTTTCAGTCAATCAGCAACAGCAACGGAATTCCGGAATTTTTTCATTGACTGTTTCCTGTTCCCACCAATCGCCCTTTCTGATAGGACGTCCAGAAATTTCTTTCCATCAGGCGCTGGAAGAAACCAGCCATCGTGGGAAATCGCAGGGCCAGTGCAATCACCTCTGATCACAAGCCATTTACAAGCGCTGCCGTCTGAACACAGTTCCTGTCCACTGGATTCTGGAAACCAGCTATAGCATCCACAGTAGTGAACAGGACAATCATACATGGGTGGCCAGGATTATATTTTTTTCCTAGTGTTTAGTGTTGGAAGCCTTTCGTTAAAAGTCTTGTTTCAAGTTCTTCGTATTTATACGAGTTGTGGATCGTGTAAGTGTTGGGAAGACATTCTGTACCTCAGTTTCCGACTGCTAAGCATACTAAAATCTTTGCCTTGCAAGGTGAAGGCACATCTGTAATTCATACCCTTGGAAGTACCGTAGGGTGACCAATCATCTGCGTGACAGAGAAGGGTCAAAATATGCCTGTTGAATGCTAGACAAGACACTCTACATTCCTTGCTGTTCTCTGTTGGTGTTTGTACCGGCCTAGGTTGGTTTATTGACTCGGTTTGTATGAGTTGAGGCTACATTCCATTGCTCATATCTATGCTGTAGCCTACAAGATTTGTAGGGAAGAAGCAGGAACGTTTCTTTTTTTTTTCTCAGCACATTCCGCTAACAGATCGGTTAATGAACATACTTGAGATGTTTCAGCGTCCTGCAATTTACACAGCCGGCACTGAAGCGCTCGGAACGCCGGCAGCTTAATTGCAACCAACCGGTACGTGACTTGCTAGCGCAGCTTGGCGTAGCATTTTGTTAGCAGTTGTGTCCAGGTCTAGTGTCCGTTATTTAAAGAGAAAACCTCATTGGGTGCACACATAACAATACCAGTATTTCAGTTGTCCTTCCTTGAGGGCAGAGTATGACACTCGTTACCTCCCATGATTTTAATATTTCTCAGAGTATTCTAGAGTATATGAACTTTTCGTTTGTAGTCATTCTCATGTTTCGTGAAATTGTACAACATATGACCCATCACAAGACAAATGTAATTTGTTAGCAATCCATGCAGAGTTACTCATGAATACCCAGTAGTTTCACAGAAGTATTTTGTTTTATTTTATTCTACACCCGTTCATGAAGGGTACACGGTTTTCGTGTTGCTTGTATGTGCCATTCTAGTTTTACTAGACACTAGGTAATCTGAGAACAAGTTACCGCATACACTGATCCTTCAGCGGAATTATTAGTCAGAAAGGAGCTGTCATCAGCAGTGTCAGTTTAAATTCTTTGCATGCATGTTATAGCCGCAAGGTATGTCACAGCTTGTGAGGTTTCGAGACTTTTCCAGACTACGTTCTTTTTGTGGAGAGATGTTAAACTCACAAAGTGAGGTTTCACATCCTCATTGCACGTTATCTGCCTGTAAGGGTGGTTACAGTCACATTTATGAATCACGCCACGAACTTATATCGTGTAATACTGTATTCTTGCTTTCATCCAGATACTCGTTCAAGCTCCCTTTTCCCATAGCACAACAAATATTTCAACTAAAGAGTGATCAGACAGAGTTAATAATTATTCGTGATTCGTAATTTTGTAGAGTTCAAGAAAACGAAGTGGGAGGTTTCGAGACTACGGGCCCTTCACAGGAAGAGTTGCACGAAGAGTTGCACCGAGATAAATGTCTTAAGCCAAGTTTTCAGGTGGAACTTGAAGGGACCCTACCGCAAGACGCATGACGGCTCGAACCGCAGCCGGGCGTTATCCACCGTAATGTAAGTTGCAGTCAAATATTTGGTTTTACTATGTTCAGATGGTTAGATCACATAACTGATGGGGAGGTATTGAATAGAATTAGGGAGAAGAGAAATTTGTGGCACAACTTGACTAGAAGATGGGATCGGTTGGTAAGACATATTCTGAGGCATCAAGGGATCACCAATTTAGTACTGAAGGGCCGCGTGAGAGTAAAAATCGTAGAGGGAGACCAAGAGATGAATACTCTAAACTGATTCAGATGGATGTAGGTTGCAGTAGGTACTGGGAGATGTAGAAGCTTGCACAGGATAGAGAAGCATGGAGAGCTGCATCAAACCAGTCTCTGGACTGAAGGTCACAACATGTTCAGCATGGGGCCAGTTGCAACTACTTAATTTGGACTTACTGTAATAGAGGAGGTTATGGCACTAACGCCACCCTAAGGACCAAATAACAGGAATACGAATCATAATTATTGTGTCAAAAGTGATTAAGGCGTAAAAATAGTTTGTATTGAGTGCTCTGATGGAAACGCAGATTCATTAATTATAGTGGACTTTCATGTCCAACAGCAGGATCTTAAGTCAGACATTTGAACTCCAGCATCCAGAAAATTGTGTTTCCAACTATCGGGTCTGCAAGTGCATTAATGATAGGACCTATCCAGACATAAAATTAAAGGCGTAATACAGTCAATACGCAATGTCGGTGTGCGTTCTTAAATTCTCTTGCATGAAATAGCCTTAGGTCGATTCGTTAGTTGTTAGTTCTCTGAATAAAGTTGTAGTGTGTTATCTACACACTTTTTAGAAATTATAGTTTGATGCAAAAAGATGGGTTCAATAATTTCAGTTGCACTAACTGCACAACACACTCTGGTTCTCACATCATGAAATTGATGAGAATGTTTTGAACTGTGACGTCGATTGTTCTGGAAATTCACTTAACTTGATAAATGCAGCTATGCCTCATAAGAAAAAAACAACATTTCGCGATCAACTTCTTCACCATGCGTGGATTAATATAGTTGAGGTTCGGACGTCGAGCAACAGTATCTGAAATAGCGCGATTTACTGTTGCAAGTATTGGGAACAGATGCTAGTGACACATTAACCTGAAGTTCTAAATAATGTAACGACTTTCGATTTCTTTGCAAAGCCTCTGCTGTCTCGCCTGATTAATTCTCGGTTAAATGCGATACGCCACCTAAATACAGTCCCAGCAATGGTCTGGAGCGTAAATCATGCTGATTAGGGAATTACCGACACACATGCAGGCTGCCGATAACAGAACACAAACGGATGAGTTTGGAGTGATTGCCATGACAGAGAAGCACGGGATGCTCCTAAATGGCGTTTCAGTGTATTCAGCGATGAATTGCGGCTCTGCACTGCCGTTCACGACCATCGTCTGCCAGTATATTGGGGTCCTGGAGAGAGGACAAAACCATTCTTCCAATCTTTTGGAGAAGCAAAAAGGTCTTATTCCTTGAGTCGTCGTGTGGAGAGCCATAGGTTACGACCAGTTCACGGCTGGTG
Organism: Schistocerca serialis cubense; assembly: GCF_023864345.2. Classification (NCBI taxonomy): domain Eukaryota; kingdom Metazoa; phylum Arthropoda; class Insecta; order Orthoptera; family Acrididae; genus Schistocerca; species Schistocerca serialis. The sequence goes on from NC_064643.1 coordinate 473,129,395, forward strand.
GTAATTCAGCAAATTATGACGGCACAACGGTACGTCATAGACATCCTCCGTTTTCATGGGTCACCTCTGACGTGACAATATCGTGACATCATTTTTCAACACGACAATGCTCGTTCACAAATGTGGCACGTGTCTCTATGGTCTATCTGAACTTTCTGAATGAATGCATGCATCGAGGCCAGAGTGAGCTCAACGCAATCTCATACTACCAAATTCTTTGTAAATTTGACTCGATTTTGTTATTAGAGAAATAACATCACATACTCTCTCAACCCGTGGAGTTTCGTGTCCTCTTACCTCTATGTGTGCTTCAGATTTTTTATCAGGCGGTGTATGTTTATGCAGCTCATAACAACTATCTCATTGCCTTTCGGAAATTTTCTAATCAACATAAAAGAAAGAATGAAGCGCGTGTATTCATGAAAATGTCATTTACTCTTCAGTTAACAGTACAAAAATGGGCTACTTCAAACTTAGTCTCTTGCCGTCGCCAATAGATCATTCTTCTCATGTTTCTGTCGTGACATTCGACGAAAATTGCAGCAGGCAGATGGCGTTTTGAACTGCAGGCAGCAGACAAACGATGCCAGTCTGTGGTGGGGGAAGGGCGACGGCATCAAAAACATTTTAGCTTTTAGTGGCCTGGAATAAGAGGCGTCATTTGAGTGGCATCACATGAATCTCGTTGTTCCCGCCTCACTTTAGTTTCGTGTGTTAACCCAGCTTTAGATACCTAGTTTTCGTACAAGGCAGCTTCATTAACAATTTTCACATAACAGTACCAGGGTTGTCATAAAAATTTAATTGTCAACGCTAAAAAAAGTCACGTGATTACTTCTTCGTTACAAGCTTGCAGTTCCGGTTCAAAAGGAGCTCCCGCCCCGTAGTAGTATGGCTAGAGCAGCCAAAACCAAATGACTCGGCCTGCTGAGGGTCCAGTAAAGGTCACGCTGAGAGTTGCTGAGACTGCCACGGTCTGACACTGACACGTTATGCTCGTCAGGGGTAAACTATCGGAGGAGCAGACCACTGAAATGTCATGACGAGGCTATCACGGCGAAGGGGGAAACTATCAAAGGCGGTGCTCTTGTTTCCTGGCGAAGCCACAGCTCATTATGCACAGGACAGGGTTAAACATGCTTCTTCTTTTGGCTTTCAAAATCTCACCATCCATATTTACCTTAGGTGGCACTCAATGATTTCGTCTTCTTTCCTCGGATGCAAAAACCACTGCACGGCGAGGATGAGACTTTCAAGACGACATCTTACCCGAACAGGCAAAATACAAACTTCCACAACCATGTGTGGGCGTCAGCAAAAATGTATCCAGGGGGGAGGGGGGTGGGAGTTTTTTTTTGTCGACTTCTGACTGGTTTGGTGCTAACCGCCATGAATTCCTCTCCTGCCCTAACCTCTTCATCTCAGAGTAGCAATTGCAACCTACGTATTTAATTATTTGCTTGATGTATTCCAATCTCTGTCTTCCTCTATAGTTTCTGCCCTCTACAGTTCCTTCTAGTACCATGGAAGTTATTCCCTCATGTCTTAACAGATATCCTATCATCCTGTCCCTTCGCCTTATCAGTGTTCGCCACATATTCCTTTCCTCTCCGATTCTGCTTAGAACCTCCTCATTCCTTGCCTTATCAGTTCACCTAATTTTCAACATTCGTCTGTAACACCACATGTCAAATACTTCGATTCTTTTCTGTTCCGGATTTCCCACAGTCCATGTCTCACTACCATATAATGCTGTACTCCAGACGTACATTCTCAGAACTTTCTTCCTCAAATTAAGGCCGGTGTTTGATATTAGTAGACTTCTCTTGGCCAGAAATGTCTTTTTTGCCATAGCGAGTCTGCTTTTGATGTCCTCCTTGCTCCGTCCGCCATTGGTTATTTTACTGCCTAGGTAGCAGAATTCCTTAACTTCATCTACTTCTTGACCATCAATCCTGATGTTACGTTTCTCGCTTTTCTCATTTCTACTACTTCTCATTACCTTCGTCGTTTTTCGATTTACTCTCAATCCATCCTGTGTACTCATTAGACTCTTCATTCCGTTCGCAGATCATGTAATTCTTCTCCACTTTCACTCAGGATAGCAATGTCATCAGCGAATCGTATCAATGATGATCTTTCACCTTGAATTTTAATTCCGCCCCTGAACCTTTCTTTTTATTTCCAAAATTGCTTCCTCGATGTACAGATTGAACAGTAGGGGCGAAAGCTCCATCCTTGTTTCTCACCCTTTTTAATACGAGCATTTCGTCCTTGGTCGTCCACTCTTATTATTCCCTCTTGGCTGTTGTACATACGACCCGTCTCTCCCTATAGCTTACCCCTACTTTTTTCAGAATTTCGAACATCTTGCACCATTTTACATTGTCGAACACGTTTCTCAGGTCGACAAATGCTATGAACGTATCATGATTTCTTTTTAGTCTTGATTCTATTATGAACCGAAACGTCAGAACTGCCCCTCTCGTGCCTTAACGTTCCCTAAAGCCAAACCGATCGTCATCTAGCGCATCCTCAATTTTCTTTTCCATTTTTCTGCACATTATTCTTGTAAGCAACTTGGATGCACAAGCTGTTAAGCTGATTGTGCTATAATTCTCGCACTTGTCAGCTCTTTCCGTCTTTGGAATGGATGGTGCCTTTCCGAAACTCAGATGGTATGTTGCAAGACTCATACATTCATCACACCAACGTGAATAATCGTTTTGTTGCCACTTTCTCCAATGATTTTAGAAATTCTGATGGAATGTTATCTATCCCTTCTGCCTTATTTGAAGTCTCCTAAAGCTCCTTTAAATTCTGATACTGGATCCCCTATCTCTGCTAAATCGACTCCTGTTTCTTCTTCTATTACATCAGACAAATCTTTCCCCTCACAGAGGGTTTCAACGTATTCTTTTGACCTATCAGCTCTCTCTCCTCTGCATTTAACAGTGGAATTCATAGAGCTCTCTTAATATTACCATCCTTGTTTTAACTTTTTTATATGTTGATTCAGTCCTTCCGACAATCATTTCGTTTACGATTTCTTCACATTGTTCATGCAGCCATTTCGGCATAGGTTCCCAGTACTTCCGACTTATTCCACTCCCTTGTGACTTGTACTCCTGTATTCCTAAATTTCCCTAACCATTTTTGTATTTTATTCTTTCGTCGACCACCTGAAGTATTACCTCAGTTGCTGTTGATGTTGTGGTCTTCAGTCCTGAGACTGGTTTGATGCAGCTCTCCATGCTACTCTATCCTCTGCAAGCTTCTTCACCTCCCAGTACCTACTGCAACCTACATCCATCTGAATCTGTTTAGTGTATTCATCTCTTGGTCCCCCTCTACGATTTTTACCCTATACGCTGCCCTCAAATACTAAATTGGTGATCCCTTGATGCCTCGGAATATGTCCTGCCAACCGATCCCTTCCTCTAGTCAAGTTGTGCCACACACTTCTCTTCTCCCCTATCCTATTCAATACCTCCTCATTAGTTATGTGATCTACCCATCTAATCTTCAGCATTCTTCTGTAGCATCCATTTTTCGAAAGCTTCTATTCTCTTCTTGTCTAAACTATTTATCGTCCACGTTTCACTTCCATTAATGTCTACACTCCATACAAATACTTTCAGAAACGACTTTCTGACATTTAAATCTATACTCGATGTTAACAAATATTTCTTCTTCAGAAACGCTTTCCTTGCCGTTGCCAGTCTACATTTTATATCCTCTCCCATCATCATCAGTTATTTTGCTCCCCAAATAGCAAAACTCCTTTACTACTTTAAGTGTCTCATTTCCTAATCTAATTCCCTCAGCATCACCCGACTTTATTCGACTACATTCCATTATCCTCGTTATGCTTTTGTTGAAGTTCATCTTATACCCTCCTTTCAACACACTATCCATTCCATTCAACTGCTCTTCCAAGTCCTTTGCTGTCTCTGACAGAATTGCAATGTCATCAGCGAACTTCAAAGTTTTTATTTTTCTCCATGGATTTTAATACCTACTCCGAATTTTTCTTTTGTTTCCTTCACTGCTTGCTCAATATACAGATTGAATGACATCGAGGATAGGTTACAACCCTGTCTCACTCACTTCCCAACCATTGATTCCCTTTCATGCCCCTCGACTCTTATAACTGCCATCTGGTTTCTGTACAAATTGTAAATAGCCTTTCGCTCCCTGTATTTTACCCCTGCCACCTTCAGAATTTGAAAGAGAGTATTTCAGGCAACATTATCAAAAGCTTTCTCTAAGTCTACAAATGCTAGAAACGTAGGTTTGCCTTTCCTTAATCTAGCTTCTAAGATAAGTCGTAGGGTCAGTATTGCCTCACGTGTTCCAATATTTCTACGGAATCCAAACTGATCTTCCCCGAGGTCGGCTTCAACCAGTTTTTCCATTCGTCTGTAAAGAATTCGCGTTAGTATTTTGCATCCGTGACTTATTAAACTGATTGTTCGGTAATTTTCACATCTGTCAGCACCCGCTTTCTTTGGGTTTGGAATTATTATACTTTTCTTGAAGTCTGAGGGTATTTCGCCTGTCTCATACATCTTGCTCACCAGATGGTAGAGTTTTGTCAGGACTGGCCCTCCCAAGCCCGTCAGTAGTTCTAATGCAATGCTGTCTACTCCCGGGGCCTTGTTTCGACTCAGGTCTTTCAGTGCTCTGTCAAACTCTTAACGCAGTATCGTATCTCCCATTTCATCTTCATCTACATCTTCTTCCATTTCTATAATGTTGTCCTCAAGTACATCGCCCTTGTATAGACCCTCTATATACTCCTTCCACCTTTCTGCTTTCCCTTCTTTGCTTATAACTGGGTTTCCATCTGAGCTCTTGATATTCATACAAGTGGTTCTCTTTTCTCCAAAGGTCTCTTTAATTTTCCTGTAGGCAGTATCTATCTTACCCCTAGTGAGATAAGCTTCTACATCCTTACATTTGTCCTCTAGCCATTCCTGCTTAGCCATTTTGCACTTCCTGTCGATATCATTTTTGAGACGTTTGTATTCCTTTCTGCCTGCTTCATTTACTGCATTTTTATCTTTTCTCCTTTCATCAATTAAATTCAATATTTCTTATGTTTCCCAAGGATTTCTACTAGCCCTAGTATTTTTACCTACTAGATCCTCTGCTGCTTTCACTACTTCATCTCTCAAAGCTACCCATTCTTCTTCTACTGTATTTCTTTCCCCCATTCCTGTCAATTGCTCCATTATGCTCTCCCTGAAACTCTGTACAACCTCTGGTTCTTTCAGTTTATCCAGGTCCCATCTCCATTATAGAATCCATCTGAAACCTGTCAGTATCTCCAGGCTTCTTCCATGTATACAACCTTCTTTTAAGATTCTTGAACCAAGTGTTAGATATGATTAAGTTGTACTCTGTGCAAAATTCTATCAGGCGGCTTCCTCTTTCATTTCTCAGCCCCAATCCATATTCACCTACTACGTTTCCTTCTCTCCCTTTTCCTGCTACCGGATTCCAGTCACCCATGACTATTAAATTTTCGTCTCCCTTAACTATCTGAATAATTTCATTTATTTCATCATACATTTCTTCAATTTCTTCGTCATCTGCGGAGCTAGTTGGCATATAAACTTGTACTACTGTTGTAGGCGTGGGCTTCGTGTCTATCTTGGCTACAATAATGCGTTCACTATGCTGTTTGTAGTAGCTTACACGCACTCCTATTTTATATTCATTATTAAACCGACTCCTGCATTACCCCTATTTGATTTTGTCTTTATAACCCTGTATTCACCTGACCAAAAGTCTTGTACCTCCTTCCAGCGAACTTCACTAACTCCTACTATATCTAAGTCTAACCTATCAATTGCCCTTTTTAAATTTTCTAACCTACCTGCCCGATTAAGGGATCTGACATTCCACGCTCCGATCCGTAAAACGCCAGTTTTCTTTCTCCTGATAACGACGTCCTCTTGAGTAGTCCCCGCCCGGAGATCCGAATAGGGGACTATTTTACCTCCGGAATATTTTACCCAAGAGGACGCCATCATGATTTAACCATACAGGAAAGCTGCATGCCCTCGGGATAAGTTACGGCTGTAGTTTCCCCTTGCTTTCAGCCGTTCGCAGTACCAGCACAGTAAGGCTGTTTTGGTTAGTGTTACAAGACCAGATCAGTCAGTCGTCCAGACTGCTGCCCTTTAACTACTGAAAAGGCTGCTGCCCCTCTTCAGGAACCACACGTCTGTCTGGCCTCTCAACAGATACCCCTCCGTTATGGTTGCAGTTGCCTTCCTTGTACATACGATTTCCTTTCCAACTACTGTGATGTCCATTTCTCGCCAAATGTTCTGCCTATTGACAAGGGAAACTCTCCATCGCACTCCCTTGAGATTTAGTTGTAAGATGGTCCGGTTATTGAAGAGTCTTTTCTCCTTCCGTAGTCTTGCCAGTTGTTGCACTACACATTTGCTATAGACCATGTCACAGGTAATAATATATTACTGTCGCGAGTAGATGTGATAAACAGTGAGAGCAGACGAGATGCCGCATCGACCTTTCACAGAAATGAAAGCAATAAATAAGCGGGCGTAACCTATGTTACAACAAAGCAATTAAAAAAATCAAAATTTCCAAATCGGAACGCAAGAGTGCAATTGTGTAGAACAAATAGGAGGTATACAAATCTTAGGTCCGTTTCGTACACCTCAGTGTTACAACCGGACGTTACACCACGAGATTGACACAAATCTGAACACAGCGAACAGATATGTCAATAACGGGACGGACAGTTCACAATTTTGTGGGGGGAAAAAGAAGGGCTCGAGTGAGATTTGGATCCGGATCTTCCCCTTCTTGATCCAACACCGTATCCACGTAACCACGACGTTTGCGATACACTAGTTTGCTCAATACTGTACATATTTATTCTGGACCGTTCACTGTTTTTATTTTGCTTCTTTTTCAAAGTTCAGTTTTTGACGAGGTATCCACTGGGCCATCTTACGACTAAATCCGGGAGTGGGGGGATGGTGTGCGATGGGGAGTTTCCCTTATGAGAAATTCCTTATAACAGTATCTGCAGCTGTGTTGGAGAATTTCAAGCGTATCTCTTCATACCTTAGCACTTCCGTACCCCACTTCTTTGAGCAATGATTCTTCCTGACTAGCCTTTTAAACTTCAGCCTACTCTTCATCACTACTAAAATGTGAACTGGGTCTGTATCTGCGCCTGGGTACGCCTTACAATCTTGTGTCTTATTTCGGAATATCTGCCTGTCCATGACTGAAATCTTCCCGTGTCTTCCGGTCGTTTCCAAGCACACGTTCTCCTCTTGTGATTGTGAACAGAGTACTCGCTATTACTAGCTGAAATTTATTGCAGAACGCGAGCAGTCTTTCTCTTCTATATTTCCTAGAACAAGCCCATATTGTCTTGTAACCCTTTCTTCCACTACACGTCCTGCTACCGCATTCCTTGTCATCTTCCCATTTCACTTCACTGATCCCCATTATATCTAGATTTAACCTGCTGGTATGACATTATTAAGTTATGTTTCGTTCAATTTGACCATTTATTTAACATTCTACACCACATTATATTAGATGTCTTTGACAAAGGCTCTGCGAGTTTATGTCGTTTAGCGTGTGCTTCAGTGTAGCTCAGATCCATTTCATGGTTTCCAAACTGTTGTAAAAGGAAAATTTTAATGTTAACAATAAATTCTTATTCACGTTTAGAGTCGTTAATGCTAGGACCGTACGCCAATTTTTGCTTATTTTGTTATCCCTATTCGAAAGATGCCCCAAAAATGCGAAACCCGTTGTTAGTAAAAGAATAAACTGCAAACTAGACAGTTTTTAATCAAAAAACTTAAGTTATACAGCAACTGCCAAAGTCATCGTCTCGTCTCACTGCGATCAGCTCTATAATGGTGCATGTAGGTAAGGCGATTTAACGTTTATCATGGGAAATCCCTTCTAGAACTGCACAAGCATTCTGTAATGAATCCGGTGCCTCCTTTTGCCCCTTCTTGTGGACACCTGTGTTACCAATGTCTCAGCTAAGTCATCCATCATTGCAAAAGACCTTCTGTATGAATTCGACCTTTCATGCAACGCATAACATCAGGTTTCATGAGAGCAGTTCGATTGTTTCCAGCTAATAATTAAAAATGAATTACTACTCCTCGTAGATGTAGACATACTATGATTATGAAATATTTTATCGAAAAATATTGTTAGTATGTACAGCCGCTTTTTACCTCAGTCGCTACTAAAACTATACTTTATCACAAAAATAAAAAAAATGCCGTCTTTTGCCACAATGTTTTATTTGTGGTTACCAAACATGTTTCGCCTATTTGTGGTAGACATCTTAAGTCATCTATAATTCAAAGAAAATTATTTAATTACACGTATTGTGATAGGCCTGTTGTGATTCTTGGCAGATCATTTCAATTATTTTCTCTTCACCGCTGTGTGATTGTGTTCTTTTTTTTACATTACTTTCGTTTTACGTCCTTTCCATGCATCCTCCTGTTCCGTGTATACTGCAGTCTGTTTAAAATTACTTGTAGTTGACGTCTATCACTTAGAGCAAAGTATTGCCAAATCCGCTGCCGCTCGGTTAAACACGCAAACACGGCATTTCCCTTCAGAAGTGTTGAAATGCTGTTCATGTAACGGGGAGCAACACTGGAAGCTGCTCCCACCAGGTATGTCGCGAACGCGGGATGCTCTGTCCACCGCTGACTTTCAGTGACCAACGATTGTGTAAGTAGGCTGTTTAGGTTATTATGTTGGTGACGCCACGTAGCGCAATGTATTAAAATCGCTGACTGCGCTGTGTGCAGTCTGTGGCTAGCTGGACTCATTGTTGGATTATTAGCTAGTGTAGTGTTGGTCGTTTGGATGTGAACAGCCTGTAGCGTCGGGCAGTTGGAGGTGAGCCGCCAGCTGTGGTGGATGTGGGAAGAGAGATGCCAGAGTTTTGAGATGTTAATATGAGTGGACGATCTGGGCGTGTGTCCGTCAGAAAAAGGAAATTTGTCGCAATAGATGTCAAGAATTTATATATATTATGACTTTTGAACACTATTAAGGTAAATACATTGTTTGTTCTCTATCAAAATCTTTCATTTGCTAACTATATGCCTATCAGTAGTTAGTGCTTTCAGTAGTTAGAATCCTTTATTCAGCTGGCAGTATTGGCGCTAGCTGTATTGCAGTAGTTCAAGTAACAAAGATTTTTGTGAAGTAAGGGAGCCATGAAGGGGGTAGGTTATTGATAGTCAGGGCTATTCTTTTGTAGGGATTATTAAAAGTCAGATTGCGTTGCACTAAAATATTGTGTGTCAGTTTAGAAATGATCAGAGTAAGTGAAGAGAAAACTGAGTGCGTTCAGTTTTACTCAGCTGTTTCGGAATCAAATAACGTAGAAGTTCACCAGTACAGTCATTCTTTACATTCAAAGGGGAAGTTTCAACTGAACTGCGGCATACAACGCGTTTTATAGCCCGGAATTTAAATTCGTGTCCTATCCTAAGTACAACCTCTTGATGTGCAATGTATCCGAGAAAACGGCAGTGAGCAACCTGCAACGCAACTATTAATCACGCCCGCTTTGCTCACTGCTTTTAAAGCTGACCTGTACGAGCAAACTCAAGACAGAAAAAAAAAAAATTAGTTGCAGCGCTAAAAACGAATTGAAACTTCTCGTTTTTGCTACGCGAGCTGACAGGTTGCCGACCGATGGGCTGTAGACAAACAGCCTGCAAAAGAAAGAACTATTGGAAGAAAAATAAGAGCAAATAAAAAAGTCAATACGACGATGAAAATGAGGCAACAAAATATTAAAAATAAAAAAAATAGTTGATTATTATTATTTGCAATTCATTGGTTTCTGAGTCATAAAGATTAAACAGATTATTGTCACTTAGCGATATTCGAACCTACACACTTACACCGTAACTGTGACGTTACCACTTTTTTTAAATGTATGTAAAAACACCAAATTTACATGAGATGTATAAATGGTAAGAACTTTTCACTTTTCCATTTACTGTTCACGATTTCTCGTTTTCGTTCTTCAAGTGTTGTTTCAGGTCATATATAAACTCTCCTCCCTCGTGGAAGATGTATTTTATAAAACAGTATACGAACCACATGAGTGTTGCTGTCTTGGATCCTTGAGACGCTTTCATGTCCATATACGTTATTTTCTTGGTGTTTATTTCTTTGACAGTGGTTGGTAGAAAACTTAATGAGTTAAGCTTTATACACTCCCACAGACCTGCAATTCTGGAGCAACCTGCTCTTCGGTGTATGGCAGTGTCAACCATTCCACAGTACTGGCAGTATGGATGACTAGTTAGATTTATTCTGTGGCGTCGCGCAGATTTAGGGATTAAATCATTTGTAAATATGTAAGCTGCTAAGCGCAACCTTGAACTTCAGGATTTGTCTGCAAAATTTAATGAGCGCGTCTTCCAGTTTAAGTCTTCGTGATTCATCTTGTTTGTTATGGGACACGGAGTTTTTTGCACAATTGTTTCGATTATTTTCTCCGCCGTATAGAATTCGGTGACTACTCTAAAACGTATTTTGTAGTTTTCAAATCACAAATTATATTTGCTGGCATCCTTCCATTATCTCTATCTTCTGTCACGATACCCCATGCCGCCTTTAGTAAGTTCGAGTGCCTAAGCTGGTAATTTGAGGGTACGTACGAGATTTTTCGCTGTGAGGGCTGAGCATTTTGCTTCACAATCTATTGAAGCAAGGCCGCCTTCACTGAATGGTTTCGTCAGTTGGCCCCGGGCTACCCGAAACAATATACCTTTCCAAATAAACCAGCCGATGCACTTTTTAACTGTGAAATACACTTTCTGTCGATAGGTATGAGTTGAGCAACACACCACATTTTGGATAGTGCTAGTATGTTCACACATTCTATCCTTTGAGTAATTTTTAATTTTCTGTACTGTTCGCTATCGTGACACCTCTTACTTTTTCTACCACTCCTTTGGAGTCGGCGACAATTAACTCGTTTACATTTTCTCTTAATTTCAGTCCTAGCACTTCCATTTGAACACAATTTTATTTAGCCACAGTAGCTGTGTTTTATCATTGCCTATCGTTGCCGCTGCTGCTTCTTTATAATCATCCATTATTTCACACACTTTTGTGCTATCTTGGGGTTCTGTAATTATAACGGTAACATCACCAGCATAGGCGTTTACAGTAAATCTTTGTGCACCATCATGTTATCCTTGTACTGAAGTGCTGACTGTTCGGATCAATTGTTCTAAAGAAATGACGAAAGTATCATTGATAAGGGACAATCCTGTCGGACAAAAGGTTTGACTGGGAATGTCTCCGTCAGACAGCCATTCATTTGCATCTTGGAAAACTACTGGTACTGATTTGGTAACAGTAAATCTGTTGTTGCTATTGGAAGTCTGAAATGCACTAGCACACCCCTTAGGTACTGATGACTGACTTTATCGAAGGCTTTCTCTAAATCCCGCTTCCATGGGTAGAAGGTAATATCTCTTAAGGAGCAGATTCCATCTATAATACTTTTGTTAGTGATGCTACACGTCGTTTTCGGTCCAATGATGTACGGTTACTTTAATTGTTGTTTTGTAGTCTGCGCGCATCAACGTCGGAAGAGCTTGAGATTACGTCGTTATTTTTATTTACCTATGGAACAAGTTGCAACGATCATTTTATGCCTTCAAAAAGTTCGGTTTTACACCATGTTGTATGAAGTTTACCTAATGTAGGCCGATCCCTGTGGTGGTAATTGAATATTTGAAGCCGAATCGTTTCTTGTGAGAAACAATATCCCGCAGTCTTGGGCCTGTACGAAGTATGCGTATTTCGTTACCGTCATTTTGTGTGTGTGTGTGTGCGCGTGTGTGTGTGTGATCAACCGTTTGTTGTGGCAGTTTTGCAACGGCGAATCGGTCAGGCGTGACTTTGAGCGCTCTGGTTGGAGAAGACACCTCCAGCACATGAAGTATCATTATGAAGTAATTTAGATCAGACTATTGAATCAAACAGTGCATTTTTTTCCAAATGATATGTCACATTTGTTCGCAGCTCGTGGTCTCGCGGTAGCTTTCTCGCTTCCCGAGAGCGGGGTCCCGGGTTCGATTTCCGGTGGGGTCAGGGATTTTCACCTGCCCCGAGATGACTAGTGTTGTTGTGTCGTCTTCATCATCATCATTCATGCCCATTACGGTCGGAGGAAGGCAACGGCAGACCATCTCCATTAGGACCTTGCCTAGTACGGCGGTGCGGGTCTGCCACATCGTTCCCCTATGCTCTGTCAAGAAGCATGGGACTTCATTTCCATTCCATGTCACATTTAAACATTTCTCTCTACAAACACTCACTGTAGCAAACTGCATACGCACTGCACGTGCCTTTGGCCTGACTGAGAGCTCATGGGAGCTGCGGAGGCTGTGGGTAGAGTCGACTGTCGGGGAGGGGAGGAAACGCAGGTGGTGAGGCATTATGCATAACTTCTCCTCTTATTGTTTGGTGAAAAAAAGCAGGCATGGGTGTCTTACGCTATGACAATAAAAGGATGGGAATGCTCACTCTATAGCGAGAAAGCCATTAAATTGAAAATATGCTCAATAATCGAAAGACCAATAACAGAAGAGTAATACTCAAATTAATGCGCAGATTACCATAAAAAACAACAAAACAGAAAGCTCCCATGCGCGCGCGCGCGCACACACACACACACACACACACACACACACACACACACACACACACACTGTGGCGCCTTCTCCATTCCTACTTCATCACCTCAATCTATTCTCACCCTCTGCAAGTCCCATGATCCCTCAGTCAGCCCTAAAGCATGTGTAGTGTGTGCTGGAACAGAGGTTACGTGCAGAGAGCTGTTCAATGTGAGTTCCACGAAACCTGTGCATTATTCCCTCCAGTACATACGGAACAACACGTGTATTCATGAAAAGGACGTAAAATGAAGTAAATTGTAGGAAACGCGACCATACAGCTGGGAAGAGTAAGAGTTAGATATAAATGAGCTACAAGGGATCCCTACAGTCCTATCAAACGTGTTTAATTAAAATAATCTCCTTTGTATTATAACCAGTGATAATGCCAAGCATGAATAGGCGGAACATGTCTAGTACAGACAAATAAAAGATTCAGCTGCAAGAGACGGAAGTTTTCTTATCTTCGTAATCAGGCATAATTTATCGAAGGAAATGACCGTTCCCACGACGCTGGCAGTCGGCTCTGCAGCGAGACAAACAAATAGATTGCTGCCCGTGGCACAGTCAATGTCCTTTCGACTGCTGCAGCTAGAGCCGCAAGCAGGACCTTGTTTGGCGAGTCCCTGGTGCCGCCCGGTTCCTCCTTTTTTCCCCTTCACTCAGCTCCGCTCATTGTCCCTTTTCTTTCTTTTTTTTTTGCCCAAGTCGCACCTCAGGCGGCTGGCTCTCACCTTCAATAAGCGCGCCGCCTCCCGGTTTTCAGAATTCTGTAATCTGACATAAATACCGGCTGTAATATACGGCCGAATAAATATTTATAGTGGGTCCCGACCCTCGGGGACCTGCAGCCGGCAACCACACGTAGCAGGCAGGAAAAACCACTCCGCTCGGAATTATTCTTCCAAAATTGATGTCGAAATTTAAAGGTCGTTAAAGAAGTGGTTCACTGCAAGCGAAAGTATCCTACAGACGTGCATTTGCCGTGGAACTGTAGAGAGTCTCTTCCATCTTCCACCTTGCCAAAAGAGTCTCCTTTTATAGTGACGACTTACTTTTGAACGTTGCAAGTGTAACGTTGATAAGCCATAAAAAGCAAACTGTCGGGAGCCAGAGATAAACTGATTTTAATAATTTAACAATATTTTTCTTTAAATTGTATTTTCACTCTTTGTTGTTACTGCGTTGTTTCGGGAACAGTTGCTATAGGGAAATGTTATCCTTTTGCATCCCTGTTAAAAATATCCTTACGAAATTGCACATCGTATTTTAGCTCCTTTACAAGTGATCTTTTCCTCGGAGTACCACACATTTGGATGAAAAAAATATAAACAGTACATTTCGTTGGAATATTAAAAAGCAAAACTATATACAAGAAAACTGCGTATTGAGCATATTTTTGTTGAAAGAATTTTGTTAACAGAATTTTGATAAAAAAGCTTAAAAAAATAAAAATTACTTTCTGATGGTGGTGGCGGGCTTTCGAAACAATTTTGCGCTAACATGTATTTTAAAATTTCAAATTATAAAATGGTTCTCATTGCACGTAAATTATATTTTAAATCACACTGAAATACGTATTAGTTTTCGGGCAACGTGAAAAGCTTTCCACAACACCAAGGTTGTGCTTCCAATAGGTATGGTCCTTTGGCTTTTCAGATCTGTGAACTGACTCTCCCGGTCAGTTGTTGGGGGGACCTACATTTTAACGTGGCCTCAGAACATTGGCGCAACGTTTTTAATTCACACACACACACACACACACACACACACACACACACACACACATACATATACACAGCACTGCCACGAGTGACAGAAACAAGAAGTGATAAGACAGAGAAAAAAGATCTTGGTACCCACTGGGTTGGCGTTGCATAGATTCGCGAAGGAGAGCTAGCCATCTGAAAAACGAGCAGGTTACTTGGTAAAGGATAAGAAGATTTGAAGGCCGTACCGATGCCACACACGAAAGAAACATCTTAGATCCTTCCAGTTTTGATATGCTATATTTCTTTACTAAATTCCATTTGTATTTGGTATCTGACTACCTAGAAGTTCCAGATAACTACGATGTAAGATCAAAGTTACTTGACTACTGATTACTTTTTGACTATCGAATCTGTTCTGTTTCACTTCAGTGTAAAATTCGTACTTCGGCAGTAATCCTGGAACACTGAAACGCAAGCGCAATGTAATGGTCAACGTATATGAGCCATTAATTCACAATTAAATCGCAAATTAATTCATTGTTAGACGAAATAAATGATTACGCTAAGAGAGTCATATTAAAAAAATCATGAAACTTACTTTGTATCAGTATGAAGTGGTTATAAGAAGAAACGAATATCTGTTTTCGGTCATAATAGCTCCGCTTAATACAGCGTTCCGTCTTGGTCGCTTTTGTTTACTTTGCATCTAACAACCTTCCGCATTTCGACCTATTCCAGCGTCAGAATTTGTGATATGTGAATAAAAAGAACTGTGCCTACAGCTATACTCTTTGTGTAAATAAAAGTTATAGGGGCTAATTATTGTATTTACTAGTACTTTCGTTGTTGCCATCCTACCTGAGATTAGCGGTCAGGTGTATTACAGACCAAAACTTTCCGATGTCCCAACGCAAAACAGAGATGCTGGTCTTCGCAAAAGAGTATTTTAAACAATACATACTGTAACTTACAGGATAGGACCATACACGGCTGTTTAAGAACGTAGTGCAGACTTAAGACTACGGACGTTAACTTACGTCGCTAATAATTGAAATCTTATACATAATTGATTGCAGAAGAATTAGTATTATTTCCATATATTTAAAACTCTGAAATTACGGTAAATATTGAAAAGTTTCTACTGTAGCATACATGAAAGGCGACACACTGCATACGCGAAACTGTATGGCACCTGCAATGGAGCGCAGGTACTAAATTCCATGGAATAACTTTCCATGCGTGTCAATAGGCTATTAGCAGGAGTCGTTTAGAGGATGCTAATTTTTCTGCCTCTATTACACAAGTCGCTTAACACTCGTCGCGACCGGTTTTGCAGCAGTTCTCTACCACGTCCCCAAAGTGAGTACAGAGTAAAGGTAGCGGCTGTTACTTGCCTACGCACGGAGGTTAATTGCTCTCCAAGAACGTTCAGCATTCGTATAAGAACAAAATTTATTGGACAGGTTATGGAAGCAACATGCATCATACACCACAGTCTATTAAACATTCCGCACTATGATCCCCTTGGCCCAAGTACTTAATTTCTTCTCGTAATTCTGTAGCTGAATAACGCTTGCTTTACTGGGGTCACATTACATATCATATTTATACATCTGTAAACTGAAAACGATTTCTTTAAGTCACACACGTCTTTTTATGAAGTCATTTTCTCAGCTTCAGATTCGAGCCTCATTTAGAATAGAATTGTGATTTCCTATAAATTCGTTGTTGATTTTTTATTTATTTTTGTTATATTTTAAGTTCGTCGCATTTTGATTCATTGTGATATCTGAAAAAAAACATAGAAATGTATGACTTACAGAAATCGAGAATTTCAAAAGACAATGGAGGATTTTTTTCTTTTTCGTTTTAATGTACATTTGACATGATTATCAATATGTAGGTAGTAAAGATCAACATCGAAGAGAAAGCGACATTCTAATTGCAATACTAACGATTCCTTTAGTAAAAGTAAATGCAAACGACGAAGTAGCAGAATCCCTAACATGCAGTATGAATAAGATAGGAGTAGGGATATTAGCTAGAAGAAAAATAAATAAACAAATAAAATTAAAGAATATTACCAGATTATATGATGATATTTAGATGTTAGCCATCTGTCTGCCCAGAAATACTGCAGTCCAGTGGAGGATGAAGACTACATACAGGATGATGAAAAAATACATTAGGTGGGGCTGAGTAATGTATAAACACAGTTCTCTGTATGACAAAACGCTGTGAGATGAACAGTTTCCACACAACATACCATTCATTCATGTTTTCTACAAATTAGTCAGTGCAATCGTTTCTTCTTCGAGATGTGGAGGCTCAATTGTTGGAGAATAAATGTTCAAATGTGTGTGAAATCTTATGGGACTTAACTGCTAAGGTCATCAGTACCTAAGCTTACACACTACTTAACCTAAATTATCCTAAGGAGAAACACACACACCCATGCCCTAGGGAGGACTCGAACCTCCGCCGGGATCAGCCGCACAGTCCTTGACTGCAGCGCCTTAGACCGCTCGGCTAATCTCGCGCGGCTGTTGGAGAATATCTATCTTCCGTTCAGAAAACTGTTTTTGGTGCTATACGGCGGAACTCAGTACACATTGACGATGTTTTTCACTACAATTAGCAGGTGTATCATCAATTCTTCGTGCAGTACTTTATTACAACAGCAATTAATATACGATCAGAAGGTATAACTTTAGACGAAACACCTTTATGCGTTTGGTCTGTAGCTATTACAGCTCTTCTTCTCCTTCTTTCACTTCCCGTTTTAGCAGGAGCTATTACTATATTATTAACAGACCGAAACCTGAATACATCATTCTTTGACCCTGCAGAGATAATGGAACTCAGATATCTGATGATTTAAGAATCATTTCTTTAAAACTAGGAAAACAAGCTTTTATTTTGAAATGTCCAGACGATCGTGACCTGTAACTCTGAAAATACTCAGATATCGAATGTCATTAAAATAGGGATGTAAATATCACATTTGTTCCCTTCTGGAGCCACAGTCTAAGATTTATTTCGGTATACAGGACAATTCTCAAGTGTGTACATGATACGAAATTCTTATTTAGCTGGATAGTAGATGGACTAAATACTGATCACAATTTACGATGTACAAAGATACAGAAGTAAACATGAGAAGTTGATAGTGGTTTGCAGCCAACAAACATGGAAACATCCCAGTTTCCATCATTACACAACGTGATTTGATACTTCAGTGTGATTGTTCTGATTCTGTTCAGGACAGACAGACCACCTCTTACGTGGCTAGTCGTATGTCACCCCTTTATTAAATTGTATTTATTTCTTTATTTGTACCGTTCGAGAACTTCTTTTTTTTTGTCCATTCTTGGATCCTTGTAGTGAACAAGTTAAAATTCTCTTCTGCTGCTTTATTTGGTGGCCTTCTGGTGCGAAACAAGTATTTTCGCCATCTGAATCGATAAATATTTATTCTCCGTTATCTTCTTGCGACACCATGTCATACAGAGATGGAAGGGCTGAAATGCGCTTAGAATTGGAAGCTAGATGGTGGACATTAACCTGATTACACCAGCAGTCAGATTTATCATCATGTGCATAATTTAACCGTCTCAGGCGGAGTACTCACCGACAAATAAAACAAGCGAGGCCTAAAACGTAAAAGTGGATGCTCTTCACGTAAACACACGCGTTATTTTTCAATAATATTTTACGTCGTTGGCTTCTGATGGGTAATACTTAAATGATAAATTCCGCTCAAAAATAACTGTCAAATATTTTCAACGGTTTTATTGGCGTCAAACACGTAGAAAAGTCTTTAAAATATAAACTTGAATAAATGTTTTACGTGTAACGGGTGTCTGAAAAATCTTGACGGCGGAAATAAGTTGAATGCAATAAACAACGTCCGGTTATTCGTGTAGTTTGTTTAGTTGATCAGCAACACAGCAATAGTCTCAAACTCCACAGTGATCGCCGGTCGGAGTGGCCATGCGGTTCTAGGCACTACAGTCTGGAGCCGAGCGACCGCTACGGTCGCAGGTTCGAATCCTGCCTCGGGCATGTATGTGTGTGATGTCCTTAGGTTAGTTAGGTTTAATTAGTTCTAAGTTCTAGGCGACTGATGACCTCAGAAGTTAAGTCACATAGTGCTCAGAGCCATTTGAACCATTTTCCACAGTGATCGTATGTTTGTTTGTGCGGTCTTCAGTCCGAAAACTAGTTTGATATAGCTGTCTACACTAGTACATCGTTTGCAAGACTTCATCAGCACTATAGCCTAGACTCGTTTTAAAATGCCTACTGTAGCCAAATTTTTGCCTCACTCTACAGTTTTCATGTCCTGCACTTACCTGCATTACGAAACAACCAATTTCTGAACGGCTCATAATGTCTCCTATCAATGGATTCCTTCTTTTAGTCGGTCTGTGCAACATATTTCATTTTTCCGCATTTCGATTCAGTACATCTTTTTGAGTTATTCGAGGTATAGATCTAATCTTCAGCATTCTTTTGTAACTCTGCATTCCAAAACCTTCTACGTTTTTCTTGTCAAAAAAGAAAAAAAAACCACTTTAACAAAAGAATTCTTCACGTGTAAACTCGTATTAGATGTCAATAGTTAGTTATAGCCAGTCTATGTTTTATTTTTCCACTTCAAACATAATGAGTTACTCTGCTACCCACACAGCAAAACTAATCTACTTTTAGTGTCTCGTCGTTTGTTTTCATTTAAGCTCCCTCAACTTCAGTTCTCTTTCAAATTTCTCCTTATTTTTCGTCAGAAACTGCTCAGTGCACACACCGATTAACGTCCGGAATAGGATGCAACAGTGTCTCACTCCTTTCGCAACTATTTTGCATATCTTTCGACACTTATTGCATTTGGCATATACAGACGTAATATAACAGTAAATGGTTCATACTTCTGGTCCACGTCCGTGTAATTCCACTATTCAGAAGAAACAGAAAACAATAATATCAAAGTCCAAAAAGTTCCGAGATTGGGTTAATAAAAAAACAGATAAACGTTAGGATGGAGGGTTTAATGCTTCACGTGTTCTACACACTCTCCCTCTATTTGAGTACCAGGCACAGAACGTTCGTACAGCTATGCGAAAGTGCCAGACAAACCTTTCTTTGGGAGGGCGTTCATTTCGCGCATCACATTGGATTGAATGTCTGTTATGTCGTCAAAGCGTTGATGCTTCCTGTGAATTTCTGCACTTCGTCGTGTTTTTGTAGGCTTCACTCTTAATTATTTTTCCCAGAAAAAAAATTATATGCGTTTTGCATTTCAATCAAGTCGCCGCAGGCGTCCACGGGTCGTTGTGTTTGTTCGGGAGTGGAGACGTGCAGGAAAAATTTTGCACACAAATTTCTCTTCTTCAGAAAATTCTAATCAATGTCTTGGAAACTCGATTTAGGGGTGTTGCTCCACTGCGATTTGTGACACAACAACGTAGACACACCACAGTGGCGCGTTCAATTCTTAACACTGCCTGCTCACAACTTACTGGTCGAATACACACTCCATTGTTCGTAGTTGTCACCTCCGGCTGTTAGTGTAGTTGCCTCTAGGAATATAATTACTCTAGAAACGTTTTGGGCGGCCAGTCTGCAAGTAAATGTAGGTTTAGATAGAGATTCCCGTAGTAGAAGTGACAGTTCTGTTTCACGACGCCTACATTATTTGCTTTGTTTGTTCAAATGGTTCAAATGGCTCTGAGCACTATGGGACTTAACATCTATGGTCATCAGTCCCCTATAACTTAGAACTACTTAAACCTAACTAACCTAAGTACAGCACACAACACCCAGTCATCACGAGGCACAGAAAATCCCTAACCCCGCCGGGAATCGAACCCGGGAACACGTGCGCGGGAAGCGAGAACGCTACTGCACGACCACGAGCTGCGGACGCTTTGTTTGTATTTGGCCTTATGTTCGAACGCGGTTCGTACGCGTTAACTCGTGAATAATCAATTGCTGTAGTCCATCTCTGGAGATGGTCACAGTTCGTTACTTGCCTCATCGATAGTAAAAATGAAATATGAAATGTGTGGTAACACAGTAATAATAAATTGTTTAATTACAATAAAACTTATGAAATGTTTCAGTACATTAATAATGTTTACAATAACAATATGTTTACATCATTGCTTACTAGGTCAGTTTCGTGCAACATCTACTGTACAACTGCATACATTCTCCGCAAGCCATTTTCTTTCCTGTTCCACTCGCGAAGGGTAAAACGGCTGTCTGTTTGCTGCATTAGGAGCCCTAAATTCTCGTATCTTACCCTCGTGTTCCTTATGTGAAATGTATGTTGCAGGCAGTAGAATCGTTCTGCATCCAGTTTCAAGTGCGAGTTCTGTAAATTTTCTCAACAGCATTCTTCTAAAAGAACGTCCCCTTCCCTCCATGAATTCCTATTTGAGTTCCCAAAGCGTGTTGTTGCAACATACCGGTAACAAATCTAGCAGCCCGCCTCTGAATTACTTCGATATCATTCTTTAAAATGACCTGGTACTGACCCCAGACACTTAAGCAGTACTCAAGAATAGGTTGCACTAGCGTGCTATTTGCGGCGTCCTCTACAGATGAACGACACTTTCCCAAAATTCTTCCAATAAACCTAAATCAACCAGACGCCATTCTTACCACAATCCTCACATGATGGTTTCATTTCATTCCTCTTTGCAACGTTACCCTTCAGATTTTTAAACGACGTGAATGTGCGAAGTAGGACGCTATTAATTCTGTATAAATACTTAGAAATATTGAATTTGGAAGCGTCTGACCGAAAATTTGAGAAGTCCATGTGTCAAGCAACTGATTTGTGAACTGTAACAATAGAAAACTCTCATAATTTCGACAACGTCATAAATACTCGACATAAACTCGAATTATGCACGCAGCGTTATCAGAATTTCATTCAGCACTACGATTTTGGACGCAGGTCTGCACACTTACTCAGCTTCCATGTGGTTTGCCGGTTCTGCGTGCGGACTCACGAAACATGCAAAATTCTTTCTTGCCAGCATGTGTGGTCGGTCTGTGGATGTGGACTTTGTTAAAGTCCACATCCACATTCCTGGCCGTTTTTGAACTCTTAGTTTTCAGGATATTTTATTCCATGGAAAGCAAGAGTTAGATTTGGATGTTGATATGATTGAAAATGCAAACATCAAAAAAGGTTTTGTATCACCCTGGTTCCCAGAACTCCTGAAGATAGACGTTGACTGTGGGTATTGTATCACAGACACAGTCCCTTTCACTCTTCACGAACGTCACTAAACTCGTCCAAACATATAAAAAACCATGCATGAGAAGCAACTATTAGATGGAGGGGTCAACAGTCGATAACTTCCAGTCGTTCCATCAGGAAGGATAGACACGGCTCGTGTAGTCTGTAGTTCAACCATGCCTAGACGGCCAGTACCGCTGTTCGATCGCGTCCGGATTGTTACTTTGTGCCAGGAAGGACTCTCAACAAGGCAAGTGTTCAGGTGTCTCGGAGTGAACCGAAGCGATGTTGTTCGGACGTGGAGGAAATACAGAGAGACGGGAACTGTCGATGACATGCCTCGCTCATGCCACCCAAGGGCTATTACTGCAGTGGATGACCGCTACCTACAGATTATGGCTCGGAGGAACCCTGACAGCAACGCCACCATGTTGGATAATGCTTTTCATGCAGTCACAGGATGTCGTGTTACAACTCAAATTGTGCGCAATAGGCTGCATGATGCGCACCTTTACTCCTGAGGTGCATGGCGAGGTCCATCTTTGCAGCCACGACACTACGCAGCGTGGTACAGATGGGCCCAACAACATGCCAAATGGACCGCTCAGAATTGGGATCACGTTCTCTTACCGATGAGTGTCACATATGCCTTCAACAAGATAATCGTCGGAGACGTGTTTGGAGCCAACCCGATCAAGCTGAACGCCTTAGACAGACTGTCCAGTGAGTGCAGAAAGTTGGAGGTACCCAGCTGTTTTAGGGTGGCATTATGTGAGGCTGCCGTACGCCGCTGGTGATCATGGAAGGCGCCGTAGCGGCTGTACGATACGTGAATGCCATCTTCTGACCGATAGTGCAACCATATCGGCAGCATATTGGCGAGGTATTTGTCTTCATGGACGACAATTCGCGCCCCCATCGTGCACATCTTGTGAATGACTTCCTTCAGGATAACGACATCGCTCGACTGGAGTGGCCAACATGTTCTCCAGACGTGAACCCTATCGAAATACCTAGGATAGACTGAACAAAGCATCTACGCCGAATAACCGTTGAGGAGTTGGACAATCTGGACCAACAGTGCCTTGGTGAACTTGTGGATAGTATGCCATGACGAATACAGGCATGCATCAATGCAAGAGGACGTATTAGAGGTACCGGTGTGTACAGCAATCTGGACCACCACCTCTCAAGATATCGCTGTATGGTGGTACAACATGCAGTGTGTGGTTTTCACGAGCAATAAAAAGGGTTGAAATGATGTTTATGTTGATCTCTATTCCCATTTTCGGTACAGATTCGCCGGCCGGGGTGGCCGAGCGGCTCTAGGCGCTACAGTCTGGAACCGCGCGACCTCTACGGTCGCAGGTTCGAATCCTACCTCGGGCATCGATGTGTGTGATGTCATTAGGTTAGTTAGGTTTAAGTAGTTCTAAGTTATAGGGGACTGATGACCTCAGAAGTTGAGTCCCACAGTGCTCAGAGCCATTTGAACCACTTTTTTTTTTTTGTACAGGTTCCGGAATTCCCGGAACCGAGGTGATGAAAATCTTTTTTTGATGTATTTATAAATACCTCTACTAAAATGGTTTCTTAGGGGGAATCATTACTCCTATTGGTAACTGCGATGGCACCGTTGTAGGTGAGAGGGTAACAGTACCTCCAGCGTACGGATCGAGGCTCTTCCCATACCGGCGATCGTCTGTTTAACCGGCGTGATCAGCAGATGACGCTTATAAAAACGAGCAATCTCGCGGCTGTCAAGCCCCCGACACGCCACTTTCGGCACCTTTAACGTAATTAGCCAGAACAATAAGACGAGCAGGCGCTAATGCAGCTCTCCCGGAGCGGCCTTTGTGCGCTGAAAGGCGTCCGCGCATCTCGGTAGCGGCTACCGCGGCGCCTCGCTTAGGGCCCGACGAGGGCGTCCGAGTCTTTCATCCCCGATTGACGACGGCGCATTAAAGCGTCTTATACATACAAACGGTTTGAACTGTTCGGAGGCGGCGGGGCTGACCTCTCGGGAATTCAGCCTTAATTAGCTTATTTTTATTTATGAGCTGCGGCTGCGGCCGCGGCGGTTTAGAAAGCCAATAAACACAAGTTAAATAAAAGTTGTGGCCGAGCGCGCCCGAGTCGTATTCCGTGAGAGGGGCCGGGCGGCTGGCAGAGGCGCGAGGGGTCCGCCGCGGGCGACCCGGCTGCCCGCTGATTAGCATAACACAGGCCGGCACGCTCTTTAATGATAGCTGCTTTGTCGGTAATGGAGGCCGGCCAGATAGCGGCTGCTTTGAGGCCAAAGGGGGCAGGCGCCGCCGCTCTCGCCTCGCGTACAACGCCGCGCAAGCGTCCTGCAGCGCGGCGGGCACAGTGGCGCCGGGCGGCCCGGCCGCAGGGCGCACTGTCGCTGCCGACTTTGGCCGCGGCTGTACCGGGCGGATCTCTGACTACAGATAGGCGCGGCGGATTATACGCGAGCGTGTTTCCTGACTAGCTGTCCGGCCGGCCCTCGTCTCGTAACTTCTCGCTTCCGCGAGGCAGGCTACTGCTCGTGGAGTCATTTTAGATAGACGGTGGTTTATTTATGCTGCTGTGACAACCGGCCACGTTGGCGCTGTTCAATGGCCTGGCTGTTGTGGTTTTGCTAATCCTCACTGAACGTACTACTGTCATTGGTCCTGCCCGAATTAGCATTCCTCTAGCAAACTGCCTACAGAACCCCCTTCACAATACTCACCTGCATTGCCGAGGCAGCCACCGCATGCCCACGCGGTGACGCTTGACTCCGAGGTAGCCCTTTCTGAATCCTCCTGGTGGATGAAATTTTCACTGCCAGTATTTCGCTGCCAAGGGCACCAGAGATGTAAAGTTCCTGATCACCAGTATTCGCGCCAATGTCCTGGCTCGAATTCTAGATCCCTCGGCAACCTCTCGTGAACCGGGTACAGCAATACCACCGGCCGACGAGGCGTTGGCTGAACCTGTTGCGGGAGTAATATTCCCCGCGACGATAGGAGTAAATTCCGCCTCTAGGCACCAGACGCCAAGTCACTAAGAAAGGCCACAGCATCCAACCCCGGTAGGTAAAGCAAGAGCAACGCTTAGACGTTTACCCTGTGTCAGGTCGAGCTAGGTTTGCCCCTCCATAAACGCGACTACGGCGACATGGCCTCATGAAGTGAAGGCTTGTGGCACTTAACGGTGTTCCGTCCGTCGTGTGGGAACGTTAAGCTCGGAGGCCCCCTTGATAGGCTATGTGTCGGGACTGGGTTTCACCTCCTCCCTCCTCTCATCATCATTATCATCATCATCATCATCATCATCATCATCATCATAATCATACAACACAAGCACAGCACTATACTACACGCGCATCAGTTATAGTCACCTACACGCTGTAGACACACGTACGACACAACTCTCCCATATCCTCCAGGAAAACGACCAAAGTGCGCGGAGGAAGAACGAAGTTTCCGACAGGTGGCTGAATCAACTCCATCGGGCAGCCCAGCCAACAATGCCACATGACATTTACATTTTACTGTATACAATGTAATCTTGTTTTCTCGGCCGTCATTAATCCGGATAGTTTTTTTAGTGCTATGTTTGACACTGCGGAAATAATAACGCCAGCACTCGAAGATGACAATCGTTAAATTTACATTCAGCTACCCGCCATTCACGGATTCTGTTGTGGTGTCAATTAATAAGTCAATACTGAGCTGTGCAGTACTGCATTGCGCCTTTTCTTACAAAGGTACAATGATACCAAAGAGAACCAAGGTGACAGTGTCCAAGACAAAATTGAGACGCAGTATGGCCATTCATTAGTGAGTCCACAGACGCAGTTTGCACACACAATAAGGAACCTGGTGGCAATGACACGTCGGAGTTCGATGAAACATTTAAAAACATTTCAGAATGTTCAGGCTTATTGCATGTAGGGAATTTTAGTGATAATGTCAATAAAATTGACTAGTTGCTGACTTACACAGCAGACGGTTGTGGCCGAGCGGTTCTAGGCGCTTCAGTCTGGAACCACGCGACCGCTACGGTCGCAGGCTCGAATCCTGCCACGGGCATGGATGTGTGTGATGTCCTTAGGTTAGTTAGGCTTAAGTAGTTCTAAGTTCTAGGAGACTGATGACCTTAGATGTTAAGCCCCACAGTGCTCAGAGCCATTTGAACCATTTGACTTATACATTTCTGACACTTCAATTCATTATATATAGAAAACCAGGTTGCAAGTGCTAGCCATCAATCAAATTTTCTATCGACTTTACCGGCTAGCGCGAAAATGCCACTCACTCATGAGAACTCGCATGTTGCTGGAATCGGTCTATTCCATTTCGACTGTCAACTGTTCTTGAAAGTTAATGAAATAAATTTAATATACAGGGTGATTCAAAAAGAATACCACAACTTTAGGAATTTAAAACTCTGCAACGACAAAAGGCAGAGCTAAGCACTATCTGTCGGCGAATTAAGGGAGCTATAAAGTTTCATTTAGTTGTACATTTGTTCGCTTGAGGCGCTGTTGACTAGGCGTCAGCGTCCAGTTGATGCTATGATGGCGACCGCTCAACAGAAAGCTTTTTGTGTTATTGAGTACGGCAGAAGTGAAACGACGACAGTTGTTCAGCGTGCATTTCGAGCGAAGTATGGTGTTAAACCTCCTGATAGGTGGTGTATTAAACGTTGGTATAAACAGTTTACAGAGAATGGGTGTTTGTGCAAAGGGAAAAGTTCTGGACGGTCGAGAACGAGTGATGAAAATGTAGCACGCATCCAGCAAGCATTTGTTCGCAGCCCAGGAAAATCGACTCGCAGAGCTAGCAGAGAGCTGCAAATTCCACAATCAAATGTATGGAGAGTCCTACGAAAAAGGTTAGTTATGAAACCTTATCGTCTGAAATTGGTTCAAGCACTGTCTGCAGCTGATAAGATTAAAAGAATCGATTTCTGTGATTTCATCCTTGCTCAAATGGAAACAGATGAATCTTTCGTTTCAAAGATTGTGTTTAGTGATGAAGCAACTTTCCACACTATCGGGAAAGTCAACCGTCACAATGTCTGTATATGGGGCACTGAGAATCCGCGGGAAACAACTCAGTATGAACGTGACTCGCCTAAGGTGAACGTTTTCTGTGCCATTTCAGCCAATAAAGTTTTTGGTCCCTTTTTCTTCGAAGGTGCTACTGTAACTGGACTACAGTATCTGGAGATGTTAGAGAATTGGCTGTTCCCTCAGCTCGAACGAAGAAGCACAACAATTCGTATTTCAGCAGGATGGAGCGCCACCACATTGGCACTTATCTGTCCGTAACTACCTGAACGTCAACTACCCGAGGCGATGGATCGGCCGCCAGGCAGCCCGTGACAGATCACTTCATCACTGGCCTCCAAGAAGCCCTGATCTTACCCCCTGCGATTTTTTCTTATGGGGGTATGTTAAGGATATGGTGTTTCGGCCACCTCTCCCAGCCACCATTGATGATTTTAAACGAGAAATAACAGCAGCTATCCAAACTGTTACGCCT
Organism: Schistocerca serialis cubense; assembly: GCF_023864345.2. NCBI lineage: Eukaryota > Metazoa > Arthropoda > Insecta > Orthoptera > Acrididae > Schistocerca > Schistocerca serialis. The sequence goes on from NC_064643.1 coordinate 473,156,651, forward strand.
GATATGCTACAGAGAGTGTGGAACGAGTTGGAGTATCGGGTTGATATTGCTCGAGTGTCTGGAGGGGGCCATATTGAACATCTCTGAACTTGTTTTTGAGTGAAAAAAAACCTTTTTAAATACTCTTTGTAATGATGTATAACAGAAGGTTATACTATGTATCTTTCATTAAATACACATTTTTAGCGTTGTGGTATTCTTTTTGAATCACCCTGTATATAGTAACAAAAGTTTTGGCATTATATGTTTCACAAACACAGCATTGATATTTAGGAGGATAGCATAAAATCTCAGTTACACCTCTAAAATTAAAAGTTACGTAAAATAGTCCATAGCTGCAGTCCTGAAAGATACTGAAATCACAGCGGCACAGTACTGCAGCATCTGGCTAGAAGAGCGAAAACAGAACGGCACAGCCCACAGACAGAGTGACGTAATTCGTTTTCCGCAGCGACGGAAATGTTCTTGCTGTGTCGGGCCAACCACGATTGCTACGTATCCTAACACTCATATTTACGTGTCAAAAACTTCTATTTTTCTCGCTGCTGCTTATCTGTACTTTGCATCGCTTCTACTTCAGCTATCGTCAGTTACGTCGCTGCCCCAAAAGGAAAACTAGTCTACTACTTTGCCGGCCGCTGTGGTCCAGCGGTTGTAGGCGCTTCAGTCCAGAACCACGTTTCAGTCCAGAACCGCGCTGCTGCTGCGGTCGCAGGTTCGAAGCCTCCGTCGGGTATGGATGTGTGTGGTGTCCTTAGGTTAGTTAGGTTTAAGTAGTTCTAAGTCTAGGGGACCGATGACCTCAGATGCTAACTCCCATAGTGCTTAGAGCCATTTGAACCTTTTGAATCTACTACTTTCAGGGTCTCATTTCCTAATCTAGCTCCCTTAGCATCACTTTCCGTAGTTTGAATACAGATGAATAACTATCGTTTTTCCCTTGCCGAAGTTCATCTCGTAAAATATTTTCAAGACATTGTCCATTCGAAGACCTTTATCGGCTCTAAGAGGACTACAGTGTTATCGACCTGGTGTCTCTGTGAAGACATAAGAGTTCTATGTGTCCCACACTCTCATCAAACATCCATACCAGTTACTTCATTTTTGCTAATCAACAATTTGCTCATGTTCCCATGACGGGTCTTTAAAATAGGTTCCTGTGATATAATGGATCAGTATATCGTTCATATTTAATGGAAGAGATAATTTGACCTATGGCTGATTTACTTTCAGGTATAATTTTGCTAGTTGTCTTCGCTATTTAACGCATGCCAGTATGGTTTAAATCTTCATGTTCGTGGGCCCACATTCTGGTGCACAGAATTTAAATTTTATAGAGGTGTCCGGTGTAACATTATGGCTTATTCTCATTCATGTTATGAAGTTCCTGTCCTTTTTACTAAAGTTGCTTCTTTTTTCTTCAGACCCAATTCTTTGAAATCCTGGAACCTGATATGTTCGTCTAAGGTACTGCTTTCTCAGTATCTACTTTTTCCCTCTGGTATGGGACAGTCAACTCTATTTTTTTTCTTTTATTTTTTCTGCAGTATCGGAGGACGTCTGTACGGAAGCATGTAATAAATAACTATGTAATGAGTGATCTAGACATAGAATATTATTCGAGGTACAAAATATATGTTACGCGACTATTTAATTATGAAATTTGATTGCGAACTTGTACTGATTTCACAACTTCCATGGGAATGGACCGCCTCCTCTCCCTACTGCACCACCTAATTAGCCTGTTTCTTCAAATTTCTTAATCATATTCTTTGGCCCATTTATTGATGTGGAGCCTCTTCACAGTTGTTTCTGGTGGCGGTATTCCCTCAATGCAGCGCTGCTATTGCTGCCTTTCTTTACCAGCAGTGTAAAGTCTTTCTTCTCGATAGCTGATGCGTTTCGTATTGAAAACTGCAGCCTTCTTAACCCTTTACACCAACAGTCACTTCTCAAAGAAATCACCTCTCGTTTCCAAGCATCAAATAGCATACTTATTTCAAAACAGGAAAAAATTCACTTTCTGAATGCTTACAGCACCATATTTTCACCTGGTAAAACTATTATTTTTTCAGCATATTCAGTGAACTGTGTTTATCCGTGACTTCTCCAACTGTGGAAGGAAGCTAGAAATGTGATGGCAGCCTTGGTAGGAAACACCAAGGTGGCAGCCATGGCCTTATAATAATGTGTTGGCCATGGCTTTTCTGACCTTCTTGTAATACGAACATGTCCTCACAATTTAACCAGGCTTAGAACTTGTATGTACATACTCCATATGCGAGTACAAAGTTTTTAAACTTTGTTAATCTTATTAAAAAGCGAAAGACTAAATTGCTTCAAATGAAACAAGCAGCAATTACATCTATACTCTAGTTGGATATAAATATTTCACTGCACGTTTCCGAATATGACAAGATTTCCAAGGGTTTGGTTCAAATGGCTCTGAGCACTATGGGACTTAACATCTATGGTCATCAGTCCTCTAGAACTTAGAACTACCTAAACCTAACTAACCTAAGGACATCACACACATCCATGCCCGAGGCAGGATTCGAACCTACGACCGCAGCAGTCACGCGGTTCCGGACTGTGCGCCTAGAACCGCGAGACCACCGCGGCCGGCTCCAAGGGTTTGGTTACGCTCCTTAAACAGCTGCGAATTCAATGAGGAGTAACGGAGATTCACTTATCTGTTGGCGCGTTAAAGAAAGCTCCACAGTGTGGGAAGCTCTGGTCGAAATAGCATAGCGCAAAACTGGTTGGGCGGAAGAGCCACGGTACTTAACGTCACCTACAAGATTGTCGCAAACGCCATGGTCGAAAACGCTACGGAGTCTTCGAGTACAGGCCCGGATACAGGGTTGTGTTCTGGTGTGGGCTGGAGTGGGGTCAGAGGCTCGCACTGAATCTGCTCCGACCCGAGAAGATAGCGCCACCAGTCCCTCTTGGCACCATCGCAAACGGTGCGTCTCATGTGTGGGTGTCAACGGAAAACAACTGCACTGGCCGTCGGGGAAAGAAACTAACTCTCAATAAAGATGGATTTACTATTATCGGTATTTCACTTAGCACTAAGACTCTTAACACAAGTCTTCAGCTTGTGCGCCCATCGCCCACGCCAGTAATACTACTTAATAGAGGTGACCTACAGTTGAACATGGAATCCGCAGCATCTGTTTTTCCTGGCATGTATCCATACCATTGGTAAATGAAGTGTAGCGTAAAGTCAGACTGAAAATTTGTAGCATCTGATCGGGGTTCGACGCCATGACCTTACAGTCTACAGGCTTGTAGTTCACCACTAAACCTAGAAGCCGAGCCTTATTGAATGGTCCTCTCTTTCTGTTTGGCCTTACTCATCTCTCCATCCCGGTTCTACGCGTAGTTTCGCGAACCGTGTGAAATTTATATTTTGCGTCAGGGGTGGCCAGCCTGTGACTGGGCGCCTTACTTGGCTCCAGTGCTCTCTGCAGCTGATCAGTCCGCAAGCACACGTCTTAAGCAGGAAAGTTCTTCCAAAATTTAATGTTCATGCTACTTTATTTGTTCGAAATTATTAAATAAACTTGGAAACTGATGTACGAAACACGATAAAGTATTTTGATCATCCCCGTGGCACAAATGACACCTCCACTCCCCCTCACCTCTATTTTTATTCGCGCCTGTTAGAACAGGGGTATTAGTAGACGATATCCTCGACATTTTCTGAATTTTGAAGTTCGTGTCTACCTGTCCAGACAGTAATCTTTCCTTCGCTCACTGCTCAAATGGAGTACGAGAGAAAATCTGTGACGTTGTAACGAAATACTCTCTGTACACGGACTTGCGGAGTACGTGTGAAGATGCAATGCACGTAAGAGACAGTATTTCAGCCGAGAAGACGTCTACTTATTGAGACGTCATCCGCCCAAATTTGTGTGCCACATGCGCCACGCTCGTGGCGGCGGTAAACAGAATTTCACGGTGCTCGGATTGTCCGCCACGCCATCTCTGGCCAGCAGCCGTGTGACAGCGTGGCTAAGCCGCGCCGGGCCTTCCCAATCAGAGCGCGCTTATTTAATCTGCGTCCAATCAGCGGCGGGGACACGCAGCCAGTACGAGCAGCCGATAGGGCCGGGGACTGTCGCGGGCGAGGAGCACGCGTGCCGCGTACGACGCGACACAATTTATGGTGATTACCGGCTGGTGGTAGTGGAGGTAGGCGGACGGCGCCCGCCTCCGCGCTCCACTCTGCTGTAATTAATTCCGGGGCGCTGAGCACGTCTAGCGCCGCGCTTGCTGGTCGCTACCGGTCGCCAGGTCACCGCTCGCTGGCCACTAACTGTGAATAACACAGTACCAACCAACAACTGCGCAGCTGATGGGTGCTCCACCGACGCTGCTCGCCCTGTGATTTACTCCTCCAGGTGCACGATCCACATATGTGTAGCTCTCTTACACTTGCAGCTTTTACACTTATTTCTATAGGAAAGAAAAAGGTACAGAAAAATAAATGGAAAACTTAATGATAAATTACACTCAGGTGACAAAAGTCAGGAGATAGCGATGTGCGCATATAAAGGGTGGTCCATTGATCGTGACCGGGCCAAATATCTCACGAAATAAGCATAAAACAAAAAACTACAAAGAACGAAACTCGTCTAGCTTGAAGGGGGAAACCAGGTGGCGCTATGGTTGCCCCGCTAGATGGCGCTGCCATAGGTCAAACGGATATCAACGGTGTTTTTTTTTTTTTTAATAGGAACCCCTAATTTTTATTCCGTATTCGTGTAGTACGTAAAGAAATATGAATGTTTTTGTTGAACCACTTTTTCCGCTTTGTGACAGATGGCGCTGTAATAGTCACAAACTTATAAGTACGTGGTATCACACACATTCTGCCAGTGCGGACGGTATTTGTTTCGTGATACATTACCTGTGCTAAAATTGACCGTTCACCAATCGCGGAAAAGGTCGATATCGTGTTGATGTATGGCTTCTGTGATGAAAATGCCCAACTGGCGTTTGCTGTGTATGCTGCTCGGTATCCTGGACGACATCATCATAGTGTCCGGACCGTTCGCCGGGTAGTTACGTTAGTTAAGGAAACAGTAAGTGTTCAGCCACATGTGAAACGTCAACCACGACGTGCAACAAATGATGATGCCCAAGTAGGTGTTTTAGGTGCTGTCGCGGCTAATCCACACATCAGTAGCAGACAAATTGCGCGAGAATCGCGAATCTCTAAAATGTCGGTGTTGAGAATGCTACATCAACATCGATTGCACCCGTACCATATTTCTATGCACCAGGAATTGCATGGCGACGACTTCGAATGTCGTGTACAGTTCTGCCACTGGGCACAAGAGAAATTACAGGACGACGACAGTTTTTTTGCACGCGTTCTGTTTAGCGACGAAGCGTCATTCACCAACAGCGGTAACGTAAACATGCACTATTGGGTAACGGAATATCCACGATGGCTGCGACAAGTGGAACATCAGCGACCTTGGCGTGTTAATGTATAGTGTGGCATTATGGGATGAAGGATAATTGACCCCCATTTTATCGATGGCAATCTAATTGGTGCAATCTATGCTGATTTCCTACGTATTGTTCTACCGATGTTATTATAAGATGTTTCACTGCATGACAGAGTGGCGATGCACTTCCAACATGATGGATGTCCGGCACATAGATCGCTTGCGGTTGAAGCGATGTTGAATAGGATATTTCATGACAGGTGGATTGGTCGTCGAAGCACCATATGACCGGCACGTTCACCGGATCTGACGTCCCCAGATTTCTTTCTGTTGGGAAAGTTGAAGGATGTTTGCTATCGTGATCCACCGACACATGCATTGTCAATGCATGTGCGAACATTACGGAAGGCGAACTACTCGCTGTTGAGAGGAATGTCGTTACACGTACTGCCAAATGCATTGAGGTTGACGGACATCATTTTGAGCATTTATTGCATTAATATGGTATATACAGGTAATCACGCTGTAACAGCTTGCGTTCTCAGAAATGATAAGTTCACAAAGGTAAATGTATCACATTGGAACAACCGAAATAAAATGTTCAAACGTATCTAAGTTCTGTATTTTAATTTAAAAAAACCTACCTGTTGCCAACTGTTCGTCTAAAAATGTGATTCATATGTTTGTGACTATTACAGCGCGATCTATCACAAAGCGAAAAAAGTGGTCCAACTAAAACATTCATATTTATTTACGTACTACATGAATATATAATAAAAAATGGGGGTTCCTATTTAAGAAAAACGCATTTTATATCCGTTTGACCTATGACAGTGCCATCTAGCGGGCCAACCACAGCGCCATCTGGTTTCCTCCTTCAAGCTAGACAAGTTTCGTTCTATGCAGTTTTTTCGTTTGACGCCTATTTCGTGAGATATTTGGCCCGGTCACGATCAATGGAACACCCTATATAGATGCAGACAGTATCGCGTACACAAGATATAAAAGGGTAATGCGATAGTGGAGCTGTCACTTGTACTCAGGTGACTCATGTGAGAAGGTTTCCGAAGTGGTTATGCACTCACGACGGGAATTAACAGACTATGAACGTGAATGGGTAGTTGTAGCAAGAGGCATGGGACATTCAGTTTCAGAAATCTTAGAGAATTCAATATTCCGATGTCCACATTCTCAAGAGTGTGCCAAGAATCCCAAATTTCAGGAATTATCTTTCACCACGTACAACGAAGTAGCAGATGGCCTTCACTTAAAGACCGAGAGCAGCGGCGTCTGCGTAGAATTGCCAGTCCTAACAGACAAGCAACACTTGATGAAGTAACAGCAGGAATCAATGTGGGACGTACGACGAAAATATCCGTTGGGACATTGCGGCAAGATTTGGCGTTATTTGGCTACGGCAACAGCGCAACGTCGGCGTCGGCTGCAGTGCCTCTCCTTGGCTCGTGACCATATCGATAGGACCGTAGACGACTGGTAAACCGTGGCCTGGTCAGATGAGTCCTCATTTCATTTGATAAGAGTTGATGGTGGGGTTCGGGTGTGATGCAGACGCCACGAAGCCTTGTACCTAAGTTGTCAACAAGACACTGTGGAAGCTGGTGGTGCATCCATAATGGTTTACATGGAATGGGCTGGGTCTTGTGGTAGAATTGAACCGATCATTGACTGGAAATGGCTATGTTCGGCTACTTGGACACCATTTGCAGCTATTCATGAACTTCATGCTATGAATGACAATACGCCATGTCAATCGGCCACAAATGTTCGCGATTGTTTTATCTGGCGAGACACTTCTACAAAGTCTGGCGTTCTTGCTGTGGCTAGCGGCTTTTCGCAGGTAGTTTGTGAGTTGGTGAAGCTAACGAATGTGAAAGTCAAAAATCTGGTTGCGTGGACAAACGCTTAGATTAATCCGACGTCTGTGTTAGGTTGGAAGGTGACAGCCTGGCTGTGAGCTGGCAAAATCAGCGAATGTGAAAGCGCGAGAACTATCCGAAGTGTCTTGGGCTCCGCAGAAATGTCAGCACATTTCATCCACAGACGAGTGTCACTCCACACAACTGTAACAAATTTCTATCTTGACCACCTCAAGTAAGTTTTTATCCAGAGGAAAAATAAATAAGTATGTCAAGCAAATGTTGTGGGACTTTAACCTGCATGATTGCCTTCCTGTAACGTTGTCAGCTAAGAATATGTGAACTGCAGGACATCTTATTCTAAATAGCACGTACATTTTTAATTTGGTAATCCACTTCTCCTCCAGATCTTTTCATAAACGTAGGCTAGTGTACCATTCACGGAAACAAGACGTTATTTAAAACATAACACGAAACTGACTTTTTCTCTCCTGTGCTAGCACCCTGTGCATGTACCTGTGATAACGTTTGTATAGTAACTCTGCTTTGGTAGCAGTGTCTTGAGCAAGAATATGATTATGGCAAAATTGTTTTCACAAAAAAGCAGCTACAGTTTCCTGAGACCGTTTCCCTTTATCTCATAATGATTCCGATTTCCACGCACTTACCCAGTTAAAGAAAACACTCTTTATATTTAGCTACTTCGGTTTCTAAGAGGTGTATCGAGATGAAAAATGTGCCAGATTTTAAGTTAGACATTCAATAACACAACTGTGAAAACAGAATCCAATTTCGTGGCGTAGTTTTTGGGTGACGCGTGTACAAACATACGAACAGCCAGACAAACCAAAATTCTAAAAATATTGACTTGTCTTCTATTGCTGCTATAAGACCACTCATATTCTGTTTTCTTAAATATCTCCTATGTACACACATCGGGAAGTTACGCTTTTATTATATGGATAGATATTTCTGCATTTATCCCAAGACTTCACTCCACTTTCTCCATTAATTGCTCTACACAAGTAACCTGTGTTAAGCATTCCGGTGGATTAAAACAGTATTCCGGACCTGTGTCTTTCGTAGGCAAGTGCTCTACCAACTGAGAAACGAGCACGACTTATGACGCGTCCTCACAGAGCTACTTCCGCCAGTACCTCATCTTCTAGTCTATTTCTTCGTTATCAGCGGCTGCAGTAGTTTGGTCGGACAGAAATAGTAGTCTATATAAATTCATTTACAGAGTAAATAACTACTTTTATAATTCCTTCTCAAGTTTATAAGGACATAATTGTTATACAGTATGTTTCGAACAACGAAGGAGAGATTCATAAATCCTGTCTTAATATTTCGTAACCAGTTTTGAAATGATTTTAATATATTCATGAAGTTGTTTTACCACGTTCATAAAAACTGCAGAAACGTTTTTGTCTTCCATTGCCTTACACAAATTTTTAATTTTTATGCTACATGTTAATGCTTGTATATTTTGAGGAAATGAAACGTTTCCTATTTAAGTATGGCAGTACTTTTCACGCCCCACTGACACAATGCGAACTTTTATTTTATTTTTCAGATCCTAAGAAGTCGGCGCAATGCCGAAAGAAGCCACCACTTGACCATCCCACCCGGAACTGCAGAGCTGGAGTGGGGTACTGGCTCTTCAGGCTTCCACGAACTCATCAAAGCTAGGAACGGACATAACAGTAGCGTTTCTTAGTTACAAAAGATCCACACCACGAAAGGAATACAACACATAGTGTGCTGCCGCTGTGTCAATACAGAGATGGTGAACCTGCAAGCACCTGTTCTGAAGAAAAGTTTATCTCTGTGAGGTGTCATATTTTATTTCTTTGGTGTTCCTGAGTTTGCGATATGATTTGAGTTATGCTCACAAAGAACAGGGGATAAAGACTATATTTTAATATATTAAACAGATGTTCCTTCCATTGAATAGCTATATTATGTTACTATTTCAGCTTATCATAATACGTGTTCGTAGTAAGAGGGTTGTCCAGAAAGTAAGTTGCAATCGGTGGCGAAATGGAGACCACATGAAAGCCAGAAATGTTTCATTTGCAATAGTAAGGTACTTCTCTACATAGTTTCTGCTCCAACGTCGAATTCTGTCGTAGTGTTGCATCAACTTTCCAATATCCTCGTCATAGAAAGTAGCCGCCTGTGCTTTTGGCCTGTTATCTGCACTGGTCTGCAGCTCACTGTCTGTGGAAAAATTTTGTCTTCATAGCCAGCGGTTCATGTGAGCAGAGATGAGACTCAGGGGAGTCAATTACGGACTGTATTGTGGGTGATCAAACAATTTTCATCGGAAACGCTGCAGGAGCGTCTTCATTGCCACTGCAGTGTGCGGCCGAGAATTGGCATGAAGAAGGAACTGCTCGACAGTTGTGTTACGTGGGCTGCATGACACAGGCGAAATCTCTAACCAGGCCCTCGGTGGGAGACACTATTCCCTATTCATCTTTACGTGCCCACTTTTCACTCAAAACTGAAAAGAGCGACGCGACACAATCAACAGGCATACTAGAGACACTGCCCAACAAATCTGTGCAAAGATTTTCCGGATTTTCCCAGTGGTTTCCATTTCGCGACCGATCGGAAGTTACTTTCTGGACAACCCTCGTATGTATTTAATTCTTATTGTTGCAGTATTATATAGTGTAATTGTCTTTAGTAATGAACATTACAGAGTTCCAAGAAATACTGAGTCAGATTTTTTCTAACTAATAGATTATCAAACAGAACTGCAGAAGTGTGTGTACCAACTTGAGAAGATGAGGTGATACAAATGATTGTAGCATTATTTAGCTTTTTATGTCTCTGAAGCTTGTGGTTCCAGTTTCCTCACCATCTATTAATTAAGAGTCGTCAAACGCGTGTATCTTGGTAATTCTATCGAACACTAAACTGTCACATCGTCAACTCCTACTTAATGGAGGTGACAGCTTCATGTATATTATTTTGTTATAGTTAAGTGGAAATGGTGTTGATTGAGAAAACTACAACGTGAAAAGGTTTTGTAAGTTTCCGTGATGGACACTGGGCTTCCCACAGTTCTGTATGAATCAGCTAAGAATGTCTTGAACAAAGAAGATTGTTGCTATTACTTCAAGGAAAAATTCTTACCACAACGTTAATTGTATTAGATTTTATGATCATACAGTTTATCGGAGCACTTGCCACACTTCCTCCAGTTTCAGTAAGGGATCTCATTTAAAGCTAGGCACGGTAAAAGTTGAAATTATTGTCACAGCTTAAGTTCGAAGCGCTCAGCATTTGGTGAGCTATTAAACAGTGATAATATCAATAAGCGTTGGTTTATTCCTCTTTCCTTGTTTGCCTCGATAGTTGATTTCTATTTTCCAGATTTCCAAAATAATTTCTTATTTTGAAAACGTGTAGGTGATTATCCAACTACATACAAAGAACACATAACAACAAGCTTTTCTTCCTTACTTCTCTGATGTTGCTATCTAGTAGGTTCCAATACTGTAAACGATCTTTAAATGTAGTTATAGCACTGTGAAAAAATGAATTAATTTCATAGCTTCAGTTGCTATTTTTTCAGTGTGAAGTAAATAACCACTGTCAGAAATAATCCATTATTTGGTGATCGATATTAGAATGAAATTAAATAAAGTTTCGGGGTATCGAACACTAAACATAATCGATATAAGATGGGTAAACGAGAATGTTGTGCAGCGCTGTGATCCGAGATCCCCAGAGGAACTACTGTGACATACAGTTACCATTGTTTGATCACCTGGTTTCCTGAAATATTGCATTCTATGATAATAGGTTTGTTTTAATAATAAGTAACATCCACACGTTCGTATAAAAAACGCCACAAGAAACTGCAAGGGGACTGATGCTGGATTGAATGAGGTAAGTGGTTACCTGAATGAGTATTTATTTCTATTTACAAAACTGTCACACTGCAAAAACACAAGAGTAAGGCGCTATACGCACATACTGTAAATGGTACACACATATACTGTTTCATGCTAAGATACACTGGCGAAATGTGGAGAGTTGACGCCGTGAAGTGGTATGTATACCCCACCCATTATGATTATGGTACCTGGCAGTGGAAGGAAGACTGAGAGACAAAGTGAAATGTGAGTTTAACAAATTAAAACACACAAAATAACTGTTAGTTGGTTGCGGACCTTTATATATAGCCCAACATGAATTATGTTGAAGGAAGTATCAGTTATCTATACAGAAATGTCACTGCAGCTTTACTCTCAGACAGCGACGGTGATAAAATTCTTGGTAACGTCGTTCCACATACATTTATACGTACAATTTAATTACATTTCGGGACTCATATGGCGAAATCCGCATTTTAAGCCGGTATCAGTTAAAAATATTCTTTTGTCGAATATCACTCGTACTTGACGTATGTGATATGAAATAAAATTCTTGTGATTATATGGAATCACTCAACTTTACGCGAAAAAACGGTTATGTTTTAATGCTTTACAAAGTTCTGCTTTAAAATTACCCATACAAATAAAATATGTTCTCAACTTCCTAATAAGCCAGTGCTCATCCACCTTCATTACCGCTTCCCTTTAGATCCTATGGACTGACAGTTCAAGAACAGTTGTTTCTTGCATGATAAATGGAAAAGCTGGAGTACGTGTTAACGGAGCGTACCAGAAGCAACTTCATTTTGCTACGACGTTACACCGTTTGCTTTTAGTGCATATAAACTTAAACAACTAACGGAGACGACACAGAAAATTTGATGGTAGGACTGAAATCAAAAGACGAAAAGAAAATTGTGCCAGATTGCATAAAAGTTTCCGACTAGCTGTAGTTTCCAAGGTATTTAGGGAGTGGTGGAAAGCAGAGGCTATTCAGTAACAGTTAATGACAGCCGTCCTCACGTCTAACTAGACGTCCTTATTAATTCAACATTATACGATGTGTAGTATAAGAGCAGTATATAATGGTTACTCATAAGTTAATGATCCCTTGGTCGACGACGATGATAATAACAATGAGAATTAGAATAATAATTACAATATAGTAATTAAGATATTGTTGTTGTTGTTGTGGTCTTCAGTCCTGAGACTGGTTTGATGCAGCTCTTCATGCTACTCTATCCTGTGCAAGCTTTTTCATCTCCCAGTACCTACTGCAACCTACATCCTTCTGAATCTGCTTAGTGTATTCATCTCTTGGTCTCCCTCTACGATTTTTACCCTCCACGCTGCCCTCCAATACTAAATTGGTGATCCCTCGATGCCTCAGAACATGTCCTACCAACCGATTAACATATTACATTTCAGAAAAGTCAATCTAATCAACACTTTGTTAAGTAATTTCGTCATTACGTTTTTCTAGAATGTGAGGAATGACATATAACAGAAATGTATGACACGTACAGAAGAAAATTAGTCTGGAGAAGAAATTGACTGGAGGTAATCTAGAATAATAACGTAATATTGGCAGGGTAGATGAGGCAAAGGAAACAGACAGAAATGTATAAAAAATTAGGATATTTCTGCCGAAGTAGCAGAAATGCTGGTACGCTGTTCGACAGAAGGAAGACAGCTGGAAAATTGTGGCAAGAGGCAGGCTACACCAATGCTGACGGAAAAAGCTTTAATCCTCTACAGAACGGAAAGCGGTTCTGGATAAGAGGGGGTTACTGTGTAGCTTGCTGTAGATTCGTACCACTGAAATGGAGAAGGGAACGATCACATATTCTGTTTTATTAACAGGTATTGCCATGATTCTGGACGCATCAAATCTTGTATTCCGGTTACGGAATGACGATAGGTATTCGATATGCGAGCAGAGGTGCTTGAAACATCAGTCACTAACAGCGTGATGAAGTAAACAGAACGTATGGAAACCACGACGCCTATCTGGTTGCATCCACACTGAGCACGGAAGAACTGAGGTGATCGAACAGTCGAATGCCACATGTATAGCTGGCACATGCGTTAATGGCTATCTCGGGTCACCTGGAATGCCAACTATTTGTGTCGTGTTCAACTATAACATTAGTAAAGATGCGGCAGGACGAAATACTAGACTGGTTTATGTTTGTTCTGAGTGCAAGCATTTCTCTAAATTCTTTTTGCATTTAGGCTAGAGAGAGGTTTCCTGTAAGGTGTGACAGTCGGCTTTACCGAGGGTAAATGCTCATGCAAAATGTTACAGCTTTTTAGTAGGGAAATCTGATACTAGCAAAAGGTATAAAAGAAACTGTTTCACTAAAAGGTCAGCAGATCAAATTTCGGTACCCTATGAAGATGCCCTCTGATTTATTAAGGTTTAGTGTAAGACCAGATCCTCATTCCTACAATACCAGATAAGGCAGCATAATGTTCTTAGGTTTTCCATTAGACACAACTGGATGTCATCAGCATACGAGTAAAAGTGGTTGTTGCAACAACGTAGCACAGATGAAATATCATTACTTTCGACTGGTTTATGCTTGGGCACATTCTTGCAGTTGACAAAAGTAAAAATAGGTTAATGAAAATGACCATAAACATCAATTTAATAAAGCATGTTTTACGACGAAAGCTGTACCAATTTGTATTTAAGTAAATGTTAGTTCTAATACTGCCATAGCAAAATTACTGACACAGGAAAATCATTTCTAGTAAAACGAGGGAATATGTGACTACTGTATTAATAAAACTCAACAAATGCCATTTATTTATACTCTGTTTTGTTGATTAAAAAATTTCAAGAAAAATGATACTGGTCCTCTAGGTAGATAGGAACTGGTGAAAAAATAAAGTTCATGTCTAACAGCCATTAGTGTGAAAAAAGTTACAAATTAGAAATGTTTACAACGCTCATCATATACACTTTTTAATGCATGCTTCTTCCATATTTCATTAAGTTAGGTGTTATAAATACACTTTGTAAGCATCTAAATTCAGTGGGCTCTTAAGTATATTATATTTTGTGGACAATATCAGACAAAGAAGGTAGCAATGTATTAGTAAATTTATATTTTTCTTTTGAGTTAGCAAATGAACAAACGTTTCCACAGTAACAAAATCTCTTTCTCACATCATAAAATTACTATGAAACCTATACTGACACGTTTAAATGACAACTAAAGCAGTAGTACATGTTCTGAAACTATGTTTAGAAGTAACGCTATGTAAAATCTTAAACAATAATGAAACACAGTCCTCTTTAATGTAAAGATTCTTTATAATCCAGGATTTTGTCTTCAGTATCATTATCTTTCCCTTGTAGTATTATGGGCTAGAATTCTTTGTCTTTTTCTTAATCATTTTCAGAGTATGACATAAATTTCTTCACGCCATTACATTTATTTTTACTTAAGTGATTCTCTGATGGAAGCTGAGGTTCTTCAAGCATTACTGAATTACTTATCTTTCAGATTTCAGCACCTCAACTGCTATTGGTGAAGCGAAGTGAGTATTTTGAAAAAGGAATTGTGCCTTGGCCTTAAGTCTTCTTCCACAATGTAGTAATCCTGCCTGAGTCATTACACTTCTGGAGACTGATTTAACAGCTTTACTATGTGTAAATGTCATAATATTCTGAGGCCAGAGTAATTTTTTTAGTTCTTTTTCAATAAGGCCGAAAACCTTTCAGGAGGCAAATAGGCATAGCCATGTATTGGGAAATAATTCTTAGTTCCTTTAATACGTCTGAGGTTTCAATGTAGTTCGTAAGTATTGCCATCATTGTGGAGTCCTTGTTTTGAGAGACACGAGAAGCAGAAAATAATCTGAGAGTAAGATTTTCTGCACTTTCTTTGATTGGATCTTGCTGTAAAGAATTTAAATAGTCTCACATCAGATTTTTTTTTTTTTTTTGCGCCTATCCTGAATCAGTCTCAAGCCATATGGAACTAACTACTTCAGGTGCTTACTTTTCTATTTTAAAAACGTGTAGTCATACAACCAAATCTGTGTGAAGAAATATACTTCTCCTATAGACAGTTTGGGTGATGGTTGATTTTGCTGACAGTCAAAAGAAATTGTAACATTATTGTTTTCATTGTCGTTTAAAGTTATGAAAGACCTTACTGCCATTACTTCATGAGACCTATAATTTCTTCCTATATTAATATTTAGTTCCAAATTTTGAGTTGATTTTAACTGTACAGCAAATTGAGTACAAGTGTAGCAACTATCAGTTTGAGGATTTCCAAGGCTCAGGTTGAAACATTTCCAGAACACCGTTTTATGCGTTGAAAGATAATCCGACAACCCTTTTTTAATTAGAGAAGCATTTCACCTTTCATGAATTTTTACAAGATTTAACCCTTGCAGGAGATATGAGCGTTTAACTTTATTTCTACAGTAATGAGAAGATCTGGCTTCATACTTAAGTATATCCTTCTTAATGAAATGCATCTACTCTTCATCCCTTTCCTGGAGCTTGCTTGCTCGTTTACCTCGATTCTGCTTAGGCAGTACACACTCCACCTTATATCTTTTGGCGCTATGCCTGTCTCCGGAAAGTCCTGGAAAAGTACATACGAAATAAATGTAATCTGTTCAGACAGTTATTTTCATTCGACTAAATTTTTTTTACGTTATTAATAAAATCTGACATATCAATTTTCTGGATGCTAAGGCGCATGCAATAGTCTTCTTCGTCTCTTACATGGTATGAGACTGACCCAGATATTTGTTTACATTTATTGTCTTCTTTCCCTTTGTGTCTGTTAGTCAAAGTTCACTTTCGTGTATCATAGTAAGAAATTATCCTATTCAATTTTTGTCATTAATTTACGGGGTGCCCCTCAAATGAATAAGAGCGGTGAAATGCAAACATACTACTTTCCATGTTGTTTCTTTTGTTATTTCAATAAGGTTACAGTCTAAATTCACATCTTCATTTTAGGGAAAAGTCGTACACTTCTTACTCTTTTGCCTTTGACGACTCCTACTTTTTATTCAATTTTTCACCCCCTCTAGCGTTTTAGAATATTCTGAATCACTTAACTTCTTAATAATGATGTTCCATCAACTTTCTACAAATACTCTCACTAATATTATACTGAGACAGTGGCTGATCACAAAAGAAAATTACGCGGGACAATATATGGTTTGTTGACTGACAATCCTTAGCAAACAGTTGCTTTGTCATGTAGGTCGTTGCGTGATACTCAGACAACACATGCGAGTGTAAACGCTATTAAATTTGACTATTAAATTCATGCGAGTGTAAACGCTATTAAATTTGACTATTAAATTTTCTGTCCAAAGCTTCTATAAAGTAGTAGAAAAGGGTAAGTTCAGTTCTGCAGAATCTTCAAAAATGGTGATTTCTACAAATATCTTCGTGGAACTTTGCTATATTGAGGCGCCATTTTCACTGCTAATATTAAGTTTTTTTCGTATTTTCTGTCAGTCACAGTATGAATCTCATAACAAAGTCCTGGAGTCCGTTAGAAAACAAATTTTGAGAGAAACGGCGTATGTAGATTAAGAATGAAATCAGAGCACTTTATGTAAAGAAGGATCTAAAGAGGTAGGTAAAGTTAAAACTCCTAAATATGCAAAAAAGATACCACTAACCTTGAAGTAGAGATATGTATCAGCATAAATTCTATAACAATCAAAATGAAACTAGCTTAACTTTAAAGATGAAGAAACGAGGCTCTTAAACAAAGGGCACAAACCTTACCCCTACACTAAACAGAGAAACACTAAGAAAATTAATTGTATACACAGAAGCAGTATGTGACGTAGCAAATATCAGCTCAAGTGAAAGTAATGCAGTCGCCTTTAAAGCTAGTAATATTACAGACAGACATCTATCACATAACCAACAGCATAACAGTCAAGAAGTTAAAATAATAAGAGACATCAGCTTGAGCGATCAGAAAATGTGAAGCAGATAAACATACTACCATAGTTATAAAATCGGAACGAGCTTATACCAAGAAATTTTTAGGCTTTTTCAGAGGAAATAATGTTGCTGAAGTAGATTCGATCCCAGTGCATAAATATCAATATGAGCTAAAAAAAAGTGCTAAACAATTATAACTGTTTCTACACAAGAACTCAAGCACTGGACTGCACTTTTACGAACACTGCACGTCCACAGTTTCATGTGCAACCCAAAAGTACACTAACCAGACTGTTTCACATAACCCATTGTGAACTACATTAGCAATCCAGCATATGAAATCACCAGCAAAGTGAATGCACTACTTCCAATCAATTCCACATAGGAATATCATCGAAAATACCTACCAACTGACTGAAATCGTTAGAGATACATGAATTGATGGAATTTTTGGATCTCACCATATCACCATATCACTTAGGTATTTCAGTTTCAGTAACACATTTTATAAACAGTATGATGGCCTGGCAATGGGTTGCAGTTCGACAGGTCTATCAGCCGAAATTTAGATAAACAACTTAGTGCAGCAATTTTTTTTCAACAAATTATCTATTTAATGGCAGACTTATCTTTTAAGAGAGATATGTGGATGATTCAGTCATTCTGTTCGGTGGCACAAGTAATGAAACAGATGTATTTCAAAATTAGCTTAGCTACATGTAGTATCACAGAACATGAAAATAATAAAAATGCAAATTTTCTGAATATGAAAATTATGAACAGAGATAACAAACATCAGCTTGGCGCATAATAAAGTCAACGACTATTGATACAATTGTAAACAACATTTCCTATCAAGATGATCATAAAACAGAATATTTTAGATCAATGCAGAATAGGATACATGTGATCCTATGTCATAAAATAGAAAAACTACGAGAAATTAGTGTCATTTTATCCATGTTGGGTCTTGTTAACTCCGTGGCTACTAATGATACTTAGTGAATGATGTAAACAGGCACAAAATAATAGCTTGCCTGACTGCATCATTTACCAATTGAAACTAATATCATTAAAACAGTAGCTAGGAACAATCGTTACATTGCTTCTCCTAAAGACATAATTTCGAATAAAATCAATACAAAACAACACATCCACCATCATTCTATCAACAACACAACCTGCTAAAACCACTGAAAAATTTGCGGCTATGCCCTTTCCAGGAAATGTATCCTGTAAGATAGGCAGAAGTGATCCAATCTTCAAACTGATTCTATATCCAAATAATACAGTTCCAATTTCTACATGTCAGTAATAGAAATTGTTAAATACCCTCTGTGTCTGTTAAAATCTGTATGTAGCACAGATTAAGTATAAGATTTATTTCTGAATAAAAATATATTTCATATGTATTTTAAAGATACACTATTTTTGATTATGTGGAACACCTAACGTAATTCAAAAGAAAGGAAAATGAACTGAGGTAAACATTTTGCGTTTTTGCATGTGCCCTACCGATATGGAGGCGACACTGGCAAGAGTAATATATTTCTTACAGATTATACCAGAAATGGCTATTAATTTCGTGCTAATACCTGTCAAACATAGATCTTGTAATGGTTATATGTGAGATAATTCCGTTGCTGACTGGGGACGGTGTACTGAACAATATAAAACTAGACTTTAAATCACTTGCAGAATAATAATTATAGCTATTATGAGTAGAATGGATTTTTAGATTTGTTGTTACCTCCAAGTACATGTGGTAAAACAAGCTATTAAAGTTAATTTTACTTTGGCTGGCTGGTCAGGTTATGAAGTATGAACGTGTGGAGGCAATTACGATAGTGAGGAAAACACCAAGTCGTAAAGTTTGTGACGCGTTTGTGTGAAGACTGTTGACACAGAGAAAAAAACCAACCAACACACTGATGTGTGTAGATCTTATGGTAAAATATATAAAAATATCTGCACTACCACCTTTACACCCTGTGTTTAAATAGATTCTGCTACTGATTGCATTATAAATTTGTTGTTACCGGCATCACATCGACATTAGTTTCATATCTTTGAACTCATCTCTGAGTTTGATGTAAATTATCTATATTTTTGCTTCGTTCGGTTTATAAGAGCAAATAAAAAAAAAACTCTCTTTTCACCCTGGCCTTTCGGAACTGTGGATAGGAAACTGTGTACCATAGTGATAATGCTTATCAATACAACATTTCGTTACACATGAAAGAAGTGCAGGCCACCTTAATAAAGGCTCATCTTGTAAATAAAATTCAGTCATTTGGTGATAACAAGATATTCAGAACAAGTAGTGGCGAGAAGCAGTAAAATATGCTAAGGAAAAACGTCGTCAGGTTAGTGGTTGGCTGCTATTCTAAGGACATCTCTTTGACGTACTATTAATACACAGTGAGAAAACCTGGGGACCAAATATTAAACTATGGCAGCCTCTTGACGGCATACGTTCACTTGCCGATTTGAGATATGCTGGTGATATGTTATTTTCTTGCCAACTCTCACTTCCAAATATAATATCACGTAATTCCTTAAGTTGAGAGAAAGCATAATTATCTTATTGTGTAATAGATTACAAAATTTGCAATTTGAATTTTTCATTTTATTGAAGCAAACCGCATCATTGGTTTGACTGTTATGTGATTTTTAAGTGACTGGAGCAGCAGAATTTAGGAAGCTGTGAGGCAACCATGTTTACCCATTGCTATGCAAGGAGACACGGAATGTTTGTGGAGGCGTAAGGCAGCTAAAAGCGGGCGGAAGCGAAGTCCCAGAGGGGGGAAAAGAGGTATCTCAAATGTTCTAGAGGGTTGGCGTACGAATTCTTCTGGTGAAACTAAAAAGTGAGACGCAGTTCTAGAGAAGGGACACCCTTTGTCACCGGCCTTAAGAGGGGCTAAAACAAATAGTCTGTCAATAAAAAAACTATTCTGATAAGAAAGATACATCCCAAAATTCTCTCAAGATTTTTCTCTGAGTAATTACAAGCATTGCGCATTAACGGCAGTATCGGAACCAGTGTGATGAATAATGTTTGTTAAATCCTAATCTTAATCCAGTTGGCAAATCTTGCAATGTATCAGTTTTGATTTATTGTTGGATTGTGTCTCCTTGATTACTGGCTATTTCCGTGTGAGTCTGCACAAATGAAATTCACATCATAGTAAATAACACCAAAGGTAACATTCTTAGGCAATACTGCGATGTTACTTAAGAACGGCACAATTTTGCTCAGATGTTGTAGATGCGTAATGATCTGTCTTCACTTTAAACAAGATCTTTCATCTGTCCCATCTGACAGCATAATTAATTACTCTTTAATATATGGAAACTTTGTTAAAACAACTAACCGAAGGATAGGTCTTTGATCCAACTGCAGTTCGATTGACATTAAACCAGTCACATTAAACTATTATATGAAATGACAGGAAGAAGAGAAACTTAATTTTAGGCTGGAAGATTGTCACACAGAACAATAGAGATAAAAAATTACTACGTGGCGTTTTGACTCAAGAAATTTGGACGATCGAACCGCAATTATTAAAGTTCCCAACAAGTATCCGAAGACTTGAGGAATTCCTATGAACTTGTACCAGCTCTGGCAAATGTGACAAACCAGTACACTTGTATTCGTCAACGCTCTACAGGTCTATGATGTAGCTGATGGTATTTCCCACAAATCCTCCAGAGCCGATTCCTTTTGGAATTTTTTTTACTTCATAACTTGCTTACGCAAAAATGCAACGATGTTAAGTACTAGTATGACAGATACTAAAATAATTATTCTTAGGAACTCGAAAATTCTGTTCTGTGTATCATAAATGACAGGCCGATTGCAGCATTTACGTTTCAAAAGACAATCTTTTAAATTCGCTAAATTTTGCCGAGTGTTGATTTGCAGAAGGCAACAGGTAGGTTCGCTTTAGGGCAGTTATGGGTTCCTGTAGCTCAAAGCTGTCGCCAATGCGGAGATTTAGTTTTGGTACAGACGTTGTGTGTGTTGTTCTTTTCACATAACTTGAGAAATCAATGCAGTATGAAGAGATAAGTGGCTACATTACAGACGTAACCGACCCATGGACGATTCGGTGACATGTGTTTTTGAAGTAACTATTGAACCACAGTACGCACCGTTAGAGAAATTCAGCTGTTTCCTTTGCGTAGCTAATGTATAGAAAGTAACAGCATCAAAAGTCTTGCTGAACTGAAACAGTTTTAAGCTGATCGCTTTATTCCTGACGATACCATAACGGAAATAGAAAAATTGTCTAACAATCGCATTAAAATTCAAGGTGAAAAGAATTCAATGAAGAGCTTCGCTGATGACATGACTATCCTCAGTAAAAGTGAAGAAGAACTACAGGATCTGCCGAATGAAATGAACATTGTAATCAGTACAGAATATGGACCGAGAGTAAATCGAAGAGAGACGAAAGTAATGGAAAGCAGCAGAAATGAGAATAGCGACAAACTGAATATCAGAATTAGTGATCACGAGGTAGATGTAGTGAAGGAGTTCTGCTACCAAGGCAGCAAAATAACCTTTCACGGACGGAGCAAGGAGGACATCAAAAGCAGATTAGCACCGGAAGAAAGGATATTACTAGCCACGAAAAGTCTTCTAGTGTTAAACATAAGCCTTAATTTGAGGAAGAAATTTGTGAAAATGTACGTTTGGAGCACATAATCTACGGTAGTGAAACATGGACTATGGGAAAACGGGAAGAGAAGAGAATCGAATTTGAGATGTGGTGCTATGGAACAATGGAGAAAATTAGGAGTACTGACAAGATAAGCAATGAGGAGGACGTAGGGTGTAGGTGCTACTCTGAGATGAAGGGGTTGGCACAGGAGAGGAATTAGTGGCGGACTGCGTCAAACCAGACAGATGACTGATGACTCAAAAAAAATTGTGATATCGCCAGTCATTTTGATTACTTCAGGAGCTGTGTTAGGAGTTTTTAGAAGCCTTATGGATTTTTGTTGGAGATGTTATAGATCTTAAGGTAGGCTGTCGGCTAGTCATGAACAAAGTACTCCAAGGGTTTAGATACTGTGAGTAATTTGTTCATTCACTTATAGTCATCTGCGATTTTTAGAATTTACTTTCAAAGTCCTCCATACCATAGGCATTAATTGTCTTCTTTAACAAATATGTTGAGTTTATAGTCAATTGTAGTCGTTCTTATTCAGGGGGTGTAATAATAGGACGAATAAGAAAGTGGTATGCTTCTTGGGAGGGAAGAGAGAAGTCGGGTAGTAGCTTGCGGTCTCTAATGGCTCTGCTGGATAGCACTTAAAAGCGAACTTTCAGTCTGTCTACGTGTCTGTCACTTCAATTTGGAATATACAACTGACGCACCATTCCTAGAGTCTAGCTTCTCGTATAAACATGGGCACAATCAAATGTTTTCATGTAGGTTGTGGATGTGTTAAGCACATTTGTATGTGTGTAAGAGGTTTCCACCTATGACCAAGCCAAAATGGAGTATCGTTATAAAACAACTCCATTCTCTGAGTCAATGGGGGACTTCTCTCTCTCTCAAACGCCCCAGCTATTCGTAATTTAATTGCTCATGAATATAATAAATTGTGATAGACGTTGTTATATACGTAAAAGCCCCAGCCTTCGCCTTTCGAAGAACCGCTACGGTAGAAACATGCTCTTTAGTAAGTGTAAAATGTTGGTTGTTGTTAATCCCAGTTGCCGGCCGTTGTGGCCGCGCGCTTCTAGGCGCTTCAGTCCGTAATCGAGCTGCTGCTACGGTCGCATGTTCGAATCCTGCCTCGGGCATGGATGTGTGTGATGTCCGTAGGTTAGTTAGGTTTAAGTAGTTCTAAGTTCTAGGGGACTGATGACCTCAGACATTAAGTCCCATAGTGCTCAGAGCCATTTGAACCATTTCGTTAATCCCAGTTGTTTCTTTTTTCTCTCGGTTCGAGAGTACAGAATAAACGTTTATTTGTCAAATCAAATGTTTTCATTAAATCAAAACCCTGATAATTTTTATACGTTACTGATAATTACTACAGTTTTATTGAATAATTATCTGTCGACTCATTAATCTCATAGGAGACATAAAGTGCATTCGCAGTTGTGAATACGAACAACCATTAGCTGTGGAAGGGAATGACACGCGAGTGGTTTTCTTAATCGGCCGGACGGAAATTTCCGTATGTCCTTCCTGTGTCACAACTTGCACTCGTATACACATTATGTTATTACCGTACAGGGGAGGACATTTTAACTGAACGTCGCTGCTTGATATCGGCCGAGAAATATGATACTGCACTGGATCTGTTGTTAAAAAGAAGTATGCAGTGCGCCTTCGGATATGCATGCATGCAGCCATAATGACAAATGTGATATGTATTAGCATTTGGGAATTCGTAAAACTATTGTCTGTATAACGGAACGAAGACAATAGAAATCTGTGTCGAAAGGGGACTCGAACCCTGATTTTCCGCCTCATGCGAGAGGTCACCTTAATCGCTTTGATTACCAGTGCACGACTCACGGCCAGGCCTGTATTCGTACACACATCACATGATTCGCGTATAGGGGGGGACATACTAATTCAAAGTCGCTGCCTGGTATCGGCAGATAAATACGATACTGCAGTGACTGTGGTGTTAAGAAGAACAATGTGGAACACAGGATCGTTCTTCTTAATAAGACAGGCACTGCTGTATCGCAAGTTCATGGAAAGCTCACACGAGAAACTGCTCCGCTTGCACTTGCTGCTACCTCGGGTTTCCGGTCTGACTTTACGTTCTCCAGGTCCGTGAAGTTGTGTGTCACGACAGTCTATCTTGATCACACTCAACCACAATTTCACGTCGAACGTAGACAGATAATGTCACTTCTGGATGAGTGATACCACCAACTCCTGACGGAGAAAGAGTTTACAATATATTAGTGGAGAGTTGAGGCAGCGCCAGCTGAATTGATGAATATTCATTTCTCCCGGCAATGTGAAAATTGCCTTGAAATTAATAACTGCGTTAGAAACTGAGGCTCTGATCACTAAACTTGGATAAGGCGTTTAATTAAGATGATAAATTCATGTGTAAGCAAGTTATTTTAGACGCGCTTGTCAGTGTGTGAGCATTCATTTTAACTCATTCGTTACAGCCGGCACATTTGCTCTGCTCTCGGCTTGTCTGATCCCGTTTCCCTTAGTCTCCATTGTCCTACAGCACGTTACTTTTGCAGTTCGAGTATCTTCCTAAGGCAGTCTATTTACTGTGGTCCAATCCAATTTCTTGATTTTTATTTCTGTTTTTATCAAGGATCTGCAAACATGCAGTATGAGACTTAGCACCCATGTTGCATTCAAAATTTTAAATTGTCTTAGCCACACCATTTATTCACTGGAAGCGCCATAGGCATTTCGATTACACATACTTTTCGAAGGATACATAAAAAAATTCGTATTTAAAACTACTGCATATACTAAACATATGGATACATCATGCCTAGGCATTTGTTGTTAGTATCTTGCACATGCCTGTTGCTCACAATAGATGACTAGGTACGATCTACGCATTTGTTTAGTACATGCAGTGTTTTGTGAATGTGGAGATTTTTTTTTGCAGGGAATCCCAGAAATGTTGCGAGTGACTCCGAGGGTCTGTAGAGAGTGTCTTGAGGAACAAATCGAGGGTAGGCACCAGTGTCCGCAAATGTCACCAAAAAAAAAAAAAAAAAAAAAAAGTTCAAATGGCTCTGAGCATTGTGGGACTTAACTACTGAGGTCATCAGTCCCCTAGAACTTAGAACTACTTAAACCTAACAAACCTAAGGATATCACACACATCCATGCCCGACGCAGGATTCGAACCTGCAACCGTAGCGGTCGCGTGGTTCCAGACTGTAGCGCCTAGAACCGCTCGGCCATCCCGGCCAGCCAAACGTCATCCAATGACACTACAGAGCGTCGAAGTTACAGGCGTTGGTGCCTGTCACTACGTCATCCCTTCGACAGCAAACGTGACTTTGTACGCCGGTGAACCGTAGGGGGAACGTCTCGCAATGTCGTTTGTTATTCAATGATCGCGAGTGTTTGTAGCGAACGGCAGTGGAGAAGATGGAGCTAGCTGTTGCATACAAAGAGGTTGTCTCCTATGATAGCGATACTCTCTTGTCTCAGTGGATGACCGGCAAAGAATTCCAATCCACAGTGTATTTTTCTCCCGGAACTCTCTAAAATCTCCAGTGTTTTTTGGTTACAGGAGAAAAACTGCAGATGGGAACCCGTATCCGCAACAGTCATCCACCTAGGAACAGAGCATAGCATTCATAGCAGACAAAGCTTTTTATTGCAGCAGCTGACTCCATGTGTTCCACTGGTGATCGTGGCAATCACTTGCGATAACTGAACAACAAACAACTTTGTGAGACGTTCCACATATAGCCCGTTAGCGCACAAAATCAAGTTTGCTGCCGAAGGGGCCGGCTGTAACTTCAGCGTTCTTATCGTCGTTAGATGACGTTTCCGAACGTGTTAGGCGGTACCGTGATGAAATTAAAGCTAAAAACTGCTATTTCCCTGTCCTGTATCCTAATCACAATATAATCATGCAAACTTAAAACGAATGTCGTTACGATCTTGTTCTGCACGGAGGATGGCATTACGGTCAACGGACAAGCACGCCAACAATTATGTCGGGGCACCTACTAAGCGGGGTAGTGTTTGCAGGGTAGTCCCACATCCATAATCGCTGTGCACACAGTCACAGAAGGTTCAGTATGACATAAAGAAGACGCCTACAGACTCCGTGCTTAATGTGAATCGTTCTGTTGTTTCTCGGATGATGCGACAACTTATAGAGACCGTAGCTGTATCCCGGAGACCAGAACAGGGGCCGATAACGTGTTATATCAGAAAGAGTGGACCGTTATTTAACTGTAAGGGCACGACGGTACCCAGTTAGTACTACACTGCAACTAGCATCTGACCTCGTAGCATCCCCTGGATGTGCTGCATCGAGGCCAACGGTGTACAGAAGGCTTCAGCAGAGTTGACTTTATTGTTGGAGACCAGCTGTCTGTTTACCTATGGCCTGTCTTCACAGAAGGGAACGTCTAGGGTGGAACCGTCAACATGCCAAAGGGACGGTCGAACGGTGGGCCAGTGTTCTTTTCACAGATGAGTCCCAAATTGGTCTAGAGACTGATTCTCGACGTATCATCATCTGGAGGGAACTTGAAACACGATTTCGGGACCCAAACATTGCGAAAAGAGACGGCGAGGAGGATCCCTAATGGTGTGGGCGGAGATTATGTTGACCACTCGAACATTTCTTCATGAAATTGACAGATGAATCAGCAAGATTTAACTGCTGTCAGGTACCGCTGATCTTAAGATCTCATGCACGACTGTTGCGAGGTGCTGTGGACCGAGACTTAGTACTGGTCGATAATGTTCGACCTCGTAGAGCACGGGTGGTTGATGGTTTTTTGGAAACGGAAGATATTGCAAGCATGGCGTGGCCTCCTCGCTCTCTCTATTTGAATCCCATAAAGCATGTCTGAGATACACTAGGGAGACGGGATGCATAACGTCAGCATCAACCACCCACTCTTCAAGACTTGTGAGCTGCTCTGTAGGAAGAATGGGCGTTATTGCCTCAACATTAGATGGATGAAATCATTCACAGCATGTCCCACCGTTGTCAGGCCCGTATTGGTGCCAGAGGTGTTCATACTCCATACTGAGCACATTAACCAATTGTCGGAATGAGTGTGCAAATCAATGAAGTTGGAAGAAAACGAAGAACATTTTTGTCTACAGTTATGAACGATGCAGTTTACTACGTTCTGTATTCTTTGCGTTATTTCTACTGCACTACCACCTGTTATGTTGTTTAGTGGCAAAATCAACGCACCCTTGCAGAATTATCGTTTTTTGCTTTAATTTTGGACACCAGCGTATGTCATCCAATGAACGAATTAACAAGCTCCATATGTGATTATCTGAGGCGATTTGCAACCTCCACCACATATTCAGTGTTACCAGAACACCAATTGTTACACCAAGGACATTTGCAGCTGACTAGTGTGTGTGTCCCTCCTTCAGACGTTTCCGCATCACATATTTCAGCAGAACGATGTAGTGAAGACTGTGCAAGTCGTCTTTGGAAAAAAAAGTAGGGGGAATACTGCTTCACGTGTACCTGACATGCTGCTCATGAAACGTGAATGAGATATGTTGACCGTGAACTTTCTCATGACGGTCTTCCAGCAGTTACTGTTGAGTTGGAACTTATTTCAGGCTCCATTTCTTCCCCTCTGCAATCAGCTGTTACAATATTGATCGAGTCAGTGAACTAGTATATTCGAGTTATTTGGTTCGTGGTGATTATGATCGCCAAATGTAGTATGGATAGTTTTGTGGAGGTGTGTGGGGTAAGTTAGTAGCTGAGGAATACGTTAGACTTGAGTCATTTTGGGAGAGACCTGATTCATCGATGAGGAAGGGACGAAGTTCCGGATTTACGAAATGATAATCTTTTATTTAAAAATTTTGGTTTGGTTAGGAAAGAAAGAAGATAGGAATCTGAGAGGTGGTGAGCTGAGTCTTGATTGACAATCCACTTATTACACATTATCAGCTTTTCCATACTTGGCATCCCTAATATGAACCGCAGATCTTTCAGGGAAAGGGTGACTTGCGTGCCTCAACGATATAGCTAGCTGTACCAAATGTGAACCAAAGTGGATGTGTATCTGTGGAAAGACCAGACTAATCTATGGTTTCTGAAGAGGAGCAGCAGCCTTTTCGGCACTTGAGGGGCCACAGCCTGGTTGATTGACTGATCTGGCGTTGTAACATTGGAAAACATGGCCTTTCTGTGCTGGTACTGTGAACGACTGAAACCAAGGGTAAACCACAGCCTTTATTTTTTTCCTGAGGGCATGCGGCTCTACCATATGGCTTACCTTACCTATGATGGAAAACACTTGAGTAAAATATTCTGAAGGTAAAACAGTCTCTCATTTGATTCTTCGGGCAGGGAGCACACAAAATACATGTCGTCATCATCAGAAACGAAACTGGAATCCTACAGGTCGGAGTGTGGAGTGTTAGATCATTTAATCGAGTGAGTAGGCTAGAAAATTTAAAAAGCGAAACGGCTAGATAGAAGATAAACATAGTGGGAATTGTGTAGTACAGTGGTAGAATTAGCAGGACTTCAGGTCAGGTGTCTCTAGGTTTATAAGTAGGAAATTGAATATGAGTGATGCAGGAGTTGGTCTAATAATGAATAAGAAAACAGGTATGCGGATAAGCTACTATGAACAGTATAGAGGATGCATTGTCGCATCAAAGACTGACACGATGCCAACACCAGCCGCAGCTGTACACGTTTATGTGTGGAGTAATACTTCGGCGCTATTATAGAAAGAGAAGAAGAAGTAAGTGAAGATGTAGAAGCGGAAATAACGTCCATGTAGTTAACACCATTCTCTGATATTTTTTAGATTCTTGTGAGAGCCAGCCATGAAAAACTATTCCACCTGATGTGCAAGACTTACGGAGAAACATCGTCAGAATTTAAGAACAGTGTAGTAATTCCAGTGACAGAAAAGGCAGGTGCTGACATTTATGAATACAGCCGAACCATAAGTTTAATAAGTTGTGTCTGCAAAGTACAGTCACAAATTAATTATAGAAGAACGAAAATACTTTTAGAAGCCGATCACGGGGACGGTCACTACGGGTTCTGGAAATCAAGTGTTCGTTGGGGACGCCACCTGGGATGTCCGTCGCCTGGTGCAATATTTTTTCTTTAATGCCCTTTCACGACTTACGTGACGTAGATGATAAAATGAAATACACATACCTGGCCCCGAGCACAGAAAACTCACCAAACCGGCCGGGAACAAATCCTAAAACAACGTGATAGAGTGTCACTAATGCTAGCCACAATTCTAGGAGTTGCTGACTGAATTCCGTCGAAAAGTAGCAACACATGAGACAATATGGACCTTATGTCTTCTCTTTGAAGTGTGTTTGAAATTTACATCTGTACCTTGTAATGGTACTTTAATTACGTAACCATTACGGCACCTCATCTGAACCTCTCGATACCGGTAATATTCTATCGTGTTTCTGTAAACTAGTTAACATACTTCTGAGACAACATTCAGATTTGATTTCATTATTGTAGAGGTACTTTGATACATCGATATGTTTATGGTGCAATGATATTATTCTTATGTGTATTCTTTCTTTTGTCACTATGATCTTTGACGTACTTGTAACTCTGATTTTTGGGCGCGTAAGCGGTTATTAGTTAGAGAGTTAGAGACTGTAAAGTCAAGTCTTGGACGTCATGTTGGAAAGACGCATATTGTAGTCAGCTTATAAAATGTGAACTTTAACAGTGAGGAAGACGTTTTCAAATATGTTTTATATTGAATAGTGATTGTTTTGTGCGTTACGTGATATTGCAACAAAAGCAATAAAAAGGAAGTGTAACTTAAATTCGGAGTGCTGATTACTTTTTTACATCACCATTGTCCTGCAAAAGTGTAATCTTCAAGAATGGTTTGTGAAGCGCATCTACAAAACTTTTGAATATCGCAGAATAAAACCTAGGCCTCTTTGCATCCGAGCTTGGAATCATCACCAGCTAGATTTACGGCGATTGAACCATATTTTACAACGAGACCAGCGTGGGAAACACGAAAAGATGAGTGCCTAGTTTATTCATTATTACATGACATGACTTTATTAACTGTGCTCTGATGACACCTGCGACATAATAACTATGTTGTTGCCCAAAAATGCAGTATTTAGCAGCGTGAGCAACACCACAATCATTATTAAATTTTGACCTTTGTTGTGGTAGGGTAGTTAGAACCTGTAGCTTTGTAGAAATATTTTGACAATGTTAAAATTTTCAAAGTATCGGGAATTAACTCCAGGGAGAGAAAGTATATTTACAACTTGCAGTTATAAGGGTCTAAAGGCAGTGAAGGAAAGCACTAGTTGAGAAAGAAGTGAGATAAGTTTGTAGCTTATCTCCATGTTACACAATCTGTACTCTGAGAAAGCAGCAAAGGAAATCAAGAAGAAATCTGGAAAGGAGATTAATGTTTAAGGAGCAGAAATAAAACCTTCGAGATTTGCTGACAACGTTGTGATTGAGTTAGAGATAAAGACGGACTCGAAAGAGCAGTAGAGCGGGGTGGATAGTGTTTTAAAAAGAGGTACATGTAAATATCAACAAAAGTAAACAAGGGTAACGGAATGTAGTCAAATGAAACAGGGGACGCTAAGGGAATTTGATTAGGAAATGAGCTACTACAAGCTGTAGATGAGTTTAATTATATCGGCACCAAAATAACTAACGATGGCCGAAGTAGAGAGACTATAAAATGCAGACGAGTAACGGCAAGAAAAGCATTTATGAAAAAGAGGAATTTGATAACGTGTAATAGAAATTTAAATTTAGGAAGTCTTATCTGAAAGTATTTGCCTAGAGTGTAATCTTGTAAGGATGTGAAACTTGGACAATAAGTAGTTCAATCATGAAGAGAATATAAGCTATTGAAATATGGAGCTTACATAAGAATGCTGAATATTACATGGGTAAGTGGAATAAGTTAAGAGAAAGTACCGAATCGAAGTGAGAAGAAAACAAAATTTTGGCACAACTTGACTGATGGAAGTGATCGGCAGATAGGACACTTTCTATAGCGCCGATTGGTTAAAAAAAAATGGCTCTGAGCACTATGGGACTCAACATCTGAGGTCATAAGTCTCCTAGAACTTAGAACTAGTTAAACCTAACTAGCCTAAGGACATCACACACATCCATGCCCGAGGTAGGATTCGAACCTGCGACCGTAGCGGTCACGCGGTTCCAAACTGAAGCGCCTAGAACCGCACGGCCACACCGGCCGGCTTCTATAGCGCCGAGGAACAGTCAATTTGATAATGTCAGGAAGTGAGGAGGATGAAAATTTTAGTGGGAGACTTAGGCGTAGATAAAATATGGAGGTTTAAGTGGATGTAGGTTTCACGATGAAGACGAGTGCACATGATAGAGTAGTGTAAGGAGGTGCACCAACCCAGTCTTCAAACTTAAGACCACACCGTAACATGTGGCACCAAGGCTAGGAACAGCGTCTGCACTCAGACGTTTCTGGTTTAAGATTTTTAGGCGTACGAGGATGGACGATGTGGAGTGGAAGAGAGGGTGTTAACTGATATCGGATGGGTTTCGTAATGGCGATGGTTTTTGATGACGATGTTTCATTATTGCAAGAGAAAATATTTTACGATGGTGTTATTAGAAAGGCATGGGTGCTGACTCCCAGAAACATATGCAGACTGCAGAAACATATGTGAGGTTTGTCTGATCCATGTCCCGATGCTTAGAGGTTCTGACAGCAGCATGTGGGTGGCCTCACATTACACTGAATTCTCAAAGTATGAAATCAGGTACAGTTCCGTATACCTAATCATTTGTGTATTTGTGTATTACGTATAATGTTCCTACGCTTGCATATGAAGTTCTGTTTGAATCAGGTGATACTTTATTGGAGTAACAATGTTCGCAAAAGTTAACATATTTCCATTACTACCCTCAATCTTGTCTGTTTGGTCTGTTATTCAGAGCAAATTGTTAGGAGTCCGATTATCATTCATTAAACGCCATCCATCCAAAACTAGTAAGCTCAGTAACTATGGTGGCAGCTTGAACTATCATTAAAACAACAAACTCACATTCGGCCAGTCAGTTCTTAGCAGGCAGTTTTAAATAGCGAACGTATCGCCATGGTGTATCTGCATTGTTGCGTCACAAATTGCAATAAAGCACGAAAGCTGAACGTCTGTAAGTGTTCAAGGCAGTCTCCAGAATGTTTTGAAGAAGAGAAAAGTGTGTGCAAAGTTTGTGCCGCACACCTTGACTCCTGAATAGAGACGGGTGGATGCCTGCCGCGACTTAAATGAAATAAAGAGCGCGGGTAGACTCTTGTTTGGAAGAAGCCATTGCAGGTAATGAGACTTGATATTAATACGAACCTATCACAAAACGAGATAGAACAGAACGGGGCCATGGTGACTCACCAAGACTGAAAATACAAGGAATGTAACGTGTGAGTTGCACATCCCAAAGAAGGACTCTTCTGACAGTTTCACGTGGTTGTATGAACTTACTGTGCATCGTGCCCAAGTGAGGAGACGCTATGTGGATTACCTGAAGCATTAAAACTGCCATCTTAACTACTGTTTTTTTTTAATCAATCTAGTGTCAAAACTTTTCGAGCGGTGTCTTCCTGCAGTGTCATTTTGAGCACTGTATTTCCGTATGCAGTGGTATTCACATTCCCTGCAACTACTTGTAAATCTAAAAGAATGTGGCGTCCTCGTGGAAACTAACTACGCTAGACCGTCGAGACCCTAAGAGGAATATGATGAAGCTGTTATGTTTTAGACGCGGTAGTTTCCTCGTTAGAACGCCTGGAGGGACTTGCAGCTTGCTACTGATTAAAGTGCTTAGCCTTACAAGAGAGTAAGAACTTGTGTAAAACACGTATAGAGTAAATCATCATGCG
Source organism: Schistocerca serialis cubense (assembly GCF_023864345.2). Classification (NCBI taxonomy): domain Eukaryota; kingdom Metazoa; phylum Arthropoda; class Insecta; order Orthoptera; family Acrididae; genus Schistocerca; species Schistocerca serialis. Next base: position 473,189,434 of record NC_064643.1, read on the forward strand.
AACGGGCTCTGATGCTGCTTAGTTCCGGCAAAAATACTCGGGGCACTGGATGCTGGCTGACAGTCTGAGAGAATTTAGCCAGCACAGCGTGACGAATCTGCTGGGGGAACCAAAACAGTAATTACAGACGTAATAACGACTTCGTCAGCGCGTGGGATGTAACAACTGCTTTAGCTGTCGGGTAACAGGTCGTTACTCAGTGCAGCGTGTTACCGTGAGAATTACGGCTGGCGCTGTGGTCGACAGCGGGCCGGCGGGGTGAGGGGGCCTGCACTCGTCATTTGCGCGATTTCCTCGCTTGCTCACGATCCAGAGTTACCTCGTGTGCAGCCAATCGGAGATTGCAGTTTTCCAGTACCCACTTCCTAAAGGCTGCGTGGGGGCATTCAGAAACAAACATTTTCTTTCTGTCTTTGTTTTATAGAACACTGTACGTTGACCGCAGCTACGGGTAAATTCGCATGCTGTGGAAACAAACTCTTATTTATATAAAAACTGAGCTGCACCAGAAAATGGATATATTAATTTTACTCGTGAGTAACACAGAACACATTTTTTCTGCCAGTTTCACGCTCAAAGGCGTAAATGAAGTAGCTTAAGGGGGGTAGGACGTCAAACGGGCAGGAGAGGCATCACAGGACATTTTAATAACCAGTGTCTATACTTTTACAAATAAATTCATAAAACTTTGTCATCATCACCAGGAAGGATTCAGGATTCACACTCATTGCCCTGGAAGTTCGAAAACATAACGAAATAAATTTTTTTACGTGTCAAATTTCATCATCTTTCTCACTTGCTAATAGCAGCATTTGTTGCTATAGGTACTCTTTTCTTCATAAGTTGGAGAGATTCTTCGATGAATTTTGGACAGCAGACATACCATACTTACAGGTGTACGAAACTCTAGGATTTATTTAATTTATGAAAAAACGAATGAGCTGTTAAATTTTAAACTTGATGTTCAGAAAAAACACAAACTTTATAGTCAACTACCTCAATCTTTACCACAGTTTTAAGTAGATTTTGAAAATCCTAGAGTTTAATACGCCTTTAAGTATGGTTTGTATTCTGTGCAAAATTCATCGAAGAATCTCTCTTACTTATGAAGAAAAGTGTACCTATAGCAACAAATGCAGCCATTAGTAAGTGAAAAAAATGATGAAATTTAACACGTAAAAAAAATTATTTCGTTATGTTTTCGAACTTCCACTGCTATGAGTGTGAATTCTGAATCCTTCCTGGTCATGCTGACGAAGTTTTATGAATTTATTTGTAAAAGTATAGACTGTGGAAATTAAAATGTCCTGTGGTGCCTCTCCTGCTCGAAGTCGGTCCGTTTGACGTCCTACCCCCCTTAATAGAAATATAATACAGATCTTATGTGGCAGTTAAACAATTAGTCTTACCCATGCAAGAGTCATACTATCATCAGAAGCAAAATTATATTGCCATACGTTACAGATAGGCAAATGTCCAGCCTTGTTACAAAAAAATAAGCTATCACACGTAATCAAAGAAAAGTAGGTCGACTGAATTATATATTTAGGCACAGTCGATTTTGGATCTAAGCTCATCTTTAAACCGTGATTACAGTGATATTTTTCCTGCAAATGTAGAATACATAGTCAACGAACAGCTCAGAAGCATTTAACATCTAATAGCATTTTAGAGAATACCAGTTAGGTTTCCGGCATAATTGCAGCATGACGACCGCTCTTATAAAAGTGACTGACTATCTGAAACAACCAATGGACAAATAACAGGCGACTACTTTGTGTTTTTTTGGATTTCAGCAAAGCTTTCGACACTGTTGACTTTGGCATTCTACTTGCTAAACACACTAGTTCAATTACATGAATGCGTAGTGTCTTTTCTTTCGGCTATATGCGATCACGAACTCAATAATTGATTCACCTCGATGGGAAAGGATTCCCTAGCCTTCAGTGCGATCACATGTTGTTCGACCTTGAGCGGAAATCTAAAAATTAGCGGGCATGGACGGAAACTGCGGATAGGTGGTCCTAGGTGCGAATGTTTGTCAGGTGTACGCAGCTCGTGGTCGTGCGGTAGCGTTCTCGGTTCCCGCGCCCGGGTTCCCGGGTTCGATTCCCGGCGGGATCAGGGATTTTCTCTGCCTCGTGATGACTGGGTGTTGTGTGATGTCCTTAGGTTAGTTAGGTTTAAGTTGTTCTAAGTTCTAGGGGACTGATGACCATATATGTTAAGTCCCATAGTGCTCAGAGCCATTTGAACCATTTTGTTTGTCAGGCGGAAAGCGTGCGGAAGCCGCAGTGGGTAACGCAGATGACTAGTAAGGAGGAGATCCCGGGTTCGAGTCTCGGTCCGACACAAACTTTCACTCGTCGCGTATCATCAGTTCCTTCCGTTTCCTTTCCTTTCTCTCGCTTCCACCTTCAATCTTCTTCAAGTCATGTACGATAGTTCCACTCATACCTTACATCCGGCCAACAGTGTGCAATGTATGGAACTAAAAGGTGGCAGTGGAGGGATACAATATCAGGGATCCCACAAGAAACACTATTGAGTCCATTACCTTTCTCGTTATAGGCTAATGATGCGCCAACTATTAGTTCCTACAAATGTTACCTATACGCTGATGACCTTCAGTTACACCTTACTCCAACAAACCCTGTCTTTGGAACAATCTTCCTCAAAAAATCAGAGAAATTACAATCCTCCCAAACTTCAAAAGACAGTTAATGGCGCACCAATCACAACAGTCATCTCGCCCATATATTAGTCTGCAGATCGCTCTCTGCATTTCCTCCTGCCCCACAACTTATCCCTTTTTCAGGCTGGCAGAGTTCTTTATTTAGATTCGGTCATTGTCATTTCAATCTTCTCATCTTTCTTTACCTCTCCCACATCTATAATGCTAAACACGTATTGAAAAGCACAATACTATTACTATCAGTGTCAGTATTATCATCAATATCGACTGTTTTCATTATTATTACTATTATTATTACTATTATTGTCATTTATTATTATCAGTGTTAGTGTCAACCATTATTATTATTATTCGTGAGAATGTTTTTATATCTTTGGTATGTGTTATTGTTAGTCAGATGTAAGAGAGGGCCCTGAGGCCCCAGTCTGTTCAGGCTAAATAAGCAACAAATAAATAATAAAAATAAATAAAATACTTTTCGATGCTTGGTTTGACCAGTGTTCAGAGGATTTTGTATCGTCAATAACATATTCTCCTATACTATTTACAACATTGTGCTAACACTGGAGTAGTTTCTCGAATCCTCCTCTGCAGTAGTCACGTAGTTTTGAGACGAAGAAGTCATCGGGACAAGTTCGGAGGGCATTTCATCCGGAAGGGGAATTCCTTGAAGCTTGTTCCATAGAGAGCGGTGGGGGCGTAAGATCAGATGAGTAAGATGGGTGCGTAGTAACTTCCCAACTCAACTCCTGTAAGAGTTTTTTGTCAGTCTAGGAGAATGCGCACGGGCGTTATCGTGGTGTGGCGTCACTTCACGCATTCTTCCTGGTCGTTGTTCTTAGGCTGCGTATGAAAGATGTCTCAGTTGTTGACAACAAATGTCAGCAGTGACTACTACACTTCGAGGAAGCAATTCATACTACAACAAACCGTCGCCGTTCCATCAGATGCATAACATTATGTTTTGTGGCTGCACGCAAGTCTTTTTATGGGGAGCTGCTGCTTTATTTGAGCTGAGTCATTCCTTTATGTTTCATATGTTACGATAAAGACAACGTATTTCGTGACCAGTAAAGATACAGGAGCGGAAAGATCGGTGCTGTTCACGAGCCAACTGATGAGGAAGCAGAGATGCACATACAGCCACGCGCTGATTTATGTGATTTTGGCTTAGAGCATGCGTTACCCATGCACCCGATTTTTGAACCATCCCCTTGCATGCAAATGTCACACGATAGTGGACTGATCACAGTTCATCACATTTTCCAGTTCTCTAGTACACTGGCATGGATCATTGTGGATCAATACGTCTAAATTATCTTCATCGAACCCCGAAGGTCTTTCCGAACATGAAGAGTCACTAATGTCAAAACGATCCTCCTCAAAACCAGAACGAGAAAATCGCACAACCAGCTTAACAGTTCATACACCCAAGCTGCTGACAAGAATAATGTGCAGAAGAACGGAAAAGAAAATTGAGGATGTGTTAGATGACGAACAGTTTGGCTTTATAAAAGGTAAATGCAGCAGAGATCCATTTCTGACGATGCGGTTGATAATTGAAAAGAAAAATCAAGACACTTAAGTTGACTTCAGTCGCTGAAACTCAGCGACTGAGATCAACTGACTGTTCTACGCATCGTCAACTTCAGCTGATGGTGCTGTTTAAAGATGGCCTACGCCTAAGCCGAAACCGGTCATTTTCATAAGATAACCATCGCGATCAATACTGTTTTTTCATTGATTTTTTCTAGTAAAGTTATCAGAAAATCAAAACAAATTGCAATACGATTTAGAAATGTATCTGGTATGGTGCGAAAAATCGCAGTTGACCCTGAATAATGAAAAATGTGAGGTCATCCACGTGAGTACTAAAAGGAATCTTCTAAACTTCGGCTACACAATAAATCAATCAAATGTAATGAGGGTAAACTCAACTAATTACGTAGGAATTACAGTTACGAACAAATTAAATCGGAAAGAACACATAGAAAAAGTTATGGAGAAGGCGAAACAAAGACTGCGGTTTATTCGAAGAACACTTAGAAGATGCAACAGATCTACCAAAGAGATTGCCTACATTACGCTTGTCCGTCCTCTTTTGGAGTACTGCAGCGCGGTGTGGGATCCTTACCAGTTAAGATTAACTCAGTACATCAAAAATGTTCAGATAAGAGCAGCACGTTTTGTATAACCGAGAAATAGGGGAGATAGTGTCATTGACATGATACAGGATTTGAGGTGGACATCATTAAAACAAAGGCGTTTCTCTTCCGCATGCGAAAAGATTTTGTTGAGACAGACCTGCATAGAGAGAAAGGATCATCATAATACAATAAGGGAAATCAGAGCTCTCTCGGAAAATATAGGTGTTCGTTTTTTCCGCGCGCAGTTTGGGACTGGAATGACAGAGGATTATTGTGAACGTGGTTCGATGAACCCTCTGCAAGGCACTTCAGTGCGATTTGCTGAGTATCCACGTAGATGTCGATGTACTCACGTATGAGAGCAAGCTGTCAGTCAACACAATCTAAAAATATGAATACAAGAAATGATTGAAAATAGGAATAACAGATGAGACTTCTGCAGGAGTTCTGCCATTATTAAAAATGATGGACCGCACTAATGGCAGTGATAAAAGAAAAAAAAAGTGCAGTAGAAGTTACCCATAAAAGGAACCGAGGAAACTGAGACAGTAAAAATGCTAAAGAAAATGTGGCACATCACTGAACACAAACGACAAACCCTGCGAAGACACATGTAGCACGAACGTTGATTGTGTGAGAGCCCTGTGTGGATTATGTGGCTTGGGATGTGGAGAAGTACACAATGTGAAAGAGGTTTCGGTAGTACACGGGAGTTTGTGCAGGGACCTGAACTGGAAGGAAAAGGGAAACTAAAGAGGGAAGCGTCAGAACTGATAAAAGGGTTAGAGATTTAATGGTCAGATTTCGTTGGTTCGTTTGACGAAAGAGACAGTCTGTGTATCCATAGAGGGGAGGGGAAGAAGTAGTTGATATGGGTGTGGCGGCATTGATAGGGGGAACCATGCAGATCTTCACTATAAAGCTCACCAAAAAAAAAAAAGTTTGACAGCTCATATATGAATTTGTCTGATCGATTTGTTCAGATAAACTGGTACCTGCTTTTAACTATCAGTCCTTTGGTATGGGGGCGCGTTGAAATTCGCTTTTGTCGTTGAGACTGTTCAGGGACATGACATCAGAGATAATTGTTTAAGTAAACGATGGTATGACCGCTGCGTTCGTAGAAGGAAGACATATCTGCCACGTTATATGGATCCATGCGCTGCAACTGCGCCGAATGTCGAGAGTTTTGTACGGATACGATTGCGCTTTACCATCATCACTACTGTTATAAGAAGCCAGTACTTTTCATATTTATTTTGATTCCTTCTTTGATCATCAGGGAAAATTAAATTGATAGTTTAGTTAAATTACTTACATGGATTTGTGGTTAATTGACAATCGCTTGTAACATTATGTGAAACTTGAGTTTTGCCTGGACAATAAAATGTTCTAGCAATTTACTAGAATGCTGCCAGGTGATATATTCGATAACCGCCGGTGCGTCGACAACCGCCGGTATTTCGACAACCACTTGTATTTCGACAATTGCACTCCCCATAAATTTCAAGGCACAATTGTAATGAGAGAGCACTGCTGAAAGGAATTGAAAATTTCGGCACGCAGGACATATGCAGAAAGACAAAACACGCACGCACGCACACACACACACACACACACACACACACACACACATACATACATACACAGTAAAGACTAGTTCCACCACGCAAATAAAAATCACCAGTATCAGAGAATGTATACTAATTATCAACGGGAGATCAGGTAGCATTAATTCTGTCCGTCTACTGTATGGCCAAAGAGAAAGACAAGGATATCAAGCAGAATTTAAGCAAAAATATCCGCCTTATTCATAATTTCACTTGCTAATTTCATCTCCACTTCTTCCTTAATGGCACAATTGTAGTAGCTATAGTTACGTTGTGTGTATTCTGAATGGAAACGGAGATGCCTTATCTTTCAATTTACAAGGTACTTTTACCACGTAACATGTCCGAGAGTTGCAGTTTTGGTCCAAAGAGTAATTCCGTTATGCAAAACAGAAAATGGCCATACGCAGTAAGACGTTTTCGGTAAGTCAAGTTTCTGAGTCTAGCTTTGACTCATTAAGCATTTTAATGCATCAGAGAGCTTTTATAATTTCGTAGACTAATGGTCGTATTGTAGTTCTGGGCTTTCAGTTGATATCACTCATTAATGATATTCATACGGGCATTCCGGGAATAACTCCCACATGATTTGAGCATGAGTCCTGGATCATATTCCACTTCTGCCAGTTCCGTCACTTAGCCTTATCACACTCAACATCGCAAAGCTGCAGTATTTCTATTCCCAGAATTTATCTAGGTTAGTCAATGAAATATGAGCATAACATCCTCGCACCCTTGACTAGACTTGCTAAAACATCTCTCCACTGCAGGATCAACAACTCCTGCCTCTTTTCTTTTCTTCTTGTCGAGAATCTGTTGCTTATTTTTGCCGGCCGCTGTGGCCGAGCGGTTCTAGGCGCTTCAGTCTGGAACCGCGCGACCGCTACGGTCGCAGGTTCGAATACTGCCTCGGGCATGGATGTGTGTGATGTCCTTAGGTTAGTCAGGTTTAAGTAGTTCTAAGTTCTAGGGGACTGACGACCTCAGATGTTAAGTCCCATACTGCTCAGAGCCATTTGAACCATTTGTTGCTGATTTCTTCCCCAGTACATAATGTCTCTCATACCCTCCACAGCCACCATAATATACACATTTCCCTCCTCAAACTAAAAAATCGTAACCTGGAATTACTCCATTTTCACCAAGAAAGTGCTGTTCCAATGTTTCTTGGAATGTTTTATACTGCATAAATATGAAAGTTACCATGAACCATTACACCATTTAGCTCAGGAATTCTAACGACCAAACCTGAATGTTTACTAGGACTAGGACCATTCGCTGAACAAGCTATCTTTAACTGAACATCAACAGGAGCAGCTTTAACAGGATCATCATTTCGAATGTTGCACGGCGGATCACAGAAAAATCTTCATCTAATACACATCAGATACGAAATCCTCCCGCTTCTCCTCCGAAATTATTGGGAATGATATGGAATAGGTACATGGAATATTGATAACTTCAATTTCTTATGTTTTGAAGTACATTTATCTCTCAACCATAAACAGATTATTCTACAAAACAGACTTCGCCCTCATAAAATCCAATAACTGTGACGACCATTCGAAAATTCCTCCAGAAGATACGGATTATTACAATTTTACATAGTACATACCTCACACCCATTCATATAGGCATCTGAATTAGGCAACCCCAGTCTCCATGACATTCCTGCAATCACACTGCTGTTATCGGAGTGGTAGACCACGATAACGCACTACAAGAGGTAGAGTCTGAACTCATTTCCTACACAGACTTTCAAGTCATAGGTATCATATGTATAAACTACTTCTATAGCACAACTTACTGAATTCGAATCCTTACAGAAATCCCATCAACTCTAAATCACCTGATCACCCATGGAACCCAGACACTTTACTCCAGACATAAAGTTCAGCCTTCAGAGTCCTAACGTGTTCTACAGATTTAAGCGACTCAGATACAAAGACAGTCGTCCCTCACTTCAGAAGCTCTACCTCCTGCCCCTACTGCAAATCAGATCTCTTACTGAAACAAAGTATAAACCTCTCAATCTCCACTTAACAGCTGCAACCTGAACCATCCTACTTACTCCTCGAAGTGTAAAGTTAACTCCCTTCTGTCAATCTGACTAGAGATCTTAGTTCCCATTGCACCTATTAACTCTCCTCTAGAACCCAACTATTCCCTCCACACTTCCCCACAACTGAGTAAATCATAAAATCTCTGACCAATCTCTGACCATTGTCGTTCAAAATATACATCTCTTCAAAAGACCACACATCTGTCAATAGTAGGGCTATGAGGCTTGCAGAACGATTTGTTAACATTTGCGCCATAATGTGACTGGGTCATTGACCTAGTGATATCGTCAGTTACGTCATCACCCTTATTACTGACATACCACGCCCGCTTTTCCCCTCCTACTCTCCCTCTTTCCCTTCACCCCCCCCCCCCCCCTCCATTTTCAAAAAACCACAGTAAAGTGTTAAATAGCCAAACAAAAAATCCAAGTCGGCAGAACTAACTCATTTATGTTAATATAAAATTAAAACACCCTCCCCTTTCTCGCTTCCTACCAATCTCAAATCAGTGAAAAATCCAAGATGATGGAAATAGCACAAATGTAGCTGTGAGAAATTTAGAATCTCCACTGTCTCTCTTCTTTCCAATCAGACAGTATAGTATTATAATGCTGTGTAGAAAATTATATAACCTCCACTTGAAAGTCAAACACATACATTATTTGTGTAAAAGTCACGAAACTTCAATGCAATATTAAAATAATGTGTAAAATTGGCGTCACATTACATTATTTCTGAAAGACATTTTATGCTCACATCAAGCCACACACGTTCCTCCTTCTCTCCTCTCTACATCCAACAAAAAAACGTCACGACTGTGGAAATAGACCAGTTGCGCTTTACACGTCCTCCTCCTATTTTCAACCATCAGACTGTGTCGTCAAAATGAAGCGCAAAAATTATATTAAAAAAATTATATAGTTAAAAAATTATACAAAGTGTAGTTGCAATTCCCTGAAACTCAAAGATATTCGTTATTTCCAGTACATAAACGGTTTCAAGTTACATTATTGACGTATATATACGTATCTATTAGAAAGGGCAATCACAGAAGTTGCAAAGAGAAACATAGATCCAGGGAAGATAACTGCGAAAAAACAGTGGGTAACAGAACAAATGCTTCAGCTGATCGACAAATGAAGGAAGTCCAAACATTTTTAGGTGATTTTCAGGAATACAGAAATACAAGTGACTTAGGTCGGTATTACACTATCAAATTTCTTTGTCAAAGATTTGATCAAACATGTGATCCAATATTCCGTCCAATATATTTGACAAAGATCTTTGACGTAGCGCTAGAAGGGGTATTACACTGTCATCACATTTTTCGTCAAAGTTCAAGATGGCTGACAACAACTTGTTATTTAACCGTAGCAGTTCTACGTACTCCAATTGCATTGTGTGCACATGCGGAAAAGAAGTGGGGGGAAAAATGGAACCATACATACGAGGTTGACAGTCTTAAAAGTCCTGAGATTACAACTTAATAATAAATTCAGTTGGGAGGAGCACACCACAGAACTGCAGAAAGGCCTTAACAAATCTGTATTTGCAATTCGAGTGTTAGCAGACATAGGCAACATAAAAATGAAAAAGCTTGCATACTTTCATTCCATAATGTCATATGGGATAATATTTTGGGGGTAAATCTTGAAGTCAAACAAAAGTTTTCAAGGTCCAAAAGCGTGTAATACGTATTATTTGTGGAGTAAATTCATGGACCTCCTGCAGAAACCTCTTCAAAGAACTGGGTATACTAACTACTGCCTCTCAGTATATTTACTTCTTAATGAAATTTGTCGTAAATAATATATCTCTTTTTCCAACAAACAACTCAGTTCATACATACAATACCAGGAACAAAAATGATCTGCACAAGGACTTAAAAGCGCTTACTTTAGTTCAAAAAGGGGTCCACTACTCAGGAACACTCATCTTCAATAATTTGCCAGCAAACATAAAAAATTTAGTTAGAAATAAAGATCAGTTTTAAGGAGCCTGAAAGACTTACTACTGGCCAACTCCTTCTACTCCATTGGCGAAATTTTTAATAGAAACAAATGATGTATTGTATTTATTCATACTATTAGTATTGTTATTTCAGCTTAAAAAAATCGACATGTTCCACATCCACGAGGATCTCCTCAGCACGGATCTATGGAACGAAAAAACTAATCTAATCTGGGTGAAGCCGTGGGTTTTACGACGACACGATAAAAGCATTCAACAAAACTTGTTACGTGAGCTTACAGTGGAAGACGTCAAGTCGTACATCAATTACTTAAGAATGGATGAGCATACATTTCTGTATGTGCTCAATGAAGTGTATCCTCATATCACAAAGCACAATATTCACTTAAGAACTGCTACATCTTCACAGAAGACAGGCCCACTATAACACTCCGATTCCTTGCTACAGGAGAGGGTTATGTTAGGTTAGGTTAGGTTAGGTCAGGTTAGGTCTCCAATCTTCTTAATCTATTTTTGTATTCAGGGTGCCTCACGTTGTAAAGCGCCTCGTCAGCTTCAGACATCTCTATTAATTTTGTAGTTGTCGGCACACACGAATTGTATTTACCGGCAATGGTTATAAAAACACTACAGACGACAGAACGCTGCAGCGATGCTAGCGCTCCATGTGGTAACACGTCACATTGCAGTGAACAGAAGACAAGTGGTTTCTTTGATCAAATATACAGCGAGGCCCTAGATTTGATCAAATATTGGACGACATTTGACAAAGTCCCTATTACACTATCAAATATCTTTGACTAAGATATTGGACAAAGATATTGGACAAAGAAATTTGATAGTGTAATACCGGTCTTAGGAATGAAATAAATAGGAATTGGAGGGAAGCTAAGGCGAAATGACAGCGTGAAAGCTGTGAACAAATCGAAAAAGAAATTATTGTCGGGAAGATTGATTCGGTATTATATAGACTCCTTTTGTTTCTAGGCTAATTACTGTTTAGCTCTACAGGGCCTTTATACTGAAATGTTTCCCCACACCACCTAGTATTGTCTTTCTATGTGTGTGAGTAACTGTATGTTCACTGTTGTGGGTAAATACATACAGCGTACACAGGGCGGTGTGTGAAACTGATAGCGATTACACTCTTCCGCTGTTGTAGAAATCTGCTCCAGATGCTGCAGATACCGTGTTGAGCTGAAAGTGGTAACCAAAGTACGGAGAAATATTCTTCGGGGCTCTGTTGCATAGCAATCAGATTGCTTTCAGTTCTGAGAAATGTCCAGTTACTATTGTGGATTTGAATGATCCATGAAGTGACTTCTTTTCCTAAGAAAACATCGAACTATTTCACTAGAACTGAACGCTCCCGTCGGAACTGTTCTCAGCTGGTGTTTATTAGTAAATCACAATAGCAGTATATCGCTGGGTGTATAATAAGACGTACCTTCTTGAAATGAACAATATTTTATTGTTCTATTAACTGATTTCCTTCCATATGCACTTATATTTTACAAAGTGAATCAAAAACTCGCAATGGCGTCGATTTTTTACATCACAAGAATGGCTCTCCTCTCCTCAAAAATTACTCTTAACAAGGACAAAAAACTCTGTATCCTAAGAATAATTATGTGAGCGCTAACCGCCACAGATTTATAAACAATATCTTTGTCTCTCTCTCGCACTGTCACAGCAAGTTACGCTGCATGATACATCATATATGCCCCTCTTGTGGACGAACGTTTTTGGGCAAAAACAAACACGAGTGTTCACACAACACTATATCGGTGATTGTTTATGACGCTGTATTAATGTCCACTAGAGTATTAATGTCCACTGTATTTCTTATGATTTTTGGTATTAGTGAATGACTATCTAAATGTAAATTATAGATTTGGGTGCATATACTGCTGACAAAGCCTGTGCTGAATTCCTGATGCAGCATATATGCATAGCTTACATGCTTGCTTTGATTCATTTGTCGAGGATGGCATGAGATGTGATCAGAAACCTTTTTCATCATCTCTCAAAGCTTCTGTCACTCGCCTTGGAATGTCTCAAACGGATAGTCTCGCCATTCGGCCAAGCCCCACAAAGGAAAACCATGGAAAACCTCGGGGTAGATTTACCATCCTCGAATTTCTCATTTGCAAAGATAATTAATTGAATTACAATGGAAAATAAAAAAAAATTACAATATGGAATTTTTTTGTTGAATGAATTTAAACACTGTTCGCAAAAGAAACACAACACTGTTAATCTTCTGTGTCTTGAGGTGAACCGTCGACGCGTTGGTTTACGTCCATCTACGATTCCCTTCTATCTGTCATCTCTGGGTAACTAATTGAATTCTATTCCCATTTCTCCGTCTCCTCGTGGGTATTATGGTTTTCCGCATATGGTTAACATGAAAATAAGAATCAGTGTAAGTTCCGTGGAAAAGGTGTTTGATCTATGCTGAACTGAAATAGAATCTAATCTAAAGTTCTTTCTAATTCCCTGTCCTGAATTCGAAATATTCGGAAGTCGTAAGGTGTTCTTCATTTCTATCAACAACCCTAGAATGCACTATACACAAATCCAACTGGTGCTGCCGTGTCAACTTCTGCTCGTCATCTTTCAGATGGACTTTAACACTTGTTGATGTGCTTATAACTGAAAGGCATTCGCTCAGTTGGTAACTTCGCGAGCAACAATTGATATAACATAATTTACATACACGGGTATGTTACAAAAATGGTTCAAATGGCTCTGAGCACTATGGGACTCAACTGCTGAGGTCATTAGTCCCCTAGAACTTAGAACTAGTTAAACCTAACTAACCTAAGGACATCACAAACATCCATGCCCGAGGCAGGATTCGAACCTGCGACCGTAGCGGTCTTGCGGTTCCAGACTGCAGCGCCTTTAACCGCACGGCCACTTCGGCCGGCGGTATGTTACAACAATAGTACAATTCTAAAGACAATGTTCATCACAAAAGATTGAAACAAAGTAATAGGCGTCCTTTTAAAACTGAGAACGGGTTACCCCTTCCGAACAGCATGACTTCAGCTCAGCGAGTAAAAAAGCAAATATAAACATACACTGAGATTGTTAAACTGACATAAGAAAAAATATCTTGCCATAGACCAGATTCATTTGAGTCACTAACCCATGGTTATTATGCATTGTGAAACCTGATTGAAGTTACTATCAACTAAATAAAAAAAAATTTTGAAAGAAATCATTCATACTATAGCTAAATTCTCTGCATACTGAAAAGAAAATTTATCCTTACGGTGGAAAACAAATACATAATGTCTGCATATCTCTCGTACATTATGCCTGAAAAGAAAAACTAATGAAAATTCTATAACCTACAACAATAACACACGAGAAATTCCGCCCAGTGGGCATGGCTTTACAATGGTGAATCTCTATATTGTGGTCTCGTAATTATTTTTAACGCTACAGTGCACTTTCTGGATAGGATGGTGGATCTTTTATTGTACCTCACACTTCGACTCTCACAATCATCATCACTAAACTTTCCTCCAGACCGAGCGGTACAGAAGGAACAAGCATAACCCACTAATCTTTTGAAACTACCTCGCTACTCTCCCATGCAAACCACACATACCCAAATTACATGACATACACCACACTACAACATGAAATACTACACAAAGATTGGTTACAATATTTTCACTTTCAGCTTTCCCACTTCAATTAATATTTATCCCAGTTTCACACGACACTGCCCCACTTTGTAATTCTACTTTCCTACTGTGAACTCTGGAGATATATGCACGTCTTCCTGTGCAATGCAAGCCAAGTGGCGTTGCTGGATAGACGGCCGACTCACCTTGATTCTCTCTCAGAGTTTAAATCTAGCGTCACACGGAATCATATCACACAATTTAACATTAAGAACATCACACACGCGAGTCCTCAACTGATACCATGGACGAGTACTTCTCTTTATCCTTTGTCTCATACACAGATTGAGACTCACACAGTACTCACCACGTGGAAGTACTCGTCTCTAATTTCAAGTCCTGCACACGCCATTTCTTAAATATTTCAACTTATGGTACACACGCTATTTCTTAAATATTTCAACTTATTGTACACACGCTAGTAATTCAGCTTAACTTAAGCACACGGAAGTATTTCAACTTAATGCTACACGTGGTTTCATTGTGACCGTTGGTCACTCCCGAAGATTCCTACAATCCCATTAATATTGCCTGCCTGACATTTAATTCTCCCCACAAAAGTTCCTGAAATAGAGAAATTAATATTTCAAACTGCTCTTAAATATTCCACATGCATACCATGTCTCCACTCTTTCGTCATTACGGAGCACAACTAAAACAGGTCTTAACAGCACAAGATCCAGCGGCAGAGTGCTGAAACATGGCCGTTCCTGAGGTGGGGGAAGCACCTTGCTATCGTATTGGTCAGCCACATTTCAGGCGCTCAAAGCTCTGGTAAATTTCATATCTTTGGTCCCACCAAAGGTGGCCAAAGGATCGACTCAAAGATGATCATATATTCACATTCACTATCTGCGGTTAGCAGACGACCATACATTCATTCATTTCACAGATCTCACCAAACTGGATGTAGGGATTTACTTTGTGGGAGTGCACATGTGATCAATTAAATAAATAAATTGTCATTCTTTCCCACACTGGTATCCAGCTTCGCTGTATTAATTGAAATTGAGTTATTTTACAAAAAAAATGTGTTGTTCTGACAAAAATAATGAAGTATGTTGTACCTATTTTCAATGTCGGGCAGTACTGTACCCTTTCAGCTGATATTGGCGTTTTTGCTGATAATTCCCTTCTTGATAGTATCCTTTCCTCTTCTTATTATTCTTCCTCCATTTCCGTTTATATGTTTGTTCACATTGTTGGTCATGATTACACTGGTCGGGATTTTCGTTACCAAATTTCACGTTTTTCTGGAAATAATTCACCTGTGGGTTTGGTGAATTGTGTGCAAAAGGTTTGTTTCCATACTGTTTGTTGTTACTATTGTATTTGTTAGGTTGGTAACTTGGCTGATTATAGCGCACACGTGATTCTTCGAACAGAATGTCTATTGAATCCAATGTGGCTAGAACATCTTCCACATGTTGTTCAGGCACATGTAGAAGTTTTTCCTTAACCTCAAGTGGAAGTTTGCCCTTTAATATTCGAATGATATCCTGCGTCGGGATTGGTTCATTCCAGTATTTGCTTTTATTTATATACTTCTCGAAATACTTTCTTAAAGATCCATTTTTGAAAGAAAAAGGTTGTGGGTCAAGAACTTCCTTACGTAGTCTTTCTTGTACTCCCTTATTCCAGTATTTGTGCAAGAAAGCGCATTCAAATTGGTCATAATCTTGACACCAATCGGATGCTTCTGACGCCCACATCGATCCAACTCCATGTATGAATCCTGCAGCGTACATAATTTTTTGTTGCTCAGTCCACATTCGCGGCAATATCCCTTTAAATTGCTTGATAAATACCACGGGATTGATCGACTTCCTTTCGGGAATAAATATCTGGAATTGACGATATTTAAGCATTTTTTCTTCATTCATAGTCACAGGTGTATTCTGGTGGCTACTTCGCGGCGAATGATAATCTCGATAATTTGTTTCTGGTTGATTACGTAAATATGCACCAATACATGGATATTGTTGCATGGATTCGGTTTCACTGGTTTCATCAGGAATAATGTCTGCTTTTGATAAACTGCAAGTAGTATGTGCCCCTCTAGTATTAGCTAGACCTTGCTGGCATGCTTTTAATGTATTTTCTATCTTTACTTTCCAAGCAGGAAATTCATCTCCTATATTCTCCTTAATCTCTTGAACTCCTGCTTTAAGTTGTTCTTGTGCAGCTTCGTTGTTAACTTGCACGTTAGAAACCGTTTCTTTCAAGGTTTTGTTAACATAATTTCGCACTGTCTCGCTTTGCTCTTTCGCCCAATCTTCAATGTCCT
Organism: Schistocerca serialis cubense; assembly: GCF_023864345.2. Lineage (NCBI taxonomy): Eukaryota > Metazoa > Arthropoda > Insecta > Orthoptera > Acrididae > Schistocerca > Schistocerca serialis. The sequence goes on from NC_064643.1 coordinate 473,205,908, forward strand.
TAGAGAATGCGATCTTATGTTCACTGAAAAGTTTCTCTATGTGTTTCTCGCCTTCGAGACTGAAAGTGTCTATTCTCCGAGTAAGCTCAATGACAGCTTGCTCGTTATCGTGCTTAATTGTATTCACGTCTTGCGCAATAGTGTTCTGTACATGAATAACTTCCTGCACTTGATGACTTAGTGTATCTTGACGACATAAGATGACTTTGTATTTGTTTGTTAATTCCTGATACTGTTGTTCTTGTGTAACAATGAGTTGTGCCTGACTGGTAAACAGGGAGAGGCTTAACATCAGTCGGTCGTGGTGGCCGAGCGGTTCTCGGCGCTTCAGTCCGGAACCACGTGGCTGCTACAGTCGAAGGTTCGAAACCTGCCTCGGACATGGATGTGTGTAATGTCCTTAGGTTAGTTAGGTTGAGTAGTTCTACGTCTAGGGGGCTGATGGCCTCAGATGTTAAGTCCCATAGAGCCATTTGAACCATTTGAACTTAACATCGGAATTAGTGATCACGAAGTAGATGAAGCTGAGGCGTTCTGCTACCTAGGCTGCAAAATAACGCTTGATGGACGGAGCAAGGAGGATATATAGAAAGCAGGCTAGCACTCTCCAAGAGAAGTCTACTGGGATCAAACATAGGCCTTAGTTCAAGGAAGAAATTTCTGAGAATGTACATTTGCAGCAATGCATTGTGTGGTAGCGTAAGATTGCGGGAAAACCGGAAGAGAAGCGAACCAAAGTATTTGAGTATTTCACATGCAGTACTACAGAGAAACGTTGAAACTATGGAGGACTGATAAGGTAAGGAACAAGGAGGTTCTCTGCATAATTGGCGAGGAGAGGGTTATATGGAAAACAATACCAAGAAGCAGGCACAAGAGCACAGGAGATCAGGAGTGACTTCCATAGTGCTAGAGGAAGCTGTAGAGGCTGAAAACTGTAGAGTAAGACAGTGTGGAAAATATCCAGCAAGTAACTAAGGACGTAATTTGCAAGCTATGCTGAGATGAAAATGTTGATACAGGAAAGGGATTTGTGGCGGGCCGCATCAAAAGCGGTGAGATCGATATATATATATATATATATATATATATATATATATATATATATATATATATAAAGGTAATGCTTTGAACACTGAAACACATACATATAAAAATTTATATCTTGTTGTTGAAAAGCTAAAGAAATTAAATGTTTCTTTTTTGTAATAAAACATTTATCTACACTATTTTTGTTTGTTTTTCATTTGCTCCCCATTTAAGGTATTGTATAAAAGAAATACACCACTGTTGATACCTCATTCTTCCTCTGGTTACTGACTTCACTGTTTTCAGTATGAAAGCTGTAATAGCTGAAGAACTGCATCGCTCAACACGCAACAACACGCAAAATTCATCTGAGGAGAGCAGGTATCAAAAAAGGAGCTGTTGACCTTCATCAAGTCAGTTTGGATGACCTGAATGCACCTTCCAAATACAATTCAGGTTATAAATATTTATTTACAATGATTGACATGTACTCCATGTTGCTCTAAAGACTAAAACTGGTGCTGAGGTTGTAGATGCATTTAGGAAAATTTGCGGAAGTTGTACTAGGATTTCAAATCATTTACGAACAGAGGATGATGGAGAAAGGGAACATTAATCACTACTCAGTGTTTTCACACCTAAAAGTTTCTGTTGTGGGACGGTACAGTACAGCTCTTAACGGAAAGACGTTCAATCATTTCACTACTCAGGGTTCTTATAAATGGACTGATATGGTACATTATAGTAAGTCAGTACAACCACAAGAAAAGAACAACCATTACGAGACCTGTTGAAGAATCGTGACACTATTTTGTCTATTGCGTATAGTAAAGATGACAGATCGACGAAAAGCTAAATTCAGTGTCAGTGATTTTGTTGGGATTAGTGATCACAAGACAGTTGTTGAAACGTACAGGAAGTGTGCGTGGGTTGTTACTGGTAAAGATGAAGTCACTTATAACACTAATTACGTCACTATGTCAGTGCCGTCAGTCACCTAACGTTACAACTGAAAACAAAGTTGGTCAGAACTAAAGTATTTCTGGGTAACAAATTTACCATGCTGCCTATTCTGTATTTCATAGCAATACCCATAATACCTCCTCCTACTACCAAGATCTACATCAACATTTTTTTTCGTGGAAGTATTCTAGTACTAATGTAAAAAAAAAAAAAAAAAAACAGGAGATTACGCCCGAAAAGGTCATTAAGGCCCAATGGTACCGTCCGGCCGCCGTGTCATCCTCAGACCACAGGTGTCAGTGGATGCGGATATGAAAGGGCACGTGGTCAGCACGCCGCTCTCCCGGCTGTATGTCAGTTCACGATACCGCTAGTACTCATGTGGAGGGCTTTTAAACTTACGTTCCACACTACTGCAACAACTTACTCCAAGCCACTTCTGGAATTATCCATCCCTACACCCAACTCTGACCCGACAGAGAGGCGTCACGGCATTACAGCATCATCTTTTAAATCATGTATTCACTCCCTAGCAACAAACAAATTCTTATTCTGTACACCCTTTCGAAACATCAATGGCTTTATGTCTTGTCTCAATCCCGTCACATCTTCAAAACTTCCCGATGTATCCTACAATTGTCTACATCATACTGATAACACCCTCGCACAGTACTTTGGGAACTGCTCTTGATGACCAGACGAAAATCGCAATTTGGCTACGCCCCCTAAAAATTCTTTCACCAGGCACCTCATCTTTACCCTTTTCTTCCAAACGTTAATCATCTTCTGTGCCACTACATATACAGATTGATCAGAAACAGTTTGAATACATTGTGTGTTGCAGGGTAGGTTATGCTGCGAACTAATTGCTAAGAAGGAAATTCGATACGACGAGCAGTTTCCGACTTAATTAGCATTGAAGTTTGCCAATAAGGCCGTTTCGCGAGTAATTTCAAGCTCCCTGCCGGAGACGGCGTAGCCAAACGTCTCCTTCGTTTGGTTTCATAAAACCGATCAAGAGAGCGATACTAAAATTGTAGATCGGCCGGTAGAAAGGATCGAATTCAAGCAAAAGGCAGAGCAGTCTCCTGCGCTATCAACTACGCTATGGAAACAGCTGACGCTAATTGTATCTGGTGAGCCGCTTGAATTTTCGCATGCAACAGCCTGACTGGATAACTCTGCAACGCCCTTACAAGCTCTTCAGGCTGTTTCTAACCACCCCATACATCCAGCATCATCACAACGTCTCATCCTCTCCAATGCAGGCTGTACCGTTTCCACGTTTAATATTCCTGCAAACCTTATCATTCACATCTAGACCTCGGCTGATTTATAGTGCCCATTACGAAGAGAAAAAAACCTGAAAGTTTCGCATTACAAAATTAGTAGTTAACTCCTTAAGCACATTACGTCGTATAAAGATTTTGGAATAACTCTAAGAGGTGATATGAAATGGAACAATCACCTGATATCAGTATTGGTGAAGGCAAAAGGAACACTGAGATTTGTTGAAGGTTTCTGGGAAAGTGCATTCGATCTATGAAGGAAGTTACATACAAAATGCCAGTACACCCAATACTGGAGTACTGCTCCAGCGTTAGTAGTCCTTATCAAGTAAACATGATAAAGGGATCGAACGAAACGTTATAATACTAACAGGGAGGTGTAGCCGCTACAAAACTAAAAAAATTGTTCTCTGGAAGCTTAAACGATAATATTTGGAAGAAGGAACTGTATTTTTTGCTGAACGCTTTTGGCTATATTTAGAGAGAGTATATTCCAGAAATACTGTGTTACTGTTCTGTTTCCACCGTCTCGCGTAACGATCACGAAAATCCCGTAAGAGAGATTAGAGGCTTAAAGAGACATACAGGCAGCTATTTTCCGGGACTCTGTACGTGAATGGAATAGGACAGGAAACGTGAAAGCCTACCTTCTACTTTTACTTTAACCTGTGAGTTCATAATAGACAGTGACCCTGGTCTTTTTGCACCGAAACATTGGCCCTTTGCATGAAGTCTGACTCATATGATACTAAGCGCAGTCCGACTAACTTTGTTTTAAATTTCGTAGTAGCAACAACTCTCTCACAGCGCAACGCAATAACTAAAAGGCGTTACACAAAAGTTAAACCTAGAAGAAACTGAAACCACACTCCTTGGAACAGGTCCGATGCAGCTATTAACTGTACGAGTATGTATTTATGCATTATATCTTATTGATGTAATTCGTGCGATGCAAATTCGTTTGCACTCATTACCCCACAACACATAGTACATAGAAAAAATCTGAGCTAGTATGATGGCAGAAATTTACCTCAAACTATCTGTTTCCGGAATCACGTGTCTTCAAGTTCAACAGCAACGCGAACTTATCTGGACAGCCTGAAAATTTCATGTACATAAAGATGTCATTACCGTCGAAGACATTTTATTCCCCTGTTTAAATACAGGCCGAATCACCTATATCTTACACGGCAAATATTGCGGAAGTGAAAAGTGCTATTAATGTTCGGTTTTCACTGAATGAATTGGTAGTCAGGGGCTCGTAATGTTAGTAAATAAACAGTTTCTAATAATACTTAGAAAACGTATTTTTGTGCAAATATACACATTTTTAAATGGAACATTGTCTATTGCCATTCGCAAATTAAAAGAAGGATAAATTAGACTGTCAGTGGTGTTTGTTGCAGGATTGTAGTGCGAGTCACTTATGAGATACCGTGTTTGAAAAGTTTCCACGCCGACACATGTTTGTGCCATTCAACCTGTATAGTTGCTAGGTACGATGTTGTTATGTTTGCAGTGTGCTTGTGTGTTCCTTGAGTGCATTGCGCTTTTCTAGTCTGCTAGTGTGTGACAAAAGAATGTCTCTGAGTGCTATGAGATTTAACATCTGAGGTCATCTGTCCCCTAGAACTTCGAACTACTTAAACCTAACCTAACCTAAGGACATCACACACATCCATGCCCGAGGCAGGATTCGAACCTGCGACGGTAGCGGTCGCGCGGCTCCAGACTAAAGCGCCTAGAACCGCTCGGCCACATCGGCTGGCTAGTGTGTGACAGTCCAAGCAGTAGTTGGTGAGAAAAAGACGATGGGATTTACCAGTGCAGAAAAAGCCGACATGTTCATGGTGAATGGAGAGTGTACGTAGAATACAGCTCGTTCTTGTGTAGTGTATGCAGCAGGATGTCCCAATAGACGTCAGCCATACCGGCAGTTGCGTATCAACCTCTTCAACCAGTTAGGTGAAAGTGGTAGGGTAAAACCTAAACAACGTAACGGAAGGAAACATTTGACAACAGGAAAGTGGGAAATTAATGTTCTTGCTGCTGTTACAGTTGATATGCACGTTAGCTCCCTCGTAATCACACGAGGAAGTGACACGAGTCAGGCAAGACTCCTACGCATTCTACATCGACATAAGTTCCATCCCTGTTACATCTCTTTCCATAATGAGATGCATGGAAACGATTATGAGAATCGTATTAACTTCTATGAATGATAGGATACTTCAGGTATTCCATGTATCTTGTTTAGTGATGAAGCCACATTTGCCAATCACGGCGAGGAGAACCAAGGAAACATGAGCTATTGGTCTATTGACAATTGCCGTTGGCTTCGTGAGGTGGAACGTCATCGTCAATGAAGTGTAAACGTGTAGTGTGGGATAGTGAACCATCAGCTCATCGCCACGTTTTTCACAGACGGAACACTGATCACGCACAGGTATCTCAGCGTCCTAACAGACCATCTTTCTTGGATGCTAGAAGACATTCCTCTGCAGACTAGGAGAAACCTGTGGAACCAATGTGATGGCCGCCCAGCCAATAGTGCACGAAGTACTACGGTATATCTTCAAAGATTTTTTCAAAATCGTGGGATTGGACGTAGAGGACATGTACTTTGGCCGGATCGTTCTCCGGATTTCATGCCTGTAGCCTTTTTTCCGTGGGTAAAGCTGAAAGACGCTGTCTGCAAGGATGTACCAACTACACCCGATAATATGCAACGACGTATCACTGAGGCTTTCTTAGACATCTCCGCTGAAATGCTATCACGTGTGCAGCAGTTGTTCAATACTAGAATGGAGGCATGTACTGCCACTGCCTGTGGTCATTTTGAACAAAACCTGTGATGGTCAGTTGTCTCGTTTCTGGCCAGTATCCACATTACCAGTGTATGTCCTTGTGCTGTTGTTTAGTATGTGCTACCACAGGTATTGTACAAGTGTCACTATGGGAACTTTTCAAAATACGACATCTCTTAAACGACTCGCACTAGAATCCTGAAACGAACACCGTACTTTTAGTTTGTTAATGTCAAAAGGCATTGTTCCATTTACGAAAAGTGTACTTCTGCACAAAAAATATACGAGTACTTTCCAAGTATTGTTACAGTCTGTTGATTGGATACAAATACGAGCTCCTGACTACCAATCCATTTTGTGGAAACCGCACATCAATAGCACTTTCCATTTCGGCAATATTTGCGGTAAGAGCTTTAGGTGATTCACTGTCTTCAGTTAAAGCGAACGCACTGTAGTCGTCACTGCATTAGCAATCATGACGCGAAAGAATGTTCCCATTCCATTCCTTCGAAGGAGCGCTTATTATTTCGTGCATTGTGAACCTCCATGTAGAATACTATCCTGTGACGCGGAAAACTTTCTGTACTGCATCCTTAAACGAAACAAATCTCCTCTTTCCGATTCATCATCCTCACCTCAGTAATTAGTAAGGCCTTAGAACCAATTTCTCTTTCACTGCATACACAGATACCTATATCACCCCTTCCTCTTTTTTCCGGCCAGTGTGGCTTCCGTCGTAACTTCTTTTCCCCTTATCCCAGGAGCTCAGTAAGTGTTAGTCTGCTGTTTTCAAGCCCCTTAACCTTCAAAGAGCGTATGGTGACGTATGACAATTCGGCTCCCTGTTCAAACTCAAGGTCTGTGCACTGACAGTACCTATGTCCATCTTAATGCATACAAAATGTGTCTAGACAAGACAGCCTAGACACAATGAGAGGAAGCCGAAAGGCACGCTCTAAGCTAAAGCAGGATGGCGTGAGGTCTGACACAGGATACGTAATGAATGCTATAAAGAAAAGTACGTAGCTTCTGGAATACTTAACTTTAATCCATCCTTTTGGTACATCTGGAGATTGTGGCGATACAAGTGAGACTCTTTAGATACATGCAATGTTACTAATGGCGCCTTGCTAGGTCATAGCCATTGACTTAGCTGAAGGCTATTCTAACTATCGACTCGGCAAAGGAGCGAGGCTTCGTCAGTGTGCATCGCTAGCTACGTCGTCCGTACAACTGGGGCGAGTGCTAGTCCGTATCTCGAGAACTGCCTTGTGGTGGCGCTCGGTCTGCGATCACACAGTGGCGACACGCGGGTCCGACATGTACTAATGGACCGCGGCCGATTTAAAACTACCACCTTGCAAGTGTGGTGTCTGGCGGTGACACCACACATTCTACCTAATTGTTATCCTATGTAATCATAAACAGCGGCGTTCCCCACATCTTTCATTTCCCGTCTGGTGTGCACCAGTGCTCGTCATACATCAATTCCTCCACACCTTCTACACTGATGATATGCACTCCTCCAGTAAACGCAGCGGTGACAATTTTAAACCGCCGCGTCGTGCTCGCAATAGACAATAGTAGGAAGCAAAGTCAACTAGTGTACTGCCCGCCCGGTTAGCAGTGCCGTCTAACGCACGGCTTACCGGATTGTGAAGGAGCGCCTGGTCCCCCGCAGAATCCGCCCGTCGGACTTGTGTCAAGGTCCGGTGAGACGGCCAGTCTGTGGATGGTTTTTAGGTGGTTTTCCATCTGCCTTGACAAATGCGGGCTGGTTCCCCTTATTCCGCCTGAGCTACACTATGTCGGCCATTGCTGCGCAAACAAGTTCTCCACGTAAGCGAACACCACCATTACTCTACCATGCAAACATAGGGGTTACATTCGTCTGGTATGAGACGTTCCCTGAGGCAGTCCACCGGGGGCCGAACCGCACAATAACCCTGAAAGAGTGATTCGCTGTGGGGCGGCGGAGGGGTGAAGTGGACTGCGGTAGTCGTCGTGGGGTTGTGGACCACTGCGGCTGCGGCGGGGTCGGCGCCTCTCCGTCGTTTCTAGGCCACCGGTTAACATAAAATACAATACAACACACCCAGTGTAAAATACTGTGCTGTGTCTATAGATCGAAAATCATTATCTGGTGTAAGATATTATGGTTTGCAACTGGAATAAATGTAAAGGACATTTCCTGGATCGCTGTGAGGTTTCCTGCAACTCGTGAAAAGTATTTAGAGCCTGAGAGAAAAGATTTACAGAATTTGTTTACTCCCTGAGTAAGTGAGTAAGAAGCTAGTGATTTTAAAGGTTACCATAAGTAATTTACTTCTAAGTCCTGTTTGCTGTGCACTATGAAGAGCAATTACGTATTGTTCATTGAAAAAAAAAGTGTTCAAATGTGTGTGAAATCTTATGGGACTTAACTGCTAAGGTCATCAGTCCCTAAGCTTACACACTACTTAACCTAAATTATCCTAAGGACATCGCACACCCATGCCCGAGGGAGGACTTGAACCTCCGCCGGGACCAGCCGCACAGTTCATTACTGCAGCGCCTTAGACTGTTCATTGAAGCTGAGAAGGTAAATGAATATTCTAATATACACGTTTAGCATCTCAAAAGCTTGAAAATGGTTTAGTCAATAGTTTTTTTTCCTTCTCAAATGGTGTAGTTTTCATTGTAAATGATCAATATTTGGTTGACTGAACTTTTAGAAGGGATCATAACGAAGTAGTACTCATTATCAACGAAAATAAATAATTTTCATTCACATGATTAGAGAAATCTCAAAGATTTGTTGGTTTTCAGATTACGGACAATATTTATAGAAACTTCACTATGTTTTGGATGGTTAACAGCGAATAATACAGATAGAGAGATATTCAAGAATAATTAACTGATATAAATGAAGATTGTAAAATGTCAAACCTTTTCATGTGAATTACGAAGAAGAGAAAATTTTATTATTTTAAATCACATACTTCTTCATCATTTCATCCAAATCACGTTCAACAATGACATACTTTGTATCAGACAGTATTTTTAGGGCCGGCCGCGGTGGTCTAGCGGTTCTAGGCGCGCAGTCCGGAACCGCGTGGCTGCTACGGTCGCAGGTTCGAATCCTGCCTCCGGCATGGATGTGTGTGATGTCCTTAGGTTAGTTAGATTTAAGTAGTTCTAAGTTCTAGGGGACTGATGACCACAGATGTTAAGTCCCATAGTGCTCAGAGCCATTTGAACCAGTATTTTTAGCATACATTTTAAAGCTTTTCTAAATTTCTTAACTTGTACTTTTCTTTTCACTCATGCGCATGAGAATGTTGGGACTTCTTCACTGAAAGCCGAAATAATATTTATTAATACTCAACAAGGATACGAAAGTATTTCATATGAACTGAATTTAAGCGCTTCGTCAAAAAAGTCTTCTTTAGAATGGACAAAAGTCTAGGAGACTGCACAATGCTTATCGTATTGTATCTGTTCTTTGTGCATTCAGATTTTATTGCAGTTTTCTGCTTGCCATGCACTTCCGTAGGCCACATGCGTTGTTACGTTATTCTTGGCGTTCAGTGAAGTCGAATAGGTAATTTATGACAGCTGCTGTACAAAGCCCCAGAGGTGGCCCACAAACCAAATATGTATATTAGGGTGAGATATACGATTGTCGCGTGAATGCCATCGTGATAGAATGGCGCGGCGGGCAGGGAGCCCTGTAATCCGCGGAGAGCAAACAACGCAGTCGTAAACGGCGCGTCACGAGCGGCCGCTAACGTCACGCGATTCCAAGTTCTGCTCTGCTAGCAACGCCGTCACCTGGTGGCACCGCCGTAGCCGCACTTCGCTCCCCTGCTACATTGCTTCTGTCCCGCATCAGGCCCACGAGAAAGGCCGTGGCACGTACGTCATAACAAGTGACACTGAGTACTAGCAGCCGTCTCTGGCGGGGAGCAAGGAACTGTTTCAGACGATTTTAATCATTTTTGACTCAGCATTTGAATGCATGCAAGCTCTGGTCCCCACACGACAAAGTTAAGATCTTTAGTGGCCACCTTTTCAATTACATATTATTTTCCAGTGAGCCCTGTATGCAGCCGAGCGTTCGCGAAGTGTGGCGAACAAGCCGACTGGTGTGATGTCACCAGTTCGTTTCGCGGGGGGGGGGGGGGGGGGGGGGGGGGGGGGATATCTCGTGGGCCCCTTATTCCACATTACCCGATGCTTCGTTACTTCCGCTATGTCTCTTTCTACTTATACAGGCAAACCCCTTTATACGCGGATTCGTTATCCGCGCTCTCGCGTATACTCATACGCGGTAATTTGCTGACAGTGCACTGAAGCAGTAACGCGTTAGCGCATTTTCTGTCGTGTTTGTCGAGTCGTGAATCGTCAATTCGGGTCAGCAGAGCTGTGAAGTGGCATTTGACAGTGCTATATTAAAAATATTGTGTAAAAGTAAAGAAAGTGTGCCTGCTAAGGGAAAGAAGGGCCTAGTAACGTCGTGTTTTTTACAAAAATAAAGTTAGCTCTCCATGAGAAAGGTGGGCGTATATTTGACATTCACCGGGCTTTGGGACATGGTGAATCTACAGTGAGAACTGTTCGTGACAATGCGGAATCCGCTAGAAAAACTATTCAATTTTTAACTGATGTAAGTGTGCACAGAGTGACCAAATATCGCTCGGAGACGTTGGAAAGAACAGAGAAAATGCGAAGCAATTCGACTGAGCACGACGATCAATAGCACATGCCTCTCCTTGCTGCTACTCAAGCTAAAGCCAAGAGGTTGTAAGCAGATTTAAAGAAATAATGGGAAGCTTTCTCGGCCAGCACGGGTTGGTTTCATTGCTTCAAGCATCGTTTTGGCTTTCACAACATTAAAATGATAAGATAGGCAGCTTCAGAAGAAAAAGTGGGAGTTGAGGAATTTAAGAAGAGGTTAAAAGTAATTACGACAAGAAGGCTATACTGCGAAGCAGGTTTTCAACCTAGATGAAGCGGGCTTATTTAGAAACAAGTGCACAGCTACACGTTCATTTCTATTGAAGAAATACCAGCAAGGACTGTTGCATCATTCTGCTCAGAACAATATTGTAGGGGATAATAGATTAAATCCTCTTATAATCTACTGCTCTAGAAAACCTAGGGCACTAATGCGTTGTGATAAGAGCAGGCTGAGAGTTGGTCGGTGATAGAGTAAAAATAGTTGGATGATTCTGCTATTTTCAGCGACTATTTTGTTAATGAACTGAATTGAAAATCGAAAGTCAACTGTGAGAAAGAAAAATTCTTCACCTCCTTGGTAACGTTCCCATCCACCCACTATACGTTAGTGATACAAAATCCGTATTACGGTGTAGACGGACTTAATGAAAATGATTTGAGTGTACTAGTATGTGTTTTAGAGTTAAATTTTGAGACGCATTAATTTTGCATTAAAATGCGGTTAGGAAAGATGATAAAGTTTATCTTTTGTAAAATTGCTAGGAAGCTGTTACTTTGAACTTAAGATGTCAGTAACCGAGAATTTAATCCCCCTTTTACTCATAAACTGCCTCTCGATTTAGGAGAATTCGGTATTCGCAGCAATTCCGGGGAACGTAGCTATAATGTTGCGAGGTGCCGGGGCTAGCAGTGTATTTAACACTAAATTCTTCTCGAATCTTCATATGGAAATGATGCTCTAAGCCCCCCCTTTTCTAACTCCTACTTTTGCTGTTGCACATGGATTAAGAAGAAACGCGAACTGTCTGTTATCGACCCTGCAAGTGGAGTAGAAAAGAGTTTGGCACCTTCAATAATTTAATTTGATAGACATTAATTAAATAAAGGAAAGTTTCAGAAAAGTAGTGAGAAATGAAAGGGTTGCTCTACCGATTAACAGAATGAAAGTTCTGTCCAAAATAACAATTTGATTTATTATGACTAAACTCAAAATCATAAACAAAACACATGAAACATTTACAATACATCAAATTGGATCAAATTGGATACTCAAATAAATGCTGTGAAGGTGAAGATGTCCATAAACTAGATTGTGACATTTATGACGAAGTGGTATGTGGAGCCAGTTCCTTTCAACTCAAATCTTAAGAGAAACACACAGCCAACCCAACGTTAATTGCTGCTACAGTAGTGAGAACTCAGACAATGAACACCCAAGACAGAACAAAGTTAGAAAAAGACAAACAGGCGCGCGAGCTCTGATTATCACCTACGAAAATCCCTATCTGCCGGTGCTGCGGACATACATTACCAAACTGTCTTCTTAACTGCCAGAACACGATCTGGCGTACTGGAGGCGATGGCTGGTTGCTTCGACGTCCCGTCGTGGTGATGATAACGTCGCGAGTATAGCCCGAAACAAATAATCTGGTCTGGTTGTTCCAGACTAAAGACTTCCTATCAATACAAATGCGCCTCTGTGGGAGACAAAGAAGGCTCCCCACACAATTACTGACGGTACTGTGATTGATTTTAACAAGCGAGGTCACACAGTAACTCCGATACAGTCACCTTTGGCCAAAACTACTCAACACAGACAACATAGGCCGCTTGTACGCAGAACGCTCAATTGCCAACTGTACTCGGAAAGTTACGTTGAAGTCGAAACTTCAGCAACTTCGTCAAACAGTTAGAATTAAATAAAAGTATATTAGACAGCCAACAAAAGGCAGTGTCCAGAGCAGCGAGAGCTCAGTCTTGTAACCTACTCCGACAAAAGGCGAGAGCCGACTCTCACCAGAGCACCCGTACAAACCGAACACAGAGCATTCCCGCCTCCACGACAGTGGCTCTGGTTAAACGTTACAATCAGAAACTCGAAAACCGGCGGAAAATTCCACTCTATTGCCGAAGCACTACCATTCCACCAATGGAGATTCTTGGCGCCAATTTCTGCGCCCATCTTGCTACGCCACGGAGCTATGCCCTGAGCAAGCCAATCACAGTTACGATTTTGCAGAAAACGCGGGAACTGCCTGGGAACACAAGTCATTCCCACGCCTCGATGGTAGCCCGCCATAAAGTGTTTTCGCTAAGTTTCTGCGAAGTAACGGAATCTCTATCCCAGCCGCTCCTTCAGGCCCCTGCGGGCGTGTCTTTTGACAATGTCGGCGTCTGGAAAGCATTCACTCGACTCCCTCACACCCATCGGCTTAACCCTATCAAGACCAGCAGAGCCTGCCTGTCACCGGACCACCCGGGTGACGAGAGACGCTGCGTGGGAAGTCCGCGTGTGAAGGAATAGCAACTTTTGACCGCGTGCAATTAGAGAGGAAAATCGAATTACTCAGTGTAAGATAGAAATATGAGAGGGGGCTTCCGCCACCTATCAATGTTTAACGAGATTTACCTGTAGACATATAGCAGACAGTGTAAGTAGACTGTATAGGTTTTTTTATTGGTAACGCCACATAGCGCTCTGTATGAAAAATCACTGGCTGTGCTGTGTACAGTCTGTGGCTTGTTTGCATTGTTGTCTGCCATTGTCGTGTTGGGCAGATGGATGTGAACAGCGCGTAGCACTGCACAGTTGGAGGTGCGCCGCCAGCAGTGGTGGATGTGCGGAGAGAAATGGCGGAGTTTTGAAATTTGTAAGACTGGATGGCATGAACTGCTATATATATTATGACTATTAAGGTAAATACATTGTTTGTTCTCTATTAAAATCTTTCATTTGCTAACTATGCCTATCAGTAGTTAGTGCCTTCCGTAGTTTGAATCTTTTATTTAGCTGGCAGTAGTGGCGCTCGCTGTATTGCAGTAGTTTGAGTAACGAAGATTTTTGTGAGGTAAGTGATTTGTGAAACGTATAGGTTAATTTAGTCAGGGCCATTCTCTTGTAGGGATTACTGAAAGTCAGATTGCGTTGTGCTAAAAAAAATATTGTGAGTCAGTTTAAGGACAGTCATGCATAATTTTTCTGAGGGGACGTTTCAACAGGACACTCAAGTAAGTATTTGTGTTTATCGCCCTGACAAAAACCATCCTTTGGCATCTCTTTCTCCCTTCCGCCTCCTCCCTATGGCACCCCCACCCTCCTCATATGTATTTTTGAATTCTTTGCGGTATTCTCTCGGAGTTAATGAGATCATTGGGAAGACCAGCCGTGACAAAACTGTTCCATCTTGTATGTAAGTTATATGAGAGATATACACTCTATTTCAATTCCAAAGAAGGCAGATACTGGCAGGTGTGAATGCTACCAGACACCAGTTCAATAAGTCATTAATGACAGTTAATTATAAAAGAACTCGTGAATGCCGATCTCGGGGATGATGAGTTGAATTCCAGAGGAATATAGAAATACGAAGAGCAATACTGACCCGACGACTTATTTTAGAAGATACCTTAAAGACAGGGTAACTCACGTTTATAGCTCCTTTTCATTGTATACGAGAGTCCACAGCCGCTGCGAATTGCTTGAGGGATGCTATTTCACTGGCAGCCTTTTTTCATATAATCAGTTTATTTTATTCTTTAGCTATTATGTGATGTCGAGCCTTTAGCAAAAGAAATCAGATACATTAGATTAGGAAATGAGACACAAAACTAGTGGATGAGTTTTACTATTTGAACAGAAAAGAAATTAATCATGGCCGAATTAGACAGGATACAAAATGCAGTTCGGCAGTAGCAATAAAAGCATTTCCGAAAATGAGAAACCTATTGACTACAAATATAAATGTTAGGAATTCTTTTTGTAGTTGTTTGTATGGTGTGAAACCTCATTCAGAAGTGAAACGTGGACGATATACACAGATTTTAAAATGTGTGACTATGGAAGAGTGCTGGAGGTTAAATGGGTGATAGAGTAACAAACAAAAAATACTAATCGACTTGGGGAAACAGAAATCTGATCTAAGTAAATTCGCTGATTGCTAATAACTTGGAATCAGCCGTATTAGATACAGATTTTCTACATGTGGATGACATTCTGTTGCGCCGGAACTTGAAACCGGTATTCCTGCTTTACGCGAACGGTCGCCATAACCACTTTGGCTATTTGTGCACGACTCACAACCAAACCCAGTTTCCATATGGCGTCGTACCTGCTTCACAGCCTGTACTCGTACACGCATTAGGTATTTTCCGTACAGGGGAAGACACTTCAATGAAAGTCGCTGCCTGGTATCGGCATTTAATATAATATTGCAGTGTTGTTACGAAGAACGATGCAATGTTCCTTCGAACATGCAGAATAACCATGCAATGTTCCTTCGGAACACAGGCGCTGCAGTGTTGTATCGTGCATCAAATCAGTCTTCAGACTGAAGACCACGGCACCAACAAAAACAACAACAACCGTACTATTACGTTAGTAGACAACAGATATTCTGAATTACTCGTCCTACTTCCAACAATGCAGCAGTGGGCAGAGTTCGGGGATTGAATTTCAGATGTTATTTCCAGTTGTATATTCTTTCTGTCATAATCACACGTACAATAACATTATACTCCGCACTACGTAGGTACCAACAAGTTCCCCAGAACTAAACATTTCGGTCTCACTAATAATGTGCTGATGATTCCTGAGAAACGACGAAGCAACCAATATAGTCCCCCTGGACTACTAATGATCTTGTTCATAAACAAATTAATGGCGAACCTACATGCAACCCTTAGTAACTAAATGCTTCTGCTGAACGAAAATGATCATGGCTGTATTCTTACTACAGTTTACTTGTAAAGTCCACGAGCGTATGGCATATTGAAAACTATCGATAAATTTCAAATAACTATTTAACAGTGGCAAGGGACGTAATTAAATTCAGAGAAATTACGTTTCAGTTACTGAATATTTCAGCTCAAAACACAGGCCATAACACGTGCAAAAACAGTAGTTTCTACATG
This sequence comes from Schistocerca serialis cubense, assembly GCF_023864345.2. Taxonomy (NCBI): domain Eukaryota; kingdom Metazoa; phylum Arthropoda; class Insecta; order Orthoptera; family Acrididae; genus Schistocerca; species Schistocerca serialis. The sequence goes on from NC_064643.1 coordinate 473,221,848, forward strand.
AACCACATGGTATTCTGTGCCACTGCATATCAAAGATTTTACCAGGAAATATTCGAGAAAGCTACTAAAATACTACGAATAGTTAAATGAGTGAGGATCAGAATTTATCTAGTTCGCCTATGATTCCGCCGTGGTGTATGGGGAAACCAAATTAAGGCCTGCCGCAATCAAGACTCTTTACCAAGACCGTGGGTCAGTACAGATGTGAATCCTTTACAAAGAAATAATTCACTAAGCTGTGCTATGCATCGCATTACCTCATAGCTTGAAGCCCGTAACAGGATAGCGCGGGAAGGAAATCTCATTGTAGATTTGCATATACAAAACAAAGCAGCAATCGCCAGCCAACTTCTCCGTCTACATACATCAGACTAGTTACTGCTGAAGATCAAGAACCCGTCCTCCCATTGAAACGCCGGCCATGCCGTAGAAGATAGTGCCATGGTTTTCCCCCGCTGCCAAGATACTGCTCGCCAAATGAACAATACATAGCGACTGAGCAAGGACTTTACTGTTCTCAGACATCCACTTGTGGACACAGATTGTGTAAGCAAATGTGCTCGTGATTTAGTAAACCAGAAAACATAAAATCTGAAAGGTGACATAAGTGGCCAGCAACCGGCATTCTATTCCCCTCGAACTCCAACCTGATCGTCTAAGCTTTCATAACAACTGGTATATTCATTGTCCATCCAGGAAATGGTCAAAATTGATGTTACATTAATCTGAAAATTAATAAACATATTCAGAATCTACAATAGACAGAAGTACTACCTACAAAAAAGGAAGCTGTCACAGTGATTGGTTACTTACTGACATCGACATAATGCTATAACATATAGAGTGTTTTAGCTCCTATTTAATCAGTAAATGGGTTAATATTCACTTCAAGTTAACAAAGTGAGATTGTCAAGCTGGACACACTGTTCTTGTTGACATAAAGTCGTGGAAAGTTAATCACCTAAATGTTAATTCATTATGGTCTTGGCAATTGTAAACATGTATAGGATTAATCAGACATTACATCAGTGGATAGAAAGTGAACCACTAATCACAATGTGATCTCACAGTTGGCTGATTAAGCGCACGTTTGTACCTAATTAATCACTTACTTTATCAAATATTACACAAATGAATAGTATTAAACAGCTAATGAAAATGTAGCCTCAGTATGGCGTGAATAGTTTCATGCACATACGTTAATCAAATACTACACAAATGAATTGAATTAAATAGTTAATAAAATGTGACTTCATGTTTTGCATAAGTACATCTTTATACAACAGCATTTAAAAAAAAATAACGAATACTGAAGTTAATTTGAATGGATGGTAAACTGTAGCTTTAGTGAACTGATGAGACTGTATAAAAATTAAATTATTATTCATTCTTTTGTTATGTAGTGAGGGGTAATGAAGCTAAATTTTTATCACAGTTTGCACCGTTGTTTTCATAGTAAATATACCCATGGATGGACTTGAGGAAAATTGCTTAAATACATCGTATCTCTGATTGAGGTGACAACTTTTTACACATGACTGGGTGACTGACATGATGAAAGATTGTAGAATGGTAAGAGTAATCTCGTCAAGTTGATCACAGACAGACGCACAGCGATCATTTCAGTTACGTTTGATGTCTCCCTTTACGATGTAGCACTACTGTGGCAAATTACTCCTGACTCAGCTGCAGTTTGATTGGCCTTGTTTTTATCAGGTGCTCCTTCACCACAATTGCCTATCATCTGGGCTGGATATGTCATCAATTGAAAATTTTGGTATCATCCTCATATGTTTGTAAATTGAAAGTTAGAGGGGAAAAAAGGAAGGGAAAGGGAGGGGATCATTGCTGTCATCTGCATCAGGACATCAAGCGGAATCAGTGGCAACAAGTGAAAATGTGTACTGGACGGGAATTCTAACCCGGGATCTCCTGCTTACAAGGCAGGTTCGTTAACCACTGCACCATCCGGAACACAGCACTACTGGAAGTGTGCGGACCACCTCGGCTTGCCTCGCAACTGATCCACATTCCCACCTAGTGCCACCTATCTGCAGTCTCTGTCTATTTCTTCCATGTTCACTATTTGACATTCCTGAAAGAGGTTGGAACTATTTGTACATCTGCAATGAAAAAGATGGATCCATTGTCCAATGGCCAATCACATTAGGCCAATCAAATTATATGAATGTGTGATGTCTGTTCTTTCAGATAAGTCCAAAAGAACAGGCACAACATTTGGCCTCAAGACTGGCTGTCTTATTGGCATCCTCCCTCTCACATCTCTTCATGAAAAATACCAAGACCAGATTAAGAATAAACTGATAGAAACTGATATCTCTGATCTTAAAGAGGCTGTCCTCTACAGAGCACTGAGATTACTGGCTCACTGCATCACTATACTAGCTATAGTTTAACATCTATTTCCTTTCATTGTAACCTACGTTTGTAGAATTCGCAATATACAGATTATAGCACATGGCTCATTTCTAGGGCCTCATATAATTGAGTGTAGATTACTATTATTTTAATATACTTGTTTACACATATGACGTTTGATATGTGAAGTGCACTTGTAGTTCTCTGATATTATTTAGCTTGATTTTGTTTATTTGTTTACAAAACTGTTCAGGTTTTCTGCTACCATATTTCCCCATGAAGTGTATTTCATCAGATGAAGACCTATTACGTTAACTACTACCAACCTCAGTACATCTAGCTACATACTTTACTCCATACTACCTTCACTGCGTAAACTGGGCGATAAATACACTACTGACTTCCAAAGAAGTGTCACTGATCATCAAAAATCTTCACATTGAAAATGCCGGTACTGATACAAGCAAACTAAACAAAGACATTCGAACATTAGAAATAACCACAAATAAGTAGCTGATCACAACTCACGTGGAAGTACAATATTATTAAGAAGTATTTTCTTCTTTCATACACCTCTAAAGCAAGATGCTGAATGCACTACATCACTCAGTTGTAACAAACGTATATTAATACAAATCAGAAGGATACATAACAAATTTACATGAATATGAAATTCAGTAATCTTGAAAGACAAATATTAATTATAACTTTTCCTCTATTGACATATACTTTATAGTACCAATGCATCATACCGTACTCCTCTCATTTTAGATTTCCTCTGAATCCCAAAACCTTTCATTGGGTCTTATTACTTTTTCCAGCCAGCTACTTCTTCTCCATATTACACAATATCTTACACTTTGGTTGCTTTCAAAGGGTATATTTTTTACAGAGCATTTACAAAACCTCATTCATCAGAAAATATACAACATAATTATAACCACAACACAGTAGTAGGTAATTCATTTAATCAGAGACATCACCTACCATGTTTTTAATCCGTATGCAGTTTTTATTACTATTACGGTAAACGCCGGTTCTCCTGCTTCAGACGCTCTCAACCTGAAGTTTATTTGGATGTGCAACACTGCTCACTATAAACAGAAAGACTCATGGATCAACAATAAAATTTTATCGGGTACCTTGTGCAGCTATCAGCACTTTTTGTCCCAGCATGAATAATCATGAATGACGTTGCTGGTATCCTACTACATCCATCATTTCCTTGATGTCTCTCAGCAACCTTCTTAACATTCTCCAAAGCTTGCAAGTCGTCATTTGCTTTAATCATAAATATATCTCCGAATGATGTTAAATGTTATTGTCTTTACATAAAGAAGAGTATTATCTTATCAATAACTTTCAAATCGTGAGCTGCATCCTTAATTTTTTATTTATGAAATTAATGAATTTAGTCATGGCACTTTTGTTGGCTATGTCTGTGGTCACTTTCAGAACTAAAATTAATAATAATATTAACTAATTTAATTAGACTGAACTTTAAATTACTGGTATACCCATGTCTTATCATAAAAAATGAAAATGGTGAATAGTTGAGGGAGTATGAATGAGAACAGTAGCGTATTTAAGTCTACAAAGATAATGACACGTTTTTATTCATTCTTTCATAACTACAACGAACTGATAAATCATACAAAAAACAAAGACTAACACAAATCAGAAAAGAGATGGTGCTTGGATGGAAAACAACACAATCTGACTTTCTTTACATGAATCCACTGTGAGGGCCAATTCTGTTCAAATGGAATCAACTACGATCAAGTACACCACAAACTACGGTTCACGGAGAACAGAAAATTTGGAATATTATTTAAGAACCGTACGCATGTGCAGCAATATTTTACCCTTTCACCTGGATTCAGGCAGCAGCAGAAAACTGCACACTATGAGCGAGGAGCGGCGTGCTGCAGCAGCTGTAATGTTCTGACGTGTTCATGAAAATTTGCAAACAACATGGTTAGGCGTCCTACTTATTAGAACGTGGGAAACTTCCATATCAGAGCCCTGAAATATTGGTGGTTTTCAGTGTGAGGTACACCCGTTCACTGTTCTGGCCAAACCAATTTGACTCACAGCCACAACGGTACATGCTGGAACTGTCAAACGTCAGACGGCTAACTCAGGACGAATAACTTCACAATCGTGGCACACGATACATTCGATGATATGTAGTTCCACTGTTGGTACAATTGGAAACTACCACTGGCTCTCATCCCATCCCAATTTGCAGACCACAAGTCTCACCCACTAGGGAGCGGCGTGAATTTCTCCACCAAGGGAAGACCTGAAGACGAAGCAGCCATAGAATCTCGACCATTTTCCACCAAGCCTCGGTGCAGGAACCGAATTAGCAGAAAAATAAAAACGCCTCCACATTGTAAAAACCAATCAAACTATCCTCTGCTCATTGAATCTCCGCCTTCTGGGGTGGCCGAGCGGTTCTAGGCGCTACAGTCTGGAACCGCGCGACCGCTACGGTCGCAGGTTCGAATACTGCCTCGGAAATGGATGTGTGTGATGTCCTTAGGTTAGTTAGGTTTAATTAGTTTTAAGTTCTAGGGGACTGATGACCTCAGATGTTGAGTCCCATAGTGCTCAGAGCCATTTGCAATGCCCACCTGGCTGAATGATCATGAATCAGCTTCGCACTAGTAAAAATCTTTACATAGACCTTAGTCTCCTGATCAAATTGGAAAATTGGAAATTTGCGGTAAGGTCGTATTGGACCAAACTGCTGAGGTCATCGGACCCTAAGCTTACACACTACTTAATTTAAGTTAAACTAACTTAATATAAGGACGACACACGCACCCATGCTCGAGGGATGACTCGAACCTCCGACGGCGAGAGCCACGCAGACCCTGACAAGACGCCCTAGATCACACGGCTACCCCGCGCGGCGTCTTCTGACCAAACCAAACAAATAACTACTAAACTACACAAAGCTGCAACAACAGCTAGAGCTTCCAGCTCACAGACAAAAAGATGCTTTCACACCCAGCTCACAAAATTTATGACTACATCTATTTCCAGTTCTGGGAAGTGCTCTGCAGCAGGACCAGTGTTAGAACTGTCTGTGTCAAGACAAAATTCTCTACTTAAACGGGGAGGTAAGTTGCCTGTGGAAAGGGAAGAATCTGTGACAGAGTCATGACTTGTCCAAGAAAATTCACGTGATTTCTGTCAAACTCTAAAATCACGCTCTTTAAATGTTCTCGATAATCTGTCCAAAACATTGTTATGCTTTTACCCGTTCTTTTCGAGCGCTACGATCGCAGGTTCGAATCCTGCTTCGGGCATGGATGTGTGTGATGTCCTTAGGTTAGTTACGTTTAAGTAGTTCTACTTTCTAGGGGACTGATGACCACAGATGTTAAGTCCCATAGTGCTCAGAGCCATTTTGAACCCGTTCTTTTCAGCAATTAACATTTCATCAACGTATGTTGTCACACTGTTTGTTCACATAAAGTAGAAGAATACTGTTGAAGCTTCTAATAAATGCAACTGAACTATCATTCAAATCAACAGACAACTTGGAAAACTGGTAACAAAATCCATAAAATAAAAGTATTTGTCAAATGTTTATCTGATATCAACCGTCTAGGGGGCTGGTGCAATAGTTGTGTTTACCTGTCTTATATCCAACACATCCTAACACAGTACCTTCTCATTTCTTTGTAGCTAGCGGTAACAAATCATTGTAGGGATTTAAAACGGGCTTGCTGACACTTTTCTGTAACATTTTTCTCAATCTCATCCTCCGCTCTATTTTCACAATATTCAGTGGTATAGGGTATGGCTTGGCAAAAGATTTCTGTGCTCCTTAACACTTTACTGATATGAAGTACCTTTGAATGTTCTGGGATACTCTGAAAACACTGAAGAATAATATATCAATAGACTAAATAAATTTCGTTTCACTACTTCATCTGCCGCCTTATAACAGTCAACATGACTCATTTTTTGCAAAGTACAAACATCTCATTGGTAATCAGTAAGAACCGCACAAACATCACCCTCACTCACAATAGGTTTCGACTATAAAGACAACACAGATTTGGTGAGAAACTTAAAATAATGGCTTGAAACCTTATCCCTTACACTTCAGACTTACTTAATCTCAACCGAACTTCATAACTGCCTGGTGCATCAACAAAAAATCATCTCCTACAAATTCACCATCACGTGATCTCAGCACAATTACAGAATTCACAGAAAACTTACAGTTTTGACAAAGAAATTCAGTGCCCCTTGTCTCTTCACCAAAACACTTTTCCCTGTACATTTACCTTTCACCTTACACCAGTGTAAAGGACGAGAAGGTGATGAACCTATACCTTCACATCTCCGCAATGCTGTCTCCCTCAACAGATCTGGAACATAAGACAAAGTAATTCTATTAACATTTATTTGTAGCACTGAACTTACCGAGGACTTTATACTTTCCTGTCTGTCACATGGCATAAGCTTGTTCACGGTTTCAAAATCTAACGTATCCAATCGTTCACAGCTTTTGTTTATCATATTTGCATCCCAATCAGCTGCTGAAAAAAAACTGCCAGGAATTGTGTTTGCCAGTACGTTATTTCAGAACCATCTGATCATATCTCCACGAGGCGTAGTTCTGAATCTCTATCGTCCCAATGACTATGGCTATCGTTCCCTCTACCACCTCGGCTATGATCTAACTGTCTACTATTTCAACCTTTTTTGACTATCTTAAAATCCTTGTTTTCAACGCAATCTTGGAATTTGTCACGTTGCCTCCGCCTGTCATTGTCGTACATATCATGCAATTCCATGTCTCCTTGACCATAATTTTGACTCCTCTGCAGGCTTCGATTAGGATAAGAAAACTGATTATCACTCTTACCACGTCCGTTCCGTATTATCTGACACTTCCTTCTTGGAACTAACATTCAACACAATATATTGTGATTTTAAATTTGTTCTTGAATATGGGTAATAACTTCTTGACTTTGGATAGCCTCCGACTTCTCTGAAAAAATTGTCTTGTTTCTTTTCAAATTTATCCTCCAAAATCTGAAAGTCATCTTGTATTTCCTTATGCTATTCATTCACTATCTCCTCTAATTTAACCTCATCTGCTCTACGATAGCCATTCCATTTTCAACACAGACAGCCCATAAACATGAAAATGCGACTCTTCTCTTAACTAGTTGGTAAGTACATCAAATTTCCCTCACACATCTTTCCCATTGAATTTAAATTTCTGTACTAAATTTTGTGTCAGCCCCTGTTTTGCACTGATATTAGCTTGTTGCCTTGACTTATTCTGTATCTGTTACCTCAACTTATCCCAAATCTCATTTTGTTCCATTACACTGGCCTCTATTCTCTCTCCCAATTCCTTACCCAATTCCCTATTACTAGCCTCTAGCTCTTCTCTAAACCTCATTTTGTTCTCTGGTGTTACTTCTGTTAGATTGTCGCCTAAATTCCCTTGCATTGGCTTCATGAAGTGCTATTAGTGACTATAACAGCGAAATTAAAGGAGTCTCCAGTGAAGTTCTCTTTATTGATGGATCGCAGTTCTGTTTACTCATTTAAGGATTGTTGCACGTTGTAGTGACGGAATATAACGGGACATATCGTTGCTCAGCTTGAATATTACATACAACACAACTCGCTGAATTGTGTAACATCACAACTACCAGTGGACTCAATTGGACGGCCTACTCCTGTCTCACATACAGCTTCACTAATACTCACATCGCTAACTGCTGGAGATACAGAATCGGCACTACTAGCCTCAAAATTTCCCCTTGAATAAGTGGCATCCTAACTGAATCATCATCTCACACCATCGCCTAGAGAATTAGCAATAGACAGAACAACAGAATGACACTGATCCATCACCTTAGACTGTCTTGTCATTCCTAGCCTGACTTCTCCCAAAACTAGTGCTTCACGTCTCCCTTTGACTTATGTTAGGTTCCTCCATCCTGCAACGAATAATCGCAGCACATAAGAATGAACAACTACAACAAGGTATCACTCAAATTAACACAAGTATATTTCTAGACCAAAAGGTAAAATTATTCAAATAACCCTTCCCACAACTTCCTAAAAAGGCACCACCGTTGCAAGAAAAAGGATGAATTGGTCAAAATCTCTCTTCAGGATCCAACAGAATTCAATTCAATTCAGTATTCAAAATTCATTGTAATCGTTAATTTAAATTTAAGTGATCACTTCACAATATGAAATTCGTTAGGTAAGTTCCTTAATGAACACAGAAGCACAAGAAGTCTCAACTCGTAGCTTAGAATGTTCAGTGTCACCTCAAGTCAGTCTCCATACACAAAATGCTCCAAAGTCCAGATACATGTAAACAGCAGTTAAATAAGTAGTTAAAGCAGACATTTGTTGTTTAATCCAATGTTATCAGCATCCTCTCATCATAAGACAATGACTCCACACAACCTTCCTCACTGTTTGACTCTGTTCTGACATTTTTGTAGGCAGCGGAGGGGGAGGGTTAAGAATCCTATGGTTCTCAAATAATGGATTAGTAAGCAAAATGACTCCATCTTTCACACTGGTCAAGAAACTATTTGTTGTAAGATACTGAATAAGCTCCAAATACATCCCCTTCTAGTTATATTTAAGTCACTGTCACATACAAATATTAGCGAAATGTTTGGGAATTTTCCACTGTTTTAGGCCGTCCTTCAGTGTCACTGACTAATATTTTTGCAGTAAATAATGATGTTGCCGTAGCGCCAGTTATAATAGGTGAAGATATTCTGGGAAACGTTCAGGGTTCAAATCTCATAGCCGAGAAATCCGACAATGAAAAATTTTGAAATTTGTGGTAAGTTCTTTGGGACCAAACTGCTGAGGTCATTGGTCCCTAGGCTTAATCACTTCTTAACCTGACTTGAAATAACTTAACGATAAAGACAACACACACACCCATGCCCAAGGGAGGACTCGAACCTCCAACGGGCGGAGCCGCTCGAACCGTGGGAACGCGCCATAGACCGCACGGCTCCCCGCGAGGCTCCGATAATGAAGTAAACATTACAATTGCTATCCGCATTACAAATGCAGGGTGTAACGTGCTGAAAGGCTATTCAGGTGCTCATCCGAAATCGAATAATTTGACGGAAATTTGTTGCTGAAAAAACGTCGAAACAATAAAAGTTTTTGTCCCAAAACACAATAATATACCGCATATAGGCAGCTTAGAGTGTTTACGTAGAAGAGTAAATTTCAGCAGATAATAGAGTTACTGTACTGTTATAAAATTTGGTGCAATGGAAAATACAGTTTCTTTCCCACATGCATAGCTTAACGCGAAATTCTTTTAACACGAAAAATTGTTTCTGTCTCCTCAGTTTAATGTTAATGATTTTCACTCTGTCTTTAACAGTTTTCATTTATTTGTAGTTGGAAATAAGGAATGGGATGAATTTTGTATGACCTTGTTGTTAACAGTAGCTACGACTTATTGGAGGAAAGCACTTTGGTGCAAAACTTTTTACTTGCGAAAGTTCCCTGCTGAGTAACAGCGTGAGATTCGATTTATTTTTGACACTTTAGTGTTATTTTCTGTTCTGACACAAGTCGCGTATATATTTGGCATGCCCTAGCCGAGACTGACGGACAGCTTTCCACTCGTCACAACTAGTCTCTCATTTCTCGTGCATACTATGGCTTTCGTCTTTGTCAAAAATGTCACGTTAGCAGAAGCCCAGAAAGACAAATGACTGTCGAGCTAAGCACGATTAGTGATGACTGGTCAAGGATTAAGGCTTTAGGCTTTCGGTAGAGGACTTACAGTGGAAAGTGAAACCAAACGCCCGCCGACAGAGACCTATGGAAGCTCTTGTGGTGAACTTGGGTCGCAGCCGCTGCCCGTGGTAGATTTCAATATGTCCACTGTCGGAGTTCCTAGGTGAACGATGCTTGCTCGAGAGAACAACGATTTCGGAGTTTCTTCTCAAGAATGTCAAATTGCACCTTTTGCTTTTTTTCGCGTTTGCTAAATCGCAAGCATTTTCTCTATAATAGTCTACGTCCATTAGTCAATGTGTCAGATGAAAATAGTCCTTGCTCAGACATGGTGGTTAGCTTGATTTATTCCCTTTGGCGAGCATGTTCCGGCCAATGGGAGATCAGCAATGTGATCGACATTCGAATGGGAGCACAAGGTCTTGGTCATGGGCAGTGCCTACTCGGTGTTCGCAGACTGAAGGATTGGTTGGCTAGCTGTAGCTGCTTGGGCCTGTATGTGCAAACTTCCAATGATATTTACTTCCAGAATTCTCTTGTTACGAGTTCCGAGCCACAAGGCAACGCATTGCCTACCGCAGCGAAGCGTATTATTACAATGCACAGAATTCACGTCTTTACTAGGCCATGAAGAGTGACAGGACTCAAAGTGCTCTGTTCTGTGTAGTATCCAATCTTAATTCAGGTGGGTCAGAATGCGATTTCTCTATAAAGCACATACGAATCAAAGGTGGACTAGGCTATATCATGCATTGACAGGAAAACGCATCGTTAAGATATATTTAACGGTTTTTTCAAGCCTACAGTTTAACTGTTGCGCAAAGTAAGTGGTCCCTTTGTTAACTTGTTCTTAAAGCAAATTCAGATAATGTTCAATAAAGAGTTTCATGGGTCAGTTTTTACTGATTATAAGGAGGAATTTTAGTCAGGGAAATTTTCTGAAGACCTTCTTAAGTGTACTCAGAATTTTTAAGTAGGACACACACACATATTTGCTTACCCTCTCAGGATTTTTTTTTGTTTAACATTCTGATGAATATTGCATGGCTTTGCTAGTTAGGTTTATCTTTATTCCCCAAGACTTCATTTTTGACAAGGTTATCAATTTGCGTAGCATTTTCACATTCTTTGGTGTCATCAGCCTTAGAGTTAATACACCAGGGTCTGCAGATAAGCTTCTGAGGCACTTTGAAAGGAATACTGTTATTTCCTTATTCATTTCTACGTTTCGTTGAAGATATGGTAGCGTGTGTACTTCGTGCTACATGTTACCTATCTAATCTGTTTTACGTTTGTCTAGTTATTTTCGGATTTTGTAGTAAAGAGCTGAATATTTTCCTCGTATGAGGAATTACATTAATGTGTGTAAAGTCATAGGATATATCGTATTGGAGAGTCAGTCTACATTGGGTGTCATATACCTATGCATGAAACTTTTCACATCAGCTACAGCGTCCCCTTAGAAAAATTATACATGACTGTGCTTAAACTGACACACAATATTTTTAGCGCAACGGAATCTGACTTTCAATAATCCCTACAAAAGAATGGCCCTGACTTACATTAAACTATACCTTTCACAAATCACTTACCTCACAAAAATCTTCGTTACTCGAACTACTGCAATACAGCGAGTGCCACTACTATCAGCTAAATAAAAGATTCAAACTACTGAAGGCACTAACTACTGATAGGCATAGTTAGCATCGAGCGAGGTGGCGCAGTGGTTAGCACACTGGACTCGCATTCGGGAGGACGACGGTTCAATCCCGTCTCCGGCCATCCTGATTTAGGTTTTCCGTGATTTCCCTAAATCGTTTCAGGCAAATGCCGGGATGGTTCCTTTGAAAGGGCACGGCCGATTTCCTTCCCAATCCTTCCCTAACCCGAGCTTGCGCTCCGTCTCTAATGACCTCGTTGTCGACGGGACGTTAAACACTAACCACCACCACCATAGTTAGCAAGTGAAAGATTTTGATAGAGAACAAACAATGTATGTACCTTAATAGTGTTCAAAAGTCGTAATATATATAGCAGTTCATGACATCCAGTCTTACCACTGTATTGTCTCCGATGGACACACGTCCAGATCATCGGCTCTTAAATTTCCGCCATCTCTCTCCCCACATCCACCACTGCTGGCAGCTCACCTCCAACTGCGCTACGCTACGCGCTGTTAACAGTCAACTGCCTAACGCTACAGTGGCGAGTATTACAACAATGCCAACCAGCCACAGACTGCACACAGCACAGCCAGTGATTTTCATACACAGCGCTACGTGGCGTTACCAATAAGAAAACCTAAATAGCCTACTTACACATCGCACAATCCCCTGCAGAGTAAAAATTCACTCCGAAAACATCCCTCAGGTTGTGACTTAACCATATCTTCGAAATATCATTTCTCCAAGGAGTGCTAGTTCCGCAAGTTTCGCAGGAGAAGTACTGTGAAGTTTACAGGGTACGAGGTTGTGGCGGAAGTACAGCAATGAAGATGTGTGTTATGTTGGAGCAGATCAGTGAGAGAGCATTTGTCCGCAAAAGCAAAGGTCCGGAGGTCGTGTCTCGATCCGACAAACAGTTTCAATCTGCCACGAAGTTTCGTTGCTTACTGTGCTTGGTGTCACGAAAATATATATATATTTTTTGTTTTGCGGCTCTGCAGTTCATTTGAAAACTTACCTTCTTCAAAAATTCTCCACTCGAGTGTCTCCTCCTCTGCAGTCCCTTTTCTGCGGGCTCATGACACCATTTATCGATTTGATGTCTGGTCCAGTCTGATCGATGCATTGAATTACCCTTCTCTCAGAAATATCTTTCTCTCAGGAACATCTAGCATTCGAATATCGTTTGTTGTTAATGATCAAATTTCCGAGGCACATGTAAGAACTAACCTTGTAAGTATTAAGTAAATGCTTAATTTGGTGGCGCTGGTTCAAAGCCACTCACTTCCTATGGATTTCCTACAGCTGTCGGCGCATCTTACATATCTGTCATCAGCGGTATCTGTCTCCCCAAGTTCTCTTGTCTTCTTACTTTTATAGCATTTATCCCATTCACCCACGTAACCTTCCTCTTCTATTTCGTCTTGAGAGTGGTACATCAGTCTTCTTTGGCCCTCTGTCATCCGTCATTCGTGTTATACAGGGTGGTCCATTGATTGTAACCGGGCCAAATATCTCACGAAATAAGCATCAAACGACAAAACTACAAAGAACGAAATTCGTCTGGCTAGAAGGGGGAAACGAGATGGCGCTATGGTTGGCCTGCTAGATGGCGCTGCCATAGGTCAAACGGTTATCAACTGCGCTCTTTTTTTTTTAAATAGGAACCCCCAGTTTTATTACATATTCGTGTAGTACGTAAAGAAATATGGATGTTTTAGTTGGACCACTTTTTTCGCTTTGTGACAGATGGTGCTGTTATAGTCACAAATGTATAAGTACGTGGTATCACGTAACATTCCGCCAGTGCCGACGGTATTTGCTTCGTAATACATTACCGTGTTTAAATGGACCGTTTAGCGACGATTTTTCGTGTTAAGTATTTTTAACTGGACTGTGACACTGTAATAAAGTTGTTTCTTTTTCTTTTCTTTAGCGGTTACCCCTTCTACTCTCGTTATATCAATGTCTTGTCAAAGATGGCGAAGGAGCGGAAAGAGGTTCAGAACAGTTTCTTGCCCTCCATTTGGGAAACCACCCCTAAAATGTGGACGAACGGCAATGATCAGTGGCATGAAAATGCAGGCAATGGAAACCACTGTATTAAAGGCAAATAAGGTATATTTAAAGTATATGTGGTCTGCAGTTAAAAAAATGTGCTGATGCTCTGTCCATTGGAAAAAGATTCCGTATTAGTTCTCCACTTGGGTCTCCAGAGGGAGACACCCAAGGGAGAGGTGACCAGGATAAAAAGATGGAATACATAGAAAAGGGTAACATTAATTCGAGGCGTGGACTGTCAGAAGTCTGAAAGTGACAGGGAAGCCATAAAATCAGAAAAGGGAAGTGCTATGGCTCAGTCTACATATAGTCGTGGCAGTGAATTTAAATAGAAAGAAGACAGGGATTTCTTTTCTAACAACTGCAGGATAATATCAACAGCAATACAAAGTGGTATAACGGGAGTATGGATCGCTGTGAATAGGAAGGTAGGGCAGAGAGTGAGTTACTGTGAACTGTTTAGTGATAGCGTTGTCCCCATTAGAATCGAGACATATACAGGTCAGGTATACATGACGAAGTCGTAAGCACAAGATGAAAAGACAGAGAAAGTATATGAGGATTTGAATTGCTGAGTCAGGACACAAAGGGAGATGAAAATCTAAAAATCATGGGGAACTGGAATGCAGTTGTCGGCGAAGGAGTGGAAGAAAGTATTATGAGGAGTAGAAGAAAGTGTTATGGGACAAAATGGACTTATTAGTAGGAATGAGAGGAGAAAGACTAACTGAGTTCTGCAACGAATTGAGCTAGTAATCGCTAATAATCCGTTCAAGAATCACAAGAAGACTTGGAGAAGGCGGGGAGACATGTGAAAATTATAGTTGGATTACATCACAGTCAGGCAGATTCAGAAATCAAATATTAGATTGTTAAGGCGTACCGAGAAGCAGATATAAACCCAGATTGCAATTTCGTAACAATGAAGACTAGACTAACCTTTAATAGAATTTCACGGAAGAATCAGTGAGGAAGGAAGTGGGACGCTGAAGTAGTAAGCAAGGATAAGACGCGACTGAAGTTCGCTAAGGATGTGGATTCTGCCTTAAGGAATACCTCAGTAGGCAGTTCAGTTGGCGAAGAGCGGATACCTCTAAAAAGAGCGATCACAGATGTCGGAGATACGTATCTAGGTATTAGGAATTTAGCTGTGAAAAAACTTGGGGTAACAGATCAAATACTTCAACTGATCAACGAAAGAAAGAAGAACAAAATAGTTCATTGTGAGACGGGTATGCAGCAATGTAAATCGCTAAGGAATTAAAAAAAATAGAAAGTGCAGGCGAAATGGCGTCATGAAAAATTTGAAGAAATAGAAAATGTAATGTTCGTTGGAAGGACTTTCTGAGTATATTGAAAAGGCAAAACAATCTTCAGTGAAATTACAAGCTAGGGTGGCAGGATTACAAGTTCAGTAGCAGTTCCACTGTTATACACAGAAGACACAGAGGATAGTAGGAAAGAGTTGGCTGAAGGCCTCTATGAGGGGGATGTCTTGTCTGATAACGTCATGAAATTGGAGTCGATATAGAAAATAGGAAAGATTCAGTATTAGAGAGAGAATTTAAAAGAGCTTTGGAAGAATTAAAATAAAATAAGGCAGAAAGGACAGTAACACATTCGGAAAATCATCATCCACACAATTCCGATGACAACAAGAGCCGACAAGTGTCAGAATTATCGCACAATCAGCTTAACAGCTCTTGCATCCAAGTTGCTGGCGAGAATAATATACAAAAGAATGGAAAAGAAAATTGTGTGTCTGTTAGATGAGAATCAGTTCGGCTTTAGGAAGAGGCACCAGAGCTACAGTTTCGATGCTGCGATTGATCATGGAAACAAGACTGAAGAAAAATCAAGAACCTTTCAAAGGATCTCTCAACCTGGAAAAAGTGTTGACATAATGAAATGGTGCAAGGTGATCGAAATTGGGAGCCAATTGGGGTTAGTTGTAGGGAATGACGGGTGATACACAATATTGTACAAGAACCGAGAGGGAACAGTAAGACTCGAAGACCAGGAACGATATGCTCGGATTAAAAAGGATGTAAGAGAGGGACGTAGTCTTTCACCCCATACTGTCCAATTTATGGATCGAAGAAGCAATGACGGATACAGGAAAGATTCATGAATGGGGTTAAAATTCCAGGTGAAAGGATACCAATGATAGGATTCGGTAATGACATTGCTATCCTCAGTGAAGGTGAAGAGGAATTTCAAGACGTCTTACATGGAATGAACTGTCTAATCAATACAGAGTATGGATAGAGTGAACTGAAGAGACACGAAATTAATTATAATCAACAGAAATTATAACAGCAAGAAACTTATCATTAGAATTGGCGATCATGAAACAGACGAAGTTAAGGAATTCTCTACCTAGGCAGCAAAATAACCCATGACCGACGGAGCCCGGAGGACGTAAAAAGCAGATTAGCAAAGGCAAAATGGGTATTTCTGGCCAAGATAAGACTACTAGTATCAGACATAGGCCTTAATATGAGGAAGAAATTTCTGAAAAAGTGCAGTTGGAGCACAGTATTGTATGACAGGGAATCATGAATAGTGGGAAAGCAGGAACGGAAGAGAATCGGAGCATTTGAGATGTGATGCTAAAGGAGTATAGAATGGACGGAAGTAGCATAAAGAAGTATAAGAAGTATAAATCGGACCGATAAGATAAGGTATGAGTATGTCTCCCTCAGAATCGGCGAAGAAAGCAACATACGAAAAACACGGATAATAAGAACGGACACAATGACAGGAATACGGAGAGAAAGACAGAGATAGGAAAACATTCAACAGCTAATTGAAGACGTAGGTTAAAAGTGCTACGCTGAGAAGAAGAAGTTGGGTCAGCAGAAGAATTCGTCGCCGGTCACATCAGACCAAATTGACAACTATAGACGGAAAAAAATGAATAAGCAACTAAACAACAATTAAAAAATGCTTAGTGTTATTGACTTACCTTCTTGCTCTGACAAGCAATTTTTTTCACTGCTCGAATCAGATAAAGAGAGCATTGCAAAGTTGGGAACTTGGTAGACGTTTTCCATTAACAAACGCCACGTATCGTCAGACATTTTCTAGCTTGTTTATAGCGTTTTTAAAGCGATGATGGGCAGGGGTTTGTTACGAAGTTAAAGTCCTGTTGATCATTTCAAATACCTAGGCTCCATTATTTTTATATTCGACATTATTGAGGGTGATGCCTGGAAACGTAGTCTACGAAAAATAAACTTTCATTTTCCTCGAAGGGAGATAAAACGAGAACAGTCTATTTTATCTAGAGTGATGCTATCGACCATGTAATTGCAAGTTTAACACAAATAACACAAAGAAGTACGAAATAACGAGCAGGGCGCATGTTTGTTTGTCGCTTTCGTGCTGCTAAACAAGCCACTAGGTTTGTCGGATGAAATGCTGCACAGTAGTTTAAGATGAAAGTGATAGCGAAGCGAGCAGTAACCAGTCGAAGTGCCGTGGCCATTTACGGTGTGGAGTTGCTAAAATAAGCCCACAGAAAAGCTACCGGTTCAGGTAGCTTGCAAGATAAAATCCAGTCGTGCGCCAGAATTAGTTCGGAGCGCTTTTGGGACCTTTCTTGGAGCAGGAAAAAATAAGCGTGCATTCTGATCAAACAGAGAAAAAGGCAAATTTGGCTGGAAAACAGTAAGGATAACCATGACAACATTATTTTCATTATGGTACTAATCGTGAACATCGTAATCGTCATCAGATTCTTCTATAGCGGATTCTTCCATGCTCCTCAATATCTCACAATGTGCTGCTTTTCACATGGGTAGAATATCTTTTTTATAAAAACGAAATGATTTATTCACCTTCAGCTTTTATTGATATTTAGTCATCTTCCATTTCTTACTGTTATTGTTTATTTGTCTACTATTACCGTGGTTCAGAGTCCATGTTAAACTGTAGGTCCCCTGGGTAAGTCAGTTCTAGGATATGAGGAAGGCAATGGCTTACTGTCTTCAATAGGACCATGCCTAGTAAAGTACTGTGGTCCTTAAACCTCTCGTAGGGTTGATGACAGCTTGTAACTCGGCTACTCTCTTATGCAGTAGAATTACCAGCACCAGTAGAACCACTAAGCCCCGGGTTAATGAAACTGTGTCTTCTTGTAATCATTTTCATGAACCAACTAATAAATTTTGTAATGCTATCGGACTTCGACAATCATGAAAGGAATGAAGACAATAGTCCACTGTTACACAAATCACGCAACTTGATAAATGGCAGGCATCGTGTGAAGGAAGATCCCTTTTAAGATCCTACTAAAGTAACTAAGTGTAATAGTAACACACTTCATCGCTGTGCTATGGAGCTCAGCTAGTGAATAATTTCTGACTATACACTTCACAATCATTTGCGTAAGATTGAATAACTAACAAAAAGATGACATTCTACGAGTCGTGGCATGGAATGTCAGAAGTATGAACATGGTAGGTGTGCTCATGTAAGCTGTTACCAGCACTCCGGTCGGCAGGGAGGCTGCGAGAAGATCGACAGTAGGCGCCGGAGCAAGTGAGCCTATCAGGAGAGAGAGGCCAAAGACAAACCTGTAAGAAAGGTGCCTCCATCGCCCTCTCGACCGCCAGTATTTAGATCGCGGATCGGACGGCCCAGTCAATCGCAGACAGATCGAGTCATCAGTCGCAGCCCAGTGACTAGTATTCGCAGTCGCAGTTTCAGTGAGTCTCAATCTCAGGCAGTACATAGCGACCAGAGTAGTGTGTATAGCGGAACGTGTACTTCACCAGCAGTGAGGCTAACTTGGACTGTTATGGAATAGCTTGTACCACAACACATGGACTAGTGTAAAGATAAGTAGCTTTCTGTTCTGATAAATAAAGAACCCTGTTATACATGTGTACAGTTGTGTAGAAAGAGGATAACAGCCATCAAACAACATCCCCTCCGTGCTTCCCATGGTACTCGACAGTGGAAACGAGACGACACAAAAGAGGGAAGCTAGAAAATCAGAAAAGGAAAATGCTATGGCTCAGTATAATGAGGGTCGGTGCAGTGAAATGGAAAGAAGACAAGCTTTCTGGTCGTATGAGTACATGGTAATATCAACAGCAGCTGAAAATAATATAATGGGAGTAGGATTCGTTATGAATAGAAGACAGGGCAGAGAGTGAGTTCCCGTGAACAGTTCAGTGACAGGGTTGTTCTCATCAGTATCGGTAGTAAACCAACACCGACAACGGTATTTCAGGTACATAACGACGTTGCAAGCGGTAGACGAAGAGATAGTGATAGTATGTGAAGATGTTGATCGGGTAATTCACTACATAGAGAGAGATGAAAATCTGATAGACATGGGCGACTGGAATGCAGTTGCGGGGGAAGAAGGGTTCCGGGAGAGTATGGGCTTGGTACTAGGCATGAGAGACGAGAAAGACTAATTGAGTTCTCCAATAAACGTCGGCTATTAATAGTGAATACTTCATTCAAAACTCACAGGACAAAGAGGTACACTTGGAAAAGGCAGGGAGATACGGGAAGATTTACATTAAATTGCATCTTGGTGTGCGGTTCCCCCGTCGGAGGTTCGAGTCCTCCCTCGGGCACGGATGTGTGTGTTGTCCTTAGCGTAAGTTAGTTTCAGTTAAATTAAGGAGTGCGTAAGCTTAGGGATTGATGACCTCAGCAGTTTGGCTCCGTAAGTCCTCACCACAAATTTCCAAATTTGCATCTTGGTCAGGGAGGGATTTCCAAATCAGGTATTGGAGTGTAGGGCTCACCCAGGAGCGGATATAGACTCAGATCACAATATAACAGTGATGAAGAGTAGGATGAAGTTTAAGAGATTACTCAGAAAGAATCAATGCACAAAGAAGTGAGATACGGAACGACTAAGGAATGAAGAGATATGCTTGAAGTTCTCCACCGTAATAGACACTGTGATAAGAAGTAACTCAGTAGGAAGACCTGTTAAAGGGTTACACGTTGAAGAAGAGTTACACGATGAGCTGAATGGAATGAACAGTGCAATGAATACAGAATATAGATTGAGAATAAATGAAAAAAAAGACGAGAATAATGAGAAGTAGCAGGAATGAAAACGACAATAAACTTAATGTCAGAATTGTTGATCATGAAGCAGAGAAAGTCAAAGAATTCGGGTATCTAGGTGGCAAAATAATCCATGATGGACGGAGTAAGGAGGACATAAAAAGTAGACTAGCATTGGCATGAGGGGCTTTCCTGACCGAGAGAAGTATATTAGTATCACACATAGGCCTTAATTCGAGGAAGAAATTTCTGGAATTGTATATTTCGATCACCGCAGTGTATAATAGTGAAACATGGATTATGGGGAAACCGGAAAAGAAGAGAATCGAAGCATTTGAGATGTAGTGCTACAGAAGAATGTTGAGAATTAGGTGGACTGATAAGGTAAGGAATGGAGATTCTCCGTAGAATCGGCGAGGAAAGGGAAATATGGAAAACACTGACAAGAAGAAGGGACAGGATGAGAGGCATCTATTAAGACATCAGACAACTATTAAGACATCTGTGGGTTAGAGGTAGCTGAGAGTTTCAAAACTGTAGAGGAAAACAGGCTGGTATACATCCAGCAAATAACTGAGAACGTAGGTTGCAAGTGCTACTCCGAAATGAAGAGATTGTCACAGGAGGGAATTCGTGGTAGGCTGCATCAAATCAGTCAGGAGACTGATAACTGAAAAGAAAAGAAATTTATTGATGCGTTTCGATCACAGCTGCGTACTTAAGTTTAGTACTGATGCTGTTGGCTGACACAAGCGACTTGATACCTAACATGAAGGCTTCTTTTTGTTGTTCTGATGATGGAATGTGCACTAAAGGCGTAAGTAAATACGAATATTTGAACAGCAAGTGACCAGTTATTCTAGCGACCTATTCAGCAGTGACGTAAGTTTCCTCATGTTCATGTCACAGTCGCTGGCATTCTGCACGACTTTATGTCGCATCTTACGAAAATTTAATTAAGATGGATTTTGAATGATTCGAAAATACATGACGCCATTAAATAAGACTAGACACATCGACCGTCTCTGTAATTTAGGTCATGGAACATGGACACACATGCACACTCAATAATTTCGGCAACAAATTTTCTCCTTACAGGATGGTTGTTAAGATCTACGTTCACAGCTATAATTACATGCACAGAAGGAGCTTTATCTTAATATAAATAAGGGGAAAACATTCGAGAACTGAAACGCTTCATTAAGCTCTGAGAAGTGCAACTGTTAAGTAGATAAAGGTGGCAACTAGTCATACGTGAACACGAAATGATGGTGGACAAAGCACTCCTCAGAAAGTAGGTAAACATTAAATTAATGATTTTCGAAACGAGAAACGGCGAATATGCAATTAGATTGTATAACTGTTTCCAAAACCAAGTTAGCAGTGGACACGTATCACTAAGCTGCTGAAAAACACGCAAACACTTGAGACTATAAGAAATCACGAAGATTCCGTGGAGAGTATAAAATTAACTAAAATATTGGGTAGAGTGTTTAAATTCATTGCATATAGTTGCGGACTGCTTGATAAGAACTCGATTCAGCAATCAGTTTCAATCTCAACGAAATCACAAAGACACGGAAATGTTCTAACATTGCAAGCATGGATACATGCTCGCCTTAAGAAATTCAGAGAGTATTTACCACACGAAATGAATCAACGTTAAGCAATAGGATAGGAATACTATACGAATGATTTGACAGCAAAACCTTGCCAATGAGGAACCACTTGAATAACCACAAATAGATATGACGCTCTCACTAGCAACTGCAAACACGTCAATGGTGTTCGTGGGAGCAGTTAGGGCTGGAGATTAAATGATTCAGCATTTAATCTCCAGCCCTAATCGGCCCCACGAACATCATAGACTACTTCACAGCGAACTGTTAGCACGTACTATAATCCACCAGCTCACTGACTGACTGAAATGGCGCGGAACCATCAGAGGTGACCACACTTCCTCCACAAATCCCAAAGAGACAAAGAATGGAAACTGTGTATATCGTTACGGCCTGTTCCAAAGTGGATGTGTCTTCTCCCGTTAGATTACAAAAGTTAAGTACTGTCGGATATGGCCTGTACTTGGATGGTTCAGCATCCGGGTACACCACGTGGTTTCACTTTACAGGGGAAAGGACAAGTGGGATGGTGGTGTTAGGTCCCTGATCATCCGTCTTCGCGCAAATGTCCTGTATTTAGTTTCAGACCCCTTAGTGGAAAGCGTCCGGCTATGCCACATGCTGTTGACAATCTTCCTTCTGTTTTTACAGAGGAAAGGACAAGAGTGATGGGGTGTCAGGTCCATGATGAAATGTCTTTGCGTCAATGTCCTATACTTAGTTTCAGGCCTCTTCGCAGTGTTTCGTTAAGTGAGGGCATGCAACACTGTTGATCGTGATCCGTCTGTCGGATTCGGACGTTAAGCTCAGCGGTCCCCATGGTTCGATAGAGCAGGCTACATGCCGGTACCGGGTTTGACCCTCTCCCTCCTCTCATCGAACATGACACACACACACACACACACACACACACACACACACACGCACACACACACACACACACACACCAGTATAGTCAATCTACATTTAATAGATACTTTTACACTGACAGTGGTCATACTTCGCGAAGTAAAGGTGGCTGCGGTGGGAGTGAATAGGGAAAACCTTTCCAGTGCGGCAGCTGAACCTGTCCTTCGCCGTATCCAAGCCACTCATGGCATATGACTTGACTACATATATCGGTAGTGGTCGTAGTGACGTCTTAGCCAGGTTTCAGGAAATATGAGATGTACAATTACCGAACGAAAATTATTGACAAATTGCAAGTGACCATTTAACAGGCAACGTTCAACCTTTGCCTTATATTTTCTATTAGTTCTCCGTCTAAGCAGTTCATTATCACGATAGACTAGTAATAATTTCCTTAGCCAGGTCCCATTAGTTCGTCTGGCTATGTTCGCCACCCATCGACATTTAAACTTCATAGAGGAAAATATAAAATAATGAAGTTACCTCTTTTCTTCTTCCTAGCTGGTTGAGCGTGGTGTATAGTTTATTTTTTTAGCCCTCCTCATTCTCATTTGTCGAAAAGAAGATTGCTGGAAAGTTTCCATTCTTCACAGAACATAAGAATGTAGAAACAAATTCTAATGGGATGGAAATGCAGCGAATTCTTGTGGACATTGACAGTTTTTTTCTGTTCTCGCAGCCGATGATGGTGGGGAAGTGGAAGGATTCCACAAAGATGTTCGAAAGGGGTGCGAGAATGTTATGGAAGAGTTTTGTATTTGTGTAAGAATTAATAGGTGTAAGATTGGTCTTGGGTGACAGAGGAAGGGGAGGGGGAAATGGTCAGAAAAAAGAGAGGAGGAGGTGGACAGAGAGAGAGGGGGGAGGACTGGACACACAGAGGGATGAGGCGGACGTAGAATTGGTTGGAGGAGGATGTGTGGGTCAGAGGGGGAAGGAGCAGATGGACAGAGGGAGGGTCAAGGGAGAGATGGACTAATAAAACATTGGTATAAATACATACCCATGTAACGTCGGGTACTCAGAAAGTTCGAAACATTTCTGTAAGTGGCAGTTTACTTTCATTTTGGCTAATAATTCTGCGGAAGGTAGAATCCATTGTAAAGTTCGTGCTCAGTTCAAATACGGCCTAATGTATGAATATAAGAACACGTGTGTACAGTTCAGATATTATACTGACTTTTAGATATGACTCGGGGAAGAAAATAAATCAATAAATCATGTATGTTGTAGGGAAATTCTCGAATATTGGTAATCAATGACAGAAATCAAATTTACACTTGTTCGGTCATTGACCAAGCAGTATTACAAGTCAAAGTTACACGAAAATCAGTACAGAAGAATACATACCAGAACACTTATAGTAGTGTTAAATCTGTGGGTCTGTAATGAAGCCAGTACAAAAAAAATGTTTCAAATGGCTCTGAGCACTATGGGACTTAACATCTGAGGTCATCAGTCCCCAAGAACTTAGAACTACTTAAACCTAACTAACCTAAGGACATCACACACAACCATTCCCGAGGCAGGATTCGAACCTGCGACCGTAGCGGTCGCGCGGTTCCAGACTGAAGCGCCTAGAACCGCTCAGCCACACTGGCCGGCCAAGCCAGTACACAAACCTCACAGATGAACAAGTGAAATACCAACACTGCACCGCAAGTATGGGGCAAGATCAATTTCTTAGAACAGCGGAAGTCAAGTTTGGACGTAACTGAAGGTACATTTATAAATCTGATTGGGTTTGCAAACAAACTATCATGCCAAGCTGCACGAGCATCCCATCATTTCACCGCAATCCTCGTAGTTTGCGGGATGAGAATGGCTGTCATAACGTAACTTGAACTCAGACAGATAGCGACTTAACCAAGCTCCGACCAGTGCTGAGAAGCAGGAAACACTCACTAGTTGTCCGTAGGAGTGCTGAAAATTGAAGCAGACTGGTGCTTTGTCTCGCGCTTAACAGGGCACACTGTACATTACTCTGCCGGTTAGGCCTCCTATAGGCCAGCTCACTATACCTACAAAGTAGTGCCTATAGAGATCTCTGCACCATACCAGCCGTAGACTGTTGTGTGCATAGCTGTCGATAACGTGGGTACAGAATGTCTTTGCATCAGTTTATGAACACAGAACTCGCATAAAATGAATAACTTAAAGGCGACTTTTTAATGAACGACCTTCAATGTGTTGCATTAAAATTCGGGTGGGCCAAAGTTACTCATATACATAAGGAATGAAGACATAATTTCTGTCCCACTCTCGTCTTGGGGACACACAGAAAATCTACAGGCAAGGCTTTTTAAAATGTAATTTCTAACTTAATTCCCCAACAAAATAACGGTAGCATCACAAACTGACAGAAATGGAGACTTTTCCATTATGAGGTAGCAATCCTATATTTATAGAACTTTGGTGAGATGTTCGTCACGTAACGTGTATTAAATGAATAAGCTTCCATTCTATTCGGAACAGATGTCTATGATCCACCATCAGCATGAGCTTTGAATAGCTCACCGCTTCCCCCCCCCCTCCCCCCCTCTTCTCCACGACACGTATGCAACATTGGATTCGTTGTGGCATGGAAGCAAAAGCGTCCGAATGTCATGTTGTGGTATTTCTTGCCATGTCTAAAACACGTACTGGGTTAGTTCATGAAGACCGCCGTCTGGAGGCTGGTATGGTAACACATGCCAGACTGGACATCCCAGTCAGTGACAGGGGTGTATCCTGGAATCAGCTCTGGGAGGGGGCTATCGTTCGCTACTTCTCTGTCTTCCGCCCCCCCCCCCCCCCCCGCCTCCACGCAACCAAAATACGGTTACCGTGTCACGCGTATGTCCAATGATAATAATAAATAACACTAAAGTAAGTACATTCGTTTAATATAATGTAATAACACTAAAAACTGTTTAGCTATCATAAAATATATAAAATATTTTAATGTAATAACAATAATAATTTATTTAGATCAGTAAATATTAAGAACACTGTGGCAGGTAGTCAAATCGATTCTTGTAGCAAATCTCGATTCTCAATTGCTGATGACTCCTAGAGATCTAAACTCAAACAACAGTACATTCACAATATTCTGAGTAGGATGTTCGCAGTTTGTTATCCTGACCACAATTTGCTGGATTTATTGGTATTTTGGGTGTTTTTGCAGCTGTTGGCATTGATTTATTGATATAATTAATTCTCATTATTTACTGAGTACTCAGTAAAGTCTATGTCTCAATTATTTTCAATTATTCTATAACAGTTGCACAATTTTATTCTGTATTAACATTGAATTTGGGTTGAGGATCTCTTTTTCCAGCTCGGTTTTCGTCTGAATCATCTGTTCGTGGGTGGCTGTTTTATAAATTTGGGGGTGGTAGTTACACGTGACAAACTAAACAAGCCGGTTGTTTTAATAGGTTTTTCGCTTTGAAGGTGAAGTTGTTGTCAAATTGTGAAAAAAGACTAATCGAGAAGAAGTTGTTCCAGACTGACGCAGTGAGAAAGGTAAATAAGGAGAGATTATTCATAACGCTGCAGTTGGTTATTAAGTCAGTTATCGAATTATACCAGCAAAGCACAAGAAAACGCAGCAAGAGGAAACTAATGAGGAAAATGTAATTCGGCTCCCACCACCATTACTTATTTTTCACATGGAAAACATTTCTTTATGACGTGAAGGAATTAAAGCAATACGTTCTTAAAGCAACCGATGTTTATAAGTGTTAAGGCCAGAATAAATTAAAATGTTAGCTGCTGATCTTTGTGTGTCAAATTCTATTAAATGTCCTAAATCTAAACAGAATGATGAGTGTGCTAGATATGACTGCTTCCCTGAATTTTTTAAATTATTTTTCACGACACCGAACTCTTTCAGTACGAAAACCAGAGATGACCAGTATAGCATGAGCTTCTAGCATAAACACGGAAAATGTGGAATCTTTTTTTTTTTCAATGACTTGACAACAGTTCTCGGAACACATAATTTTAAAAATCACTAAATTTTTAGTATGGACGAAATGGGAATTACTTCAGTGCAAAACCCAGAAAGAACTGTTTCTAGCAGTAAAATATGTAAATATGGAACGGCGATATATAATATAAGAAGTGGGTTCACGACTTAGACACCCAAAGGCGACAAGATTTTTATACATGGGAAAAATTGATAGTGCGCTCAAAAGTGACTAGACTAATGTAAGACACCTTCTTAAATATTTACTTAAATAACTATTTTAGTGTTTAAATTGGTCTTAAATATGTATTGATGACTTATCAATATCATTGTTTGACTTTTATGTACTTAACACAATTCTTTTTTATAATAAATAATTCCTTTTGTTCTCATTTAAATAACCCATGACAGTCAACCACAATGTCTGTGACAACCAGCCCAGAGTCAGGGAAGGTTGTTACAAAAATTTACTCTGACAGAATCTTTTTGCATCTGAAAATCCATATGATGCTGTGGCAATAAATTTATGGGGAAATTTTGCCAAGGACACACGTTGCGTGATTTACTAATAGTAGAAAGGGATACTGTAGGAACTGCCCCTTCAAAATTTGAAATTTGTAAATTTTAACATTCTGCCATAACTCCCCAACATTTCCCTACACGCAGTCCAAGAAATTGCAGTTCAGAAAAATACATGGTTTAAAATTGCAACGGTGGGTAACTATCGTTTCAGCTAGCCGGTGGTTCGATAGACGGCAATAGCGTCAATCAGAGGTTACCTCTTATTATGTAGGTCTGATAATGGTTGAAGGACCAAAGTGCATAACACCTGTTTGCGCATAACACCTATTCGTTCACAGATTAGTAAACTGTAATTTTAGTAGAAGTTACCTTCACGCATAGATGAAACTAAAATACCACATTTAAAAATTATGAGTACATATTTCTGAATAAGCGCCACACAGTTCATGAATGCTATGAGCCCATGTGATCATAAATCGGTCCTCACTACGACGGGAGATATTCACTTGGGGAAGTATATAAAATATTCCTCGGCCAAATTACAATCTGGCCTGTCCAAGACATTTTTTCATAAAGCTTATTCACGCTCAAAAATGTACTTAAAATCAGGCTACTTTGGAACTTCAGAAAGGTTCTACGGGTTGTTTCAAGAGTAATAATAAATAGCTTAGGAAGTGATAATATATGCTAATTAGAATAAAACATTTCATATAATATGGGTCCAGTTTTTGTTGGCTTCAGAGATACAGGAGTTAGAATGGACGCCATACATGTACTCAAAGAAGTTGCTAAGCAAAGACAGATAATTAAGTTCAAAGGTGATTTTTCACAATTATAGCTTCAACGTCAATACATTATCAAAGTCTCTTGACGCCACCACATGTAGCTCTTCAGAGGCCGTCTTTGTGTTCCTTTACCGTCGCAGGGCTATTCGTACCCCGAACGATCAATTCGTCCCTTTGTATTTATTTTTCTTTTTAGACTCCACCTT
Source organism: Schistocerca serialis cubense (assembly GCF_023864345.2). Lineage (NCBI taxonomy): Eukaryota > Metazoa > Arthropoda > Insecta > Orthoptera > Acrididae > Schistocerca > Schistocerca serialis. Next base: position 473,249,769 of record NC_064643.1, read on the forward strand.
CCAGCCACGCAGCCTGAACTTTTAAAGGGTAAGATCCGGAGACCTTGTTGGCCAAGGGGCTTCACCAATTCTTCCGATCGATCTTTCGGGATATTTAGCTGACCTGATGACAAAACCGTGCACAGACCCCGCCACGCTGAAATAACATACCCGTCCCTGCAGCCTAAGGATCAGCTTCCAGGAGCGAGGTGGCGCAGTGGTTAGACACTGGACTCACATTCGGGAGGACGACGGTTCAATCCCGCGTTCGGCCATCCTGATTTAGGTTTTCCGTGATTTCCCTAAATCACTCCAGGTAAATGACGGGATGGTTCCTCTGAAAGGGCACGGCCGACTTCCTTCCCCATCCTTCCCTAATCCGATGAGACCGATAACCTCGCTGTCTGGTCTGCTTCCCGAAAACAACCAACCAACCAACCAACAGCTTCCAGCAATGCTGGAAGCTCGTTTCGAAGAAAGTCCACATAAAAACACCGTGTAAGAAAATACGATAAGACAACACGTCCAGTGAACAATGTGTGCCTGACGTACCACACCAAACTTCCACAGGGAGGCATTCTTGAATCCCTGTCGCCATTCTTCACAAACAGATTGTCAAAACAGGAATGATTGTAGACATATATAAACCCCTAGTAATTGGAGTACTGACACGCGAAATGAATACTTATCTCTGTAACCTGCTGTATTCTTGTAACCAATAAAAACTGAACACATGTTATATGTGTTGCGCACTGCTCTTTGCGGACGTCCGCAACCAGTGAACATGCAAATGGAAAGCTGTCACTACAGTCTGGTGCAAGAAGCTGTAGAGAGACCGAGATAAGATGATGCAAGGCTTCACCCCAGTTACACAGCAGGACTAGGTACCACACGTCCAACAGCGATTCTGTTGCCAGGGCTGCAGTATTCTCGACACAACGAAGTTCAGGGACTAAACTGTTGTAGCACTGACCTGGATTACCACATATTTGAACCTGGCACTGCGTCACTTCCTTGGCCAATATGAGGAAGAATGTAATGGCGATATGATGAGCAACTGTAAATTTCGCTCTTTATATCCATGTACTATCAGTCACCGTCTGCAGCGAGATTTAATGAATGACTGATTGATTGACTGAGAGAGTATAGGATCAAACGGTGAGGTCATCAGTTCTGCGATTCCAAAGGGGGTTACATAAGAAAGAAGAGTCTGCTGAAAGTGAAAGGATTCAGACAGAGGAGTCAAATTATAAAAGAATGAACAGTAAACACACACAGTATAAGCACAAAAGGTGAGACGAAACCTAAAAACTGGAGAAAGGGAGGGGGGGGGGGGGCGGTCATGGGGTGAAGACTGCAAAAGGAGCCCCTATCACAACCAACTCGCCCCTGCTCCAAGACGAAAGGAGAACCTTACATCTGGAAATCAGAGCCACTTTCACGGAGGAAACCGAGGACCAGGTCTACCATCCGCGGATCGTCCGCTAATAATAAATTTAAGGAAGCAGGAAGACTATACTGAACACGAAGGGCCGAAAGAAGGGAACATGCCACTAATATGTGAGATATCGTCTAGGCGCTTCAGTCTGGCCGTTTTAAAAGACTTAGATTGGGCTGATAGGTAATCCTCTGCGTACTTGTGGAGAGCCGGCCGGTGTGGCCGAGTGGTTCTAGGCGCTTCGGTCTGGAACCGCGCGACCGCTGCGGTCGCAGGTTCGAATCCTGCCATGGGCATGGGTGTGTGTAATGTCCATAGGTTAGTTAGGTTTAAGTAGTTCTAAGTTCTAGGGGATTGATGACCTCAGATGTTAAGTCCCATAGTGCTCAGGGCCATTTGAACCATTTGAGATATCGTCAGTCTGACGCAACAACCACTTTGTGGGGGTGGGTCGTCACCTAGTAGGAAACAATGGGTGAGCCGGTTATGGCCAATGTCTAAACGACATAAAACAGTGGACTCCTTCCGAGAGGGGCGGAAAGAAGTGCCCCAAACTGCAGTAGACTCGTTGATTGTGCTCAACCAGTTTTGAGATGTACCCCACGACAGTCGTCGACCTGACGTGAGTCAGCAACCTACTGCTATTACATGCCTCCTCCACTATCTGTGAGACTACAGGCTGCACCCAGCCGTGATGCCGCTGGGAGCTGAAATGGTGCCTTCCAGCTGGCGGGGCCATCTACTGGATGACTTCTACTGATTTCAACCTAACTGCGGGTCCATGGTTCGCACTTGGGTCTGACTTGCCGCCGAGCGCCTGCTGCCCTGTGCGCACGTCCCCTGCCAGTGCAGACTTTGGACCATTGTCACTGCTTCCTACGCTAGAGTTCTTCATTCTCCTGCATGCCCTCGGGTGTCTCTTGCACTGACACGCTCATCTGCGCCATACGGTGTGACCGACTTACTACGGAATCTGCTGTCGATGCCTGCTGGCTTCCTGCCAGAGAATGACGTCATACTACCCTCTACAAGCTGCTGACAGCGTAACTTCATAGCTGCTATAATCTGCCACGCATGATGGCGGTATGCGCTGGTTGTCTGCTGATGCCGTGGGCCAAGTACACCTCAACGTTTCGGGTCACCTTGCGTCTCTGGGTATTGACTGCAGCAAAAAAACATTTCGGCTACTGTACTGAACGCCTTTTTCATTGCTTTTGTCATGATGGTCGTCACCTGGCTCTTCGCACCTGCTGCTCCGCCAACCACTCAGCCTCTCCGTCGCGACCTGTACGGGGATAAATAAACAGCCGAGACATCCTGACACCGTTGCAGATGGAAATTTTCGTTAGAATTAGTCTGCAGTTCCACCTCCTATTAATATTTTCTATTTCTTTTGAAACACCTTGTATATAAGTCGAATGACCATGTTAGAAAGCCGTGCAGCTCTCAGTGTACAACACGCTAAGCGTCTAGGCTTTATTGACAAGTAAGGGTCGACTGCGGAGGGCCGCGGAAAGTCCGGCTCCATGGAATCCGGGAGCGACCGCAAGGGAGCCCTGGAACGTCACGCGGCCCGACTCGGACGGCCATTTAGAGCTGATAACGGAGCGCTGCGGCGGTATCCCTGGAGACGGCGTGATTACCGGTGTGAGGTGGCGCTGATTGCTGTTTACCGAGCCGCGGCCTGTCATCAGAGGCCGCCGCGGGCACCTGTCCCCCTCCGCCCTGCCCGGTTCGGCCACTGACAGTCTCCTCCGCCGCCGCTGATGGCTCCGGGCCGCCGCCAAATGCGCTCGGAGGCTTTGTAGTCGCAAAGGCCGCGGCCCGCATTCTAACCTAGCGCCATCTGGCACCGTGTTTCTTCGGGATCTTGCAGGAGCGGTATTCTATCAGCTGATGTTCGACCACAGTCGATGTAGAGTACCTGCCAATCAGAGCAGACCTTCATCGGGTCTTCTGATTGGCTGGAATACGTCATAAGAAATAGAGCCTAGGACTTATCTTAGATAATAGATTAAGGAAAGGCAAACCTACGTTTCTAGCATTTGTAGACTTGGAGAAAGCTTTTGACAATGTTGATTGGAATATTCTCTTTCAAATTCTGAAGGTGGCAGGGGTAAAATACAGGGAGTGAAAGGCTTTTTACAATTTGTACAGAAACCAGATGGCCGTTATAAGAGTCGAAGGGCATGAAAGGGAAGCAGTGGTTGGGAACGGAGTGAGACAGGGTTGTAGCCTGTCCCCGATGTTATTCAATCTGTATATTGTGCAAGCAGTAAAGGAAACAAAAGAAAAATTCGGAGTAGGAATTAAAATCCATGGAGAAGAAATTGAAACTTTGAGGTTTGCTGATGACATTGTAGTTCATCAGAGGCAGCAAAGGATCTGGAAGAGCAGCTGAAAGGAATGGACAGTGTCTTGAAAGGTGGATATAAGATGAACATCGACAAAAGCAAATCGAGGATAATGGAATGTAATCGAATTAAATCGGGTAATGCTGAGGGTATTAGATTAAGAAATGAGACGCTTAAAGGAGTAAATGAGGTTTGCTGTTTGGGGAGCAAAGTAACTGATGATGGTCGAAGTAGAGAGGATATAAAATGTAGACTGGCAATGGCAAGGAAAGCGTTTCAGAAGAAGAGAAATTTATTAACATCGAGTATAGATTTAAGTGTCAGGAAGTCATTTCTGAAAGTATATGTGTGGAGTGTAGCCATGTATAGAAGTGAAACGTGGACGATATATAGTTTAGAAGAAAAGTGGATAGAAGCTTTCGAAATGTGGTGCTACAGAAGGGTGCTGAAGATTAGATGGGTAGATCACGTAACTAATGAGGAGGTATTGAATAGGATTGGGGAGAAGAGAAATTTGTGGCACAACTTGGCTAGAAGAAGGGATCGGTTGGTAAGAGGCATCAAGCGATCACAAATTTAGTATTGGAGGGCAGCGCAGAGGGTAGAAATCGTAGGGGGAGACCAAGAGATGAATACACTAAACAGATTCGGAAGGATGTAGGTTGCAGTAGGTACTATGAGATGAAGAAGCTTGTACAGGATAGAGTAGCATGGAGAGCTGCATCAAACCAGTCTCTGGACTGAAGACCACAACAACAAGAAGAAATAGATGTCTCTGTAGGCTTTGCAGATGGCTCACTTTAAAGCGTGCCTTCTTACTGGCAACATAGAAACACAGTTATGAAAGGAAAACGTCAAATCATTTATAGAACGATTTGTGTGCAATTAAGAAATACACTGAAGCGCCAAAGAAACTGGTATAGACAGGCGTATTCAAATACAGAGATATGTAAACAGGAAAAATACGGCACTGCGGTCGGCAACGTCTATAAAAGACAACAAGTGTCTGGAGCAGTTGTTAGATCGGTTACTGCTGCTACAATGGCAGGTTATCAAGGTTTAAGTGAGTTTGAACGTGGTGTTATAGCCGGCGAACAAGCGATGGGAAACAGCATCTTCGAGGTTGCAATGAAGTGGGGATTTTCCGGTACGGCCATATCATGAGCGTACTGTGAATATGAGGATTCCGGTAAAACATCAATTCTCTGACATCCCTGCGGCCGGAAAATGATCCTGCGAGAACGGGCCTAACGAAGACTGAAGAGAACCGTTCAACGTGAGAGAAGTGCGACCCTTCCTAAAATTGCTGCAGATTTCAATGCTTGGCCATTAACAAATGTCAGCGTCCAAGCGATTCAATGAAACATTTGGGCTTTCGGAGCCGCATGCCCACTCACATATCCTTGGGTTCGAATCCTCCCTCGGGCATGGGTGTTTGTATGTTTGTTTTTAGGATAATTTAGGTTAAGTAGTGTGTAAGCTTAGGAACTGATGACCTTAGCAGTTAAGTCCCATAAGATTTCACACACACATTTGTACCCTTGGTGAATCCATGACACAAAGCTTTACGCCTCGCCTGGACCCATCAACACCGATATTGGACTGTTGGTGACAGGAAACATGTTGCCTGGTCGAGTGAGTCTCGTTTCAAATTGTATCGAGCCGATGGACGTGTTCGGGTACGGAGACAACCTCATGGATTCATGGACCATGCATGTCAGCAGATGACTGCTCAAGCTGCTGGCGGGTCTGTAATGGTGTGGCGCATGTGCAGTTGGAGTGATGTGGAACCTCTGGTACGTCTAGATACGACTCTGACAGGTGACACGTACGTAAGCATTTTTTCTGATCACCTGCATCCATTCATGTCCATCGTGCATTCCGACGGACTGGGACAAGTCCAGCAGGACAGCGTGACACCCCACACGACCAGAATTGCTAAATGATGGCTTCAGGAAAACTCTTCTTAGTTTAAACGCTTCCGCTAGCCACCAATCTCCCCAGACATTCAGCGTATCTGGGATGCCTTGCAACATGCTGTTCAGAAGATATATCCACCCCCTAGTACTCTTACCGTTTTATGGACAGCCCTTGAGAATTCATGGTGTCAGTTCCCTTCAGCACTACATCAGACATTAGTCGAGTCAATGCCACAACGTGTTGCGGCACTTTTGCACGCTAGCGGGTCCCCTACACGATATTAGGCAGGTGTATCAGTTTCTTTGGCTCGTCTGTGTATAATACATTGCCGGAAGAAAATAGTACACCGTTTTAGAGGTTTGCAGTTAACTCAAGATTTATTGTTGCAAGAGTGCGTATGGAGTACCTGAAATGATTATCACCAACTGAGACATAATCGCGTGTACAAACAGTGATCCAATACTGTAAAGTGCTTTATTATTCCAGTCTCTCATCACAAATGAATTCTTTAGACGATGACCGGTTTCAGTCTGTAATGACCATCTTCAGATCTTATATATATATATATATATATATATATATATATATATATATATATATATATATATATATATAGTGAGCAGTGTGTCTTTTAACATGAAACAGCAATATGTATCACAATATACTGTCATACACCAGGGAAATGTACAGACAAAATATGGTATAACTTACCTTTCTTACACCATGTCCTAAAGTGATACGGCCATAATGGCATCGTCAAAACATATAAATATAATCAGCATATCATCGTCACATAGAATTAAAATATGGTGTAGAATAGGCCACATCGTCCACACAGTGATTATTGCCAGCTAGCTACTGAGGTACAGTAGCATCCAGAGACCTGTTTGCCTACACCCTCCCTAGATGTCGCTACTGTGGGCTTGCTTATCTGTAGTCATCATTTACGTAAAAACATAATCTGATAAAAGCACATTAGATAAAATGCATGTAGCAGACTTATTAAAATTGATGACTATCATAGAAACCAATTGTGATACATTAAAAGATGAATGCAGTTACCCATGCAAAATTATTAAAAGAAAATATATGAAGAGTATAGGTCCGACCCTTTTTTATGGTGAATTTACGGTCAATAATTAATATAGCGTAATACATTGCCTGTGGCAACCTATAAATTACTTATGAAAGATAAAATGTCTATATGACAGCTGAAAAAGAGACATGGAATGTATAGCCAAACTATATAATTTTATTTATTGAATACTTATACGTTGTTTAAAAGTTTTCTGTGGGAGGCATGTCACGATGTATGTAAAGCCCTCTATTGGTTAAGTTCTTACGATCGGTGCGCGCATACATAAGATCGTAGCGGCCGACCCACAGAGGGCGCTGTTTATTGATCTGTCTCTTTTTCAGCTGTCATATAGACATTTTATCTTTCATAAGTAATTTATAGATTGCCGAAGGCAATGTATTACGCTATATTAATTGTTGACCGTAAATTCACCATAAAAAAGGGTCGGACTTATACTCTTCATATATTTTCTTTTAATAATTTTACATGGGTAACTGCATTCATCTTTCAATGTATCACAATTGGTTTCTATGATAGTCATCAATTTTAATAAGTCTTCTACATGCATTTTATCTAATGTGCTTTTATCAGATTATGTTTTTGCGTAAATGATGACTACATATAAGCAAGCCCACAGTAGCGACATCTAGGGAGGGTGTAGGCAAACAGGTCTCTGGATGCTACTGTACCTCAGTAGCTAGTTGGCAATAATCACTATGTTGACGATGTGGCCTATTCTACACCCTATTTTAAATCTATGTGACGTTGCTATGCTGATTATATTTATATGTTTTGATGATGCCATTATGGCCGTATCACTTTAGGACATGGTGTAAGAAAGGTAAGTTATACCATATTTTGTCTGTACATTTCCCTGGTGTATGACAGTATATTGTGATACATATTGCTGTTTCATGTTAAAAGACACACTGCTCACTAGATGCATATATTTATATATTTTTGATCTGAAGATGGTCATTACAGACTGAAACCGGTCATCGTCTAAAGAATTCATTTGTGATCAGAGACTGGAATAATAAAGCATTTTGAAATGATTATATTTATAGATCAATAGCACAAGCAATTTTGAGGTGCCATGTATGAACTTATGCTGAAAGACACTGGCGGAAATGCAGGCGCGGGCTCTGGCATCCAGTCGACCGTACAGATGGCGAATACTGTCGTGGGATACGTTATCCCACGCTGCTCGACCTGTTAATGTAGTTCGATAAGAGTTGTTGGTTTCATTTCTCGGCCCATCATTCCCACCTGCGCTCCAATGGAGACAAGTCCAGAGATCGTCCTGGCCAGAGTAGCTGCTGCACGTCTTGCAGAGCACGTTGACTTTCAAGGGTAGTATGTGCGCTAGCATTATCCTGTTGGAACCACACATCACCTTCCTCTTGCAAGAAGGGCAAAAAAAAAAAATGGTCTGTCAACATTCTGAATATACCAAGTGCTGGTTTCCGTCAGCTCTAGAAACACGTAAGGTGAACGAGAGCTGCTGCTGATCTCACCTCAGACCGTAGGCCAGGGATGGGGCCTGTGTGTCTTGGACGAACGTACTCTACAAGATAGCGCTCACTACGTCTGCGTCGAACGCGCAAACGACATCACTTGTGTGCAGGCAGAATCTGCTTTCATCTCTGAATACCACGGCACGCCATTCCTTCTGCCAAGTGATGCTCTGACGGCACCAGCCGAGCCGTGCACGTCTATGCTGCGGCGTGAGTGTAAGACGGGCTAGAGAGGTGTTTGCCCATAGTCCCACTGCCCACACCAATTCGCAACAGTTCGTGTTGACACGTCTGCGCTCGCAAGCCCTCTTACCTGTACTGTGGTAGCTGCCGGATCTGCCACTGCTGCCCTTTCAGAACGACGACTCCGGCGGGCGACAGTGTTGCTTGGACATCAACCTTGACAGGTGTTCATTTGTTCATTTGACCACTGATTTCAGCATCGTTGCACAACTGATGTAGCGCTTCCAACTTGTGTGGAAATTCTACGAAAGGACCATTCCGCCACTCGGAGTGCCACAATTCGACTGCTTTTAAGCTCGCTCATTTATGAAGCACGAGAGCACCTCTGTGGCATGGTTGCCTGCTTACTTCACATGTTTGCACCACACCTAACCTTCTGTCTGTGAGCATTCTCTATGAAACAGCAGACAAAGGTGGCGTCTTGGTAGCTATGCCATTACGTTATCTGTACATCTACTATTCCCCAGGTGATATACGCTGACATCTGATCAAAATCGAAGTTGTCTTTCCACGTGTAAAATATATATACACGTCTTTGAATGAATCTAATAAAGCTAACTGCATATCGTCCCCGTTTCACATCTGTACACGGCACAATTAAGACAAATAGTGTCAGATATACCTTCCCAAAGCTTACTTTTTTTCGATGTTAACAAAAATTTCTCATTCTCAGAAATGCTTCACGAGCTATAGTCAACGAGCATCTTATATCCTCTCTGTTTGGGCCATCGTCAGTTATATTACTTCCCAAACAGCAGAACCCATCTATTACCTTTAGTGTTTAATTTTCCGATGCAATTCGTTCAGTGTCACTTGTTTCAATTCTCTGTCTATCGTATTCAACTGCCTTTCATCGTCCTTTGCTGTCTCTGACAAAATTACAATGTCATCAGCAAACCTCAAAGTTTTTATTTCTCCTTCCTGAACTTAAATCCGCTGCCCTACTTTCTTCGTGGTTTCTTCCAGAACTTGCCCGATGTACAGGTTTAATAACACCAGGGATAGGCTACATCCCTGTCTCAGTTCCTCTTACAATTGTAGTCTCCTTTCCGTACAAGTTGTAAATAATCTTTCGCTCTCCCTGTTTTATCCCTGCTATGAAATTTGTTATCAACAGCCCATCTGAGTTTGAGAGTAACAAGGATATTCACAAGTATAGCACTAGAAGGAAATAATGATTTGCATTCTAATTTAATGAATCTGTCCGTGGCAAAGGTGAAAACTCTTTGACAATGTACTGATTGAAATAAAATGTCTGACAGTTATAAGAAGTGTTTTGAAACGTAAATTAAAAATATTTCTCCTTAAAAACTCTTCCAATACAGGAGGTGAATTATTGAATATAAATACATAGTTATTTTTACGGAGTAATCTGTAAATGAGCAGCATGTCGCGAAATTTTTTTTATTTAAAGAAATATGTATTCTTTGTTTGTCCCGTTGATAAAGTCAATGTCACAACGTTCAGCTTGAATATGACCTGTGGAAACGACTAACTTGAACTGAGTAATCCATCCAGTCATAGTGGACCCTACAGCTTAGCGTGCAACTTGGTATTACTCTTGTAAGCAAAATCATTTTCAGAAATAGAATAAGCAATCATCCCTAGGGCTGAATGTAGATCCATCCCTGGCCAGCTATATTTGTCACCTAGAACTTACAAACAAAATCATAACACCAAGAAGGAGTTTTGCGAAAGTTGGTAGGCCTGTTCCTATATGTGAAAGACGATGGATATTCAAATTTCACACCAGTCGCGTAAGAGTGGGGCTGCTAGCACCACTATGATAATGCAAATCAGGTTTGGTTTAAATGAACGCTGTAACTTTCGTGAGCGTTAGTTACCTTTGTAGTTGGACGTGGTGAGTTGATGTTAGTCAAGAATCCATTTAAGGCGACCTAAAGGCCGTTATCAACACATCACTAAGTTTGGAGAGGTCATGTAATAGGGCTACGAAACGACGAATCTTCCTTCTGCGGGAATGTAGCCACTGTACATGATTGCTAACAGCTGTCCTCATGGGAATATACGATCGCAAGAAGACCGGGCTCCACAGGGTACTATCGGGAGGAAAGACTAACGTGTACGGAGTATGGCGCTGGCGCATCGCACTGCATCTACGGTAGCAATTTGAGAATTTGAGCAGCAGTTTCCATCACAGTGGCACAACGAACTATTACAAATCCGTTACTTCAAGGACAGCTCCAAGCCAAAGGCCTAGTAGTGTGAATTCCATCGACTTCAAACTACCACCATTTATGACTTAAATGGTGTCAAGCGAGACCTCATTGGAGGTCAGGGCTGAGGTCTGTTTTGTTTTCTGATGAAAGCTGTGATCTGACACGGTGCCAGTGGTGGCGGTGTGTTGGTTAGGAGGAAGCCAGTTGATGACCTGCAACCAATCACACGGTTTCTTTTTAGGCTAGGCACTAGTGCGAGGTGTCTTGATGAACACACACCAGTCGACGTGCAGGCAGGGAAATCAGGACGCGCTCGTGTAAAGACACTTCAGCTATCAAGATATTAGCAGTAAATTTTCAGAGTGTTCGGAAAAAAGTTCCTGAATTACTGCCCTCCAGGAAGCGTGTGGCACGCAAATTATTCTCGGGACTGAGACCTGGCTGAACCCGGAGATAGGAAATTCTGAAATATTTAGTGAGGGTTGGAACGTGTATCGGAAAGATAGATTAGACACCATAGGAGGTGGTGTCTTCATTGCAGTTGGCTAAAATATTGTGTCTACTGAGGTCGAAGTAGAGTGTGATTGTGAAGTTACCTGGACACGTTTAACAGGGCTAGAGGAAATAAAGTTAATTGTGGGGTATTATCACCGGCCACCAGGTTCCACCGTGACAGTTCTAGAATCATTGAAAGGGAGTCTACATTCTGTATCGCAGAAGTACCCGGATCATGCTATATTAGTCGGAGGTGACTTCAACCTACCTAGTATAGACTGGGATGTCTATGGATTCATTACAGGTGGTACAGACAAGCCATCGTGTGAATTACTTTTGAACACATTATCCGAAAACTGTATTGAGCAGCTAAATCGACAGCCAGCGCGCAATGGAAATATTTTAGATCTGGTAGCCACGAGCAGACCAGACCTTATCGACGGTTTCAGTGTTGAGACAGGGATTTGTGATCATGATGTTGTCATTATGACTACGGTTACGAAAGTTAAAAAGTCGCTCAAGAAAAGGAGAGTATTCTTACTAGAAAGAGCAGATAAGCAGTTGTTAGCATCCCACTTAGTAAATGAATCGTCTTCATTTACTTCCAGTACGATGGACGTGGAAGAATTATGGGCAAATTTTAAACACATTGTAAATCACGCATGTATGTGCCGAAAAAGTGGGTTACGGACGGAAAAGACCCACCGTGGTTTAACAGTGCAATTCGGAGAATGCTCAGGAAGCAAAGGCAGTTGCACTCGCGGTGCAAGAAAGATCGGGAGAACGAGGACAGGCAAAAGTCAGTTGAGATTCGTGCTGCTGTAAAAAGAGCGATGTGCGAAGCATTCAACCACTACCACCGTCATACCTTAGCAAAAGATCTTGCTGAAAACCCAAGGAAATTCTGGTCTTACGTAAAATCGGTAAGCGGGTCGAAGGCTTCCATCCATTCACTCACTGATCAGTGTGGCCTGGCTACGGAAGACAGCAAAACGAAATCTGAAATTTTAAATTTAGCGTTTGAGAAATCTTTCACGCAGGAAGATCGGACAAACATACCGCCGTTTGAGTCTCGTACAAAATGGCTCTGAGCACTATGGGACTTAACTGCTGAGGTCATCAATCCTCTAGAACTTAGAACTACTTAACCTCACTAACCTAAAGACGTCACACACACCAATGCCCGAGGCAGGATTCGAACCTGCGACCGTAGCGGTAGCGCGGTTCCAGAACGTAGCGCCTAGAGCCGATCGGCCATTTCGACCGGCTGCTCTGCTGTACTACCGAAGGAAATCCAGATTCCTATATGGGGGACATAGTGATAGACATCCCTGGGTTTGTGAAGCAGCTGAGTGGGTTGAAAATAAATAAATCGCCAGGTCCTGATGGGATTCCAATTCGGTTTTACAGAGAGAACTCTACTGCATTGGCTCCTCAGCTTGCATTTATCGCGTATCTCTTGCCCAACGTAAAGCCCCGAGCGACTGGAAAAAAACGCAAGTGACGACTGTAAATAAGAAGGGTGGGACGGATCCTCAAAATTACAGACCAATATCTTTAACATCGGTTTGTTGCAGGTTTCTCGAACATATTATCAGTTCGAATATAATGAATTCCCTTGAGACAGAGAAGTTACTGTCCATGCATCAGCACGGCATTAGAAAGCACCGCCCCTGCGAAACGCAACTCGCCCTTTTTTCACATGATATCTTGCGAACCATGGATGAACGGTATCAGACGGATGCCATATTCCTTGACTTCCGGAAAGCGTTTGACTCGGTACCCCACTGCAGACTCCTAACTAAGGTACGAGCATATGGGATTGGTTCCCAAGTATGTGAGTGGCTCGAAGACTTCTTAAGTAATAGAACCCAGTACGTTGTCCTCGATGGTGAGTGTTCATCGGAGGTGAGGATATCATCTGGAGTGCCCCAGGGAAGTGTGGTAGGTCCGCTGTTGTTTTCTATCTACATAAATGATCTTTTGAATAGGGTGGATAGCAGTGTGCGGCTGTTTGCTGATGATGCTGTGGTGTACGGGAAAGTGTTGTCGTTGAGTGATTGTAGGAGGATACAAGATGACTTGGACAGGATTTGTAATTGGTGTAAACAATGGCAGCTAACTCTAAATGTAGATAAATGTAAATTAATGCAGATGAATAGGAAAAAGAATCACGTAATGTTTGAGTACTCCGTTAGTAGTGTAGCGCTTGACACAGTCACGTCGATTAAATATTTGGGCGTAGCATTGCAGAGCGATATGAAGTGGGACAAGCATGTAATGGCAGTTGTGGGGAAGGCGGATAGTCATCTTCGGTTCATTGGTAGAATTTTGGGAAGATGTGGTTCATCTGTAAAGGAGACAGCTTATAAAACACTAATACGACCTATTCTTGAGTACTGCTCGAACGTTTGGGATCCCTATCAGGTAGGATTGAGGGAGGACATAGAAGCCATTCAGAGGCGGGCTGCTAGATTTGTTACTGGTAGGTTTGATCATCACGCGAGTGTTACGGAAATGCTTCAGGAACTCGGGTGGGAGTCTCTGGAGGAAAGGAGGGGTTCTTTTCGTGAATCGCTACTGAGGAAATTTAGAGGACCAGCATTTGAGGCTGACTGCAGTACAATTTTACTGCCGCAAACATTTCGCGGAAAGACCACAAAGATAAGATAAGAGCGATTAGGGCTCGTACAGAGGCATATAGGCAGTCATATTTCCCTCGTTCTGTTTGGGAGTGGAACAGGGAGAGAAGGTGCGGAGTATGTATGTAGATGTAGATGTAGAACCTGAATATGTGTTAGACACACTGGACCTACACCAGAAGTTATGGTCTGGGGAGCTATTTCGTATGGCAGCTGTAGGACTGTACCTCAATCCGGTGATTTAGCTGTTTCCAACAGGATAACGCTCACCCACATACCGCTGTTGTAACCGAATGTGCTGTACATTGTTCCCTTGGCCTGCTCGATCACCAGGTCTGTCTCCAATCGAGGTCATGTGGGATGTCATTCGATGACAACTCCATTGTCCTACACAAACAGCCTTAACCGTTCCTGCATTGACCAATCAAGTGCAACACGCCTGGAGATCCATCCCCAAACTGCCATCCGCCGCCTATTCAATACGATACATGAACGTTTTCATGCCTGCATTAAATATTCTTGCTGTTACATCGGTTACTAAAGTACCAGCATTTTAGATATGCAAAAGCTTGTCTCGCGCTTACGTTAACCTGTTGCCTTACAGTGTTAATCACATAAATATGTTACCTAGGCAAAAGTAAACCCAAAAAACTTAGTGTTGGATTTTTTTACGTCCGTTTATATTCTTGCAGATGTGGATCTAGTACCCGATTGAATTAACAGCAGTTTGTTTTGTGCCATAGGTGTCCCGCTTCTTATTATTTATCAAACATCTTCAGTTGTCTCTAACACATTTTTGTTTTATGTATATAACAATTGCATATATAAAGTAACACGTTCAAAAACGCCAAAAATCGGACATCCTGGTGTATGCATGCAATTCAAGTACCACTCGATGGTGACACATGTGAAATATATGAATGCACGGTGTCTGTTCGATAAAACAGACACCACGTTGAATCTGTAGCTGTGAAACATTGTATATAAATTAATGGGGCATCACGCTTTCAGCTGCAACGTGACATTAAGATGAATCACCGACTACGGGCGAAAATGTGTACTGGACAGGGATTCTGCGTGGTGTCTGTTCTTTCGGATAGACACCGTGCATTCATATAACTGATTACCCTAGCTGGGCGATATAGCCCCTTTTTCCATGTACGAATGCACAAATACGTGAGACGTCCTGTGGGAATCTCTGAGTAGCGAACAGGAGTGTCGAGGACAGGTGGCGCTCAGTGGGTATGTCCATCGTGCCGAGATAATCCGTGCAGTTGCGATAAGAGTGTGTACCGGATGGCGCAGTGGTTACTGCACCTGCCTCTTAAGGAGAAGATCGCGGGTTCGAATCCTGGTCAAGTATATAGTTTCGCTCGTTGAAGCTCATTCCGCTTAGTGCCCCTTTGCACCTGGCAGCAGTGATCCCCCTTCAGTTTATACATGAGAAATAATACAAACAAAAATAGAACTTAACAGCAACTTAACCTTATGAAATCCCGGCTTCAAAACGTTGTTTCTCACCTAATAAGAGAATGCAGATGCACAGCGACTAATCTGGAATCATTATACAACGCAGTTATTACATGCATAAAATGAACGTGTGTTACAAAAATGGGCTCTGAGGACTATGGGACTTAACTTCTGAGGTCATCAGTCCCCTAGAACTTACAACTACTTCAACCTAACTAACCTACGGACATCACACACATCCATGCCCGAGGCAGGATTCGAACCTGCGACCGTAGCGGTCGCGCTGTTCCAGACTGTAGCGCCTAGAACCGCTCAGTCACTCCGGCCGGCGAACGTGTGTTACAAGTGACTGAAGATGCTCCATAAATAAAAAGAAGGGAAAAGCGTTTACAGTAAACAAACATCCTTTTATTCTGTTGCATAGACTGGCCACATCTCCAAAAATCACCTACTTTCTTTGTGGAGAATGAACGTTTGCCGCATTAAAAAGCATCAGCAAGGTTTAGTGCAGTTGATGGTGCGCATTTCACACAGTATGGTCATAAAGAAGAGATCCCATTGCTAATTTTACTTTATCAACTGTATCATTCCAAAATATTTCATTTAGGATATAGTCGCTCTGATTGTGGCGAATGGAACTTAAAAATCATCCAAGTTTTATATGGTCGATGGTGCCCAGTTGACAGACATAACACCCTTAATTGACAAATTCTATTGTTAATTCTCTCTTAAGGTGGATACGTCTCAGAACATGTCATACTGGATTGTCACCTAATTTGACTGTGGAAAACGAGAATTTGCCCCATTAATAAGTGTCAGCGAGGTCCTGTGTGCTCAATGGTGCCAGCTATAGACGCTGCAGTTGTAAATTAATGATTCCACTGTTAAGTTTATGTTATTAGAGGCTACATCCCAGAATTATCAGGTTGGGATATCACCTACTTTGATTACGGAAAATGGAAGTTTGCCCCAACAAAACCGTCACCAAAGCTTTGTGTGCTCTATGGTGACCATTTCACACATTGAGCTCATAAAAGATGGATTCCACTGTTACGTTTATTAACAGGATACATGCCGGAATAGCTCGTGTTGCGCTATGACCTAATGTGATCGTGGAGAGTGAAAGTTTCCCTATTAAAAATCGTCACCGAAGTTTTGTGTGTTCGGTGGTGCCCAGTGTACTTGCTACGCTCGTAAAGGGGGGATCCCATCGTGCTGGCAGTGAACCGTACGTACAGTCACGGGGCTGGCAACTAGCCCGGCTGGATGCGAGGCGAGGCGAGACGGGAGGAGTGCCGACCCGCTGGCAGCTGAGCCGCGCGCGGCGAGGCGAGGCCACCAGCACTGCCCCGGGAGGCGGCGCGTCCTTGGCGGGAGCCGCCTGTGATCCGCCGCTGCGCGCATTAGCATAATGCCTGCCGCACGTGCTACGTGCTACGTGCGGGCCCGCCACGTCACGTCCCCAGTCCGCCCGCGCTCGTTACCATACTGCCCGGCCGAGGCGTCGGCTGCGTCACACCTAAGGCAGACTCCACTTCAGTCTCATCACCTAACACACTTCATCACTTTCCATACGTTATACCCCAGTTTTCATGATTTTGAATTGTGAAACATATCCACCAGAAGATCAGGACTCTGGAAATATTTTAGTGACTACTCGTTGCGAAGCCTGTATACAACTATGATACGATATCAGTACGGAGATTATAAATCACCACCTGCCAGATATACAATCTCCTTTATTTAAAGAAACAACATGTTTCGGGAAGGCATGATTCCACTAACTAGTTCTTCATATTACACTCCTGGCCATTAAAATTGCTACACCAAGAAGAAATGCAGATGATAAACGGGTGTTCATTGGACAAATGTATTATACCAGAACTGACATGTGATTACATTTTCACGCAATTTGGGTGCATAGATCCTGAGAAATCAGTACCCAGAACAACCACCTCTGGCCGTAATAACGGCCTTGATACGCCTGGGCATAGAGTCAATCACAGCTTGGATGGCGTGTACAGGTACAGCTGCCCATGCAGCTTCAACACGATACCGAAGTTGATCAAGAGTAGTGACTGGCCTATTCTGACGAGCCAGCAGCTCGGCCACCATTGACCAGACGTTTTCAATTGGTGAGACATCTGGAGAATGTGCTGTCCAGGGCAGCAGTCGAACATTTTATGTATCCAGAAAGGTCCGTACAGGAGCTGCAACATGCGGTCGTGCATTATCCTGCTGTAATTTAGGGTTCGTAGGGATCGAATGAAGGGTAGAGCCACAGGTCGTAACACGTCTAAAATGTTACGCCCACTGTTCAAAGCGCCGTCAATGTGACCGAGACGTGTAACCAATGGAACCCCATACCACCAAGCCGGCGATACGCCAGTATGGCGATGACAAATACACACTTTCAATGTGCGTTCACCGCGATGTCGCCAAACACGGATGCGATCATCATGATGCTGTCAACAGAACCTGGATTCATCCAAAAAAATGACGTTTTGCCATTCGTGCACCCAGGTTCGTCGTTGAATACACCATCGCAGGCGCTCCTGTCTGTGATGCAGCGTCAAGGGTAACCGCAGCCATGGTCTCCGAGCTGATAGTCCATGCTGCTACAAATGTCGTCGAACTGTTCCTGCAGATGGTTGTTGTCTTGCAAACGTTCCCGTCTACTGACGCAGGGATCGAGACGCGGCTGCACTATCCGTTACAGCCATACGGGTAAGATTCCTGTCATCTCGACTGCTAGTGATACGATGCTGTGGGGATCCAGCACGGCGTTCCGTATTACCCTTCTGAACCCACCGATTCCATATTCTGCTAACAGTCGTTGGATGTCGACCAACGCGAGCAGCAATGTCGCGATACAATAAACCGCAATCGCGATTTGCTACAATCCGACCTTTATCAAAGTCGGAAACGTGATGGTACGCATTTCTCCTCCTTACACGAGGCATCACAACAACGTTTCACCAGACAACGCCGTTCGACTGCTGTTTGTGTATGAGAAATCGGTTGGAAACTTTCCTCATGTCAACACGTTGTAGGTGTCGCCACCGGCGCCAACCTCGTGTGAATGCTCTGAAAAACTAATCATTTGCATATCACAGCATCTTCTTCCTTTCGGTTAAATTTCACGTCTGTAGCACGTCGTCTTCGTAGTGTACCAATTTTAATGGCCAGTAGTGTATTACGCTATCAAGCACAGTTAAAATAACAAGTAAGCAGTAGCCGTGCATTATCAAATATACAAGACTATTCATTATACGTACATATCATGGGATAAAGTGCAATGTGGCAAAATTTACTTGACGTTTGTCACGACAAGAGGAAACAGATGTCACCCAACCTTTATTCACCTACCAACAGTAAAGAGATAGTGCTAAGAATATGAATTAAAAGTTCATGCAATACGTAGCGAACTGTTGTTACCGAGGCTGTCTAATATGCTGAAATTCCGTGGCAACAAAAAGTACGAGGGGCACTTAATAAGAAAAGCAATGCATTTTTTCCCTAAAAAGCAGGTCGGTTTTATTCCGGATTCCAATAAATCATATTATTTTCCATTCTTTTGGCTTCAAAGCACTATTTTTCAAGATGATTTGTGTTCAATGCAATGGCCTTACGCCACCATACTGGAAGAGCCTGTGTAGCCACATGATAACACTACTGCCGGAGGTCAGAGCCAATGTATTGCTGCATCAATAACCTCCCCATCATCCAAATACTGCTTCCCACGGAGTTGACGCTCTATTGGGCTAAACAAATGGAAGTCCGCCGGACTGACATCAGGGCTGTGGGGTGGATGAGGAAGACCAGTCCAGTGAAGTTTTGTGAGTTCGTCTCGGGTGCCAAAACTTGTGTGAGGGTTTGCGCTGTCTTGGAGAAGAAGTTTATCTGCATTACTGTGGCGACGAACACATTGCAACTCGCCGTGCTTTTATTTACTGCCAGGTCTCCGAAGACATTTTGCAAGCGCCTATGAAATCTGCGATAGTCTGGTCTACAACCTAAATAAATCCAGTGCCAGTTCTCTGCTTGGAATGCACATCCGTTACACACGCCATTTAGAAGGCTACATACACCAAGTCCACGAACCCGAACTTCATGAAACTGCAGGGGCTGAAGCGGGAAATTACCATGCTGACCCACGAATAATTCCGCATTTTTTCAATTGAAATTGGCAGAGAAAAAATGTGTTGCATTATTTACTGACAGTCAACTGCTGAAAGATATGTCGAAGTTTGTCAAACAAAATACATGAATTATTAAAAAGTACAAGTAGCGATCCTCTTTTTTACTAATTTTACTGGTTCACGAACTTCAGTGTGGGTCTGGAGGCAGTATGATTTTTATCGTGACAAAATAATCCACTTGCCAGAGCAAGTATAGTACGGTTTTAGTCTGGGCTCAGTCGAGTTGACAGACAGCAGTTGGAATAGTCGCCATGAGAATCTGGCTTCAATTTTCTACTACAAGGTCGTCTGGGGGATTTAGAACGAATTATCTAAATCGAGTTTTCGGGGCTCTCTAGAGCTTTTGGCGTGTATTGTTCGTTTACTGCGAGTAAATGAACGGAATTCAAGCTGTAGGCTAGTTCAGGAGTACTGCATTAGAACAACAATGCTTTGGTAAGACATCCAATGACCGTAATTTGATAACTTGTTGATAACAACTGGAATGTAATTTTATTATGAATGGGGAATATTTTTAGGATCAGCACAAGTACCGATTAGCTCCCGTTTATAATAGTGATCCCGTAAGAAACCGTTTAGAGGGAAAGTGGTTTCTATTTTCGTGGTGTAAAAAGGATGTATTGACTTGCTTTGGGTGCATGAGTCATACTCAAGAGCAGATTTGTTGCTGCAGCAGGCTCTTCGTTGTTAATATTAAGGGAACTCTCGAGTTGTTAGTAAGCCTTATTTTTCTTGAACTTAAGGAGTCACATTATCGAATTCCTATTTTAATTGTGAGATTAAGAAAGAATTGAACAGAACGTGAGTTCATTGCTTTTGATCGCTTTACGGGAAGCTGAATCGGGCATCCAATCATTTTTGTAACAAAAAGTGGGATATAGTGATACAGATTTGAATGAATGTTTTTTTGGAATCAAGTGGCGGTGGAACCAGATTCTTAAAAAGTGTTGCAAATCAACAAAATAGTTCTGATACTATCATCAACAGAGATATAAAAGTAACAAGAAAAGTTACTCAAATAAGTATTATTTTTCCAAAGTCAAACCTAGAAACAAAGGGCAATGAAAAATAAAAAAAGAAACACATTTTTTTTAATTGGATAGTTTACATTCAGATTAGATTTTAGTTCCATTGGAATTAATTAAACTTAACTTCCAGTTAATTAAATTTAAATGTTTTAAGACTAACAGACACCGTAGTAAAGAAATTTAAGAGTTCCGGGAAGAAGATGAGTAACATAATTTTACGATATTCCAACAATACATCAATATCTGAAATTGACCTTTTTCAGGTCCCGAGATGAAATACAGCTTTGTTATTTTATTCGGACGTAACAAAACAATTATCAAATGAACTTATTTCGGAAACTTTGAGAGAGTTGTTAATACTTCATTGAAGGCTGCTTTAGTGCTTTAGCGTAGAAAAGAGGTAAGACGTGTGTAATAGCTATTTACACATTTGCATAATGTCCAGAGCCGTGCTACTACTTCTGCAGATTGTAGTTAAATGTGAAGGCACAATCTTTACGCGTACACAAATTATGTATATTAACTTCATGCAAATACCTGAAGAATATAAGTAAACCTAAGAGAGAACGGTCAGTTTCCATGCTTAATCTTGGAGGCTTCCTAAACTAACAACACGATAGAATTACCGAGTGGTACGTCACCTTCTCGCTCCTGTAGAGATTAATTATAAGTATAGTGCGTAGATTACTTGTGTGCTGTTTCGTAGGTTTTATTACCAATTTGTGGCAGCGCACACCCGAAGGCACGGTACAAACGTTAGTAATAACACATTCATGAGCGTGTTAAGTGCCAGGTGCTACCAATAATTATCACCGTTAAAAGTTTGACAGTACGCTTTAGCTGGTTGTTTGTGGCTGTGCATAGTTTCGTAATAATATTGCAAACGTGATAATGAGATCTAGTCTTGGCGAAACATATTGTGCTAAATAAATCGAACATTTGGACAACTGGAATTCGTACTCATTAATTTATGGTTTCTAAATTGCTGATTAAATGTGAAGAAGTGTAAGATATTAAGGTGACGGAACAGGGATAGAATGAGACAACCAGAAATTCTGGGAATTACAATGGGAGCATTAGGCAACTACTGTATGATTCGGAGGATACATCACACTTTCAACTTGTGTGATGCAGCCAGCCACGAATTACTTTCCTGAGACACACTCAGCATCTCGGGATAGCACATGCAACCAATGTCCTCAATTATTTGTCGGATGTATTCCAATATCTTCCATCTGTTTACAGAGTTTCCCCTCTACTGCTCCCAAAAGTGCTAGCGAAGCTATTTCGTGATGTTTTAACACATGTGCTCTCACAGTCTCCCCTCTTATAGTCATTGTTTTTGAAATCCTCTCCTCGCCGTTTCTACAGAGAATTTCTTGCACATCTTACCTCTGCTTAATTTTCAGCATCCTTCTATAGCCCCACCTCTCAAACACTTCGACACTTTTTTGGTATTCCCATAGTCCACGGCACACTTCCATATAACGTTTTACTGGAAACGTACATTCACAGAATTTCCGTCTTCAACGTAACGCCGATGTTTGGTATTAGCAGACTTATATTGGCTAGAAATTGCCTCTGTTAGTCTGCTTATTGCATCCGCCTTAGATTGTCTGTCAGGTGTTATTTTGCTTCCAAAGGAGCAGAATTCCTTACTTTATCAACATCCAAACCCCTAATTTTCATGGTTATTTTATCGCTCATCTCATTTGTGCTATTCCTCATTCCTTTCGTCTTTCTTCAGTTTACTGTCGGTTCTTAGAGTGTGCTCATTAGACTGTTCATTTGATTAATTATTTCCTGCAGCTCTTCCTCACATTCACTCAGGATAACATCATCTGTAAATCTTATCATTGATATCCTATTACTCGGGATTTTAGTCCCATTCCTGAAGTTTTCTTTTACTTCCGTCATTGTTTCTTCGATCTGTGGATTGAACAGTGGGAACGAAAGGATGCACCCTGCTTTATACCTTTTCTAATTTCAGCACTTGGTTCTTGGTCTTCAATTCTAATTTTTCCCTCTTGGTTCTTGTTATGTATCACCTGTTTCTCCCTACTGCTTACATCTATTTTTCTGAGAAATTAGAATATCTTTCACCATACTACATTTGTAATTCGAAAAACCCTATGAATATGTCTTGAGTTTTCTTCAGTCTTGTTTCCATTATCCAATGCAACTCCAGAACTGCGTCTGTGGTACCTTCATCTTTCCTAAGCCAAACTGATCGGACATCTTGCTTCGAGAGAGTATGTTGGAAAGCCAGCAAGGAACATAGATAAAGGTAGAATGGTCAACAGAAATCGGCAGGTAACACATAAGAGATTCTATTTACTTGATGACAGAAGGAGATATAAAAGGGTAGCAACTGAAATAGGCAAAAGAGACTACAGAAGTCTACAAAACGATACTCACAGAAAGGAAAAAATAGCAGAGCAAGAACTTCTAGAGGAGAATTGCATTTGTGGTAATGTGAAACGAAAATTAAAGAAACACCGGGGAAAGTTGAAGTAGCCACACGAATACCAAGATGGTAAGTCAATACTAAGCAAAGAAGGGAATGTGGAAAATGGGAGAAAAGTGTGAGAGGTCTATAAAAAGAAGACAAATTTGAATACAATATTATAGAAAGTGAAAATAAAGCAGATAAAGGATAAATGGGAGACATGATATTACGAGAATAATTTCGCAGTGGATTGAAAGAGATAATTCGAAATAAGGCATCTGAATTAAGAGACATTCCCTCGGAATAATTGCGACCCTTGGAAGAAAGAGGCAAGATGAAACTATTCTACCCGTTCTTTCGAATATATAAGACGGAGGAAATACCCTCAGACTACAACAACAATGTAATAATCCTGATTATAAAAAAGACAGGTGGTATCAGGTGTGAATGTTAGAGAACTATCAGTTTAATAAGTCGTGGTTACAAGTTTTGAAAGGTATTATTTACTGGTGAATGGAAAGACCAGTAAAAGAAGACTTCAGAGAAGATCAGTTTGGATTCCATAGAAATGCAGGGACATGCGAAGTAATACTGATCATGCTACTTACCATAGACGATAGATTATGGGAAGGCAAACCTATGTTTAAACCATTTGTAGACTTAGAGAACATTTTTGACAATGCTGTCTATAACAAACTCTTCGAAAGTCTGAACGTATCACGAATGAAATATAGGGAAGAAAATATTAAATGCAACCTGTACACAGGTCAAAACGCAATTAGAAGGATCGAAGGACATTAAATGGAAGTAGAAGTTGAAAAGGAAATGAGACAGGCTTGTAGCCTATCGCTGATATTGAGTTAGTAGTTTGAGCAAAGAGTAAAAGAAACCAAGGGAAATTTTTGGATTGGAATTAAAGTTCATTAAATAAATAAATAAACGTTATGAAGTTGGCTGATGATAATATTACTTGGTCAGAGACTACAAATGATTTTCAAGAGGACTGGACGGGATGAAAAGAGGTTATAAGCTGAATATCAAGTACAGTAAAACAAAGATAAAATAATGTATGCAAATTAAATCAGGCGGCGCTGAGAGAATTACATTTGGAAATGACAGTCTAAAGCAGAAGTTGACATTTGTTATTTGGGCAGTAAATTAACTGACTATGGCCAACGTAGAGAGATTATTCAGGACAGACAGGCACTAGCAAGTAGGTAGTTTCTGAGAAAGAGGAGTTTATTAATACTGAATGAGATTTTCAATATCAGAAAGTTTATTGGAAGGTATCTGTGTGGAGAGTAGCCATCTACAGAAGTGTAACGTGGAGGATAAACTCATCAGAGCAGAAGAGAAGAAAGCTTGCAGTGCCGCAAACGAAAGCTGAAGAGTAGATGGGTAAATTGAATAACCAATAAGGAGGTGCTGAATCTAATTGGAGAAACCCAAATTTATAGTAAAATTTGACTAAAATAGAGATTCTGTTGACAGAGGCGCCAAGAAATCGTCAGTTTGGCTAAGGAAGAAAGTGTGGAAGATAAAAATTGCAGATGGAGACTAAGACTTGACTTAAGTAATCCGCTTGAAATGGATGTAAGTTGCAGTTACACACAGGTGACGAAGGCGAAGAAGACAGGTCGTTATTGAAAATTGGCAATATTAATGCAATATTTGTGAAAAGGATAAAATTGCTGACATCGAGTATAAATTTAAATGTTAAGAAGTCTTGTCTGAAGGCATTTGTCTGGAGTGTAGCCTTATACTGCAGTGAAGTATTGATGATAAGCAGTCCAAAGAAGATGAAAGAAAGTATAGGTTGATATAATACATTCTACGCATAAACAAATCATTTGCTAATGGAGGGAAGAGTGTTTGTGTGTGTGTGTGTGTGTGTGTGTGTGTGTGTGTATGTGTATGTGTGTGTGTGTGTGTGTGTGTGTGTGTGTGTGTGTGTATGTCTGCGTGAGTGTTGGGTAGGGGTGGGTGGGGTACTTTAGTGAGGCATATGGGGGGTAGGGGGTGGTTGGATGAGACAAGGATGGGGTGTTTAGGTGGGGCGGAGGTGGGAGTGGGAGGTAAAAACTATAGTGAAAGAGCAAGTCCTAATTGCAGTAAGCAGGTTAAAATGTATGCAAGTTGCAGTAGGTATTTGGAGATGAAGAGGCTTGCATTGGACAGACTTGCGTGGATTGAAGACCATACCAGCCAGTCACTACTTGGTGTACTTTGGTCTTAGCGGCGCTAACTTTCTGCTCCTATATGTACCCATGATCTTTTTCTTTCGCTTGTGCCTTTGTTCCATAGTCTGTGCAGAGTCGGCATGTTTACGATCGAATTTGGCATGGTTAATTGTAGGGGTGGCCTGATGCCCTTCCTGTCGCCACCTTGTACCCCTGGGATGGAATAAGTGTACCCCAGCTGTCTGCGTCTCGTGTAAGCCATGAAATAGTGCGAACGTGTTTCATATGTCGGCGAGTCGTGTAACTGAGGCGGGATGTGGGGACCAGCTCGGTATTCACCCATTGGGATGTGGAAAACCGCCTAAAAACCACATCCAGGCTTGCTGGCACACCGGCTCTCGTCGTTAGTCCGGCGGGCGGATACGATCCGGGGCCGGCGCGCCTATCCGAGTCCAGGAAACAGCGCATTAGCGCCCTTGGCTAATCTGGTGTGTTATATGTACCCGTGATCATTTCTAAAATTACTCCATGAAGGTGATGTTTTTGGAATTAATGTAATTAATATAACTTTTTGTCAGAGAATGTGATTTATTAAGTAGGTTAAGCTTTATGTACTTTCGCGTCAGTCACTAAACACTTCAACACATTAAGAGGTATTGGCCTACAACGGTAATCATCAGATCTAAGGGCTAAGAAATACTAAATTTATTATATGTTGCCTTTGAACAGACAGGGGAATAAATAAATAGGAAGTATGTTTTTCGTGCTAGTGCTCGCAAAATAAAAACAGCAACTGGTGATCACGTATACATGACGATCGGCTGACGTGTCTCGTCGGACTGCTCTGGCTAATTAGTTGCCTGCAGCATGGGCCCGTCCAACGACATTCAGGCGCCGTGGACTTTTCTAGCCGTTGGCTATCGGTCAGCACGCTGTTTGGTCGCAGTATGAGCCGTGTCTGGTCGTCAACAGTTGATCTGACCAACTCATTTTTCATTACACAGGGTGATTCAGCTGCCCCTACCGCTTGACTTTATACAGCCAGCAGTGCCTTCACATACGACGTTCAGTATTTTCCGATCTCTCACTTGCTAGGTGAAAACTATTTGTCCTACAGAAAAAACGAATAGCACCTTTCCATAGGATATTTAATGTGGTTAAGTTTTGTACTGGGATACGTTTTTCCTGGAGGGATTTGTTCTCGAGCTACTGAAGAAAAACTAGTTTCAAGATCACTTTTGTACGTTTCTTTTAAATGATTCGAAAACTACGGCCTGTAGCAAAAACGCATCTCAGTAAAAAATTTAACTACATTAAATTTGCCACAAAAAGGTCGTGTTCAATTTTTCTGTGGATGTAACAGTTTGTGCGTAATAAGTGAGAGAATATGAATATCTTGCGCTTCTTATTTGAAGACTTCGTGGGTCGCATTAAATCCAGCGGTATGGGTAGCTGAATCACACTGTATATATAGTGCTTCAGGAGTGCTACTTCTGCATGGAGTGCTACTTCTGCATGGTTCGCAGGAGAGCTTCTGTAAAGTTTGGAAGGTAGGAGTCGAGATACTGGCAGAAGTAAAGCTGTGAGTACCGGGTCTGAGTCGTACTTCGGTAGCTCAGATGGTAGAGCACTTGCCCGCGAAAAGCAAAGGTCCCGAGTTCGAGTCTCGGTCGGGCACGCAGTTTTAATCTGCCAGGAAGTTTCATATCAGCACACACTCCGCTGTAGAGTGAAAATCTCATTCTGGACATTATAAACTATTTTAGTTTGGATGTTGTAATTGAGAAGTACTAGTTCTGATTGTACAGGTAAATATTTATTAAGAATCATTTGAAATTACGAATTATTAGCACACTTAAAACTTCTGTTATTAATTACGCAATCCTCGGTTTACTTCTGGATTCATTTATGAAATAATAATCGAAATTAATAATGTAATTAAAACTAGGAGGAATTCATTTTTTAGAAAAATTGTAAGCTCTTTGGAATATTGTTATTTCCGTATGAGGGAGTCGTAAGCTTGCCTCTGATGTGATCGGACGTATTTTTGTATAATGGGTGCGAACAACGTAATTTCGGCTTCGTTGACGTCAAAAATCAGAATACTGTAGGATACCCTAAAATCAGTAAAAAATATATTTACGAAAACAATTCCGCAACAACAGTCTTCCAATTTATCTAGTTCAAACCGATTGTGAGGAACGGATGTTAGAATTTCAGCTTCAGGAATCAGACCCATAGACAAGAAGAACTTTAGCCAACTCAACATGACAAGCTAAGTAAACTTGAAAGTTTATTGTAATCTTCGCTCCTCTCAAATCTTTCTCAAAGACTTTGCTTATTAATTATTTGGACTGGGCATTGTTTAATGTGGACAATATATGGAAGAAAGAAGGAGGGGGGGGATTACAATGTTCAACAAAGGCCTTCGAGCGGTGTGCTCCGAAGCACTTGTGCCTGCACCAGCATTGAACTCTGTCGTCAGGTCTGGCACAGATCACTGCCTATTCTGGATTACAGTACGGGGGATCCTCCGACCTCTGTGTTTTGTGGTGAGACGTGGACGTCCAGTACCATTTCTACGCGTTATTCCACCATCCTTCAACCAATTTCCATAGGTGCTCGCAACAGTAGTACGCAAAGAGCCGACCAGCTTCTCCGATTCAGTAATTCTCGTTTACAGCCGCAGCGCCACAACAATGTGCCCTTATAAAAGGATTTCAACATTTGCTGCTCATATCTTCGCCTTAATGACTGCCCAAGAGTCTTTCTTCCGCTTACATTACTTCCGTATTGCGTCAGGTGCTCGCAACATTACCAGGAGGCATTCGACCTCGTGATGGGGAGTTGGGAAGTTGTAATGTTTTACCTCATCATCAGTCTGTATCCACTTTTATAATATGTATGGATTCACAAATGAAGTGTAAATGAATAGAACGAATAAATGTGTCATTAAGAAGTGGTATTGTGCTATTTAAAACCAGAAGGAAGTAATACACAACAGCGATGTTGACAATTAAACCTGCTACTGTTATACAGAAGTACATTTACAGCAGATGTTCTAGTCTTCATCGAGATTGGCATGGTTAATCGGAAGTCATTACCTTCATTTCATAGTAATTGGTTCAAATGGCTCTGAGCACTATGGGACTTAACATCTGAGGTCGTCAGTACCCTAGACTTAGAACTACTTAAACCTAACTAACCTAAGGACATCACACACATCCATGCCCGAGGCAGGATTCGAACCTGCAACCGTAGCAGCAACGCGATTCCGGACTGAAGCGCCTAGAACCGCTCGGCCACAAGGGCAGGCTCTTTGTAATTCTTCAGTTGCTTAGGTTTATTCGCTTTTATTTTGAGGCGTATTTATGGCTGCAGAATATAAATACAAGAATTAAATGCATATGTGCGTAAATTGACTTATTACATATTCCTGTTGCTTACTACATGTAGAGTAGAATATCGTGTTCTCGAACTATGTTTTAAAACACGTTGGGCAACTCTCGACTCCTCTCCCTCGCCTTCAGCATCTCGCGAATAAGAGTGCTCCGGATGTGGATCCACTGTACAGTACTTCGAGTTTGGGTGGTTAGGTGGCTGTAGTGTGACGATGAAAGCTTAAAGGCTGCACATTCAAAATGTCGTAACTGCGTACTGTCAGAACTGTGCCTCAAATCTGCACGAGAAATCGATTGCTAGGGCTGGTATCTTGTGAGTGATATTTTTTCTCGCTAAGATATGAGGTCAAGTTGGTGATTTTCCTTTTGGTCTGGAACTGAATTTTCTTACAACTTCTTTTACACGTTTATTTCACTGTTATTAGTCACGATGCATGATTCTAGATATTTTGCGGTTGATAGTGTTCGTCACAAATCCTGTAGTTGGGTACTAGTGTGTTAATCCTACTATTTAAGCATAACACGATATATTTGTTTCTGTTGGTCAGCTGACCGTCGTTGCATGAAGAGTCAGTTCTCTGCAGTTCATTGTTATTTTATAGCTTTTTGAGTTTCCAATACAGAAGAGCATTACTTACAAATATCCGCATGTGATGATGAAGTCCCATACTCCGTGACGGAGCGTAGGGAACGATGCGGGAGATCCGCACCGCCGAACTAGGCAAGGTCCTGGTGGAGGTGGTTTGCCATTGCCTTCCTCCGACCGTAATGGGGATGAATGATGACGATGAAGACGACTCTACAACACCCAGTCATCTCGAGGCAGGAAAAATCCCTGACCCCTGCCGGGAATCGAACCCGGGGCCCCGTGCTCGGGAAGCGAGAACGCTACCGCGAGACCACGAGCAGCATGTAGCTCCAACGTTATCTAGCACACCATTATCTTATACATTGTGAACCTCGACCATCTATATCACTCTCTTGAAAACCACCTGAAGCTTCCGTTATGCTTTAGGGTTTCGGCCCACAGTGAATGACTTGTTCAGTTGTGTCTATTACGAGGACATAACGGTGGTTCGATATCCTGTAACCTCACATTTTATTCGGCAGCTGCTAGTGCAGAAGGAATGTAAATAATTATTATTACAGAACTATAACTGGTGATTGCTCCTAGAAATAATTTTCAGTCTGCATCGCAGTGTGTTCTGATTTAGAATTTCCTGGCAGAGTGATACAGTGTGTTCCGCACCAGGATTCGAATATGGGACTTCCGCCTCTCACCTGTGTTGTTAAATACTATCTCCGTGTTTATGAAATATTTTAAAACTGTACTGAATAAGAGGTGCCATGTCCTTGGAAGCTGTGACTTCGTATTCTTTTCAAATTGACTTTCAATTACGCCACCATTCATCCAGATTTATTTATTTCCATACATAGGGGCAAAGAAGGCCATGCCCTATTCATTATCACGCAGCCTACTCCTTTTTAACAGTTTGAATTCTGTCTCTGGCGGGACACGCCATACCTCAGCTCTTAGCTAAGGCTCATGTATGAGGCAGCACTCCAAGCCGCAACCGCCCACAGAATTTTCGGAGAGGCGGTAATCCGAGATCACGATGGGTGGCCGGCTGCGCCCGTTTCCATCAGTGGCTGCCAGTCGACGGTGCCAGTCTCACCTGATGCAGGGGATGGCGTGAGCTGCGCGTGTAGTTGTAAACCGCAGCAACGCCGACGCAAGTGAACCATAAACGTGTTTTTGCGGTGTTTATACTGTGGGAAAACGGTTAATTAAGCCGAAACATGTTGATCGAGGTGCTTACGGCTCATCGACATCCTAGTCGTTAGAAGAGTACATTTACACTCGGAACGGATAACGTACTGGGGTCTCTTGGTCTTCTAATCAGCAGATGTTATTCTGGTGTTCTTGTGAAGTAGATAACGAATCAACGAACATAAGTAGAAACTGGTCTTATTAATTTAAGTTGTCCTACGTTGTCCTTCTATACTAAAGATGCTAGGTGATGGAACAAATTGTAATACGGACATAATATTTTAAAACGAAGTATCGCTGTAATAAAAAATTGAATAGTGGACTTCCAGAACGAAAATGACAGATTGGTGGGACTACAAGCAGAACGAACTAGAAAACGGTGCCGTTGAAGAACGAATGAGGTGAATGTTGCGAAAAGAGAAAGAAGAGAATAGTTTGATGTGTGGGTAGCGCCATATTACGATGGGGAAATGTGACAGCCAAAGATGTGGAGGGAAGAGAACCGACTCGTGGAGATAACATCTTGGACCTACTGATAACAAACAGACCCGAACTTTTCGACTCTGTATGTACGGAACAGGGAATCAGTGATCATAAGGCCGTTACAGCATCCCTGAATATGGAAGTTAATAGGAATATAAAAAAAGAGAGGGAGGTTTATCTGTTTAGCAAGAGTAATAGAAGGCAGATTTCAGACTACCTAACAGATCAAAACGAAAATTTCTGTTCCGACACTGACAATGTTGAGTGTTTATGGAAAAAGTTCAAGGCAATCGTAAAATGCGTTTTAGACAGGTACGTGCCGAGTAAAACTGTGAGGAACGGGAAAAACCCACCGTGGTACAACAACAAAGTTAGGAAACTACTGCGAAAGCAAAGAGAGCTCTACTCCAAGTTTAAACGCAGCCAAAACCTCTCAGACAAACAGAAGCTAAACGATGTCAAAGTTAGCGTAAGGAGGGCTATGCGTGAAGCGTTCAGTGAATTCGAAAGTAAAATTCTATGTACCGACTTGACAGAAAATCCTAGGAAGTTCTGGTCTTCCGTTAAATCAGTAAGTGGCTCGAAACAGCATATCCAGACACTACGGGATGATGATGGCATTGAAACAGAGGATGACACGCGTAAAGCTGAAATACTAAACACCTGTTTCCAAAGCTGTTTCACAGAGGAAGACCGCACTGCAGTTCCTTCTCTAAATCCTCGCACAAACGAAAAAATGGCTGACATCGAAATAAGTGTCCAAGGAATAGAAATGCAACTGGAATCACTCAATAGAGGAAAGTCCACTGGACCTGACGGGATACCAATTCGATTCTACACAAAGTACGCGAAAGAACTTGCCCCGCTTCTAACAGCCGTGTACCGCAAGTCTCTAGAGGAACGGAGGGTTCCAAATGATTGGAAAAGAGCACAGATAGTCCCAGTCTTCAAGAAGGGTCGTCGAGCAGATGCGCAAAACTATAGACCTATATCTCTGACGTCGATCTGTTGTAGAAATTTAGAACATGTTTTTTGCTCGAGTATCATGTCGTTTTTGGAAACCCAGAATCTACTATGTAGGAATCAACATGGATTCCGGAAACAGCGATCGTGTGAGACCCAACTCGCTTTATTTCTTCATGAGACCCAGAAAATATTAGATACAGGCTCCCAGGTAGATGCCATTTTTCTTGACTTCCGGAAGGCGTTCGATACAGTTCCGCACTGTCGCCTGATAAACAAAGTAAGAGCCTACGGAATATCAGACCAGCTGTGTGTCTGGATTGAAGAGTTTTTAGCAAACAGAACACAGCATGTTGTTATCAATGGAGAGACGTCTACAGACGTTAAAGTAACCTCTGGCGTGCCACAGGGGAGTGTTATGGGACCATTGCTTTTCACAATATATATAAATGACCTAGTAGATAGTGTCGGAAGTTCCATGCGGCTTTTCGCGGATGATGCTGTAGTATACAGAGAAGTTGCAGCATTAGAAAATTGTAGCGAAATGCAGGAAGATCTGCAGCGGATAGGCACTTGGTGCAGGGAGTGGCAACTGACCCTTAACGTAGACAAATGTAATGTATTGCGAATACATAGAAAGAAGGATCCTTTATTGTATGATTATATGATAGCGGAACAAACACTGGTAGCAGTTACTTCTGTAAAATATCTGGGAGTATGCGCGCGGAACGATTTGAAGTGGAATGATCATATAAAATTAATTGTTGGTAAGGCGGGTACCAGGTAGAGATTCATTGGGAGAGTGCTTAGAAAATGTAGTCCATCAACAAAGGAGGTGGCTTACAAAACACTCGTTCGACCTATACTTGAGTATTGCTCATCAGTGTGGGATCCGTACCAGATTCGGTTTGACGGAGGAGATAGAGAAGATCCAAAGAAGAGCGGCGCGTTTCGTCACAGGGCTATTTGGTAACCGTGATAGCGTTACGGAGATGTTTAATAAACTCAAGTGGCAGACTCTGCAAGAGAGGCGCTCTGCATCGCGGTGTAGCTTGCTCGCCAGGTTTCGAGAGGGTGCGTTTCTGGATGAGGTATCGAATATATTGCTTCCCCCTACTTATACCTCCCGAGGAGATCACGAATGTAAAATTAGAGAGATTCGAGCGCGCACGGAGGCTTTCAGACAGTCGTTCTTCCCGCGAACCATACGCGACTGGAACAGGAAAGGGAGGTAATGTCAGTGGCACGTAAAGTGCCCTCCGCCACACACCGTTGGGTGGCTTGCGGAGTATAAATGTAGATGTAGATGTAGAAGGGGAAAAGGAGTGAGGTGGGGTGGGGAGTGAACTGCAAAGGAAACAGACCTCAGGATGGGTGGGATGTAATAACAGTTGGCACGATGAGTAAATACCACAACGGCTCTCAGGAAATGAGGGGATTGATTTAATTTGATCTGATTTATATCGGGAGACAAAAACAGCAGTGGTACTAGCCTTCTGTTGTCCGCACCGAAATTAAGTCTATTGTGCGGCTTCGCGCCCTGTGATTCTAGTAAAGCCCACTGGAAGTAGTTTGAGACCTTTTACTAGTTCCTTGTTGGACATGATTTCTTTTCGCTCTACTGACCCGAATATTCTATCTTTTGTTCTCCAGCGCTTTGCATTGGAAGATTACATGTGCCGCAGTTTAATCCTTCTCACTACACAATCTGTATGTAGGGATTGATTTCACTATACACATCGTGTGTAGGACCTAGCTATTTCTTAAAGTTCCCAAGGCCAGTCATGAGTCCTACCATGAGTTTAATCGGTTTCCTGTTCAAGCTCTGGGTTACAGAACTTCTCTTGAAACATGGCTTCGACGTCATTAGCTTGCCATGTTTTTGTGTTTGGACAGCAGTCCCATATTCTATGTGCTATCTCCTGATCCAGCTACATACATTTGATTTTATCATTGCCTTAGCGATGGTTGGGACAGGTTTCGCTCCAATAGACGGACTCGTAGCGCCTGTCCTGGCCAATCTATTAGTTCGTTCATTGCCACTAATTCCTGAGTAACCAGGGACCCTCAGCAGGTTTGCCCTGTTGCTTTCCCCTAGTCTCACAAGAGCATCATGGCATTCATCAACGAGATTTGATCTCGTTGCAACAGCCGATAGAGATATTAGAGCTACTTTGCTCTCTGAATAAATATTGATGCTACTATCCTTGTAGCAACTCCGTAAATTCTTCTTCGCGCCAGCTCTATTAGTGGATATTTCGCGTGGAATAGTGTGGTCATTTAGCCCAGATACACTCCTGGAAATTGAAATAAGAACACCGTGAATTCATTGTCCCAGGAAGGGGAAACTTCATTGACACATTCCTGGGGTCAGATACATCACATGATCACACTGACAGAACCACAGGCACATAGACACAGGCAACAGAGCATGCACAATGTCGGCACTAGTACAGTGTATATCACCTTTCGCAGCAATGCAGGCTGCTATTCTCCCATGGAGACGATCGTAGAGATGCTGGATGTAGTCCTGTGGAACGGCTTGCCGTGCCATTTCCACCTGGCGCCTCAGTTGGACCAGCGTTCGTGCTGGACGTGCAGACCACGTGAGACGACGCTTCATCCAGTCCCAAACATGCTCAATGGGGGACAGATCCGGAGATCTTGCTGGCCAGGGTAGTTGACTTACACCTTCTAGAGCACGTTGGGTGGCACGGGATACATGCGGACGTGCATTGTCCTGTTGGAACAGCAAGTTCCCTTGCCGGTCTAGGAATGGTTGAACGATGGGTTCGATGACGGTTTGGATGTACCGTGCACTATTCAGTGTCCCCTCGACGATCACCAGTGGTGTACGGCCAGTGTAGGAGATCGCTCCCCACACCATGATGCTGGGTGTTGTCCCTGTGTGCCTCGGTCGTATGCAGTCCTGATTGTGGCGCTCACCTGCACGGCGCCAAACACGCATACGACCATCATTGGCACCAAGGCAGAAGCGACTCTCATCGCTGAAGACGACACGTCTCCATTCGTCCCTCCATTCACGCCTGTCGCGACACCACTGGAGGCGGGCTGCACGATGTTGGGGCGTGAGCGGAAGACGGCCTAACGGTGTGCGGGACCGTAGCCCAGCTTCATGGAGACGGTTGCGAATGGTCCTCGCCGATACCCCAGGAGCAACAGTGTCCCTAATTTGCGGGGAAGTGGCGGTGCGGTCCCCTACGGCACTGTGTAGGATCCTACGGTCTTGGCGTGCATCCGTGCGTCGCTGCGGTCCGGTCCTAGGTCGACGGGCACGTGCACCTTCCGCCGACCACTGGCGACAACATCGATGTACTGTGGAGACCTCACGCCCCACGTGTTGAGCAATTCGGCGGTACGTCCACCCGGCCTCCCGCATGCCCACTATACGCCCTCGCTCAAAGTCCGACAACTGCACATACGGTTCACGTCCACGCTGTCGCGGCATGCTACCAGTGTTAAAGACTGCGATGGAGCTCCGTATGCCACGGCAAACTGGCTGACACTGACGGCGGCGGTGCACAAATGCTGCGCAGCTAGCGCCATTCGACGGCCAACACCGCGGTTCCTGGTGTGTCCGCTGTGCCGTGCGTGTGATCATTGCTTGTACAGCCCTCTCGCAGTGTCCGGAGCAAGTATGGTGGGTCTGACACACCGGTGTCAATGTGTTCTTTTTTCCATTTCCAGGAGTGTATATTGCGCTCTCTGCTCTTGGCTGTACCCCGTATGCTGCGCCCCATCGCCTTAATCTGGTTTCGGCCTCTCAGTAAACCAGACTATGTTTCTTGAACGGTGTCAGGGGTCATTCTTGTACTGCTCCCTTATTCCAGTAGTTACACTGAGAGAAGCAACTCGAAGTTATTGCATAGTCATCAGTGATTTCCCCAACCATTCCTATATTTAAAATGCTCACTATACTTATCTCAGATTATTGATACCATAAAGAAATCTAGTTATTTCCGGTTTTTAACTTGTATACCCCTGCCACTGCGCCCATTGTAATCCAGTGGTGTAATGTCAGCATGTCCAGCATGGACTTCATCCCAGTAGTGGGAGTACTGCTAATTCCGCTTGTTGTGGCTAAATTGGCTAATCTCTGTAGCTTGCCAAGCTCCTTAGGAGCAACCTTCTTTTCTACTTTCTCCGCCGTAGTGTAGCAATATATATTAACTTAGTACAGCTGTGTCTGTTTAGAATATACTCCTAGGGCTTAGACCCAAGTTTTTACCACAAGTCCTCCAAGTACTCATAGGAGTTCCTTTAGCCCTGGAACACACATTCTTTATATTATGTGGACTCCATGATAGTTTCCCATGCGGCGTATTCCCTAGACGCTTTATTGCCCCCCCCCCCCCCCCGTTTCCTCATTAGTGGTATTACACCAGTTTTCTTGGGACTAAACCTTAGATCCTGTTTTCTGTACTAGTTTTCCCCAATGTCTAGTGCATATTGTATCATTGTCCTAAGAGCACTAGCAAATTCGCCAACTATCACAATGACTAAATCGTCTGCATATCCTTGGCAAAAGTGGGCTGTAGTACTTAGCTCTTTAATGATTTCATTCACCTCTAGGCTATCGTGGTCTTAATCCACCTGCATATGGTGGCCTCAATGCCATGCTCAACTGCAGCACTACCCATCGATCCGAATGTCGTATTGTGAAAGCCCCCGCGATATTCAGGTAGATTCAGAGAGCTATTTCTTGAAAGAGTAGAGCTATTTCCACCTTCTACGTAAGCTGGTGAAGTGCTGTTTCACATTATTTACCTGGCTGATATGCGTGTTGGTTTACATTTATAGAAACACCAGTTAAACTCTTCTCCCTAATGTACATTTTAACCAAATTTTCTAATGTGTTCAGAAGAAAGGAGGACATACTATTCGGTCTAAA
Organism: Schistocerca serialis cubense; assembly: GCF_023864345.2. NCBI lineage: Eukaryota > Metazoa > Arthropoda > Insecta > Orthoptera > Acrididae > Schistocerca > Schistocerca serialis. Next base: position 473,286,474 of record NC_064643.1, read on the forward strand.
TCCTTGTCTTTGACATGATTAATTCTCCCTGGCTTCGGAAAGAAAAAAACCCTCAATGTGCTCCAAGCATTACCAATGATTGCTGGTGCTAGGCTAAATCTAAACAGTAGAGCTGGTAAGATACTACCTGCGCCTGGTGACTTGAATGGTTGAAACTTCCCCAACGCCCAGTTGAGTTTTTTTTAAAAAATCAACGCGTTCTCTTGAGATTCCCAATTTTTCCTTTGGTTGCCTGTAAACCAATGTCTCTCCGGGACTGAAGCCTGTTGTGTTGGTCTGTTTTATCTCTCAGAGTCTGCTGAGGAAAGAGAGTCTTGAGGAGCGCATCCAGTGTCTCACTCGCTGTCCTTGCATACTCACCATCCTACTTTCTTAAAGTACTTCCCGAATTTGCTAGTATTCTAGTAAGGATTTTTTGAAGTCTAGCGCAAGTAGCTGTACCTTACTCTTTCTCACAAAACACCATCCAAGAAGATAGCTTCGCTTACGTGATCGTAAGGTTTTAACTGAAAAGATCCTATCGATACTCTGACCATTCTCGTTTCTTCCTTCCAAGGTTGAACAGTCTTCTTACCTGCTTCCTTTTTCTCTTGCAGGTTGTTGTTCCACCAAGGTACACTTCTTGGTGACTGGGCAGTGATCTAAAAACGAGGTCGCAATGGCAGATGTCACTGCGTCTGCCATCTCCTCAAACTTGCTAGGATTCTTATCGAAGCTATGACTTCACATAAGCGTGAGTTTTGGTTTTTCCTATATGAGTCACAGTCTGTTTTCCTATTTTCCTAGGACCCCTACAGGCTATAGCCTGTTTAACACCCATTTCAACCTGAAACTTAGTATACAGTGCCCGACAGTTGCTAAGGAGCGACTGACACGTACTAAGGAACAACAGCGAATTGCTACGAAACAACCGACGGTTGCTATGGAACACACGGCCAATGACAGTAAAAGGAAATGTAGAGACTGGGACGTGTTAACCGCAGCGAAACCTGTGCACGAACGCTCTGTATTCATTCGATAGTTCATGCCGTAAATCATTTGACGCAAGTTGTTGTGGAACCGATTATGGCGACTTTCCGTGTGGTACGGCATGTCTGCTAGACAATATTTGAGTGTTTACGATCGTCAACTAATAACAGTTGAACGGCTCGAGACCGGACAAAGCGTCACTACTGTGGCCACAATGATAGATGTGCCAAAAAAATATCTCGCCATTGAAAAAGGCCGCTGTAGGTGGGAATGCAAGACGAAAGCATGTCAGCATTTGCAGCCGGTCCACCAGACAGCAAGAGGACCTATACGTAGCCCTAGTGACGAAAAGGAACAGACGTCTCACTCCTAGGTAGATGGCTGCAGCCCTTGCAGCCCTTGCAGCCCTTGCCATCTCTAAAAGTACACATGTCTCTGCCTGAACGATTTCGCGGCAGTTAAATCAGGCTAGTTTGTATGTCTGGTAGACAGTTAAATGCATTCCACTTCAACCATACCATGGCTGAGAATTCGTTGACGTAGGGAGCGTGTTGGTTGGGGTCAGCGACAGTGATCCAGAGTGATGTTCTCCAACGAACCCTGCTTCAACTGTGGCAAGTGATTCTGGTCATCAGTTAGTGTGGAAAGAGAGGGAAACACTTTACACACCACAGAATGTTGATGAACGTCAGGTGTATGGACTAGATGTTATGGTATAATAGGTAATGGCTCGAAGCACTATGGGACTTAATCTGAGATCAACAGTCCCCTAGGCTTAGAAGTACTTAACTCTAACAAACCTAAGGACATCACACACATCCATGCTCGAGGCAGGATTCGAACCTTCGACCGTAGCAGCCGCGTGTTTCAGGACTGCAGCGCCTAGAACCGCTCGACCACAGCGGTGGGCGCGTTATGGTATAGGCAGGTATTATGCACAATGGCAGCGCTGCATATCTTTGCCCGCAGTACAGTTACAACGCAGCGGTATTGCAGCGATATTATTTTCAATCTTACCCGTATGTTTGGGGATACGGTAAATCGATAACTTCTGTTTATGGACGAAATGCCGCTCACGCAGGATAGCTAAGGTGTCGGAAACCCTGAAAAGTGACGATACAGAACGTATGGGATGATCTGTGTACTCCTCAGACCTAAACTCTATGAGCGTGCCTGGGATGCTCTTGGCTGGCGTGTTTCTAAATCCTCAACAATTTGGTAACCAGTATAAATAACAGGTGCCAAATACTCGTTAGAGCCCAAGAAGAGCATATTCGTCCCTGAGAGTCTGACCTGTGTGAAACATGAATGTTATGTATGTCGGTCATTCTGTTTCCCTTGTGGTGGAATCTTTGCCATTTTTCGTTATAAATGTACTACTCTACCTCTATTACGCATGTACAGTGTTTTATGTCGTCCGTCACTGCCTGTAATTATCCCTGCCCAACAACATCTCTGGTTTTAGCTGTTGTCAAGCAGTGTACCTGTGGTCAAATAAGGATCAACTATCCGTTGTTCATTCTGCTATGAGTAGCTATCTAACACTCTCCTCCATTCCTGGGAAGGAGAAGAGTAGCGTCCTAGTGAGGAATACAGTTTCCCTCATGCTTTCTTCCTTGTGTTGTTTCATCCAGACGGTCACTAAGTCCATGCAACACTTGCAACCTCCAGATTACCTCCATGGTCACTTCAGATGCCTTTTATTATCCTGACGGCAACTTGTGAGTAACCTAAGTAAAATGTTTCAGGTCCTTTTGCTGACTTCCACCACAAGGATCTGGCCATCTGGTACAACCTTTCGGTTGATTACCATCCAACCCTCTGTTGAGAACTATTGGTTATGCACCCTTATTTCCTCATATCCTTACGAAGTTTTGGTACGCAAATTGATATCTTTGCTGTCTTGAAGAGCTCAGCCGCTGCCTTGACCAGCAGCTTCACCTCTTCCTACGGAGATATCTTGGGCATCATCTCCTTAAGGCACTCCACTGCTCCCATCACAGGCAAAGATAACAGCACATTTGCCCGTATAGACCATCCTGAATTTGGATCCAGGACGCGTGTCTCCTCAATCCCCTCAGAAAGAGCCACATGAACAAGCTCTACCTGCTACGAGGTGATGTTGACCAGTGTACGTCCTTGCTGGGTAACCATCATTTTGAAATCCTGAGACTGTAATAGTTCTCCTAACTACTGTCTCAGCTTTCTCTGAATCCGCTCATCCTGAGAGCTGGGAATATTAGACTCCTCCAATGTCATCTTGTTTCCTGGCCCTGTTCCCTTCTCTATGAGACAGCATTTTCTGGAGGTCTTAGGTTCACGGCTGTTTAGGACCCTAATTTATGTTTAGGAAGTCATTCTTTACTTTCCATTCCTTTTTGTTCTTTGGGGAGTTTCCTCCTCTGAGCCCGCGGCAAGGATTGGATCTTGTGGATTTGATATTCTATGTGTGGGTGTGTGCGTAAGGGCGCTCAACGACGAGGTTGTAAGCGCGTTAACTAAACTAGTAGCAACTGATGTGGTTAAAACGCTGAAAATGCGACAAAATAGATGAAAATCAATACTGGATAAAACGCACTCACTGTCACCTAATCTCAACCATGATCACCTCACAATCACAGTAGTTCACATCATAGAATATAGCGGGAAAAGTGTTCAGAAGTTCTAAAAATGTTACCTAAGAAAGGAAAGAGGAAAGCTGAAATAGATTCACAGTAATATGTTGCTGCCTTACCACTTATCATAAACATGGATGAGTCAGTCACACTGCAACACATTAAGAACGTTGCCCTAAAATTTTAGGAAAGAAGTCGGACAACTCGTAGAATTTTAAATGACATACTTCATTCGTTTGATTGTCAACTAAAATAGTGGTCAAATCTGTCGGCAAAGAGTCGCCATCCTTTGGTCTTAAAATAGATCTATTACAATGTGGCGCACTGCGATCTGTATATCAAAAGCACCACACGTTGGAGGGTCCTCTCACCGTATAGACGTCATAGAGCTCTAGAACGAAGAGTAAGGAGGGCTTTATCCCACCTGCGTGGCTGGAAGGAGGTATGCCAACGCCATGTTGTGGACATTACTAGACGCTTATTATCTGTCACTTTCTGCTATTCTTCTTTCCATCGATGTATGACTCTGAACCTCAACAGCGAGGCGATAGCATGCAGTGGGATGGCATACTGAACTAACTGACTACCACGACACGTTTCCTTGGCTGCTACAAACACCCTTTCGTTCCTCTTAATACGCATGTCGCATGGCACCCAGTAGAAAGACATATCTTTTCCCTGCCTTTGTAGTTGGAGAAGAGCGTTGTGCACATTCTGTTGGGTGCAAGTGTTGCAGAGAGTGAAAGGCACTCAGGCATTCGAGACAGACACGCGATTTGGCACCTGAAACACGTTTCATATGCTCCAGTGACCGCAAGATCGAGCATAATATGTCGAAGACAGTAAAGTCTTGAGACAGTCGGATCTTGAGAACATGATCAAGGAAAACAATAAATCAATCAATTGAGTTCCCCTGTTTAACCCATCGGTAAATACAACTACAGAGCTGTTATGCTCAGCTATAATGTCATGAAATATTGTATTAGCAACATATGCATGAGTGTGACCTCTCCTGTACTGCACTAAATCTAAAATTACTCGGGGCTTTTGCCGCAAACGAGTTGGCAGACATTTAAAACCCTGGAATTGAGACTGTACTTGCTCCATATCATGTGACTCCAGCAGAAGCTGCACGCGAATCCTAAACGGTCTTATTGATCGTGGACGACTAGAGAAAAATCGTTACAGAGGCGGACGAGAAACATGATATACGGATGAATTTGGAATAGCGAGTAACTTACATGTCTGGTGCACCATGAGTAGCTTCCGCCAGATGGTGAGTGACGGTTCCCTAGCCTCAAGAGGGAGAGTGGGTATGGTGCTGGTCTTATAAGCACCTGGTGGATAGCGTCAATAATCTGAAGATAAGAAGGCCTAGCTGATCCATACACTGTGCATCCAAAGTCTAGACGCGATCGGCTACAAAACTGGAGCATACATGGACCTGTAGCTAAGGAACTTTAAAATGTTCAGTGCCTTCTGAGTTCTGGCTTTCAGCTCTCTCAGGTGTAGTACCCATGTCAGTTTAGCCCAGAAACCTCACTGAGTCTTCAAAATGTAGAATGGTGTCCCACAAATGCAAATCAGGTAAGTTAAAAATAAAATGAGAACGATTAAAATGAACACACTTATCTGCAGAAAAATAAAAACCTATCTTTGCAGCCCACTCCTTTAGCCCTGGAACTGTATGTTGAACCTGATAAACTGCTGTTGCAACACGGGAGGAGGAACAAAAACTGCAAAATTGTCCACAAATAAGGAGAATTGTGTAGGACGTCTTATAGCAGATGTGATGCTGTTCACGGCTATGGCAAAGAGGGTACTACTTAAAACACTGACCCGAAGAACACTTTTCTCCTGCTCAAAAAGTTCCGACAGGACGTCACGAACCAGGGCTGGAAAACGCTTAGATAGAAACGACCATATTGATATGGGGTGGTGGCTACGAAAGCCCTAGTGGTAGAGCCACGGCCGGTCCCTGTGGCCGAGTGGTTCTACGTGCCTCAGTCTTGAGCCGTGCGACCGCTACGGTCGAAGGTTCGAATCCTGCCTAGGGCATGGATGTGTGTGACGTCCTTAGATTATTTAGGTGTAAGTAGTTCTAAGTTCAAGGGGCTGATGATCTCAGATGTCAAGTCCCATAGTGCTCAGAGCCATTTGAACCATTTTTGATGGAGCCACCCTTCAATATTTGTCTCCAAGTAGTGCTGTGAGCTTACTGTTGTCAAATAATACACCTATATAGTGAAGATTATGTAGGAAAGCCTGTTCAATAGCTGCCTCCAGCAGGTTCAAGTTGTTGACAGTGGATTGAAATCTCCTGTATCCTCACAGAGAGCCGCCAAGGAGTTGAATGGTTGCTAATATCCAGACTAGACGACAATTAGTCGTTCATCTGGTATCTTTCTTACACAGATCGTTAAAACGACACTCTGGTAACTACTGGAGACTGAACTGCGGGTTTGTGGAGAGGAATCAAAATTTCCTGTGTCCATAAGTTGGGAAAGAAGCCAGTCTGCCATATCAAATAAAAAAACTAAATGAGGTTTTCTTTTGACGTTGCTTGCAAATGTCCAAGCACGCTGTATTAGATTTGGTCGTGACTGGCTGCAGTATCACAAGCTTCAGACAGTTCAGAACCCAGCTTTATCATGGGGGACTCAGAGGTGCTCGTCACACGGTAGCAGAGGACCGCCACATCCTGGCTGGAATTGGCAAAATGTTCTGCCATCGACTGAGCGATGTCCCTGGGAGTTGTTTGGAGGCACCCCTGTTGCAGCACTGCTGCTACCAGTAAACGACAATATTCACCAGAAATCCTCCCGATGGGTTCCCATACATTTTTAGAATAAGTGGAATAGTTGACAGTTCCCATGTGCACTTGCCAAGACCTTTCCTTGCTGTCCTAAATCCAGCTTGAGGCTTCAAGGTTACCTGCTGTTGGGTAGCATTTAAACCTGGGTTGCTGACCAACACTTACTGGTCCACCAAAGTACAGGTTGCCTCCTAAGATGACATGAAGACTTTTGGATGGATATGTCAGCAGCATGTTGGATCACTCATGTGATGTGGTCCTTCCATTCCTGTACGCTGCCTGTAGGCTGAACAGTGTTCAGATAGCTCACCTGACCATCCATTTTGGTGGCTTACTTTCAAGTGGCGCTTCTTCTGGTAGGTGCATCCACCGTCGGAAGTGGTCACTGGAATGTAGGTCATCAGTTGCTTCTCACTTAGCAGAGTCTGCAAGGGCTGGAGAGCAGAAAGAAAGGTGATTATAGAGAACGACCTGTAGCAGCTGAGAAAAGAGTGGGATTGCCCATGTGGAGGATGCACGGTTCCTGAGACATCACGAGGTTCTCAGAAAGTAGACCCCTTGAGTAAACAGAGTTCCAGCCTGTTGATGCATTATAGGCACCGAAGTCGCCCAGTAAGAGAAATTGGCGGGGGAGTTGTTCTAGAAGGCCTGGGAGAACCTCTGAGTCTCATATCCTGTGGAGATAACTGTAATTAGCAGGTAACGACCTTCTGACCCACATGAACCCATACAGTTACTGATTCTAGTCAGAAACCAAGGGGAAAGTGAAGGCAACTGCTCTCTGGGCTCTTTTCCTAGCCAGGTCATCCTTGTGGTGGAGGCTATAGCCTCATAGCACAATGGCATCAGTGGGTTTAAAATGTTTTTCACGTAAACAGAAGCACAGGGGGCTGTACCTGTGTTTACAAGAAATACGTTTTAAATCCACTGATACCTCTGTGGGGCTGCACCCTCTACTGCAAGGATGACCTGACTGGGGAAAGAGTCAAGAGGGGTGTTACTGTGTTTGCCAATAACGGAAAACACTACTCTGCCCTCTCCTTGGTTTCTTACCTACATGCAGTAGGGTTTAGTGTCTGCACACGAGTCTTGAACGCATTCATGTTCCTCTGTAATATAGGACCAGTTTATCACTGGGATTGCACCTTCAGCCTGTCTCTCTGCTGGGGTGGGGAGCCAGCAATGGATGGAATTTCAGTCATGTAGTCAGAGAGATGACACAGACAGACATCACATTTCATTTCCTCTGAAGAAGACTGATTAGAATCGTCAGGTCGAATGACGTCGATGTGTTCTGGTGATTTACTACCTGATTTTTCCTGCAGTTGAAGCTTCCTATTTTCTTCTTTTGGTTGGAAAGGCTTTATAGAAACTAATGAAGGAACGGTAGAGGCATTGCTGAACAGACAGCTCTTCAATGTCGACAACCATTTTTGTTTCTGGAGTTCTCTGGTGGTGGGGGAAGGACAGGAACCTATGGGCTCTGTAACTAGTAACCTCCGTTTGCGTGGAGCCACTGACTGTTGGAATAGGCTTTTTAAGGGCTAAAGAAAAAACATGGCTTTATATATCTTTTTGGCCCTACCATACAAGATACGTCATGTTGTCTTAATCTACTGTATCTTCCTTTTGTAGAGAAAGATGCTGAAGCCTCTACTCCAGATAGGTTGGTGCCCAGAGAAATTTACACACTTTGTAGGAGGTGAACTACGGTGTCATCTAGAGTCAGCAGCATCAATTCCTGCCACAGACATTAGCAAGAGTTGCTGCAATCAACAGCGACGAATGGGAGGCGCTCCCAAAGACCACGCCTCCCTCTCAGGAACAGCGGTGCTCTTGTGTTATGGTCAATACAGTGTTCTTCACAAAAGAACCCACCCTAATTAGAGACGTTAACTATAGCAGACAATATCATCGTCTAGCACCAACGAGAGATTAAAGTTTCAGATGACCTTGTAGTGTTATTAACATTAAACATTGCACTACAAGACTACATTTTGTTTGTAAGTGAATCAAGTGATGTGTTGTCAATCAATGACAGTCGTTAATTATCCACCACTCCTTTGGAAAAGAAGTTTGTCAAAGATAATTAAATCTTTTCTTTATTTATGTAACAAAACGAAGTAATATTTCATGTGTCCTATTTTGATGAGCCTTCCCCCAAAGCAATCAATGAACCCACAACTGTGGCCAGACGAAAGCAGCGGTCTTACCCCATTTGCCGCTAGTGCCTCCTCCCTTGCATTGCAGACGCACTGTGTTGGGGACATAGGGCCACTTGCTTATGCAAAGGGAACCTGCCTTGATATACTCTGGGAGCTTTGAACTATTGAAGGCAAGGATTTTACCAGATTTCCATCCCCGCCTTTCGTGATATTTTGAACGTCGACGATACCCTCTGGAGTCCACTCACCTTTCAATACTTCTTTGGGAGTGTATATAACATCTCTTCATGACACAACACTTTGGCTTTAGTTGAATGTGGTGTGTAGCCCCGTTTTGATGGCATATTCTCCGAGGATTTTAGCTTTCCAAAGATTCGCTCCTTGTTGGGAACTACAAGTTTCAATCAACCGTCTTCCAACAAGTTCCTTTGCGCGGCCATGCTCCGCAGCAAGCACAGACATATGTATTTTACAAATAAAAACCGCCTTTTCTTGCTGCACTGTAATTTATTTCTCCCAGACGCGTTTCGCCTTTTTACTCTAGGGATTTTCGGTGGATCCAGAACGATACAGTTTTGTTTTGATATGTATTATTTTTAGATCATCAAATAATTCACGTCACGTTTTCGGTGTAAGTAAATAATTACATACAATCTGTTGGCATCTGCGTTTCCTATCATCAGGTCTGGAGATTGCACTACCACTTCATTTCCAAAATATACTCACATTTTTATATTCCGAACTTTTTCCTTCACATTGTCCACCATGTTTATCCTTATTTTTGTTGTACACTACCACTCTTTTGTCACTAGTTATATTTATCCGAAAATTGTGCATTTAAAGTCAAAAAAAGATTAGTTCACTATGTGATTCCTTCTATTTAGTTTGTTTACCTGCGTGTTGCCAACTTACGAAGAGCATGTTGAAAACTAACGTCTATTCATGACGTTTTTATCACTGTGGGCGTATGTGTGTAGGAAAGAGAGAGAGAGAGAGCTGAAGACTATTTATATGGTTCATGCGTGTGTGTGTGGGGGGGGGGGGGGGGAAGGGGGTTGACGGTTTGAGTTGTAAAATGTTGAATATGAATGTAACAGCTATCAGAGAATGGTTGAAAGCTATGGTGATCAGCTGATTTGAATTTCGGTTTAAATGTTTTGTGGAGCAGTTCATGGACAAGTGAGTGAAAAGGTGTTCGCTGGTATTATTATTATCCTCTTTAGGAGTTTTATTCTGTTATTTTATTTATTAGTGTAAACAATGAATTGTTTGACATTTGTACTTGATCATTCTACAGGGTTTTCTCTTCTGCTTTTGTTTTTGTATTTGGTAATTTTCTTGCAGGACTAGGAGGTGTTTTCTATCGTTGATTCCAGTTATTTTCATGTCTTCTTCACTAGGGGTTAGTGTGTAATCACGTTGTGTTAGATGTTCTGCAAGTGAGGAGTGGTGTGTCCGATACTTCCAGGCTCTCTTGTGTTCTTTGTATCTGACATCAGAAACCATAAATACATAAAATTCGGCACCATACACAGAGGTAATGATCTTATACCTAAATATATGAATGTAAAGATTAAAAACAGATCACCCAGTGCCCAAAAAGCAATGCAAGCTGCTCAGAAAATATGGTTAAATGCGAAATCAGATCTCTAAAACCTGTAAAATAAGAGCTAAATTACGAGTTATTTAAAGACACATTTAATAATAGGACAGTTTTCGCCCATCTGGTCAACAAGGTCGAAAGGCACACAAAAACTGCTGTACAATGAAAGGAAACAGTTCATAGACGAAAGATTAGCCAACTCAAAAATCTCCAGTCACAGTGCAATAACTTTGCACACATTCAAGGAGAACACACACACAAATTCTACTCAAGATCAGTGAACGTTATGGACGCACAATTAAACAGTAAAAACTGAGAGCAGCTGCAGAAAGGATTAAAATGCAATGTAGATTCTAAAAATAGATGAATATTACATAGAAAATATAATAATAGAAGCAAAAAGTGTATTGACAGAGGAAGACAGGAATGAAAACATTGTCAAAATTGGACTAGCTAGAGAACTAGTAAAAGAAGAAATACATAATATGCTAACGAACACGAAAATACAAAAACAAGAAAAACACTGAATCCGACGCACTCAGAAACAAAACACTGAAAAAAAAACAACACAAAAATTCATCTCTCGAAATAACATTACAAAATTAAAATCAGACCCAATAAACTGATTTCAGGTAAAACTAAATAGCACTCTGAAAAATATAGATGTCATGCTCGATAACAGAGATAAAAAAAGCCGACACACATTAATTCCACCGCAACTGTCCTCCAAAGCCAATCAAAGATTGATAAACAGAATCTTCCTGTGAGGCCAATATTGGATTTAAAAATTCCCCCATCTGCAAGCTTGCAGGATACATATAAAAATTACTATCTGAAGATTTCAACGTATGGGAAGACAGAACCATTGAAAAAAATATTACTTCCAGTTCAATAATGAATTTTATTAATGGGAAGGATTACGAACTGAGACCCCAGTTTCAGGAGTCTTAGCAAATATTTTCACAAACCACATTGAACAGATAATTTTCAGAAAAATAGTGTCGAAAGATTAAAATATATTATATGGATTCACATTATCATGACATCCTTTATTTAATAGCCAAACCACAAACAAAAATTGAAAAAGTACATTCTGACATCAACAAGGTACATAAAAATATAAAATTTACAGTTGAAAGATTATAGAATAACCAAATTAACTCTCTGGATACAACAATCAAAAATCAAAACAACAGACATAGTAGAAAATTAACATAAACCCACAGCAATGGAAATTATCATTCCCAAATCTTCAAACCATCCACACTTACAAAAGCAAGCCCACTTCGACACAACCTCCCTAGAAGCAACACCGTGCCACTCGCCAAAGGAAACTACTAAAAGGAACTTGACATAATAACGCAAATAGCACAAAACAATTTTTAGTGTAGTAAAATAGTCACAAAGCTAAACAACAAAATTTAAAAGTAAAATAAAAGCAGAAAGCACCAAAAAAGTCAAAACACAGCAGAATGAAACATAAACACTCAGTAACATAACAACTACACTAAATAACCGGAAAAATATATGAAAGAAATCACAATATGGTACACAATGACATAAAACAAAACAAACACACAAAATCACCAAAATTTTCAAAAGAAAAGCAATAAACATACTACACACAACAGACAATTCTATGCAAAATACATCCCAAAACTGATAAAAACAGAAATATACCAGGAAGCAGGTATATATCAACTACAGTGTAACACTTGTGACGCTAACTAGACACATAGGACGCACAGCCAAAACATTTGATGTCAAATACAAGGAACACATAGGAGCCAGGACGAACTACTACACATTTGCAGAACACCTAAGAGATCATTATCAAAATTAACCAATAGGGAAGAAAACATGAAAATAATGAGCATCAACAATAAAGACTCCTCCTCAGCCTGCAAGAAAATTACCACATACAGAAAAACAAAGTAGAAAAGTAAACACTGTTGAATGGTGAAGTACATATGCCAAACAATCCATCGTCTACAGTAATAAATACAATAATAGAATAAAATTCCTAAAGAGGATAATAATAATAATAACAATAATACCAGCGAACACCTTTTCACTCACTTGTCCGTGAATTACTCCACGGAACACTTAAACCGAAACTCAAAACTAGCTAATCACCAAAGCTTTCAACCACTATCTGACAGCTATTATATTCATATTCAACATTCTACAACTCAAAATGGTTCAAATGGCTCTGAGCACTATGCGACTTAACTTCTGAGGTCATCAGCCTCCTAGAACTTAGAACCAATTAAACCTAACTAACCTAAGGACATCACACACATCCATGCCCGAGGCAGGATTCGAACCTGCGACCGTAGCGGTCGCCCGGCTCCAGACTGTAGCGTCTAGAACCCCACGGCCACTCTGACCGGCATTCTACAACTCAAACCATCAACAACCCATACACGCAAAAACGCACACACACACACACACACACACACACACACACACAAAGTCACAGATCTATAAACGTCATGAATAGACGTTAGTTTTCAACATATACTTGGTTAGGTTGGCAACAAGTTGGTAAACAAACTAAGTAGGAGGACACATATTGTGAACTCATCATATTTACGTCTTTAAAAGCAGTTTTCGGATATCTATAACTAGTGACAAAAGAGTAATTGTATACTACAAAAATAAGGGTTAACTTTGTAACCTCCCCACATGAAATAATTTTTAAATATTATTTGATTAATGATTCTAATTTTTGTGTAACCTCACAAAAAACTTAATAATAATAATAATATGATTCTATTTTTTGTGTAACCTCTGAACAAAATTGGTTCCCATTTAATGTACCCACAAAATTCTTTTCTCATTTAATATAAGCTCGAAACAGAAAAATTCCTAAACCTCGTAATAAAAAAATAAAATCAGTAACCTGGTAAAATTTGGACAACAGCAGTGCTGCGTCATGGCCCTGTAAGATCAATCTGAATAAAAAGCAAAAATTGTCACCTCGATAAAGTCGGCAACTATCTGCTCTTACAATAGCTCTTTCCGGCACAGCTCTGTGCAATGCTGGCCTACACGTTTGTTATTTATGAAAGGAAGCAAATGATTTTTCTTTTGCAACAATCGGAATGATCATGCATTAAAAAAAATTAAATTCTTTAAATTGAAACGAATGCTTGTTAGAAATTAGACAAAGATTATTATTAGGACATTTTTAAAAGATATACATGTGAGTTTACATAATATTACTAGATATGCGCGAGGCTGCTTTTTTTTACCTTATACAATAATACTCAGGCTCCGGCATCGCTGGACCGCGACCGGCCCAGCCAACATGATACACCAGACAGGACTGACAAGCGCAGACAGGCGACTGCTCGCTAGCAACAACTTACTGCTACTGCTACACAGTTCGTACTGCAGTCAACACTGCTCTTTGGTCTCAGATTCTCTTATAGCTTACATATCGCAGGCAGCACATACCTCTTACACTATGGTGAACAATGTGAAGGAAAAGTTCGGAATGTAAAAATGTGCTTACGTTTCGGAAACGAAGCGGTAGCGCGACCTCCAGACCTGGTGAGAGGAAACGCAGATGACAACAGACTGTAAGTAGTTACTTATCTACACGAGAAACGTGACGTGAACTGTTTGATGATCTAAAAATAATACATATCATAACAAAACTGTGTCATTCTAGATCCCACTGAAGATGCCTTAGAGTAAAAAAAAAGGCTAACGAGTCTTGGTGAAATAAATTACAGTACAGCAAGAAAAGGAAGTTTTTATTTACAAAGCAGATGCAACTGTGTACCATTTCGCCATCACTTGACAGTTTTTAAAGTTCCGGCAACGCCCTCTAAACCTTACTGGATGTAGAAAAGAGAAACTTTCTCAAAGGTGCCCTCTTCCTGTTTAACTATTAAAAATACATACAGACTAGGAGCATGCATTCTGCTACTATATACAGTAGGAATCTGAAAAATTCCTGTCTGGAGGACTGAATACACGAGCCCTCTTCTTAAACTCGATGTCGATACCTACCAGCGACCAACCCTTTCCGTTGGGAGGTGGAGGAGAAAGTTTCGAGGGTGCCAGCAGCTGGGAAATAAGGATCCAATCAGACAGAGCCACACTTGGTTGAGTAATCCTTATATAATCGATATTAGACAGTTCTCCCAGTGGTTACCCTGTAGCACATGTTCCACCTTAACAGCGACGCATCTCATTGGTGTGCAACATGTCTTGAGATTTACGGCTTTTATGGAGGTTTTTACCATCCTCATGATCCGAGGAGTCATGCCAACGTCCCCATTACCATCGGCACACGTTGTTCCACCACTGCATTATGCAATGCTCACTGAAGCGTGCCCAGACCTCATGGTAACGGAGGACTGGCAATGTTTACCAGTCCCGAGCTCAGGAACCCTGTGGTAACTATGTCCTTACCAAACAAACGACTGCTTAAACCCCTGAGGGCAATTTGATTTTGCGCTGGTCCAGCTTCTCAGTAACACTTTCCATTCCTTGGACTGGTGTCCCGCTAATTCAGTTGCAGAAACTCCTTCAATTGTTTCCAACCTTGATGACTGGATGTTGGAGGTCTCATCAAGTCCCTAAGTATTTGTTTTATTTTATGTGTTCTCCATGGTGATCTCACGAGAATTTGGTATATAATCAGTCAAGACCTCAGAACCCTACGCAGTGCAAGGCTAATTACTCAGGGAGATCGCCTGGTATACCTGAGGCCCCTTTAATGACCATGTACTTTTCAGCACAGATCACATCACACCTTGGGTTAGGTATCTGGAGAACTGTGGAAAAACTACTTGAAAGGACGAGGGAGTGATGGAGCGTCGAAGGACACTCTTGGTCTTGTTCATCCACGGAGAGCTGTCTAGCATGGGAGATCCTGCTGGTAGCTTTTTTATGACCCTGACAACCCTCAGCTTCTTTGGAACATGAAGCCTCTCCGCCTACATGGGCAGTGCTTCCACAAGGCCGTGTCCCCCACGAAGGAAGTGAGGGGAAATCTTGAGATAGGACACTTAGACACTTCCCGTAATAATGCTTGGAAGATGTTTGGATTCGCAGAAATACCCTATGTAAAATCACATCTGTTTCAGACCATGTGCTGTAGAGTAAGAGGCTGACATGGATCTGATTCCACTGCGCACTGTGTGGAATGTTCTAGCATTGTCTGCAAGGGCCGGCCGGAGGGGCCGAGCGGTTCTAGGCGCTACAGTCTGGAATCGAGCGACCGCTACGGTCGCAGGTTCGAATCCTACCTCGGGCATGGATGTGTGTGATGTTCTTAGGTTAGTTAGGTTCTAAGTTCTAAGTTCTAGGGGACTGATGACCTCAGAAGTTAAGTCCCATAGTGCTCAGAGCCATTAGAACCGTTTGTCTGCAAGGAAGTCTCTCTCAGCAACTACAGCTTCTCCCATTTTTGGAAATTCTGGAGCTGCGGCATATATTCAGTTTAGAAATTTTAATGAAACGTGATTCATCCACAAGAGAAATGGTTTACAAATTACTCGATGGACTGAATTCTAAGTATTGCTCGTTAACATGAGATAGTTCCCATGTAGATCCAAACAAATAAAAATGATAAAATCAACAGAACAGCAACATGTTTCGTCATATAAACATTGGAAAAGTGCGATAACATGGTGGAGATTCTCGTCGAAGCTCAATGGTAGACGCTACAAGACAAGCATTGTGTGTCACGAAGAGAGTTCTAAAAATTGAGAGAACGTATGTTCCGAAAAGAATGCAGCAACATATTACATCCTTCCACATATATCTCGCTGTATGACCGCGACTGTTGTTTCTCAGGAAAATAAAATTTCACATGGAGCTCATGAGAATGGGCGACAAAGGTAGAAGCGTTCAGATAGAAAGATTATGAGACAGCAGCCGAAAATGATGTACCGTAATAGGATTAGGATTCGTCGTGAATAGGGCAGTAGATCGTAGAGAGGATTACTTCGAGCAACTCATTTATAAGACTATTCTCATCAGGATCGACAGCAAACCAACGCCTATAACTATAATGCAAGTATACATCCCGACGTCTTAAGGAAAAAATGAAAACAACAGAGAAAATATATAAGGATACTGAACGTGTGATTTAGGAATTAAAGGGAGATGAAAATTTAATATCCTTGGGTTTTTGGAACTATGTAATAGGAGAAGGAACAGAATACAGAATTACAAGTGAATATGGGCTCTGTTATAGCAACGAGAGACGAGAGGAGCTAATAAAGTCCTCCATTAAATTTCAGCAACTAATAGCGAAAACTGTTCAAAACTCACGAGAGGAGGAGGTACTCTCGGGAAAGATGTACAGGGAACACCGTGTGTGCAAGGTCGCAAAAGGTCAATGACGTTTATGGCATTCGACTTCCCTCGTAATATCTACTATATAACAACAATTTTGGCTCCTAATGGCAACAGGGGCGAGACGAGGTATCCAATGGCGAGCGCAGCATGATGCTACGCGAGTGTAGTTGAACTGTTAGTCGTCGAGTAACTTATTTACAACAGTGTTACAATGCTAGTGCTGTTGATACAAAGCAGAGCAATGAGTACGATGAACGAAGCAAACATTGTATTATATCTACAACAACAGTTGCCGAAGCTGACGTTTCGTCAGAAAGGAACCCAATGAATTTCGCAAAGTAGTTGATGAAATATTAGAGTTTCTGCAATAGTCAGTCAGTGGAATGTGTGGTGTCGTATACGCTCGTCTATGTGGAAAATGTACATGAAGAGTACAATGATGACCATACGTGCTTAACAAATGAAAATGATATGGAAACAGGTGTCCAGGCATATAGCTCATTATCCTTGTCTGACAGGGAGCCGTCTGCAGTGAAACGTGTAAAGGACTATCGTTGTCGAAGGAAACATAATTAAGTACATGGAAGGCCATTCGCAGCACAGTAAAAAGAATAAAGAATAGATTTCGAATAAGTCCTCAGCGATATGATCGTTTTGTGCGTAAGAAAACTACGAATATTCAATGGAGGACAAGGTACACTTGTCACAAAAACTGGTGTTTACACATTTCAAGGAAGTTCGATGCAATTTACAGGATGTGCATGATAGTGACCTGTTACGTTATGCTCATCAAATTGCACGCAATATGGATTACAGCGATTTCAAAGGAAGCCGTGGATGGTTGTATAACTTAAAACAGGACTTCATAACTGAATACAAAGTGTCAACTCAACTAGGCACAGAAAACTGCTGAATTAGCCCGAAAATTTGTAGAAGTGGTAGACAAACTTACCCCATCGTTCTGTAAGGAATTTGTTTTCGATTGCGACCAATCGAGATTTGAAGAGTAAATGCGTATGAAAGGAACCCTGGAGATTAAAAATACTACGAGAGTTTTATCAAGATCAGTTAACATCAATACCTTAAAGTATTCGTATACAATTGTGCTGACTGTTAATCTGGATGGTAAATTGGCTGGAAAGTCATTTATTGTTCTGCGAGACATTGGAGGTGCTCTGCCCCACATGATTCTTTCTCGTGTGCGTGATTTTTCAAGAGTAGCAGGGAATATTTACGTCAGAGCAAGCAAGAATGGGAAAATGGGCACAAGGGAACTACAATTACGATATGAGCATAGATTTTGGGCAATACCTGGCCAAAATAACTTTCGTTGGCTTGATTCCTGGTCTGCGTATAAAAATCATACTCCTTTAGAGCGAACTTACATCCCGAAAAGTGCGTGGCACTACAGTTCATAACGTGTGGAATCACTGGAGAAATTCAGCCTCTGGATGTTGGCTTTCGGTGCCCATAAAGCAACTTGGTTTTCAAAGACTGCCAGTTTCAGGATAAGCTCCACGACAGACTGTTTCGCAATCGTTTGCATGCCATCAGATTCCATAAGTTATCACCCCGTTCATATATGCTTTCCGTAAAAGTGCATACCTAGCTGAACGACCTGCATGGTTTGTAGCTTCCAAGAAGTTCCTCTTTGATCCTGATGGTGCGAACCTTTGTGATCACTCTGGCGCGCCAGTTTTCATTCGGTGTTCATGGTGCATGTTAATGGTTTCTTTTCAACATTTCTTGAATGTCAATGATGTCCATTTTGTAAAGCGTAATACATTCATCCCACAGAAGGATGATTCCTACACTCCTGGACACTCATTTTCTGTCGCCCTCCTGGTCCATATGGGGAGTCATTAGCAGCTAATGTTTTTCCTGTTATAATTGTTAACACAATACTTTCAAATGAACCTTACTGAACATTGAGCTTGCCGCCTCACACCCAAGGGGTTCCTTATTAGAGAGACAGGAAGGTTCCAGCTGGATTTCATCATGATGAGACAGAGACTCTGAAACCAAAAAGTGAATTGTAAGGTGTACCCAGCATCAGGTATACAATCGGACAACAATTTAGCAATCATGGACTGTAGTCTAAACTGAATAGAATCTTCAGGGAGAACCAATGAGGAAAGAAGTAGATGCTGAAGTACTGATGTGTATTTGAAGTTCTCTGAGGATATAGATATTGTGATTATAAATTACACAGTCGGCCATTTATTTCAAGAAGGATGGGCAGCTCTCTTACGGTAAATCAAAAAATTAAGCTATTTCGTGCCGTAGAATTCATTTCAAGACAAGTAACTTACGGCGATAGGGTGAACAGCTACTGCTACGGAATTTACACTTTCCAACGCGACCAAAGATCGCGAAGTAGATGAACTTCAGGACATCGCGCGGCTGCTGCTCTGATTATTAATAAAAATTCTGTTAATTTTTATATTCCAAAGTAAAATGTTTGTACCAAAGTTTCTGACAAGAACAGTATAAATATGAATATTAAAAAATGAGAATGTCTTACACAACGAGCAGGGACCTACTGGAAAAGTAAAGGTGCTAGAAAGGCAGTTCTGTCATTGCGCTTAATTGTGGAAGCAATACAAGAAAAATCACGGAACTTTCATACGAGTTTTGGCTTTGTAAAAGCGTTCGACAGTGTAAAATGGTGCAAGATGTCCGAAATTACCGAAAAATAAATTAAAACTTTAGGAAAGGTCGGGTAATATGCACTATGTATTACAACCAAGAATGAGGACTGTGAATGGAAGACCAAGAAAGAAGTGTACAGGATTAAAAAAGATGTAAGACAGAGATGCTCTCTGAAGCAATAACGGAAACAAAAGAACGGTTCAGGAGTGGGAATAAAATTCAGGACGAAAGAACACCAACGACAGGATTTGCTGGATGAAATTGCTATCCTCAGTGAAAACGGGGAAGAATTACGGGATCTGTTAAAGGCAACGAACTGTCAACTGGGCATAGAACATGGACTGAAAGTAAACTCAA